>NW_023416284.1:20638492-21238492 GCF_014176215.1 Rousettus aegyptiacus | reverse complement strand
GTTGGGCTTACATGATCCGAGAGAGAGAGAGAGAGAGAGAGAGAGAGAGAGAGAGAGAGAGAGAGAGATCCCCTTTCTCCCAACATCCATATAGACTCCATATGGAAAAGCTGTTATTGGCCACACTTGGGTCATATATCAGCCCCAAGAGAAGTCACAGTGGGCTGGGGATGAGATGCCATATTTATGAACTAGAAGGCAGGCAGGGAGTGTGGTTTGATTGACAGGTCTGCTCAGAGCCACATGGAATGGAAGCAGGACAGTTCTCCAGTAGGAAGACAGACGCGTTTGGCAAATAAAAGCTATAGCTGCCCACTCTTGGGTCAGCCTGAAGGGCCTAGAACCAGAGTTCTTACACCCAAAGTTTAACCTGAGACTTGATTCCTATCACTTCAGTTCGAGGAAAAGCCAGTCCAGAATAGCCCATTGGAGGGAGAGAGCACAAAGAGAGGAAGAGGCAGATTGTGCCACTGCTCCAGAGCCTGGTCAGTGCAGCAGAGTTCCTCCCAGCTCAGGGAGGTGCCTCTGGGCATGTCCCCACAGAAGGGACGTGAGTGCCTACAGGGAAGGAGCAAAATAGCTGGAGAGGCTTAGGGCAGCCTAAGCTGCACTGATAAGGAAGGAGGCAGAGGAGAGACCGCATCCTCTGTGAAGATAATGCATGGGATGCTTAGCTCAGTGCCTGGCACCCGGCGCTCAATCAATAAATGGTAGCTATTATTATTAGCCATTAGGGATCATCCCTCAGCGCCTGCAGTCTGGGCATGATGGATGCAGGCTGTGTTTGTGTAATGGGGATTATTTATTAGTCACCTTGTAAAAAGCAATGACAGAAAGGCACAAAACTATGTTGCCACAGAGGGATCTTATCTAGTGGAAATCAAAAGCTTCTGTTTTTCCACTAGGAAACGAGAGCACTTGTTCTCAGAGATTAAATCCAATTCCTCCTTAAGAGCTAAAGGGAAAGAAAGAGATGTAATTCCCACAGGTCTCAGCACTGCTTTTAGCATAATTCTTCTCTGGTTCCTGGGTACCTGGGAGGAGGGTGTGTGTGTGTGTGTGTGTGTGTGTGTGTGTGTGTGTGTGTGTGTGTTGGAGGGGGGTGTTAGGGGAGTAGGAGTTGCAGAAAGGAAGGGGGAGTTGGTGTGGGAAGGCAGGAGTGTCCCCTTGGAACTCGCTTAGGCCTTGGCCCCAACTTTTCTGCCTTTACAGGCTCCGGGCGAGACCCGGCAGTGGTGTTCCTATTGGTTGGAAGAGGCCGAACCACCCTGACTCCTCCCCACTTCCCTTCACCCCCCACCCCTACAGCCACACCTGCGTCCACTTGCCTCACCTTGCCCACCACTGACCGGGGACCCATTTAACTGGGGCCATTACCCATTGCCATATAGCAACACATACTCCTTCAGAACTACTTATTTATTTATTTATTTTGGTTTTATTTTTTCAGTTAACAGATAGAGCAAGAACATATTTATGCAGCAATACTCATATAACAATTCAGAGTGGCCACAAAATCCCCATGCATGAGATTAGGTCCTTTGCTAATTACTTGTTTAATAACAGCTCTGCCTAACAACAGTTGAAGACCTAAAGACAGCAATCAGCCACTGCTCCCCAAAGAACATGGGGGCATTTTAAATTTATGCAGAGAATGGAAGGGAGCATACAAATCACTTCTTATTAGCATGCAGTGAGACTCTGCGGCCACTCCGAATATGACATTTATTAAGCACTTACATTGCCTGGCACTTTATGATCATTATCTTACTCCTCCAAACTATTCTCTGAGGTAGGTGCTGCTAACTGTTATGGTCCCCATAGTACAGAAGAGGAAACTGAGGCACCGAGAGAGTAATAGACTGGGGGAGCATCGAGCCGAGCAGGTCTGCCTTCAGAGCTGGTGCCTCCCACTGCTCTAAAGTGGTGTTAGAGCTACTGCATCAGCATGTGAAAAGGAATCATGATTTTATTCTTTTTAAAAATGATTTATGTCTATTATAAACATTAAAGATATACAGCAATATTATAAATACAAAACGTTTTGTAATCGCACAAAATTCTACCAGTCCAAAAGTAAACCATTGTTAACACGTGGCGAGCATCGACCTAGACCTCTAGCTACCTAGGGAGATAACAAGCTAATGAGACAGCTGGAAAGAGAGAATTTCAGAAAAAAAATAATGGAATGGCTGCATGCTCTCTGTTTTATTTTTACTTTTTGAAAATTTTACTTGAATTCAACAGATGGAGCAAATTGAAGGAATTGTTAAACTTCAGATAAATAGACATTAGTTCCAAAAATATACCTCTAAAGCTAAAAACAAAGATTAAAGAACACATTGAGAAATTGCAGTCGTTATTATTCTTTCTATTACTATTGTTTTTGCAATATTTATTAACTCCCTGCCTTGAAAGTGAGGTGGTTCGTACATTTATACTTGTTTTCATTTTCTTCAGCTTCTTTTTCCTGGTTAAAATTAAAAAAAATTTTTTTTTTACCTGGCAAGATCTATAACATTATGTTTTGTTCTGTACAATCACTCTCATAGTTGTGTTATCTTGGATTCATATTTACAAAAGGATTTAACACTCACCACCAATCTTCTTAGGACGTATTTTATATTCCAGAGTTCTCTATTTTGATTGATCTCTTGGTTTGCTGAAGTTCACCGTCAAATACTTTTAACATGAAGGGCTCATGGGTGTTGTATTCTCTGAATTCTTACATGCTCAAGAGTGTCTGCCTGTTGTCTAAATACTTAAATGACAACTTCAGGGTATGCAATTCTTAAGCTTTAATTCTCCTCAGAGCTTGAATGGATTGATCTAGAGCTATAACCAGACTGACTTCTCTATTGCTAAGCTTGGTTTTTCTGCCCGGTCGCCCATATGATTCATCCCTTTCCCTTGAAATTTGGTAACTTTGCCAGCATGTGTCGAGGTGATTGTTATGCATAAAAGTTTTAGAGACATCAGGTGCCGTTTTGATATTCAGATTCAGCTTTCTGTATTTCAGGATGTTTTCATTGATTATATCTTTGTATGTTTTTCTCTATGGATTTGTTGGGTCTTTTTTTTCAATATTCTATGATCTTCTCTATAATCATGTTTATGTATTTGATCTTCTCCACTTAGTTGTTTAATTTTCTCCAGCTTGCCTGTCAAAATTCTCATTTAGGTTTTTAGACATGCTTAATTCATCCTTCCTCCTCCATCTCCCTCTCCTTCTTCAGTTACTGTCTCTGCTGTCTTCCTTCTTCTTTATCCTGCTCTGCAAGCTTACGTTTGGTGTCTTTTGTTTATCTTATAATTTCCCTTTTAGATTCTCAAAGGGAACTTTTTTAGAATCTATAATTTCTCTGGGACTAGAGAGCCATGTTTTTCTGAACTCATATTGTTTCCTTTGATAATTCTTCTGAGATATATGTTTCGCATCGCTTTGACTTCATTAATTTCTTCCTTATTTTTAAAATTTATTTTGTTATTTCTACTTACACTTCTCTGGCCAGTTCCCTTCTAATTATCTCTGTTTTTTGAATCAGATCAAATATTTGCTCAAGAATAGTGTGCAGAACTCTGGAGCCTAGGAAATGAGGGATTTTGAACTGAGCAGTTCTGCATTGCAGGTCAGGTTTTATGGCTCGGACATCCTCTCACTAAATGCAGCATTTCTGTCTACCCCACGCCAAAACTTCTATGTGCTAGTTTGGGGATGGATGCTTCATTTATCAACCACCTTGTTCTGTGGCCTCCCCAGGACAGAGGCAGGGATGTAGATCATTTCAGTAGAAAGGCAGGATGACCTCTCCTTCAGCCTCCTCAGCTCTTTTCCTGTCTCTAGTGTCGAGGGGTCTCTGCAAGACACCCCCAATTCTCTACTGGCTGGTCCACATTTGGACATCTTGTCACTCTCATCAAAAGTTCGTTGAAGCTTTTCGGGGGCTTAAATACTTTATTTTAAGAAAACCTGCATTTTGCTGAAGGTCTGAGGATGCTCTTCACATTCCTTCTCATTTAGGTCTAAATACTGCAGTATTTGCTGAATATACTTAATAGCTATGATTGGACTGTTTCCTGGTATCACTGAAGATGCAGCTCTTACTTCCTTATGTCTTCGTTCTCCTTGTTGTTGTCATCAGTGGATTGCAAGAGAAATAAAAAGTTTAAATGCCTTTACTTGACTTTTTACAAAGAAATCTTTCATGGCGTCATTGTACCATTAGCAATGTTTAACTTACTAAAACTCTCTGTCAAAGGATATTTATGTTTCCTTTTCTTTTTTTTCCCCCCGTAAATATAAGCAGTGCTGTGATGAATATCCTTGGATATTTGTCCAATTGCCCTCCCCCACATTTTCAAAAAACTGGGGTAAAGCCTCAGAGATTGTAAGAGGTTTGTCCAAGATCAAGAAACCTAGTTACCAGTAGACCTGCAAATGCAAGCCCAGCTTTGAGACCCCATTTCAAAGCCATAAGCCTGCATCTCTCTGTTCATCCTGCGAAAGACCCTTCCTACTTCCTGTCCTCTCAAATTTTACTGCCTCCTCCTCTAGCTTTGCATTCTCATAGATTTAGACCCTGTTCTCAGAGGGATTAACTGTAAGAGGATTTCTGTGCTGCTTTTCTCTGGGATTCACACAAAAGAACTTAGATAAATTGTGGCTTATGGGACTTTCATGGGCCATTAGGGGAAACTGGAGTGTCTGGGGCCAACTCTAAGGAGAAGGGGGCGGCAGGGAGGCTGTGAGAAGTCTGCCTGCAGAGGGCCTTCCAAAGCCTCTTCTTCAATGTCCCCTTAAAAGGTACACTCTGGGACTTTGGGCTCTTTATTAGACCCAGATATATGGACTTTCTTTAATTGAGGCTCAACTCTTTGGGGGATATTCACATGTAAATGATAGACAACCAAGTACCTAACAAGTACCCAGGGCCGTCCATTGCACGGGGCTTGGCGTAATGCTTGCTGCTGTCCTCTTGAAATTCTTAATCATGTTGTAATAAGAGACCCTGCATTTTCCTTTTGCACCGGCTACTGATTATGTGGCTGGTCCCTCATGTGCCAGGTACAGTCCTGAGCTCTTTCACCTGTGCAAGCCGAAGCTGTCAGAGGTAGCTGCAGAAAAGTGGATCTGAGAGCTGCCAGGTCCAGAGCCTTCAAATCCTACATGTTGCAGTCAGACAGCCTGGTGTGAGAGTAACAGCCAGGCTAATGCAGCTGTGCAGACGGAGGGACACCTGGACGAGTTAACTCTCCTCTGGGTCTGTAGCCACACTGGTCATACTGTGAAGACTAGCCATTGGGGGGTCTCCAGGCTGGGACCCAGGGGCCAATGCCCATCCTGCCTTCTGGGACTGTGGTGGATGCAAGCTGCTAGGAAAGGTGTTCATCAGGTTTTCACTCCATTTTCCTCCCGTCACCGGCAGCATCACCAAAGCGAAGGAGCCTAGTTGCAATAATATTGCAGACAGATTTCAGTATTCCATCCTAACGGTGGCATCCCTCTCTCTCCCTAAGTCTCTTTCTTTCTCTTTTTTCTTCTGTTTTATTAGCTGCACACACACACAAAAGATTTTTATTACTCAAATGAGCTCTCAGCACGTCTGCTAATACACTCCTAATGGGTTTTAAGACTTAAAAGCAACAGCACGGATCACCATTTGCCTGCTCAGCAAGAATTTGCTTGGTAGGAGGGCGGGATGAAGGAGGGAAGGAAGGCAGGGAACAGGAGATACCTCTGCTGGCCAGGCCCACCATGCAAATGAGCTGGGATGCAGTCCCAACATATTAAATGGATCAGAGCAGCTTCTCGTTCACATGTGCAAATTAGATTAATCAGAGCAGACGTAGAAAGAGGAGAATGATAATGCAGTTACTAAGAACATGCAGGCACCCGCAGGGACACACAGGAACGGGTCTTGGACTAGAAATCATCTTCGGGCAATGGGTTATGACCTGGCTTCTCCCATCCAGCCATCCAACCAGGTCCCAATTCATCCGATGATTCCTACCTCGCCAGCCATCCAGGTTCTTCTCGTTCAGCCTGGCCGGCTCGGGCAGCTTCAGAGACATCAATGAGCAGGGAATCCAACTCCAGATTCTTTACTGCCCCTTTGGAGTCTGGGTGGAGCCCTGCACACATCCAGGCTTCAGAGAGGTACAGTGTGGTCTGAGAGCTCAGAGCACAAAACCTGGAGTCTGGTGACCTGACGATGTTACTGACACACTGCATGACCTTGGGAAAATGACTGGATCACTCTGAATTTCAGTTTCTGCAGGTGATAATGACAACGCCCTTAAAAGGTTGTTCTGTGGAGTGAATGAGATAACAGGTGCAAAGCATAGTGCCAGATACGATAAATATGAGCTATGATTTCTTCCCTCCCTTCTTCCCCTCCCTCCTTTCCTCTCTCTTTCCTTCTTTCTTTTTTGATTCATGGAATCAGTGCCACTTTTCTCGAAGTTGATTTCATAAAACCGACTCCACGATTTCTCTAATTTGATCTTGCAGGAGAGACACAAAACCTATCCCACCCAGAGTTGGCAGCCTTGGGAAACTTTGGTCGTCTGTCTAGAGCAGCCCCATTCGCTCTCGTCTGTGCAAGCTCCTCTGTTTCTTCTGCTTGGGGTGGTGGGGTGGGAGGACTGGGCTCATCCGTCTTGCCTACCCAGCTCTCAGTAACCCCAAGACAATTAGGACCCACTGCCAAGACATTCTCTTTGCTCTCCACATGTTGTGCCCTGAGAACTCATTTGTACAGAATCTACACACCTGTGCCAGGATCCGTGGGTAAAGAGATGTCTATGGAAAAGCCACAAGCTAGGAGAGTGGAACTCAAAGCTTGACAGAGTGTGCCTTCTCATCATCCTTCGACACTCTTTCATCCATCTGTGCCGAGCTTTATTTCGGCAGGAACTGCGTGTGTCCTGGATGGGGGCAGTGGGTAGAATGGATCGAGCCAGAGGGCATAGTCATTGCACATTGCTCTGATTATCAGTGAGCCTGAGCATCTTTGCATGTATACTGGCCATTTGGATTTCTTTTCCTGTGGATTTTCTGAAGATATCTTTTGCATGTTTTCGTGGGTCATTTTGGATTTCTTTTCCTTTTCCAGTAATTTGCAGGAGCTCTTAATAATATTCGAGCATTCATTCTTTGTTTGTTATGTAATTGTGCATGTTTTCTCCCAGTCGGCTGCCAGCCCTCGCTTTGCCAGTTATGTTTTTCACCACGTACGTCGCCCTGGCTGACTGCAGCGAGGCAGGCACCAGCCCCAGGGTGTGTGCAGTTCTAGAGGTTGGGGTCACACCTGGGAATAAGAACCATCAGGTGTGAATCAACAGAAAAAGTCTCGATGAACTGCTGCTCCAGGTTGCTGGATATTAGCACAAATGAACTTTGAAATTTTAAAAGCATTGCTTTTTCTATTCACAGTTAAGTCAGGTTTTTTTTTGTTTGTTTTTTTGCTTTTTTGGTTTTTTTTTTTTTGCCCCAGGTGAAAAGAGAGCTGAGACACGATGAACTCACTCTCACAGCCCTGTTGTAGCTGAGAACTGAGTTTGAATAAAATCATTATAGAATAATCCAGACACGGGGGCTGGTGAGACACTGCCATGTTTTCCTGCTTCCTGAGAGCTAAGCTCGATCTAAGGGCTCTGGGGGACGTGAAGGTTCTGCACAGGCCCCAAGTTTCCATTAGCAGCCCCGTTGCAGAGCATAATCCCATGACAGGAGGCAGGCAGTAGCTTTTAGTCCTAGATCGCCAGGCTGGTAAGAAGTGGAATCCAAGGAGACTAAGGCCGGCTGATGTCCCGGAGGCCAGCCCTGAAGCTGCCAGCCCCGCCCGAGTCAGCCGCTTGTCAGCTTCTGATGGTGACCACAGAGCCAGCCTGCAGTCTGTAGGTTTAAAATGGATGACTCTAGCCTTGGTAAAGTCAAAGACAACCCCACCCTCCCACCCCCAAGTGTGTGCAACTTGGAGCAGTCATTCTGTTGGAAGTTGAGACAGCACAGAGCAGTCCAGGTATGAACTTCTGGGGAGTCTACCTAGATCTGTGGTGAGAACCTAACGGTTTTAAAGAATGTTTCTTCTCTTTCTCTTCATCATTGAGAAGCATACTTACCAAGGGCCGATTGTGTTCAGGACTGATGGGAAATCATAGAACTATTTCTTAGCTCTCAGTATACACACACACATACACACACACACAACATAAATGTGTATGTGTATGTATACACTTACACGTCCGCAGATATAGATGTACTTTTTATATAAATAGGATAATACAAAATAGACTCTTCTGAAATTTGCCTTTTTTTTTTTTTAAACATGTCATATGTCTTAGAGCTCTTTCTAGATTCATATTCATTCTTCTTGGTGACCGTATGGATTTCTGTGCCATGAGTTGTCTGTCTTAACGATGGCCATTAAAGTTGCTTCCCGTGATCTCTGCTAAAAGCAGTGTCGCAACGAGCGTCATTGTCCATGCATGTTTGTGCACATATGTAAGGACGTCAGATGGAAAGCTGGAAGCGGAGTTGCTGTGTCCGAGAGCATTCAGGCTATGGTTGTATAATGTTAATTGTACTCCCTCGAAGCCATACTCATTTATATTCTGACCTATGTCGATCTCCTTACCCTTTCCCAACATTAGATCTTATTAGCCTTTTTCATTTCTGCCAATCTGTCAAATAATGCTATCTCCTTGTTTTGATTTGCATTTTCCTGATTATTAATGAGGTGCCTCTTTTCATATGCTTATGCTCATTTGTATTTTATTTCCCTGTGAATTACCTGTTCCTCTCTCCTGCCCTTTTTTTTTTTTTCCTGTTGAGTCATTTGCTTTTTTTAATTGACTTTGAGCTCTTAATATATTCTGGGCATCACTGTTTTGTCCATTATCTACGTTGTAACTTTTTTCTCCTAGTTTTGTATTTTAACTTTGCTTTGAGGGTCTGTTTTAGTGATGAAGAAACTGAGCCAGAGGGAGAGAGAGAGAGATCTTAAATGACTTTCCCTGAACTGTTTTCCGACTCCCAGATCCAGGATTCCTCTGAAGTATAGCGAGCCTGTGTCCTCCTCCGGCCCCCTTTCAGGGGGATTCATGAAACTGAACACGCACCTAGGAGTGAGCCCGAGCTGCCTCAAGCTGCAGAGCTGGCTCAGGCAGAGGCGCCCCTGGTGGTGGCTCCTGCGCAGCCCCGCTCCACCTTCTGCATCTCCCTTCCACATTCCGGTGGAAGAATTTCAAGATTTACCAGCCCTCAGCTCACGGAACCTACTGCTGTAAATTAGAGGGTTTCAAATTGTGTTCTCCGGAGCCCTAAAGGTTCCGGGTTTTTGTATCAGGACCACCTGGAACAGGGTTGCCAGACTTCACAAATAATAACAGGACACCCAGTGAGGTCTGACTTTCAGATAAACATAAGTACTTTTTTAGATAAATGTGTCTCATGTGATATCCTAGTACAACTATGCTCCGTGAAATATTTACATATACTAGAAAATCATTCATTGTTTGTCTAAAATCAGTCTTGACTGGGATCATGTATTTTATCTGGTAGCCCTGACCTCTAGAGGGGGTAGAAAAGGTTGGGGCAACTGGGTAGGCTCAGAGTCTTTTCTCCGCCCCCTAGCCTGAACCAAAGCGTGGCTCTTCAAAATGTCTCAGAGTTTTAGGTGTAGAAAATTAAAAGTAAAGGAGATCAAGTGACTTGGCAGAGCTGGGATTTAGATCAAGATGTTTCTGAGAGGAGAGCCCATGATTTTCCCCATGCGCCCTGAATGTGGAGAGGCCAACTCTCCTCTTTATGGCTCCTCACCATGCTGGGGAAGGCCCGGGAGCAGTCAGGGGCATGAGGCGATAGACCCGTTTTAACAGAGTCTTCCATGTGGAGAGAGCGTAGGCTGAGGGGACTGATGGGGAGAGAGTAATGTGTGTTTCCTGCAAGACTCTCATCACCTTAAATGGAGTGAATCCACATTAATTCAAATTAAATAACTGTTTAATTGGCTTTAACTCCATCTCCAGGAGTGAGTTCACAGCCCATGCGCGCATCTTGGGGCCTCCGATTACTAAATATCTTACATTACTACACATCCTATCACTTTTTTTGATGGTATTTATTCTAAATGTTTTCGTAATCCCCTTTATCGAAATGTAATTAACATACAATAAAATCCGCCAGTCTTAAGTGTATAATTGGATGAGTTTTGACAAGTTTATGCATTCATCTAACTGCCATCTCAATCAAGACATAAATATTTCCATGACCCCAAAAAGTTCCTTTGTGTCCCTTCTTTAGTCATCCAGGTAACTAATCTGCTTTCTGTCACTTCACATTAGAATTGTCTTTTCTGGGATTTCATATAAAAGAATCACACAGGGGAATCATACAACGAATGCCCTTCTGTGTCTGGCTTCTTCCAAGATAGTGATTGTGAAATTCATCCATGTTGTTACATATATCAGTAGTTTGTCCATTTTTACTGCTAAATAATATTCAGTTGTATTAATATACCCTAACTTGTTTTTCCATTCACCTATTGATGGAAATATGGGTTTTTCAAGCTTTGGGCCGTTATAAAGAAAGCTACTCTGAGTGAACATTCATATATAAGTCTTTGTGTGGGCATATGCTTTCATTTCTTGTGGGCAAATACCTAGGAATGAAATTGCTAGGCCATGTGGTAAGAGTATGTTTAACTTCATGGAAAATTGCTCAGCTGTTTTCCATAGTGGTTGCACCATTTTCTGTTCCCATCAGCAATGTATGGTGGACACACCCCTGCTAAAACCTCAGTCTCTTGAATTGTAACCATCCTCATAGGTGTCTAGCGGTGTCTCATTGTGGTTTTAATTTGCTCTGCCCTCATGTCCAGTGACGGTAAACATCTTTTCATGGGTTCGTTGGCCATTTGGATATTATCTGTTCAAGTCTTCTGTTCATTATTTAAATGTGTTATTGAAATATTTGTTTTCTTATGAGAGAATTATAAGATTATATGTACATTTATTTGTATATGTACATATATAAATACACACACGTGTGTGTATGTATATATATGTATATGTGTATATATATATATATATATATTTGTTTATACACACACACACACAGAAGGTCAAGATTAATTTTTTCCCCCATATAGATATGAAGTTGTTCTGACACCACTGGTTGAAAAGGCTATTAGATTATATTTTGATTAAGATGCAACATGATTGAGTCCTTACCAGTCCTTTTATTTTTCCACTCCCCCCCTCCGCCCCCGCCCCAATCAACAAATTATTCATTGAGTTTCTGTTACAAGTGATGTGTTGTTTTAAGGGCCGATCGTCAGCAGTGAACAAGGTAGGATGAGGCCCTTCTCTCACGGAGTCTAGCATCAGGAGAAAGACAAGCAACAACTTAACCAAAACTAGTAGATCAAGTACTAGAAAGAAGGGAGTAGGGTTAGGGACAGAGAGAGGCCGGAGTGAGACAGGGAAGGCATAGAACTGAAAAATGGAGGGGGCAGGGATTCAGGTCCTCAGATGAGCATTTAAGGGAAAAGCCTCATGCCAGACACACACCCCGCTGCCACTTCGGCTTCTCAGAAACCGCCTTAAGGTCCACCGTTATAGCCAGGTCCCTCTGCAGAGTCCTTTGTCTTATCACATGTCAGGTCAGGCCTCTTCCGTGCCCTGGCTGCTACAGCCACCACTCAGAGCTGTATCGTACTGATTTTGCTGCAAGTCCCCTGGGAATGACCTTAGCAGACTTCACTCCTTCCTTCATTTCTTCAAAGGCCATATATTAAGGACTGTAAGTGTGCTTGGCACTGTACTTGTCTCTGGGGAGACAGAGATGAACCAATAAATGGGAAAAGGTTGGGAAATCGGCCTGAGTTACTGCTTCAGCAGGAGCCAGTTCAAGAAGACTCTTATATGCACTTAGTACCTTAGGTCTGTCCTCTGCAGGCAGGGGAGCTCTATGAAATGGCTGAGGTGATGGCTACTCCTGCTGTTGTACAGCTACTGGATATTTTTCGGGGGGAGATGGAGAGAGAGTGGAGGACAAGTAAGGCTGCACCTGAGAGAGGTTGTAATATGTCATGCTAGGCGTGCTGTGGGTGTGAATTAAAGCAGTAGAGCCGGAGGTGGGATGAGGGAGACTCTCAGGGGACTCCAGGTCTTCTTATTTGAACAAAGGGGACTGGTAATACCATCGATTCCCTTGGCAGACACAGGAGGAAGAGTGGGATTGGAATGGGTTGTGGGTGGGATGATGGTGAGGTCATTTGGGGGGGGGTGTTGGCAGTGAGGTGCGCCAGGTAGGAATGTCTAGGGTTTAATTGCAGTTGAAGGTCTGAAGGTCATGAACGAGGTCTAGACTGGTGGTCAAGCCTTGGGAGTCAACCACAGAGAGCTCATGGGTGATGCCAGAGGTGGATGATATGCCCTCAGAAGGCATCTAAACACATACTTACTCTGTGCCAGGCTTTGCGGCCAGCACATTGTTAAATGGATAGTGTAGTGGTTATGATATTGAGTTCTGAGGTTCCCTGGGTTCAAATCTCAGCATCCCCACTTTCTAGCCACTCCATCTCTCTATGCCTCTGTCTCTCTGTCTACAAAATGGTGACAAAACATTTACTCAGTGGAGGGTTTTATGAAAATTAAATTATTTAGAACACATATAGCACTTAGAATAGTGTTATACTTTGTGATCAATAAATGTTAGTTAATTCCTTTAGTTCTCACAGGACACCTATGAAACAGGAATTATCATAACCCATTTTATAGATGGGGGAGTCCAGGGTCTGACAGGTTCATGCCCAAAACCATGGAATCAGGAGTGGAAGAACAAGAACTTGAACCCAGGTCTCTGTGTCCCCACAGTCTACCATGCAAGGCTTGTCTCCTATTATGGCGAAAGGCCTGAGCATTCATTGGCTTCTTGACTAACGCAGCCCCTCTGGGCAGAGGGGTTTTGATACTTGACAGAGCCCTTATCACCACTGTACCGTCAGCCATTGCCAACTTTTTCCCACCCCCAGCCTGGCCAGAGTACCCAGAAGACCAGCCTGTAGGCCTCATGCATGCATGAGTAGGGCACTGCCTTTATTACCTCCTCCAGTTGTCCCTGTCTCTTCAGAATCCAGATCCTACTACTTCTTCCAGGAAGCCTTCTCTGACCACTTCAATTTCCAGGAGCCCTTTTCCTCTGGGCACCCTTAGGTCTGATGGCCTGACCTGTTCACTTGGGACTTTCATGCACATTTCCCTGAACAATCTCTGGTATTTCATGGCATTATGTTCTTGTACTTACTGTGCTATGTGTCTCCTTCCTTCACTCGGGGAAGAGGGAGAGAGGAACCTTTGAGTCAGTGCTGATGGAAGTCTATTTACCATGCTCAGGACCCTGCATTAAGTTCCAGGTGCCCCATTTGGAGAAGAGAGCTAGTCAGAGCCTGGCAGAGAGAGTGCAGCCTGGGATTGAAGCCAGGAAGGCAGGCTTGGAAGGACTAGAGGCTATTAGCAAATAAAGCACAGATAGAGGCCAGGGTTTCTGACAGGAGCCAGGGTTGAATTGCTGGCTGAGTCATGGCCCAGCGGGAAAGCAGGAAGGCAGCTGGCCCTGGAGAGGGCACTGAGAGCCAGCAGACCTGGGCTGGAAGACAGGTTCTACTTACCTGCTCTAACACAAGATGCTCTGCCTGCCTCAGCTTCAGTTTTCTCAACTGTAAAATGGGTATGACACTGGTATATCCGTTTGAGGGTTGTTTGGAGAACTCTGTGCAGTGCCAAGGGCGTTACACGTTACCTTCTCTTCCCTTGCTCTGTCTCCTCAGGGAGAAAGGACTTAGGGCAAGCCTTAAGCAGTATTTGGGAGATAAGGAAGGACATAGATTGGGAGAGCAGAGGGAGGAGGTTGTTGCTGCAAGGGTGTGAGCCTTGCAGCCCCTGCATTAGCTGTGTGGAGGGCTCTAGGATAGAGGGATTAAAGGGCCATGTGTACAAAGCATGAAGGAATAGCAACTTTCATTCTGTAATCCCTGGCTGGTGCCAGCTCTATGCCCAGTTGGGTGGTGCCAAGGTGAATGAAGTACCACTTTTGCCCTTAAGGAACTCCTTGGTGGTGGGACAGTCAGACTCATTAATGGGCCATCTGCATCCAGGGTGGTAAGCGATGATCAAGGAGTGGGCCAGGGATGCAGTGGGCCAGGTGAGAGAGCCATTACTTCTGCCTGGTCCTTCCATAAGAGCACTGAGTGCTGTGGCCTGGAAGCCTGTGAGTGGACCGAGACTTCTGGGTTCCTCGAAGTGTTGGGGGATCAGAGAGTCTATGTAGACTGGATGCCAGGAAGTGAGCACAGTTTCATCTCAGTAGGACTAAGCTCAGCAGTGCCTTGAGAACCTCGACCTCCCGCTGGGAAAAACTAAGGGTGCCACATCTACTGGGGAGCAGGGACTCTCACAAACATGTTCCTACGTGACCTCCCTAATGTACAGAGTATCTTTTTTTTTCCCCCCAAAGCCCAGAGAAGTCAAACAACTTGCCTACTGCTACACAGTGAGCAAGCGGTACCACCAAGGTTCCCACTGGGGTCCAGCTGGCTCCCTCGGCCTGATCTTTCCTATGTGCCCCCTCCTGCCAGCCTCGTGTCTTCCCAGCAGATAGCTACTCCCACATCTCTGCCAAGTCCTGCAGACACCACTACATCCTGCCTTCCTCCAGGGGAGCCCGGACAGCGGTGGGGCCTGGCCTACCGAAGTCCCTCCCGTCCTCCCCAGCTGCCGAACCACTAATTAGTAGGTCCGGCTTCGTGGCCTCCAGGGTGTGCTAGCAGTTGTTCCTCCCAGCTCCCCTCTTGTACTTCCCCTAGAAAGCCTGGCCACCAGCTATATTTAGCAGCAGCTAGTTGGCAGGGAGTGGCAGGGTCCATGGAGAAGGGAAGGAAGGCTAAATCTGAACTGCGGGTCTCCATACTGAGAAGGGGCAGCTAGGGCAGCCTGTCCTCCATTGCCCGCAGGTGCAGCCTCGTCGCTATGGCATTGGGGCTGCCGTGCACACGCGGTTTGAATATGATGGATGCTGAGGTCCATGTCAAATAGCTGTAGAACTCTTCGGCACCAGACTCCCGTCTTCATCAGAGCTGCCCTGTTTTCACTGACAGGATGTATATAGTAAGCAAGCATCACATGTTTGTACGGGTACGCTACTTTTATGTTAGTGTCGTCTGCTTCATACATTGGGGTTCTGTGTGAGGTTTCTCGTGAGAGAGGTTTGCTCCTTTAAAAAAAAACTTTGGAAATCGGAAGCTTCCGCCTTTAGTGCCCTGCTGCTCAGGGTGTGGTCCATGGACCGGAAGCAGGGGCATCACCTGTGAGCTTGTTAAAATGCAGACTCTCAGGCCCTAACCCAGACCAAGTGAACCAGAACCTGCGCTTCGGAAGATCCACAGGTGATTCCTCTGCCGTTTGAGAAGCACTACCTTAGTGTAGGTCAGAATCACCTTGTAAAATGCAGACTCCCAGGCCTCCTCCATGGCATTCAGACCCCAGAGTGGCGGCCAGCCTAGGCCATCTGTATGTTTCAGAGCACCCTGCTTGGGGCAACCCTCAGTCTGCCCCCAGAGATGGTCACGCTCGTGCTCTGCTAACAGTATGAAGCAGGCAGGCTGGCAAACAAATGGCCAGAAACAGGTTTTCCTGTGAAACACCTTTCTCTCCTCCCTGAGACACTCTTCCTCAAGGTAGCTGACCCCAGAGGCAGTGGGGTGGGTGACAGCCTCTGCATGCTCAGCATGGGGGGAAGTTCTCCCTTTGGCCTTGACCATGGAGAGGCATCCTTTAGCTGCAGGGAGAGAAGGAACAAGGCAGTGGACATTCTGGGAACCAGGCCTGTCCCCAAGAGGAGGCAGCTGTGATCCCAGACCAGATCTTCAGACTCTTCTAAGTCACTTTCTACATGATCACTCACCAAGGAGTTGATGCCAGTACTTTCCTGCACTTCCCGCCCTGTCATGTCCTTCCACAGAGAAGAGTATTCCCAAGAAGAGAGATGACGCCCCAAGGAAGGTGGCCAAGAGGGGAGAGGCAGTAGTCAGGCCGCTGGATGATCCATGTCCTGTCCAGAGGACGAGGCTCTGAATAACTTCTTGGCACCTGCTAAGTGCTCAAAAACACTTGCCGAATTAAAAAATAAGAACCATCCTTCACCTGGATTGCTGTTGTTTCAGGAGCTTTCTAATGAGATACTGCCCCCTCCCCCAGTCTTTCCTCCTTCAGTTCATCCTTTTTAGGACCCCCACGCCCTGAGTCCTCTGTGACTCCCTGGGACTCAGGGTTTGATCTAAACAGCTCAGCAGGACTTAGAGGACCTCATGACCTAGGCCCTGCTGTCTCCCCAGCCTGTCTGCCTGGCCCTGCATATGCCCTGTGCTCCATCAGAAGTACATTCTGCCCAAGGCCTTGAGGTGGCCTTGTCCTTCTGGGCCTCTCTGCCTATTCGCCTGCTATTCCCTCAGCCAGGGACACCCACTGGCAGGTCTCCTACACCTCATCCCAGGAGCCACCTCATTGGTCCATCATTCATTCAGTTATTTAACAAGAATTTAGTAAGTTCTTACTATGTGCCAGGCACTAAGCTGGAGGCTGGGGTATAAACTACAGTCAACTAATTTAAAGTACACACAGACCACTAAGTTTAAGATAATTTCTCCCTTCCCTCTACCCATTACTGATGAGGAAGCCGAGGCAAAGACTGGTTAAATGACTTGCTCAAGGAGAAACAACTAGAAGGAAGAGGGTTAGGATTTGAAGGCACAGTCCAGCTCGGAGCCCGAGGCTTAGGCACTATGGCGCTGTACAGCCCCGTTGCAAAGGCCTCTTCTCAGAGGCATGCAGCTCTTCATCCCCCATCCTCCTGCTCTCCTACCCTTTGGCTCTGGTCCTCCTTCCGTGCTCTCAGCTCAGAGAATGGAACTGCGGTCATCCAATAGCCCAAATCAGAAACCTGGAGATCATCTGGGCCTCTGCCTGTTCCGTCACTGTCCGTCTGCCTCCTGAACTCTCACATCGATCCACTTCTCGTTAGTCTCCTGCCACCTCCTAGTTCAAAGTTCCCTCATCTCTTGCCTGGACAACTGCAAGAATCACCATTGCTGCTTCCACTCTTGTCCGCTGACATCCATTCTTCACAGAAGCCAACGGGTTCGCAGCCGTTCTGACCAGGCCACTCCAACCCGGCTCCCGTTGGCCTCACGGGCCACCCCCACTGTTTGAGCTCCTGCCACTTGGCCATTTGTCAGCCGTGTCTTGAGCTTCTGCGCATGTCATCCCATCTGCCTGGAGGCTCTTCTCATCCCTCGCTCCACCCCGACCTCAGCCGAATCTAACCGCGCCCATTCTTCATCGCTCAGCTCAAGGTCCTTTTCCCAGGGAACCGCTTCTGATCTCCTCTCCAGCCCATAAACCTCTGCTTTCTTCACGAAACTCTCACTTCGTGGTTACACACTTACGGGTGTTGTTACCTTATTAACACCTGCCTCCTTCATGACACTAAAAACTCCAGGAGAGCAGCAATATGTCTAGTGCTGGTCTTCACTGTATGCCCGGCACCTGGCAGTGCCTGATGTATAGTTGGCATGCCAGAAATACTTCCTAAACAAATGAAGGGGTTGCAGTAAGATCAGAGAGTGCACGAAAAAGCACATCGTAAGGTGCCTAGCATCAAACAGGCACTCGCTTATTAGCTAATAGTAATAGTTGTCGTCGTTAGAACTAATCTTGAGCAAGCCTTACCTGATGCCCAAAGAGGGATGGAGATTGCGAATAACTGGGTTGGTGACTGCAAACAGCTGGGGAGAGATTATAGAGAGCCGAGGGTGGTAGCTGCAGACAGCTGGGAGGGTGACCGTGAACAGCTGGGGTGGTGACTGCAGATATCTGTGATGACGGCGAGCAGCTGGGGTGGTGATTGCGCACTCCCGAGGATAAGGCTGCAAATAAGTGGGTAGTGACTGCAAATAGCTGGAGGGTTGAACTGCAAACAACTGGGAGTGAGAACGGCAAACAAGTGGAGAGGAGGCTGCAAATAGCTGGGGAGGATGTCATCCAGTCAGGCACGCACGCGTGTGGGTACGGCTGCTCGCTTCCGCACCGGCCCCAGCACCGCACCTGCCAGCGCAGCCCTCTGGCCCCTGCACATCCTCCTCTCTCCTCACGGGGCGGGCTAGGGAGACCCCGAAGCATGTCTGTGGTGAGCCCACAACATATCTGGTTCACTGTCTGTGTCACGTCACCTGGGTGGCTTCTTCTCATTCCTCCTGCGCTCGGGTCACACCACCTTCTCTCAGTTTCTCAGATGGGCTGTGCTTCCTCCAGCCGCCTGGCCTACGCATGTGCCAGTCTCTCCTCCTGGAAGCCCCCAGCCCATCTTTCAGCTCTTAATCCCAATACCACTTTATCAGAAGGACTACATCAGATTCTACTTCTCCATCCTCCTTTGTTTCTTCTTCCTCAATGAGAACAATGATTATTCCTTTGTTCGCACCTCCTTGAGGGTGTCCTGATTAATGCCCATCTCCCCTACTAGGCCACAAGTTTCTAGAGAGAGAGCAGAGGCCTCGACTATACTCTCCACCGTACGCTTAGCACCTAGCCCCCAAGCCCGGCGCACAGTAGGTGCTCATAAAAGTGAGATGGTGCAAGGATGGAGGAAGGACCTGAAGCAGCGGCTGAGAGGGGAAGAGGCAAAGAAAATACATAACTACCACTTACTGAGTTCCTACTGTATACTTGACCCTGGGGGAGTTTGTCCCCGTCTAACTAACTGCTTGTGAACAAACCATTTTGTTTCTCCAGTGAGTCAAGACCTTAATTCCCACCTTGGCTCAGGCACAGCTTCACTGTGGGACCTGGCCTATGAGGAAATCTGTTAGAAAAGAACAAAATAGGCCTGCTGGCACTCCACAGAGACAGCCACCCACTCCTGTGCCTTGTTTCGTACACAGCGAAGATGGGACCAACAACCCAGGCCTCAGTTTCCCCGCCTTTAACAGAGGGCTTCTAGGTGTTGTCTGAGGCCTGTGCTGGGTGTGATACTCTGCATCTGGGACTCATTTCCCAGGGAGGTCCTTCTGGTTTTGTTCTAGAACCAGCCAGGCCCTCTCAAGAGTGTAAACCCCCAGACTAGCATCAAGGGTTCAGGCCACCGATGTCCTCTGCCTTGACCAGCAAAGGGTCCAGAGTGAAGGCTTTTCCCGGGCTCTGGGTCACACATTCCATCTATTGAATTGCCTACAAGAGCCTCACAGACCCATAAGCAGGCACAGAACCCAGACGACACAGGCACATAAAACTCCTAAGAGAGTTGCTCTAAACTGAAGCTCAGAGAGGTTAAGGAACTTGCTCAAGGTCACATAGCTAGTGTGTGACAGGGCTGGACTTTGGCCCGAGGCAGGTGGGCTTCAGAACCCTGCTGTTGACCCCTGCGTCATAGTCTGAGACACTCAGACACCACAGATGCACAGGCTCACGAAAGTCCACACGTTCAAACACACTCGGGGTTTTTGTTTTTGTTGTTGTTGTTGTTGTTGTTGTTGTTGTTGTTTAGGGAAGCCAACAAAATGGCTTCTGCCCTCTTCTCTTTCTTTTCCTGAAGCACACCTGGGCTCTGCCAGCTGCAAGCTCCGCACGAACCCAAAGGGGTCTCTCATTCCTGGTAGGTTTGCTCTCAGATGGACTGGCATTTCCAGTCTCGGCCAGCCAGGGTGGAAATGGGGCTCCAGAAGTGCTGAACCTGCAGGCCCCTTGGATACGGGTTCCACAGTGCCAAGTGATGGTGGGGAGAGGGGCAGGGCTATTTCTCAGCCGGGGCCCCTGGCCTGACTTGACAGCTGCCGTGGATGGTATCTGAAATGCCTCCTTTTTCTCTGTCCCATTAATTCAAAGATACCGTAGGAAACCTGTTCAGGAAAAAAAAGCAAAATAGGCCTGCGGGTGCTGTGCACCAGCGGCCACCCCTCCTCCACCTGGCGCCCGATGCAGCAAGGAAGGGAACTGAGGCAGCCGTGAGGGGCTGCCACCTGCTGGGCACAGCCAGTCTGGGCATCTCGCCTGCAGAAGATAGAGTGTGGGGTGGACAGGGGGAGGGCAAACCAGCAGGAAGGATAGCGTGACAGATAGATGAATAGAGCAATGGAAATGTGGGGACAAAGCCCAGGAGCGTCTAGAAAAGGGCATGCGCCCGTGACCGGCGCAGACAGTGAAGATGGCAGGGTGGAGCCGTTGACTCTGCTGCTTTCTGCTGGCTGTGTGGCTTTGAGCAAGTTCCTCAACTCCGTGCTTCAGTTCCTTGGATGTGCTGCCCTCTCTTGGCCTTCGCATATGCCGTTCCCTCTGCATAAGGCACTCTTCTCTTCCTACGGCGGGCGCTAAGTGCATATGTTGGGAACAATTGAAAGAACCACTCATGTGTTGGATATTTGAATCTTGTTCCATCCAGCCTGAGTGCTTCTTGAAGACCACATTGGACACGTCTCTTGGCACCTCGAAGACACACTGAGACGCCGAGCGTGATGTGGTCAACGGCACAGGCTCTGGACTCAGACTGGCTGAGTTTTAATCTGTCCCCTTCCATAGCAGCTGCGTGACCTTGGGTATGTCACTTAACCCTTCTATTCCTCAAGCTCCTCATCCACGAAGTGCCAGTAATGAAAGTTGTTGGGAGCCTGGACAAGCTCGTGCACTTCACTTACTTAGATCGAGCTTTGGGTCGGCCTTAGTCGTCTTGGACTTGGTGTCCCCTTTGCGCCTGCCCTGCCCGCCTTGGTAATCGTGTCTGCCCAGAATGGCCCCTTTCACTCTTCTGTTGACTGCTTTTAGTAGGCTGTGGAAGCAGCTTTAATTCTTCCCTAATTTACTGTTGATATCCTTTTATATACTAACCAAAAACAAACAAAAAGTGGCGTAAGGTTCAAAAATAGAAATGAAAGTCCTGTTGATTAAGACAGGGTAGGGTCTCACATCTGGGCCCTGGTCAGTGAACAAGGCTTGCCAGCTTCCATCTGGTGGCTGGGTTTGGGAGTGTCTGTTGTGGCCCCACTCTCAGCCCCACCTACATGGACCCCAAACAGGCCTGATAGGACACCCTAGGCCTCCTAAGCAGGGCCAAAGCCACCAGGTGCTAGACTGGCCTGGTTGCTTTCAGCCAGATGCCCTGGGAATAAATGCTGGGACGTGTGTGTGTGTGTGCGCGTGCATGCACGTGTGTGCATGCTATATATGGGGCGTGTGAGGTGCTGGGAGCCAGGCTGCCCCTCTCCCTACCCCTCAGCCCTCCATGTGATCTCAGTCTTTATGTCTATACTTTCTGATTGTCTCTGGTTCCTGGCTGAGAGTAAAGGTCTCTAAACTTGGACATGCCTATCAGGTCCTAATATCCTGTGAGTTCTCACCAGCCCCTACCTTAAAGGCTGGATCTTCTCTCCCTTTAGTTGCTAGCTGGGTCTGCTTCACATCTGGCAATCTTCCCATCCAGATTGCCCAAAACTCTGGCACAAATGCCTCCCAGGTCAGGTCCGAAGACAGCACCAGCTTTTATCAAGGTCTGAGCATGCTTCGGGGCCACGCCCACAAGTGTTAGGACTCAGAATCAAGACCAAAAGCCAGACATGGCCTACAAGGTCCCGCAGACTGGGTTCATGCTCACCTCCCGGGCCCCACGCCTGCCAGGCTCCCTCTGCTCTCTTAGCCCCAGCCACACTCGCCTTCCTTAAGTCCCTGGAGCGCACCGGGCCTCCTCAGGGTCCTGGCAGTGCTGTCCCCTCATCCGGAAGGTTGCTCCTCTGCCGCTTCCTCTCATCTTGCAGAGGGTTCAAAGGTTCATCCTCAGGGATGTCCTCAAGAGACCCCCAAGACTGAGTACAGTCCCCTTGCTGCCCATTCCCATGGTTCCCAGAACCTGTCCTCCAGCAGCTTTATTATTACTCGTAATTCATAGTTAATTGGTATTTCCATTTGATCAATATCTGCCTTCTTGCTAGACTGGAAGCCCCGTGAGGGCAAGTACCTGCTCTACTCACCTGCCTCCAGCCAGTGCGCAGTGTGAGCAGACTTTGTTGGGCCCCCGCTGTGCACCGCTGCGCAGGGAGCTATGTGGAGCAGGTGCGATGGGGAATGAGGCACAGCCAGGAAGGCGGACCAGAAGATCACCTGCCATGGGATAAATGGCAGGTGACTGGGGTGCTGGGGGAGCACAGCAGAGCGAGAAGCCCCAAACCCCAGTCTGAGGAGAAAGAAGGCTATGGGGAGGAGGGGACTTCTGAGTTGAGACTTCCATTTCCATAATAATAGGTTCGGTTTCTTGAGCTCTTATTCCATAGGGTCAGTCATTTTGAAAGACTGGGTTGGGGAAGGCAGAGGAAATGGCAGGAGCGAAGGCCGAGAATGGTATGCGTGGGATCTCTGGAAGCTCGGTGGTCCTGTTGCCATAGGGGGAGCAGGAAAGGGGGTCGGGAGGTTCGTGGGGGCTTAGTCAGGGGGTTAGGGGTGGGTCATGGTGAGCGTTTGGGATCTAGCCTGAAGACAACAGTGTGCCACTGAGGGCTAAGTAAGGGGGACGGCAGGGCAATCATCTTGACGGAAGGTCTGATAGAGGAGTTTGCTGGGTGTTGATGGGGATGCCTTTGAACATTTCTGGGATGAGTCTCCTGTTTCCATAGGATCTAGTTCTTCCCCAGTTGTCATTCACCTCCCCACATATAACTGGCCCTGTTGCTGATCTGCCGGATCTCCGCCCACCCCTACTGCCAGACTGGGACTTCTATGGCAGGTCCTTTCCTGCCTGTCTCTTTACCTCCAGCACCTTGGACAGGGCCCGGCCCAGAGCAGACACACATTTCCTTCCTTCTTTTCTTCTTTCTTTCTAACTTCCTATCTCATTTCCTTCTAACTCCCAACTCACTTCCTTATCTACTATTTTCCCTCTCTACCTTTTTCCTCAAACAATGACTTGGGCTATGAACTGATTTCTCTGCTCTGTTTCTTCTGCCCCCACTTTCCTCATTATTATCTGACACTTCTTTTGCTGGAAAAGCTCTGAACTCAGTGACACTTGAGGAAGGTAAATGGAGGGGTTGAAAGAAACAGTGTCAATTTAATACCTTTTATATGCCAAAAGCTATGCTAGGAGCTTTACTTGGATTAATTTATTTAATATTTAAATCAATCCAAAAAGGTAGATATTACTGTCCCTATCTTATAAATGAAGATTAGAGCAATTCAGAGATGCCCAGTGTCACATTGTGGGAGAGACAGAGACCTCATCAAAAGAAGGAGTCTGTAATGGCAGAACTTCAGGCATTATGACTGGTTAGGGAGAGAGAGATTATGGAGCAAAGAGACCTTCCCAGGCCACTCACATCAGCAGTGATGCCTCCATCCCCCTGCCCTGGGTTAGGGATCACCTGTCGCAGTCCTGCCCTGAGCCTGGTGCAGACTCCCTCAGCTCCTCTGGATCAGACAGTGCTCCAGGAGGCAAGATGAGCATCCAGCTTGGGCAGAGCTTACAAGGTTCTGTTGGAGTCAGAGCAGAAATGAGGCTAGAGGCCAGGTCCCAGAGATGTGTGGTGGGGCTAAGGCAACACCCTCCACCAGAGATCCCTGGTGGGTCCTGAGACCACCCTTTCACCAGCCCCTCCATTTGGCTCCCTGTCACCATGTCCTCAGTCATCTCCTGCCTCTGCCCCTATACATGTCTCTATGCCCCTGTCACAGCCCTCGGCGAGGACCGATGGATGCACTTTTGTTCCATGCAGTTGGAAACCCTGTTCTGTCCACATCCTGAGCTTCCTTTGAAAGTTAAATCAGTCCATTCTACTCAGGTGAGAAATGACCCTGGTCCCCTGGCTTGGCATCAAAGGGCCCAGAATTATTAGCAAGTTGCTTTTGAAAGAGTAGAGAAACGAAACGTGTGAGGATATAACTTTTAATTTAAAATACCGTGCCCCCTGCATTTGGATGTCAGGAGGGATCCTGAGTGACATTTGCGGAGCTGCTGGGGTGAGCGTGTGAGGTCAAGCATACTCATTAGCCATGCTTAGAAGCAGCGGCAGGGGGAGAGAGGAATAAATCGGTTTCGCTGGCCGGATTCTCCGTAACGGGAGAGAAGCACAGCTCAGGCTCACTTTGACATTCCCCCAGGCAGGGCCGTGGCCAGGCACAGAGAGAGCATCCGCGGGGGTCGTGGAGCATTGGGGGGAAATCCAGGTGGCTTCAAAATGTCCTTGGTCCACTGGCGAGGCAAGACCCACAGGTGGTGCCTCTAGAGGTGGCACGTGTGTGACGTCATCTCTAGAGAAAACTAAAATTTAGTTTAGTGTAGAATTCCCTAACCATGTGCCTTAGATATTTACGCACCTTAGATGTTTTGTGTGAGTGTGGGGTTTGTTGTGTTGTTGTGTGTGTATATGTGTGCACACATGCACACTTGGAATATGGAGGATCAGTGGATAAATATTCACAGGGGTCCATTCATTTATTTAAAAAATGTTTGTTGAGCACTTGCTGTGTACCTGGCACTGTTCTAGGCACTGGGGATATGGCAATGAACAAAACAGTCTGTTTAAACTCTAATCAAGGAGACAGAAAGTTAAGTACACGAACAAACATCGATATCATGTTTGGTGGTTCTATGTTCCGTGACAAATAAAGCTTGCCAAGGAAGAATAGAGACGATGGATAATAGTACTGTTGGGCGCATGACCCTAAAACTGTCAGGAGCCCTTGATGTAGACAGTAAGTGGATTCCAGTTCATGTGAAGAGTGTCTGGATCCACTGCACCTTACAGAACAAATCTGGAGTGCGAGTTGGATGCTTTTGGAAGCCAGGCTCATTGGTGATGGGGATGGACTTCAGAGAGACACAGTGAGCCCTGCCCCGCCTCCTCCCTGCACCTGCCTCGGTGCCAGGCTCCTGAAGGGAAGGGTGGAGCTTCCCCAGCCAGGGGCAGGCTGAGAAGGGCTCTCTGCAGTGAAAAGTACCTGGCTTCACGGTCATGAGCTAAGCTGCCCGGCACCCTCCTCCCTTAGAGGTGAGGTGGGTGGACAGACACATATAGCAACCTGGCATTGTGTCGGGTTCACAGTGGCTGCTCCATCCATAGAATGCCCTTCTCCTTTGGCCTTTTAGGGACACTGACAGATAAAAAGTGTGCAGATATCCAAGTGTGCTCGTATAGAAGGGGTCAGGAGGCTCTGGTCCTAAGAAGGTCACTTCTTGGAGAACCTCCTCCTGCTCTCTGGAATTCGGTGGTTTTGCTGTGCAATGTAGGAGTTGGGTTCTGAGATGAGCCTATGGGCCCTTCTGGCCCTCAAGCTCATGCTCATGCATTTACTGGTATCTTCCCTGAAGGCTGCTTTGTGCTGAGGCCCTATGCCAAGTTGAGCAACTCTCAGCCCTGACCTTGGGGCGCTCACAGTCCAGTGGAGGAAATGTGCAAGCAGAGTGGCTCTGCCACTCACCAGCCCTGTGACCTTGAGCGAGTTACTTAAACTTCCTCGGATCTCAGTTTCCTTATCTGTACAATGGGGATAGATGTCGTCGGTGCTTTTGCAAGGATTAAATAAGTTACAACATACGAAGCACTGAGAACAGCATGCAGTAAAACTAGCTCCTGAGGGAGAAGCTGCCCAACTCGTTCGCGTCTGTGTCCTTAGTGCCAGGCCCAGGGCCTGGCACAGAGAAGTGTTGCCAGAAGAAAAGCGGAATGAACAAATGGCAGGAGTACTTTCTTCTGCAGGCTGGGTTATCAGATTCTGGAGCCCCGTGAGAGACGGGGGAGCTCATGACCCCCAGACGGTTCCCGCAGGCTGCTTGCTGTAAAGCTTTCGCCAACACCTGTCCCCGCAAGCTTCCTCATTGTATATTTGAGCCTTTGATATACGGGGGAAGTTTGCCAGGGGAGAGAAATGTTATTGGACATTTTTCGTGGTTGTAAAGATTACTTCTTGATGAAAACACACACAAAGAAAGACTTACAAGCTGCCCTTAAGGTAGGCAAATGAATGATGTGTGTTTACAGCATTTCGGCCGTTGCTTGGGGATATCGTATCCAAGCGGCTCCTCGCAGGGGTGGGGACAGAGGACGGGAAGCAGCCATAGTGGCCATGGGCACAAGCAAGGGGCAGTCCTGCGCTAAAACCACAGCAGCCTGTCGTTATGCTGAGCCATCTGTGACTCTTCTTGCTCATCTCAGATTGTCTAAGTTTTTCCTACGTAAGACCCAGTTTTTTCCTTAAGGTCTGTCATGGTCACTCCCCAACCCCTGCCCCAAACTAGGAGGGCCCTTGTGCTGAGCACATCTGTCTGGAGCATTTGCACCCTGCTCTGGCACTGTGGGGGCTCAGACCCTCCCCATGGAGGAGCCCTGTCTCCCCAGCCAGATCCTAAGTCTGCAAGGGCAGGGTGCATGGCCGTTCCTCAGACCCCTGAGCACAGATCCCTGCCTGTCACAGGCAGGCAAGAAAGGGCTGTGGCTAAGGGTGTGAGGGGAATGATCTTCAGGGTTCACTTCCTCACTGCCTTTCACATACCTGCTGCCTCTTCCTGACCTGGGAGTCCCTGGGGGCAGGACCTTGGTCTCATTCAACCCAGGAACCCCTCAGGCCTGCAGAGCCTGGGGGAAGATTGTGCAGTGAGTAAGTGAATGAATGAGGGAAGAATGAGGCACATTTTCTGCCCCGTTGCTGACCCCACTTCCTTTGCTTGGAAGGCCCCAGGCCTCCCATGGGAAAGAATGTCCCCATCTTGGCCGGTTGGGCTGCTTCCTCCTCTGGTTTGCTTGCTGCCTGCCACCTGCCATTAAGAGTTCTTTTTCCTGCTGCAGACACGTTGATGTCCTTGGCCATAAAGATTGAGGCCATGCCAGGATACCAGGCAATAGGCCCAGAGCATCCTAAGGCAGACGGTATGGCCAGGGTGTGGCCCAGCAGGGCTAGATTCCTGCTGGGCAGGGCCAGGTGTCTGGTGAAGAGGGAATTAGAAGCGGACAGGGCCTGGGTCAGGATGGGTGGCTGGGAGCTGGAACTTGGGGTCAGAGGCCAAGATTGACTTATAGCTGTGCAACCTTGGATGGATTGCTTACTGTCTCTGATCCTCAGCTTTCTTCTGAGTGAAAATCCTGAATGGAGACTTCTAGTCCCCTAGCTGTGGGGCTCGTCCTCCTGCTCCAGGCCTTGACCCCGTGTGTTGCCTTCTTACTGCCGCTGTGACAAAGTACTACAAATCTAGTGGCTTAAGACAACACAAATTTATTCTCATATAGTTCTGGAGGTCAGAAGTCCAAAATCAGTCTCAGGACTAAAGTCAAGGTGTTGGCAGGGCCGGTTTCTTCTGGAGGTTCTAGGGGAGAATCTGATTCCTTTGTCCACTCTGGAGGCCACTCACATTGCCCCTTCCCTCGGATCTTGCTTCCATGATCACATTTCCTGTACTGACTCTGAGCCTCCCTCTAATAAGGACCTTTGTGAGTTTATTGAACCCACCTGGATAATCAAGATAATCCTTCATCTCAGGATCCTTAACTTAATCACATCTGCAAAGTCTCTTTTACCACGTTAGGTAACATAGTCACAGATTCTGAAAATTAGGGCGTGGACATCTTTGGGTGGTGTTGGGGACATTGTTAAAGCTACCACGGCATCATAAAATATGAAACTATTAATCAAATAATCATCAAATAGACCTATTATTATCAGCTCTAAAGGCACTATGCCACAAAGCAGCACTGTGCTATGAGAGGTATAATGGGGACCTGGCTTAGCCTGGGTTAGGGGCACGGTGAGAGCTGAGCCATATTCCCCACTTTTTCTCAAGCCCCGTCAGTTCTCACTGCCCTGTCTGCCATCCACAAGGGCCCAGGGAGTCTCTCTCTGAAGCCACCCTCTGTCCATTGCCCCCATCCCTGCCCCTGGGATAGCCACAGAAGTCACCAAATCTTAAGAGTGGCCCTCAGGAACTTTAAAATGCTTTTCTTCTCTAAGCAGCACATGGTCCTATACAGACCAGCTTTCCCAGAGAGTGGCAGTGACATAAGTGTAAATATTATAAATATTTGTCCACCAGGTAGGAAGAAATATGAAACCATGATTAATTCGGTCAGTTGTGCTGTCTCTCTCTAACCCACCCAAACCCTCTGGGAAAAAGTCCTCGGCGTCCCCACGAACAGCAGCCTCTTTGCCTCTGTAGCAGTCCTTCAGGAAACGGACTGCTGTCGCCAACCTAGAGGGCTCCCGGGGCCTCCGAGAGCCAGGCAAGAAGGTGAGGAGGTCGGAGTCGAGTTCCTTGGGAACACTGTCCCTCACCGTCTCCCAGAATAGAGACCCACCTGCCCTGCTGAGGGCATGGGAACAACACCACTCAGCCTTCCCGAAGCTTCCAGACAAGGTGAAGGAGCAATCAGCCACCTCCCCACGGGGCTCCATGGGGAAACTGCTTGGAAGCTGGTGGCTCTGCTCTCACTCACGCACACAGCAGAAAGAACATCAGAGTCAGTCTGGTGTCACACAAAAACTAAAGTAATGGGGATCTGGAATAAGGCCAGGACAGGCCCGCTGCTTCTAGAGGCTCGGCAGACCTTCTCTTTGTGAGTAGCGGCAGGGCTGGTTTGGTGGCTGTCACGTCCTTGGCTCAGAGGAAGATTGGTTGTAAGTGTCCATGCCCACGTGGCCACATGTGCTGGCTCACCCATGCACACAGGGCCCAGGGACTCTGGAGGAGGTCACCACTAATGTGGCCCGGGCGAGGCTTTCAGGGAGGATGATTGCTGATGCCTGTCCCCTGCCTGATAATCTCGAGTCATGCTCTATTGAAAGGTGTCCTCGGTCGTGCCAGAAGCCTTGAAGGAAATCCCCTAAACTGCCAGCGACTTCTGAACAGCCCCTGCAGACACCGCAGGGCCACCATAATGCTAATGATAATGATTCTGGTAATGATAATTGCACTCATTTATGGAGTGTTTATGCTGTGCCAGGCACTGTGCTAAGCTCCTTACACACATTATCCCAGCTTCCCTCCCGGCATCCCAATTATTACCATCCTAATTTTACTGATGAGGAAACCGAGGCTTAGAGAAGTAAGCAATGATGCAGATGGTTGGTTCAGACTAGAGGTGGCATGGGTTATGGATAAAAGAGCATGTATTTTGGAGTTAAGCAGGTCTGGATTAAAATTGACCTGGCAAGTCACTTCCCTGCTCTGAGTCTCAGGGAGGCAGGAGAGAGGTAGTGGGCACATTCGAGTCTACCCCCACAGGGGCCCAGCACTGTGCCTGTATGTGCAGGCAAGGAAGATCCTCAGGGGAAGCCACCTCCCTCCTGGGAAGGCCCTGGCTGGCAGGTGGGGCTGCCCTGTCAAGCGGACACCTGCTCTTCCCTACTAGGCCGGGCAGGGAGTGGGACTGAGCCAGGAGAGCTTCTACAGAACTGCCTGCTCCCAGGTGCCAGGCCTGAGCTAAGTCTCAGATGCCATCGGGTGTCACCTTCTGATTCTGCAAAACTGGCTTCATGGGAGCAGAGACCAGGGGGAGATCTCTGGAATGACGGTCGATCTATGACTGCAGAAATCTGGAGGGGAAAGGGAGGGAGGGAGGGACAAAGGGAAGGAGGGAGGAAGGGAGGGGTGAGTCCCGGAGTGCCATTTCCACAGCTGGTCCTGCCTTTGCCTAGCGGCAAGGGCTGAAATCATTCCACACTCGCTCATTCTCTACCTCGTTCACTCATCCACTCATCTGATTCCACAAATATAAGACCAACACTATTTATAAAATATTAAAATAAAGGCTCCATGAAAGTAAACACCTCTCTGCATTACCTCTTATCATTACTCAGCTAACGTTTATGGGCAATTTAAGTAAAGCTCCTAAGCCAAATGGGATCATGATGAATAATAATGCCACGCCCCTATTAACTTCTCCCTGCGCTTGGGAAAACTCTTTGCAAAAAGTCTAAACCTTTCCTTATGCTTAAAGGTCAGTTGGGCAGCCACAGTACTGCCCCCACCACCCGGCCCTTCACGGAAATGTCTAAGGGGCTCCCAGCTGTACTCCAAGCGCCTTTCCCTGGAGGAGAATCATGGGTTCCCCAGGCAAAGTCTCACAACTCTCTCCACCGCCTTTTCAGCTGTCACCGAAGTATTCATTCCCGCTCAATGAGCAATTTTTGCCCTGGCTGAAGCACTTGAGGAAACGATTTCATAAATCATCTTTTCCTTGTTTTCAAACACTCGCAAATCAGAGCCACCATCCAATTCAACATCCACCCCTTAATTCACCCACAGCTCCTCTTTTTCTAGCTAAACACCATTACTTTTGTAGACCCCCTCCCTTTCCACTTCCATTACTACCCCAGGCAGTTAGCTCTATTTTGGGAAAAGATTTTTCCCAATAAAATAAAGATTTTTCAGCACTTCGTAAGAGTCGCCGCTTAAGCCCAAGAACTGGACCTCATAGAACCAGAGATGTTGAATGGTCAACCAGGTTTCATCGCTAGCCGGGCGTCTCCCTTACATGCCGGCCTCTTGGCACAGGTGGTTTGGAGCTCAGCCTCAGCATAATTAGGGATTATGGCCTGGCCAAAAGGTACCCTTTGTGTCCATGGGGCTTTCAAGGATTTGCAGCCATGTGGGCACAAAACTTGCATGGCCATGGTTGGAGAGAGATGAGCAGGTGGGACCAGGGTTGCCCTAGAATAGTGGTTGAGAACGCTTTCCTGCTAGCAGGTTGGCTGGAATCTAGGGTCGAGACCAGAGCTCGAGGCTGGACTGCATGGACCAGCAAACTCCCTGGAAATTCAAGGAGCCGCGTAGGTTTCTTGTCTATAAAATTCAGATCCTGAATCGTTTCTTCCTGGAAGCCAACCTCGACCTCCTCCCCTTTGCCTCAGCAGAACAGGATCGCTGCTTCCTTCATGTTCATGCCCCCGCCCCAGCACGCCTCCACCATTGGACCTGTCCCCCTGTGTCGTACTTACCTGCTGATGTCTCTCTGCATCTCCCATTAGACAGAATTCCTGAAGGCAAGCACTGCTCTCCCTATCCCCCTTAGTCCAACCTTGCTCCATGGTTCATGGAGAGGATGTGCCTTTAATGCATCTCCCTGCATTCAGGACCTGCTTCGTGGGCTTATGACCTCTGCAGTCACACGAGGTTTCCTGCTCTGCTGCTTCTACCTTGAAAGCCTTAAGCATTTTTGAACAAGAGGCCCTGGGTTTTCAGTTTGCTCTGGGCCCTGCAAATTGTGCCTGCTGTTTAATGCCCGCATTTAATAGACTAGTGAACAGGAAGTGTTTTTGGAGGCTTGGTGTGCCGAGATGTCTAATGTTGGTGTGACGTTAAATGCAGTTATGCAGCACTTTCTGACAGTGCCCAGCCTCAGCTTAGGCACAGGGGAATCCTTTTCCTCTCATCCTTACCCCAGGCCTTGACTGGGGCAGGTTGAGAATCAGGAGCTACTCTGCACCCCAGAATACTTTTCAATGAGAACCTTAAGCCTTCTGCTGAAGACTCTGTGTTTATGGCACTAAGCATGGCAGGCATTTGTCCTCCAGCATAATTTCAAGGCAGACGGTGATAAAGCCAGGTTGACAGGCTCTGATGAGGCTTCACAAATCAGGTAGGGAGGGCACAGCACCATAGGCCAGAGCTTTCTCTCAGGCCTCTTCCCAAGAGGCCGTCTGTTGGAAGCAGGAAGCAGGGGGCTTGTCACTCCATGGTCAAGGGGAAGAGAATGAGTGGCCAAAATTCTGACTCCATCCTGGGTGACTTTGATTCAAGCTCCACGAGGCTTTCCAAAGGGAAGCTGGCTAAGTAAAGGTGACCGAGAGGGACAGAAGTCCCTGCACAGGTGCCAGGGCCAAGCGGCCCTCTGCCTCTGTGCCTTGGAGGTGTAAAGAATAAAAACGAATGTTTCCTAAGTGCTTTCCATGTGCGTTTATCACAGGGCTGGCTGAACATGTTAGATGCCAAGTTCTCATTCCGTCCCTCACAACCCTATGAGGATCACTGTTTTATAAATGAGAAAACTGAACATAATAAAGAGATTCGATGGCCTGCCCATGGTCACCCAGCTAGTTCGGGGCAGAACGAGGGTGTAATAACCTGGTGCTGGAACCTGAACCCCCGGGACTGCAGCTCACTGGCCCTCCCCTGCTGGAGCCCAGGAAGCCCCTGCTCTACCCCCGTGGCCTCTGGGAGCTGGGGGGAGAGGCTTTGATATGAGGGGGGTGGTCATGTATCAGTCCCCCTGGGTAGGGCCGGAGGAGAGAGGATACTTGGGTCTCTGTTTACAGGAATAAAAACAGAAAAGCAGAAGTCTTGATGAGAGTGGGAGAGGTGAGTCTGGAATTATATCGAAGGCCATCAGGTACCTAGAATGTGAGAGCCTTGAAGAATCTAGAACATTTGGTATCGATCCACTCCAGGTGCTTATTTATCTATCTAGCAGTCATTCTAGAGGGCCCAACACGTGGCAGGAAAGTTGTACTAGGTCCCAGAAGTGCAGAGAGTAAAGGGTAACTGCAGATATTTATGAGCCGCTAACCACGTACCAGAGTCTGTTTTAAGCACATTACGTGGACATCTTCACAGTAACCCTGCGAGGCAGGTGCTGCTGTCGTCATCCCATTTTGTAAGTGAACAGATCGGGCATAGAAAGGGTAAGAGCCACAGCTAGTTAGAGGCAGGGCTGGAATTTGAACCAGGCAGTCCTGCTCCAGAGCCACCTCTCGATCGCTGCACGGCACCACTTCAGTCTCAAAGATCTTTTTGATCTCCTTAGAGCAGTTGTTCCAAAACCCAGCTGCACGTTAGAGCCACCTAGGGAGGGTTTTTTAAATCCCCATGCTTCTCGAGACTCTCACACTCTGCGGGTGAGAGTGCAAAATGGTACAACCACTTCGGAAAAAAATGTTCGGCAGTTTCTAAAAAAGTTAAACATATACCTATTATATGACCCAGCTATTCCACTCCCAGGCGTCACCCCAAGAAAAATCAAAGCATATGTCTACACAAAAACTTGTGCCCAAATGTCTATAGCAGTTTTATTTGTGAGAACCGCAAACTGGAACTACTACAAATGCCCATCAACAGGTGAATGGATGAGCGAACTTCGGTATCTCTATCCCGTGGAATACTACTCAGCAATAAACAAGAATAAACTGCTGAGAGACACCACATGGATGAATCTCCAACGAATTGTCCTGAATGAAAGAAGCCGGGCAAACAAACAAAAAAAAGACTGTACGATTCCATTTACATGAAGTTCTAGAAGCTGCCAGCTGATTTAGAGTGAGGGAAAGCAGGGGAGTGGTTGCCTGGGGAGGGTATAGAGAGCAGTAGAGAGAGACTACATGGGCGACAGGGTATACTCTCAAGGGTCAAGAATGATAACCTTCGTTATTCTGACTTTGGTCATTATTTAGCAGGAGTATACATAGGTTAAAATTGACCACAGTGTGCACTTTCGATATGTGCATTTTACTGTGTGTCAATTATACCACGACAAAGCTGTTAAAAAATAAAAAAAGGAGGAGGAGGAGCAAGAAGAAGAAGAGGAAGAGGAAGAGGAAGAAGACAACGAAGAAAAGAAAAGAAAAGAAAAAAAAGAAAAAGATAAAACACATAAGCACCCATGCTCAGACCTGATCTCTGAACCAGTAAATCAGCGTTTGGGAGTGGAAGCCAGACATCAGTGTTTTAAAGCTCCCTGTAGATTCAGTGGGCTCGGTGCAGAAGCTCCGACGCAGTGGGAAGACAGGTGCAACTGGTCGGTGCCAAACGTTCTAGATTCTTCAAGGCTCTCACAGTCCAGGTTCCTGGTGCCCTTGGGTATAATTCCGGACTCATCCCTTCCTCTCCCGTAAACAGATGGCAGGTGCTCTGAGACAGCAGTGCTCAGAACGGAGCCGCCGAACTAACTCGGCCTGGACACAGGGAGAATGTCTCAGCAAACTGGCAGCTGAGTCGCGCATGAAGTGACAGGGTTTCGAAGGCTGAATAGGAGTTTTCCAGGATGGTGGTGGGGAGGAGGGCAGGTGGTTGGTCAGATTGACCAGGGAGGGTGGCTCAGGGAGAATGAGCGGCACCAATGTCAAAAACACAGAGGATGGAGAGAACGGCCTCTGAGAGGGAGCAGCATGGCGGGCCGTTGGCCATAGCTTGGAACTGTAAGGTAAAGGCAAGCCACGGGCCCTGCAGAGGAGTTTGGCCTCTATCCTGAAGGTCCCCGTGAGCATGAAGAAGAAAGTCCATCAAATAAAGACATTACTTTTCCACAGACGTGGCTTTCCCTCCCTTGGGAAGGCTTGGGTGCAGTGCAGATGGTTGGGTGAGGGGCTCGATACAGGGCTTTGAGAGGAGAGTGTTATGGTCAGGGTTGCTTCTGAGGGACCACTCTGGGAGCCAGGCTGAGGAGAGCAGAAGAGGGCAGGACTTAGACTCCCAGCCCCCTGACAGCAGGTTCTGTGCTCTCAGGCGGTGCTGCTGCTCCCTTCGTTGATTCATTCTCTCAGTGGACGTTAATCAAGGGTCACCTCTGTGTGCTAAGGATAGGAATGAGTGCAACAGATAGAAATCCCTTCCCTAGCAGAGCTTACATTCTGGAGAATATAAACATCGTAACTAAATTACTGTAGGCTATGTTAGATACTTATAAATGTGATTGAGAAACAAAATCGCAGGGAATGGAGATGGGGAAGGGTGGGGGTAGGGATGGGGCTTGCAGTGTTATGGGATGGTCAGGAAGGATCTCACTGAGAAGCTGACATTTGAGAAAACCGAAGGAGGTGAGGGAGGGAGCCTTGCTCATCCTTGCGAGGAAGAACATTCCAGGCAGAGGGAACTGCAAGTGCAAAGGCCCTGAGGCAGGAAGGAGGGGGTACGCCAGGGGAGCGTGGCAGAGAGGAGGGCAGAGAAGGAACAGTTTGTGTGGGGCCTTGCAGGCTGTGGCAAGGACTTTGGCATTTACTCTGAGCGAGAAGGGAAGCCGTTGGAGCATTTGAGCAGAGAAGTGGTGATAAATCTGTTCCTGCAGGGTTGTATGTAAATCAGATGTTCGTCAAGTGAATCCAATTTAAAACCCCTATGAGGACCCAGGCTGACCTGACAGGTTCTTGCTTGGAGCTAGCTAGTTCCCACAAAGCATTTGCAGCAATGCGTGCTTTTCCCAAATTAAATCTTTATGTGACCCTTCCAAACCCTTTTGGGTGAGAGAGCAGGCCCCTCAAATGGCAACACTGCCCACCGACAAAGCCCGCTCCCTCTCCCTGGAGACTGCTTCCGGGCGATCTGCTCACCCTGCAGCGAGGGAAGGAAACATGCAAAGAAGATGTCAGTTGTGAGAGTGAGGCCGCTGGGCCCTGCAGTCAGAGCTCCTGAACAAAGGAGCCCGAATCTCCTCTCCCTAGTCCAAATGGAGTGAATTCGCTGGACGGACTTCCATTCTCACCAGCCCGAACAGCTGTGTGCCATTTATTGAGCACTTATTATGTGCCGGGATCTGTCATAAGTGCTACACATGATCTGACTCATTTAACTCTCTTAACACCTCCCAGTCTCAATACCTCCCATTTCACAGATGAGGCACCCAAGGATGAAAGAGATGCAGTGTATCTGTCAAGGTCACACAGCTAAAGCAGGAGCCTAGGTCTGTCTGACTCCAGAAATGTGCTTGGAACCACTATGTGTGTGGCACTGCCACCATCTCCCAGCTGTCACTGAAATATTGGCAGCCACTGCCTTCCCAACAGGGCGGGGCACAGTAGGCCAGGAGACTCCCTTCCCAATGAGCACAGCCTGCAGCTCGCCGCAGCACAATGGGACTTAGGTGGCAGGTTGTGGGGATAGGGCGAGGTTTGGAACCAGGCTGAACTTGAACTGGGGGAAGTGGCCAGACTGCAGACCCTATGCAGTTGCCCAGGAGCATAGCCGCAGATCCCCGAACCCTTACGCATGCGTCCGAGACAGCAGGCGAGAGCGGGCAGGGAGATTCTCCAAGCCATGGAGCTCTGGGTGCTCTCTCCTTTGAAAGTGGAACTCCAGTTGGCCAGTGAGGATTGAGAATGGAAGGGCCGATGCTCTGTCACACTGGGGGACTGGATTTAGTTCAAGGTTCAGTGCTAGCTGGGAACAGGAGAGGATAACAGATGGGGTCAAGACCTCGGACCCAGGGTTGTCTGAGTCAGTATAAGGATCAGAAAACAGATGTGAGGTATGGCCCTACTCCAGATCCTCCCCCCCCGACCCCCCACCCCCGAGCCATGCTCCCTGGAGTGCTGCCTCTCAATATCTCACTAATTCCAGAGTCCCCTGCAAACCAGAGTGGTTTCCCATCAGTGAGTGCTTTCTAAGCAAATCATGTGCATAGACTTCTGCAAAACACCAAGAAAGAACTGCAAAATGCTCATCTTCCGGAGGAATCCTATTCGCTGGGAGAGGAAGCATCTGATTCCCGAGCATAGAAAGGTTGGCGAATGAGAGTTTCTGTTTCCATGGGAAGTGCACATGGCCCCCGGGCGCCCATGGCCCCCGGCGCAGGCTGCCGGTCCAGCACCCCTTGTCTTCCTGTGATTGTTTGCTTACACATCTGTCTCCCCTACAAGGCCACAGGCCCCATGAAGGCTGGTCTGCATTGGTTCCTTGTCCCTGTCCCTGATGCTTGGCACAGGCTGCTCCTTAGAGTTATAAAATAAATAAATGAATAATTAGGAAGAAACGGCTGCCAGAGAGCACCAAGGTTCCGAGTCAGTGGTCTGGTGATGTCTGTGTGAGGGGATCTGGCTCCCGTGGACCCTGTGTGTTGAATAATTGAGTGAGGGATGCCAGAGGCAGAGCAGATGTGAGACTTCTCAAGCTGACAAATGAAAGACAGTTTCAGGCAGAGGAGGCGGACGTGAGATTGAGACCCATCCTGGGGATTTGTCCTCTAGGGCTCCCTGGGAGTCTTACCTAAACTAAGGAGGAGGAAGGGATGGAGGCAGGGCCTAGCTCTGGGTGGAAGATGGCGGACAGGATGATACAACACTGGGAGCTCCAGGGACAACAGAAGTGTCCTGGGACAGGGGCAGGGGTAGGCAGCCCACCTCCTGAGACCCAGAGGGCTGCCGTCATGTGAGGACCAGGATTTGGAAAGGGGTCAAAAATCCAGGTAGAAGATAAGGCTTTTTTCATTCATTCAACATGTGTCCTAGGTGCTAGGACCCAGCAGTGAACAGGACAGTCGCTGTCCTTATGGAGGTGGACTTGTAGGATCAAGTAAAACATCTAATTTCAGATTGGGAAAGTGGCACACAGAAACAAAAGCCAGGCCTGGGAAAGGGAGCAGGGAGTTGAACTGTTTTGGACAGGACAGTCTAAGAGGGCTTCTTTGAGGAGCTGACATTTGAGTAGACACCTGAATGATGTGAATGAGGTCCACTTTGGTGGCTCAGCTTGGCACGTTTGAGGAGCTGCCTGAAGTCCTGTGTGGCAGAAATCAGGGGCACGAGGGGTTTGAGGAGAGAGAAGGCGAGGTGACCAATTATGCCACTATGCCCTGACCCAGGAATTCCCAGGACATAGGACTTTTCGTACTAAACCTGCAAATGTCCCAGGCAAACTGGAACTAAGTGTGTCACCTAGAGGTAGGATATGTGAACAGAGACAGGGGGCAGGGCCAGAACATGTAGGGCCACCCTCTGGGCTGATGGCAAAGGGATTGGGTTTTATTCTACATTTGATCAGAGTGACAGGCAATGACTCATATGTGATTTAACAAATACCTCTGAGTGCCTGCCCTGTGCCTGGCACTGTGCTGGACAGTGAGCGAGGGAGAGGCACATACAATCCTGCCTTCACGGAGTTTGGCGGTTTTATGTTCCCTCTCACAGGCAGTTAAGTCAGTGGGGACACACTGTCGCCCCACGTCTTCTCTTTGGCATTTTCCGACGAGGCTCAGGGTAAACAAAGAAAGGGTCCATATCCATCAGAGCGGGTACTTTCTTTTCCCATCCTCATCCACAGGACACTGTTCCCAGGCATCATTTCATTGTGACAAAGACGGACGCACATGTTATCTGATCTTACGTCGCACCCTGAAAATCAAACGCTGGCTCATTTTGCACTCTGAGCTGGAAGGTTGCAGGGCAGCTGGGGAGGCAGAGATAAGTGGGCGGTTTCTATGCAGCACAGTGAGGACCCTGATCGCTGTGTGGGCAGGGAGGCGTCGCACCAGCGACAGTGAACACCTACTGAACACTAACTGTATCGGCTTCCTTTTGCTGCGTAACAAATGGTCATAACCACAGCAGCTTGAAACACCTTTATTATCTCTCAATTTCTGTGGGTCAGCAGTTTGAGCATGATCCAACTGGATTCTCTACTCAGGGTCTCACAAAGCTATCATCAAGGTGCAAGCTGAGGCTGGGGTCTTATCACAGGCTTGGGATCCTCTCTCAAGTTCACGTGACTGTGGGAAGGATTCATTTCCTTGCAGCTCTAGAATCATGGTGGCGGGCTTCCTCAAGATTAGCAGAAGAATCTCTTCCGCTTCAAGTCTGACTGACTGTCACACCCTCGGGGTCACCTGATTTGGTGAGACCCACCCAGAATCATTTCCTTTTTCATTAGCACAAAGTCGGCTGACTTGGGCTTTAATTACACTTACAGAAAAAAATTCTTTCACCTTTGCCAAATGAATTTTATCTAATCATGGAGTGAAATCCTGTCATATTCATGGGCCGTATGGACACCCATAGGGAGAGGATTATGGGGATGGGACCAAGGGTGGCACTCTTAGGGCCAGCTTCAATTTCGGCTCACTGTACTAGCCATGTAAGAAGTGCTTTACGCACACCAACTCATTTAATTCACATAATAATCCTATGAGATACTGCCGTTGTCCTCATTTTACAAATGAGCAAACTGAGGCAGGGAGAGGGTAAGTAATAAGCCATAGGTCCCCCAGCTAGAGGAACCAGTGCTCAGCAAAGCACAGCCTCTTGGAGCCAGGATCCCTGTGGCAGTCAGGTAAGGAGGAGGGGAGAGAAGCAGAGCCTACCAAAGTTCCCATTGCCGTTTCATAAAGTGTTGCCATGGAAACCCAGCACGAAGCATCACTTAAAGAGCTGTTTGATAATTTTTTCAGGGTGGTATCTGCAGGCACATAGCAGCGGCACCAGCACATGTACCCACGGCAGTTGAGTTAGTGGCTCCAGCAGCAGGCCCTGGCAGGAGGTCTGGAAGGTCCATTGAGAAATGAATATGCTCATTGGCTCTCTCAGGGCCTGGCTGGTGTCTCTGATGCCGGAAACCCAGATCTGGGGAACCGTACGGGTCCTGATGGAGTGCTGTCAGTTTTCGACACTGTGGGCTCAGAGGAGCTGTCTCCCCGTTACGCCCTCTTTCCTTTCACCAGGCTTGCGTTCCTGGCCCATCCCTGCCCTGCCCTTCCTGGGCCTGCTCATAGCAGCCGTCTTGGTGCCTTTGCCCAAGCAGGAAGAGGGCTAGGATGGAGCAGAATCCACAGAAGTCAAGTCTGGGCAATAGACCCGGGCAGGCCCGAAACCTGCTCACTAAGCCCCTCTGACGAGTTCTTGCACCCACCATGACACAGAAAGCCCTGGACCTTTACCCATCTCGTCTCAAATCTTAAAGTTAGGACTGGCTTTACAGATCGTTGAAGCAATAGGTTCAGGGTAATAATCATGAAGACAGTGATCACAATGACAGCCATCTAGTGCGACTTCTTGCTAGGTCCTACGTGAAGTGCTTTGTATATGTTACGTCTAATTGCTCGTTTGTCGATTCATTCAACAAATAGTTATTGAGCAGTGACGCTGTGCCAGGCCATGGGATCCACTAGTGAATCGGTTAGACATGGAGCTAATATTCCAGTGGAAGGAGATGGGCAATAAACGAAAGAGGAAAAAGTATCCAGTTGTGGCAAATGCCACGCAAGGAATTAAAATAGAACATTGCCGTGGGGAAAATCTGGAGAGCTTCTTTGATTTGGGCGGTGAGCAGAGGCCTCTCCTCTCTGAGGTGATAGTTAAGCAGAGGGTTAAGCAGGCATCAGAATAAAAAGCTGTTTCAGGGTGATCTTACAGCTAATGCAAAGGCCCTGAGGTAAGAACTGGCTTAGTGAGTTTGAGGAACAAAAAGAAGGGCCCGTGTGGCTGGGCCATGGTGAGTAAGGAGTAGACAGTACAAGCAGAGGTTGGTCAAGGAGACTGTGGATCCAGGTGAGGAGTATAGGTTTTGTGTGAAGGGAGATGAGAAGCCTTAGAAGTGTTTTCAGCAAGGGGATACATGCCCTGACTCGTGTTGAAAAGATCACTCTGGCTGCTGTTTGGGGAATAAGAGTGGAATCGGGGCGTTCAGTTAGTAGACTTCTACAGGGACAGGGTGAAGGATGCTCGTGGCTTGGGCCCTGCAGCTGGAGTGAAGTGGTCAGCAGGCCTGGCTGGTTGATGATTTGGATGTGGGAGCGGAGCAAAAGATTCCGGAATACTCCTAGAGTAGATAGAGATTCCATCCTCACAATAACTCTAAGGTGCACTGTCATCTGTATTGTGTAAGTTGCAAAGCAGGCCCACAGTCTCCGGATGTATGCTGCAGCATGGATGAACCTTGAGGACGTTATGCTGAGCGATGATAGGTAGTCAAATCCTTGGAGATCAAGAGGAGGATGGCGGTTGCCAGGGGCTGTGGGGAAGAGGGAGGAAGACTCGGTGGTTAATGGTTATGTGGCGTTGCAGTTTCGCAAGATGAAAAGAGTCCTGAGGATGGATGGTGAGGATAGCACCATGTGAATGTGCTAAATACCAGGGAACTATGCACTTAAAAATGGTTAAGATGGTAAATTTGATCTTATGTGTATTTTACCACAATTTAAAACAGGGCCCAGGATCACACAGTTGTTAGGAGGTCGAGCCGGGTTTTATACCGAGCCTTGCGAACTCCAGATCTGGTATTTTTAACTGCTGTGTCATCTGCTTCAAGGAACACAGACAGGGTCCTGGGCTGCAAGCGAAGTCACCAATACCAAGGCGAGGGTCAGCCCTGCCTTACACTGGTGTGGGCGCCGAAGGACACTAACCCCAGGTGTGGCTGGTTTGATACTTGTTTGGGGGACAATAGAAAGACGATCAAATCCCAGTACTTCATTTCATCTAATAATAGTGTTGATATATTTACAAAACGACCCTTTAGAAATGATGATGATGATGATTATGATGATGATGACAATAACACTGATGACAATGACAATAAAATGATAAAAATGTCAGCTCACAAATATGGACATATGTGTGCCAAGCCCTTTACATGTAACATTTTATCAACCCTCACCATAACCCTATAATGTAAATGCTCTCATTATTCCCATTCTACAGATGAGAAGACCGAGACTAAGTGATATCAAGAGACTGGCCCAAAGCCACTCGTCAGTAAGTGTAGTAAAAATTCACAGCCTGGAGTGCCTGTCTCTAGATATCTTTCTAGGAATGGCCCAGGTTAAATAAGGGGACTAATTAAGAAGGCATAACTGCACTGCTTCTCAGTGTTCTATCTTTTAGGCCAGCTTGAAGGGACATAGTAATGATTTCCTGGAATGAGCATCTTTTGCACGGGCCCCAGGGTGCTCCACACTCAGCCTCCCTCATGGAAGCTGACACTGCCTTTGCCTGGCGACAAGTCACAACAAGGCTCGGCACACTCCCACCCTGCCAAATCAGGCGGCCCCTCGCAGGGGAAAACAAGATAAAACAAAATCAAGCTGAGCTCCTAATTCACATTCCATCTCCGGCAGCTCCTTGATGATAAATAATTCTGGAATTGGAAATGAGGCAGGAGGGAGGCGGGTGGAGATCTGGGCAGTGCGGCCCCGCAGACCGTTCGTCTCCTGGTCCTCTCTACTTGCCCGTGGGGCAGGGCCCACGGGGCGAGCGGGCGCCTTTGCTTCCTTCTCTTTTTTAAAACTTATTATTTTTATTCATGGTAAAATAGACGTAAAGTTTACCATCTTAACCGTTTTCAAGTGTAATTTCCATGGCGCTAAGTACATTTACAGTTGTTGTGCAACCGTCACCTCCATCCGTCTCCAAAAGTTTTTCATCTTCCCCGGCAGAAACACTCCTCCCTTCCCGTACCACCATTCTACTTTACGTCTCTGTTTTTTTTTCCTGAACATTCTACGTAACTCGTGTAACTGGAATCATACAGTATTTGTCTTTTTGTGTCTGGCTTATTTCGCTTAGCGTCGTTAAAGTTCACCCACGTTACAGCATGTGTCAGAATTTTCTACCTTTTTAAAGGCCGGACAGTATTCCATTATATGGACATGCCATCATTTGTTTGTCCACTCATCTCATTGATTGATGGACGCTTGGGTTGCTTCCACATTTTGCTCACTGCGGATAGTCCTCCTATGAACGTGCCCCCTTCTCTTCCCCAGGTTTGACCACGATTATGTATAATCAGGGTGCTCAGGTGGCCAGATTAAGTCAGCATCTGCCACAGGACTGCCACACCGCACAGTGCCCCCACCAACCCCTCAGCTCGTCTCACCAGATCTTAACCGCTAGCCCCACAGGTTTCCATAGGAACCCCGGGTCAGTCAGCTGTGAAAGGTGGTCAGGTGCTGTCGTTTGAGTCCTGGCTGTGTCACTTTCCAGGTTGGGGACTTCAGGCAAGGTATGTTTGTGGTCTTAGTTTCTTCACCTGTAGGCCCAGGATCACACAAGTACCTACTTCACAGCTAGGGGGAAGGGTTGCAGGAGGTAATAACAAGCCCTCCTTCTGTGCCAGGTATCACGCTAGGTGCTTGGCATATGTTATCCAACTTGTTCCTCACAGCTACCTTAAGAGATAGTTATCCCCTTCGTTTGTATAAAGCTAGTGTAACTTTATAAGGTTATTCACTTTCTAGATGAGGAAACTGAGGCTCAAGGAAGCGAAGGGCTTGCCTGAGGCCCCTCACCTTTAAGTGGTGATGCTGGGGTTCTGAGTGCTGGACTTTGCACTCTTACCCGTCACCTTATTCCACCTCCCGAGCATGGAAGGCACCTAGCCTGGGGTCTTATCCCCAGGAAGTGCCCAGCAAATGAGGACCAGCCCGATAAATTTTGAACATAGCCATAGCCGGCTCCTGCATTGATGGAATCAGCCCGTCTCCCTCAGGGAGCAGTTAGCTTTAACAGCAGGGCCCTCATTGGGCTTGCATTTTGAACTTGGGGCTGGGCTGATAGTTCTGTTGTGCTGGGCAAATGCACTAGGGATCCATGGGTCTGTGAATTTGTCTTCCTGGGAAGAGAGTCCACGTGTTTCATCATTTCTCAAAACATCTCTGACTCCAAAATAGTACAGACTGCCTTGGATTATAAGTTCATCGATCTCAGGAAGAGCCACAGGCTCTAAGGCTTGTGGGCAGCAGAGACTGTTATGCTGAAAGCTCAGAGAGGGATAAGCCCCCGGGTCAGCCGGGCTGCTGTCATCACAGGAACATGCCAAGTCAGCCCAGGTCATGGCTGCAAGACAGACAGAACCAGCCAGGACTCAGGGAAGCTGGTCCAGGGCAGAGTGTCGAGTATAGCAGGCTAGGCCGTGGGAACCAAAAGGCTCGTCTCCATGCTCGTGGCCTGTTCCCCAGGACAGCTGCGGGCCAGGTCTGGAGGGAGGGGTGGCACCCTTAGTTTCACATGGGGACAGGTGGGAACTGCTAACTCCTGGCTCCCAGGCTCTGGTTCCCTAGAGCTGTCAGCAACCCGGCTTTGCTGTGAACATTAAGTCTTGGCTAAGGGTGCCAGTCACTGTTTTCCCAGCTCTTCCTCAGACCCCATCCTCAGTGAGCTCTCACATCTAAATATACATGACACAGAAATTCATACACACACACACACACACACACACACACACACACAGAGAGAGAGAGAGAGAGAGAGAGAGAGAGAGAGAGAGAACTAAATATACACGTAACACCAACACAATAGAATGGCTATAAAGACCCATGCCTCTGTTGACAAGTGCGCGCGCACGCGCGCGCGCACACACACACACACAGACACTGTGCTAGAAGAAATATAAGTTCAGTGTTGCTGGGACAGTGAGTATGAAGGGAGGCAGTGAGGGCTAAGGTTGGAAACATGGCTGGGACCAGGTTAGTGGAGGACCTCGAGGGACATTTGAGGGAGTTCGAATTCCACCTGTAGGTGATGGGGAGCCATCAAAGGGCTGTTGGAGGGAAGCAGTGTGGTCCCACTGGCTGTTTAGAGAATGGGTCGGATTGGGGCAAGTCTAAAGACAGAACAGGGGGGAGGAGACTGTCTCCAAGTCCCTGAGAAGAAGGTGAGATTCGGGGGGAAGCCTGGGGCATTAGCAGTGGGGGTGGGTAGAGGGGACGGATAGAGAGATGAAATAAAGCCGACTAAGAGACTGGATGAGAGAGCGGATGAGGTTTCAGCCCACGTGGCTGGACAGACCACGGGCCAGTCCCAGACACGAGGGCCCCGGGAGGAGAGGCGGGTCTGGGGCAAGGGCAGTTCAGCTGGGCTTCATGCGGTTGGAGGCATTCACAGGACTTCTCTGTGGAGAAGCCCGAAGGCAGCAAGACGTGGGGCGTGAAGTCAGGAGGACGGTCTGGGCGGGCACTTTGGCTGCAGATGGATTTAGGAAACAGTAACACAGAGGACAAACCTGGAAAACAGGAGCACGCACCGGGGCTGTGTGCGCCTGGACACGTGCCAACCCTACCTGGAATGTCCTCCCTTCTCTGCCAAGACTCTGTGGAATGTTTCTTCCAGGAAACTTCTTGGAATGATTCCTTCCTGTCCTCCCTGAGGCTGGTGGGCCAGCGCGGCACAAAGCAGCTGAGGAGAAGGGCGAAGGGGAGACAGGGTCCTGGGCTTCTGTGTTATCTGCATTTCCCTGGTTAATGGGGGCCGGGTGAGACCGTTCATGAAGTGCTCTTTTTGGATCTCGGAGTGGCCTTTCAGACTAGAAACAGCAGACCCCTGTCTGGCTCAGTAAAAGTGGTGTGAGTCTAAGTGATACCACCTACCTGGCAGAGCCAAGAGGGGCTGGCTTCCCATGTTCCAGCTCCTGGGACCCATCTGATCTCTCCAGCGACCGTTCCTAGCTCCTTCTCTTTATTTCCGTTCTGGACTCTCTCACGTCGCCCTGGCATCTTCTAGGGAGCTCCAGAGACTAATATATAGTCATGTCCCAGATTTATTGAGCATTTACTCTGTGCCAGACACTGAGATATGCACTTTGCCTGGTTGATCGTACTTAATACTCTCTGAACTGAGTGTAGTTATTACTCCCATTTTATTGATGAGGAAACTGAGGTGCAGGGAGGTGAAACAATTTGCTAGTTAAGTAACAGAGCCGTCTGTCGCCAGCGTCTAGTCTCCTAACCAGTGTTCTCTGCTACCTACTGCAAAGTTGGTGTCCGTCCCAGCTCCCCCAGTTCCTAGTCGTGTGAGTGTGAACAATTTAATCTCCCTTAGCCTCACTTTTCTCACTTGTAATATGAGGAGATGGTACCCGCCTCACAGTGTTGTTATGAAGATTAAATGAGACAGGACTCAGTGTAAAGTCAGCCCATAGAAGTGGTCAGCGAGCAGTGGAGCCGATAACGAAGAAGATGAGTTGCCAAAGAGATCCTACGCGGATGCACCTTGTCATCAGTATCTTTTGTTGTCACTGTATCCGCCATCCTTTGCAGAAGGTACGAGAAATAGAGGGATGATGGTGTCTTTAAGTACAACTTCTTAGGTGCTTTCCATGCTCCTCCATCTAATTCTTCTAGAGAGAAAGAACTAAGGGTCAGGAGCCTTTGGAATATTGTGCTTTCCCCAGTGGGACGCAGGTTAAACTGTCTCCTGCTTTAAGAAGAGAGATGGCTGTGTGGTGTGCTGGGGCTTTGGGCTGTGGACAGGCAGCCAAGTGGAGGAAGTAGAGGCTGTGGGTCTTCTTTGTGCACAGTGCTGGAGTTGGCAGGTGGGGTATCCCCACGAGCATCAAAAATGATGTCCCAGTTGGAGGCCGAACTTTGCTGCTAGCCAGCAGGACATAGGGGACTAAATCCCAGCCTTGAGGAAGTGGGGCTGGGTTCCAGAGCAGGGCTCCCACCCTGGGGGAGATTAAGGGGAAAACAAGGCCATCTGTGCAGCCTGGTGGGACAGCCTCAGCAAGGGACAGGATGATGCCCATGTGGGCAGCCTTTCCCAGGGTTATACGTCCCAGCCAGGACCCCTGTCAAGCTGGGTCAGGCCTGCTCCTTTTACAGCTCCTTTGCTGGGATTCGTTCAAGATTCTTGACTCCTAACTGCCTCTGGGTAGGGCTGAGGGCAAAACATGGCTGGCCTTGGCCATAGACCTCCGGAAGTCTGGGCTCGCCAGGTCAAGGGTCATTCTGCCCAGCCAAACTGAAAACATACCTTGCTATAGAAGTTTTCAGATGAAAATAGAGAACCCAGGCCTTTGCTCTTTTGTAACACATGCTATGTTCAAATGAAGAGCTAAGTTTACTTCTTTAGTAAGAATTGATCCCACTCCCCAAAGCTACTGACCAGTGGCTGGGAGACCTTAGGACACCCCAGCTCCCAGAAACACAAAGGTTTGGTTGTGCCAAAGGGGGCTCTGGTAACATGGAATGTTCTATGTAAATGTCAGCTATCATCATTGCTATTCTTTTATGATGATGATGATGATGATGATGATGATGATGACAATGATTAAGGAAACTTCGGTTTATCTTATCCTAGAATCTAGCAATTCCCAAAGTGTGTTCCACAAAACAATTCAAGAGTTAATAAGTATTTCAGAGGGGAAAAAAGGGAGAGGAGAGAAATCGAATTTTCCGGAGCTTCTGGAGTAAGTAGGGTGAAATGGGTTTCTGTCCTGCAGACCCTCGCAGATAAACTAACCACCGGAGTATTGGGTTCTTCAAGAGGAGGGAATTAATACAGTATTTTTCAAAACTACTTGAGCTACTGAATGTTTTTCTCATGGAATTTATTTCTCGACCTGTGTTGCATGGACATACTTTGGAAAACATTTCTAGGCTCCATTCTGCAATCAAATTTAGCCCCCAAATGCATATTTAGTTATTCTAAGCTTAACATTGATTGTATTTTGCAGTGTTTACCCGTAGGGTACCACGGATTCTCCACACGCGTCCAGACAAGTGGGAGGATCCCCATGCTTGGGTGTGTTGGCTGTAGGGAGGGCTGAGCAGGGAGCAGCAGGGCTCAGGGCTGCAGAGGTCAACAGAGGCTGCATCACACAGGACCTCGTTCCAGCCTAAGGCTCTTCATTGGAGAGCTGGAGACTCACCTGTCTCCTAAAACAGGAGCGGGGCCCATTGGTGCAGGAAAACACCCTGAGCTTCCTTAGAGAGTGCCTGGAGGAGGGCAGAGGCAGCACAGCTCCCTGTCCTCCTGGAATCCTGCTGTACCCTAAACCTCCACAGGCCCCACCCTGGGGACTCCTGAAACTTCCCTTTCTGCAGCCTTTCCTCTGGTTCAAAGTCGTGTTCCTTAGAGGCAGGGCTAGCTCTCCCCTTTTCCTAAACAAGCCCCCAGTTCTTCAAGAAGCTGAAGTCAGTGTTGTAGAGCAGACACTCCTATGGGGCAGGGTTGTCCAAACTGGCAAGTTAAAATACAAGAAGCCAAGTTAAATTTGAATTTCAAATAACAAAAAAATTTTTAGTGTAAGTATATCCCAAATAGTGCATCTTTTTAGTATAAATATATCCTAAATATATCTTTATGCTAAAAAAGTGTTTGTGTTTCTCTGAAATTCAAATTTAACTGAGCAACCTGTATTTTCATTGACCACTCTGTTCTGGCTCCTAGGATATTATCACCTTTTGGGCGTTGCTTCTACAGAATGTCAGGTGAAAGAGAAGAGGCCATGGGGCGTTGTGGTTATGAACTGTCAGGGAGAATCTCACACTGACAGCCCCTCTGTGGCCTCTGCTGGTGGGATGATGGATGTCTGTGCAGGAATGATGTATGTCTGTGCAGCCCTGGCTAATCAAGGTTGGGGAATGGGGCCGAAGAGGGATCTAATTGGGTATGGGTTGGGCATGCTCTAGTCTGGCAGGGAGAGGGACTGTGCAGGGGCCTGGAACACCCACTCTATGCTGAGAAAGCAGCTAAGCAAATACAGAGCTCGAAGCCTGCAAGATCAAAGCTAGCACCTGGTGAAGGACACAGGTAGTATTGTCGAAAGGCTCCAGTTTCGACCCCAGCCCTCATCTCAATTAGGGATGCGGCCCAAGGTTAAAGTTAACCTTCCTGCTCCTCATTTCCCATCTCCATCCCATGTAAAGGGGATAGCCAAAGTACCTCTTTCAGGGTAAGATGAAATCGAAGAGTCCAGATAAAGTGCTGGGCGCCCAGCTCATATTAACCACCCAGTAGGTGACTATTATTATTATTGCTCCTACTAAGTTTGTGACCCTAAATTTAGCTCTTTCTGGTAACATGGAGTTTATAATTACCAACCTAAAGAATGGCTGTGAGGACCGAAATAAATCCTATTTTAACAGGAAGGAGCGGGGTAAATACATATAAGCCCTTCCCTGCAGCCAGCACAATGCCGCCTGTCCCAAGGCCAAATTGTAGGGGAAAGGAAACTTGATTCTGACCTCAGTCCTCAGTTTCCCGCTGCCTGTTTCCTCCCTGCCACCCTTCCTCTCAGTCACCTTCTGTCTGAGACCTGCGTCTGCACAGCCCACTCTCCCCACAGCCCCTCCCCACCCTTGATTCCCACCAAAACTGGTCTTTCTTTATTATGGGGAGATGGGACGTTCCTGAGATGTAAATTGTACACCCAAGATAAATACATAACTGAATACATACTAACTCAAGGTTGGGAACTGTAGCCCACAGGCCGGCTGCCTTGTTTTATAAGTAAAGTTTTATTGGAACGTGCATCGTCTTCAGCCTTTGCACTGTGGTGGGAAAGTTGAGTCAATGAGAGACCATATGGCCGATGAGGCCCGGAGCATTTACTACCTGATCCTTTACAGAAAAAGTTTGCCAACCATGCGCTAGCTTATTGCCATAATATGCATATAATTCATTTAATAGGCCACTCTCTTCCTTCCAGGCATTAAATCAAACGGCAGATAGATAAAAAATACAGTGTCATTCCTGCCTCTCGGGAGAGTGCAGAGATGAAAACAGACACCTAAACAAACAATTACAAGCAGGTTTAGCTCCTATTTGGGAGACAGGGTGTTATAAAGTAATGGATGAATGAATCGCAATGTTGTGTGACAAGTGCAGGAATTGAAGCGCAAGTAAAACCCCAACATAACTCGTAAGCAGGGTCCCAAAAATCTGTGGGATCGTGAGATGGAAAAATCAATGAAACCAGAGTGAGCCTGTGTAGTTAATGGGCTGAGAGTTCCAGGATTCTGGGGGTGAATCACATTATGTCCGATTTTATATTCTATCAGATAGTGAGATTTTACCGTTCATGTGGGACACCAGTGTTATCAAGGAGGGCTTCACAGAGATAGTGACATTTAAGCGTGGCCTCGAAGGATGAATAGGAGTTTGCTAGATAGAGAATTTGAGAGAAAAACAAGGTTTGCTTGGGGAGCTTATGGTTTAGAATAGCAATGATGAAGGGGGAAAGAATGGGGAAGCAGAAGATAAGGCAGAAAATGTCAGTAGGGGTCAGGTCGCAGAAGGATGGGGCTATGTGAGCCTAAGATTTGATTTATCTTTTCCACAATGGGAAGATTTGCAGATTTTCCTTTTTATTTTCTTTTGTTTACCTTTTATTAATCTTCAAAATCATTTATTCTTGTGTGACTTATGCAAAAGACCAGAGGACCTGCATTTGCATGCACCTTGGAGGCAGGGAACATTTTTGGCACATGTGTACCTGACGGGTGAGCAGGGCAGGGCCATGGTCAATTTATCATTCTAGAATGCTCACTCTGGCATCAGTGGGGCAAGGCATTTGGAGGAGGCAAGGCCAGCATCAGGGAGATCAAAATTGGATGCAAAAGTCCAGGGGAGAGATGACAAGAGTCTTTAAATGAGAAGGAAGGATAGAGTGAGTTGTGATTTATGGAAGACAAGGATGCCAAAGGAGAGGCTAGCCTTGTTGCTCCAGCAGTCAAAGACCAGCAACAAGAAAGGCCCTTGGATTTAAACAGTTCATAGCTCAGATAAACTAACTGGGCTAATAGAATAACTTACGTAAGAGTAGGTTACCATGAGTTGCTCTCAATCTCAGCCTTGCTTCGTGTTCACCTAGAGGAGCCCGGGGTCTACCTCTGAAATTCTCATTCAGTAGAGTCAGGGACTGAATCTAGGCACTGGTGTCTACATAAAACTCTGCATGTGACCTTATTGCTGCAGGTGGCAAAATCACAGACATAATCCAAGAGAACGGGCTCACAGTGGAGAGCTTATGCCCACCAATGGTCAGGGAGGGGCCTGGCAGGACAGGGCCTGTGAACTCTGGAGTGGTGTCTCCCATCGGAGGCCCCGGAGCCCCTGCCTTCATTTGATTAACAGGTGGCAGGAAATGTACAGGATCAGGCTAGGGGTCAACTTGCCTGATTGTTACCCCACATCATTTCCCCCAGGAGAACGAATGTGAATCCCTTATGACCATGTTTTAAAGTACACCAGTCACCATGGACTCTCTTAGAATGGTCTGTGCAAGGGCAGTATAGTGCAAGCGGAAAAATACATGGGCTCAGCATCCAGCATTGCTGTGGAAACCCAGCTCTACCCCTCAGTGAGCCGTGCAGCCTTGGGTAAATGCCCTTACTTCTCTGGAAATCATGCTCATTTCAACAAGGAAAAATAATGACAGAGCTCTCAATGGGTTGTTGGAAGGGTTAAATATGATTAGTAAGTCATTCAATAAACTTTATGAGGTATCCTTATACATTAGGCACTGTTCAAGGAATTGGGGCAAAGAAATGAGCAAAATAGACCAAAAAATGTCTGTCTTCATGGAACTTCCATGTAGCAGGGTGAGAAAAACAATAAACAAATAAATGTGGGGGGAGAGGGAAAATAAAATTAAAATTAAAAAATGCAATGTTAAAAAAATATGTATATTTAGTATAAAAGTAAATAAATAAACTGACTTTAAAAAACAAATAAATATATCAAATATATAATATGTCAGATGGGAGGAGGGGAATTGGAGACAGCACGTATAGACAACTCTTTGAGAATGGATATATATATATATATCCAAAACACTCGACACTGAGAATGTGCAATAAATTATGATTACAAGGCCAAACAGCTATAAGTAAGGACTCGATAAAGATTAACTAAGTATCTTTGAGTACCTATCATAGCGTAGGTACTCAAAGGATAGTGATTTTTATTCTTTACCCCCAAGGCTGTGCTCGCTACCCCTCAGTCACACACGCACGCACACACAGATGTAGCACCATCTCCTTTTTCCGTGTTCAGGATTGAACATGGAAAAAGGAGATGGTGCTACATCCTTCTCCCTCAACCCTTCTTCTCAGCCATCCCACCACTCTGGATCAGATGAAACAAGTTACTTGATGGAAGATAAGAAATCAAAACATATGGAGGGTGCTTGTCCAGAGAGCATAAACGACTCTTCATTATAATGTGGAAACTAAAGTCTCAAATTAAAAATAAAAGAAAGCAGGATGTAGCTTTTGCCACACTCCAACCACAGAGGAGCTTCATTGTCATACAATCACTGAGAATATTATGTTGATTGGCAAGAGCCGGGCTTTGTAGAAGGGACAAAATTCCCCACTGCTAATCTACAATGGAATTGTTCAATGTCAGGCACACAGCTTTAATAATATTGTTCCGGGCTGCGTTGGATGTAAATATCCCACTCTTCATTTTGTAAGCAATCAAAGGGAAGTTTTATAGACGAGAGAGCATGAACAGTTATAATATCTGTGCCAAGAAACACACAGGCAAAATCGAAAAATCAAAGAACACTGTGCCTTAGAAAGGCTTCGCTTTGTGACTTATCTCCCATCTCCTCTGTCTGTCCAGCAAGCTGCACATCAGACACATTACAAAAGACCACACTTTAAATGTTGCCCTTGACATTATTAAAAAGTACAGGCTTGGCAAATCAGACTGGAGGAAAAAAAAAAGACTATTAAATCTCACAGTCAGGTAATCATCCCTTGTCTTGTCACAGTGCCTAGAATAATAAAGAAAGGAAGGTAACTCTTGTTTATTAAACACCTACTGTGTGCTGGGCACTTGGTATCTATCGGAAGCAGTATCACATTCCATTTAGGAATGCTGAACAGTGGGGCCAGAAAGACTTAAGATTTACAACCTAGCTTTTCCATTTTCTACCTGTATGGCCTTGGGCAAGTTACTTAAGCTCTCTCTGTGCCTAGGTTTTTCCATCTGTAAAATAAAGATGATAGGTATCCCACAGGATGGTTTTGAGGATTAAATAAAATAAACTTGTAGCCCAGGGCCCAAAACATACCAGGCACTCAATAGTGGATGTTGTAAATCTAACTTTATTTACTCTGCACGACAGCTCTGTTATAGTTTGAATTGTGTTCTACTTCCCCCTCCCCCAAAATGTTTTGAAGTCCTAACCCCCTAAACTTGGAAATAGGGTCTTTTCAGATGATGAAGTTAAGATGAGGCCAATAAGGTGTGTCTAGATCCAATATGACTGGTGTCCTTATACAAAGGTGAAATTTGGACACCGAGACAGAGAATGCCATGTGAAGAGGAAGGACTGGATGATACATCTACTAGCCAAAGAACACCAAAGACTGTGAGAAACATACTAAGCTAAGAGACAAAGAAGGGTTCCACAACATGTTTCAGAGAGATCATGGTGCTGCCGACAACTTGATTTTGGACTTCTAGGCTCCATAATTGTGAGACAATAAGTATCTGCTGTTTTATGCCAGCCAGTCTGTGGTACTTGGTTACAGCAGCCATAGGAAACTAATAGAGCCTTGCCATGGGAAGAAACAGGTATCCTCATTTTTAGATAAAGAGTTGAAGCCCAGAGAGGTAAAGTTCACAGGTTAAGATCAATCAGCTAGAGGTGGATGAACTTTGATATGATCCAGGCCTCTCTGAGCCTAACATCTGTCCTCTCTCCGTTCACTCTGTGGCCTCTCAAGGGCAGAGCTCAAGATGAAAAGAATGTTGGGGTTGGAAACGAGCCCCCATTCATTACACCCAACTCTCGGTGGAGGTGCCAGGTCAGAGTGGTCTGATTATGAACAGCTCATTAAGTAAAAAGCAGTGAGCATCTGAGAGTGACTTTTTAAAAAGAATCGACTTTTATTTATAGTGATGTTCCAGTCATTAATTTTGAAGGAAGAAAGCCCAAAGCAGAAGCAGGTTCATTAAAAATTTGACATTAGTAATTTGATTAAATTGGGTCTTTGCGTCTCGTTGCGGAAAATGAAACGTTAGTTCTACACCAGTTCTCAGCCCATTTCCCCTGGCTGGTTCCCTCCCCACACCTTGGCTTGGTTTCTTCTCCAAATGTTTACCTGACCCACCCCTCCCACCCCTGACACTCACAAACACAGACACAGACACAGACACACACACACACACACACACACACACACACACTCACGTGCACCACAGTCACTGTCTCTGCTGCAAGCAGCAGCACAGGATCATGGGAGAAGCCAAGGACACCAGCAGCAGAATCATGAGAAATGTCAAGGAAACCAGCAGCGTGGGATTATGGGAAACTCTAAGTAAGTCAGCAGCACAGGATTATGGGTAATGCCAAGCAAGCTAGCAGTACAGGGTCATGGGAGATGCTAAGGACACCAACAGCAGAATTGTGGGAAATGCCAACGAAGCCAACAGCATGGGATCATGGATAATGCTGAGAAAGCCCATCATCATAGGATCATGGGAAGCATTAAGGAAGCTAGCAACCAGTCATGGAAAACGCCAAGGAAACCGGCAGTGTGGGATCATGGGAAATGCTAAGCTGGGCTACTGGACAGGGCAATGGAGATAAATTCTTTGATCTGGGTTATCTCACTTGTCAGAGGTGGAGAATGGGCAAGGAAGAGCTCTTCCTTCCTTTAGATAACTCATGAAAACATAAGCCTCTTGAGAGCAAGGACCTGCTTTGCCTAGTTCATTGCTGTAGTCCCAGCTCCAAGCACAGTAGGCCAACAATAAATTTGTGCTGCATGAAGGAATTAATATACGAATAACTCCCAAACATCTAATTAATGAACACTCAAATATGTCCCTCCAAGCACCAGGCACTGTGTTAGAATCCCAGGATACACCTATAGACCAGACCAGGACCCTGCCCTCATGGCCCTACCGCCCAGTGGGACGATAACAGCTGCCATTTTTTGAGCATCTGTTTTGTGCTGGTCAAGGTGCCAGGCATGCATCATTTATTATCGGTAAGCTTCTCAACTACTGGATATCACTGTCCTCCTCTCAAAGTTGAGGAAATAAGGGGTCAGAGAGATCACATGCCTCAAGGCCACAGAGTAAAGTTGTGACATGCCAGCACCTGGTTTCACACCCAGATCAAGCTGACTCCGATGTCCTTCCTTTTCCTCTGCACCGAGTTGTCTCCATCTGGAAGGAAAGGAGGAGAAAAAGGAGGGAAAACCTTTGTTCGGACTCTGAGACCATCGGGGTTGGCAGAGGGGGTCCTGCCATGGTCTTCCTGGTAACATCGGCAGGAGGAGGGTACCACAAGGGTCTGGGAAGCCCTCTAGAATCCAGGCTATCTCCACTTCTTCATCTTTATTCCTCATCATTGGCACACATATCTCTCACTCCAGGCTCTCTCGGTTCCTAGGTTATCTTTAGTTTCAGAGCCTTCGCACATATTTCCTCTTCCTAGAACACCCTTTAGCCTAGCTCGTAATGCTTGCCGATCCCTCAGTGTTCAGCTTAGATGTCACTTCTTCCAGGAAGCTGTCTCTGACCAACCCAGAATAGGTTTGGGGTCTCCTGCCTGGTTCCTATCCCGTCATAACACTTAGCATACCTTGAATCACATACCTCTCCCACCGGACTGGGAGTTTGTATTGTACTCACTATATGCCAGTCTCATTCTACGAACTTTCCATACCTTAACTCATTTAATTCTTACAACAACCCCGTGAGGGAGGAAGGTACTATTGTGATCCCATCTTACAAATGAGGACACTGAGGTACAGAGAGGTTGAGAGACTTGCTCAAGGTCCCACAGGTAGTAAGCCACCAGGCAGGGATGCAAACCCAAACACTGCGGCTCTTGAGTCTGTACTGAACACCACCCTGCTTTTCTGGCCTCAGTAAATCATCAATAAATTATCACTGGGTGAATTAATGGAGACTTACTTTGACAGGAGTCTGGACCTGGCTGTGACCCCTCTTCTTCCCCTTTGGGGCATTTTAGAATGGTGGGAAGTGTGACCTTTAGGGCACAGGCAGTTCTAAATCTCAGAAGAAATGCAGAGGATAGGGGGAGCTGGGTCAGACTGAACAGTGACTCAGGCACAGAGGAGCTGCCCCCTCCCTCCCTCCTGATTGGTAGGTCATGATGCTCTCGCACCCTCACCAAGACTGTGTTCTCTGGATAATGAGAGCGCATGCGCAGCTGGCTCTGATGCCTTTGTCTCAGGTCACACATGTACAAAGTATTCTCCAGCTCCCCATTCTCTCCTTTAAACGGGTCAGTTGGATCAGAACTGAGGCTCTTGTCTTCTGCCTCATTGCCTATTCCAGCACTAAGGACCCCTTCAACTCCATGCCATGATACTCTGTGTTCCTTCCATGATGTTTATGAGAAGGAGTGTGGGTGACCAAATCAGGGCAACCAAACCCAAGAGATTAAAAGTGATCTTTGTGGGGCATCTCAAGTAATAAATGGGATGGATGTATCCACATCCAGGGCTGTGTAAGAGAAAAGGCAGGAAACCCGGATGTTCAGTCACGAATCACGGGTGTGGCCCCTCCTTAGCATGTGACCTCTTCAAGTATTCACGGATTACTTGAGCCTTGAGAAGGCCAACTTCTCCTCGCAAGAGGAAGGAGACACAGGGAGGAGACGTGCCTGGGAGGTGCTCCTCGGAAGCAGGGTGTCAGGGCACGAGCCCGGCTCACAGGCTGTCTGTCTCTCCCTCTCCTCACAGTGCTCCCCAGTCACACGTGTGGGAACCCCGGACGGCTGCCCAATGGCGTCCAGCAGGGCTCAACCTTCAACCTGGGCGACAAGGTCCGTTACAGCTGCAACCCTGGCTTCTTCCTGGAGGGCCATGCCGTGCTCACCTGCCACGCTGGCTCGGAGAACAGTGCCACGTGGGACTTCCCCCTGCCCTCCTGCAGAGGTAGGTGGCCAGAGAGAGTCCTACAGGGGGGTGGCAACTGGGAGGGGGTGCCAGAGCTTTCAGTGAGACCCAGTCTCCGTCGGGGAAGCTGCACCATCCACTCCGGCTGGTCATGGGGTACCCACTCTCCGGATCTCCAAGGGTCCTCAGGGTCCCCAGGTATTCTAGTCTTCTCAGCCTCACCAGGTGTGCACTCTCTCAACGTCAACAAACTTGTTTTTAGCCAGTCTGTCCTCATCTCCTGCCCTCCTGTCTCAGAGGAAACCTGCTTTCTCTCCCCATCACAGACCACCTCTCCTCTTGTGCATAGATCTCGCTCCCAGCTGCTTTCGTATGACCTCACTCTGATGATCATTCTTTTATCTTTCTTATAGATCCAGCCTCCCCCTATTTAATGATGTCCTCCTCATAGTCTCCAAATAGTCACTCCTGCCAAAAAAAAATCCACCTGCCTTCAGTCCTACATTGGCCTCAGCCTCCCAGCTAGGGTGACCAACTTGTCCTAGTTTTTCTGGGACTTCTCCATTTTTATCCCTACATCCTGGAAACCCCCTCAGTCACAGGCAAACTGGGATGGTTGGTCACTGTCTTCACAAACTATTTCTTTCCGGTCCCTGCCCCCCAAATAACCAAACTTATTCCTAAAACAATTTTCCGTGCTTCTTACCTGATGATAAAAATAATACATAATCATTTGTAAATTATCTTAGAATATACAGAAGAGAATAAACAAAACGTGCCCATTTTAACCACTATTTTCATGTATTTCCTTCCCATTTTTTAGTACATACTACATATATGCATCTATTATGAATATGTACATAATTAAGATTATAATGCATATAGATATTTTTTATCCACCTTTTAAAATTGATATTACACTGCCTGGTTTCCCCCACACCACCAGCAATGCCCAGCATCTTGAAAGCTCCATGCAGCCTCTCTCTCCTCACTTCCCATTTACTTTTCTGCAGGCTACCCTCTGCCCCAATGTTCTTCATCTTGTTGCCAAATCAGATGGGAATTGGGTTGGCCCTTATATTCTTTGACCTCTCAACAGCCTTTGCACTATTGACCACTCTGCTCCTCTTGAAATTCTCATCTTTAAATTCTGTGGGTCCCAGGACATCCAGATATAGGTTTGGGAGGTTCCTTTCAAGGAGGTTAGAAATGGTAGAAACGAGTTAGCTCTCCTTGGGCTCAGATTTTACCTTTCTCTTAGAAGATTTTCTGTAATTACCCCCACCATATGCACGCACCCTTTTTCCTGTCTGTGCCAGGAATGGAAAATACTTGGCACATACATTTCTTCCCCTTCTTCTCACTTCCATGGCATACTAAATTAAATGATCATAGCACCCTTTCTGCTTGTGACCAGACACAGCTGTGAATTCCTTCTCAACAGGCAAGCCACAACCAGTCAATCTGAGTTGCTACTTGGCTCCATGTTTGTTTAGTCCTCAACTAATAATATCATCCTTAGCCATGTTGGTCCTTCTTGGTGGAGCCCAAGGGAGTTTGCGTCTTCTTTCTTACCTTCCTAAGTAAGTTCCTTTCTCTCAGGCCTCATTCGTCACTTGGCACTTGCCTTACTTTGTGTGATTTGTATTAGGCATGAACGTATGAATCACATGATTGATATCAGGCACGACAAAACACATCAGGCCCCTACGCACAGGTGTGTGGCCCTGAGTGGCTTAACCGTGGCCTGAAGCTGTTGTATCCAGCTTTCTTTACAGCATGCATACCTACCTCCTGCCCAGAGGATGTCACCGTTTAATGCTCTGACCTTCCAAGGAGGGAGTTTCAGAATTGTGACATAATACACTATAAAACATGGTAGTAAATGAGTATTTAAGTTGTGAAATAAAACCCAACAGTTCTCTTTCTTTTTACAGCACTATACAAATCATGTAATCTTAATCAATGTGGAAACAAAAAGCAAATGTAGTTCAGAGGCAGAGAGGGTGTCCCCTTGTCCTGCGAAGTATAATTTACATCAACAACCCATCCTAATGTGGTGGAAACCATTATCTCCTCAGAATCTCCAGGAAGCTTTGTCACCTTTACCCTCCTCTCAACCTTGAACTCACTGCTGCGTCTCACCACCGCCCTACCCCGGGTTCTGCTCTGCCAACGTAGGTCAGGAATTTGGCCCATGTTTCTTGACCACCCCCCTGCCCCCAAAAGTAAAAACCAAAAACAGAAAACAAAAACCACTAGCGAAGGTGTTTATGCGTACCCAGCCCTTGCCGGAGGTTTGTGGCAGTGCCGGCAGTTTGCCTCTCACCGATGCAAATGGCTTAAAATGAAAGTCTGGGCAATCAGGAGCCTTCAAGGCTTTACGCCTCTCTCTGGAAGCTTCTCCCTGGCTTCGGTCTCGGCAGGCTCCGGCTTCCCCTGTGGTGTACCTTGCACCTCCTCCTCTTTCTCCAACCTCCTCTACTTTTCTGCCTCTCAATTTTGGCCCCATTTCGGGACTTCTATCTACTTTGTAGGCATAGGAGCCCACGTGTCCCTTGGCTTTGCCATCTCCTTACAGGCTAACGTCTCCCTTCCCCACCCAGGCTATTTAGGCACAGGGCAGTATTTTTCTGCACAAAGAGAGCTTTCATTTGAATAAACTCTGGGCCTGGCTGTTATATCTTTTCTGTTAACCTCCTAGAGAAAGACAAGTGATGAGGGCCACCTCATGGAGGTCTTCCTTCACCAGGCTGGATCAGGGCCCCACAGCACAGTGTCTGCCTGTCTGGGCAGGGGGCACTGCAAAGACTGGCCTTTCAATGGGACGGGGTGGGCTGGGGCGATGCTGCTTCCCAGCATTCACATCACAGCAGTAATTCGTGGGCATGGGCACCTTTTTGTAGTATGACTCTCTCCCAGGTCTCTCCTGATTCTCAGATGATAACGATTCTTCTTAAATACTGGAGAGCCCAGTGTGGCCTCTTCTCTGGGAACTTCTTGGGTCTCTTGGAATTTCTCATCCACTATATGGTTATTAGTTGTTGCTCGGGGGCATCTCTTTGATCTCTGTCTCCAACCCTGCCCCAATCCTAAGCTTTAGGCTCATATAGAGTTCAAACTCTACTGAACAACTCCGTGAAGTGTGCCTCAAATGGGACACATCCAAAACCTAACTCTTTCTATTTTCCCAAACCTGCTTTTTTTGCTCCCCAGCTTGGTATAGAGGGTGAAGAGTGTGAAGAGTGTCACCAGCCGGACATCCCTCACCCTCTTTGCTCCCTGCATCATCAGTCACCTTGTCCAGGTGAATCTCCCTCTGCTCCTAGTCAGGGGGCTCAGGCCCTCACATTGTCTCACTGCAGAGAGTTTCTCATTGAGCAGGCATCCTCCAGTCCCCCACTACATACATCCCAACCCACACCCCACTGCTGGAGCGAACTTTCTAAGACACAGATCTGACAGAATCACCTGTTGCTTAGAATCCTACCAGTGGCTCTTCATCACTAACAAGGTCAAGTTCAGATTCCTTAGCATGGAGCATGCGGTCCTTCTGGGAGGCCCAGGCTGAGCTTTCTAAGTCCTCTCTAAGTAGCTTCCAATTTAGCCATACCAAGGAATACTCCCTTCCAAACACACCAGGGAAGGCAGCCGAGGATGTCAGATCTCATTTTCAGGAGGGCTTTCAGCCCTGGAGACTCTCTGGTGCCTGAGTGGGCTGAGATGTAGCTGGTCCTGCTCTCCAAGCCCCCAGAGCCTCCCCTTGCCCCTTCTCTTGAGGTCTTTTTCTCTATTCTCATTCCCCACACGCTGCAAGAGTAGCTTGAGAAGCACCCTCAATAATGTGAGTGATTTCTTGAAAGTGAATTTGCAAACTGTCCTTCCTTAGGAGGAGGCCAAGCTACATAGAAGCAGAGGGTGCTTGCCGTGTGCCACACCGTGCTAAGGGCAGCAGTCATGCCAGAGTGAACGGGTTCATGCTCAGGAAGGATTAAAGCCTTTTGGCCTTTCTTCCTCTGATGTAGAACTCTCAAGGGCTGGCATCTGTGGGTAGATAAACCTCATCCACTGGGCAGTGGTCCATCAATATTTGCTGAATGAATGGATGGCTGGATAGGTCTAATTCACCAGTAGGATCATGTAGGCATATAAGCCCCAAAGGGAAATTACTGGACTGGGTTAGCCCAGCAGCCCTGAGTGACACAGGGTCTTTGAATCCAGGGCTTCCAGGAACAGGTTGGAGGACTGTGTGCCTCTGCTTCGTACAGGAAATGCCATGTTCCTGGCCGAAAGGTGGGCTCTATCTGGGGACATAGCCCAGACTAAGGGAAAATAGAGACCAGCTAGTATCAAGGGCAGAGCAGGTGTGAGGCTGACCTCCAAGGAGGCCTGCCCCAAGGCTCCTGGCCCATGAAGACTTGGTTCACCTGGCAGAAGGACAGAGAAGGCCCGTAACTTCTCTCTGCTGTATGTCACTCTTAGCACTTTTTCAAAGGCAGAGGTCCCTGGGAGGCACTGAGCTTTGTGGAACCTCTTTGATCTACAAGAAAGAAGACCATGCGGATTTCAGCAACCAGCCCCTGACTAGAGAGGGACGCTGTCCCTGGATCAAAGAAGACCGCATGGGGAAGGAACAGGGTTTGGATGTGAGAGAAAGCAACCCGAGCAAGAAATGCTTGGCCTCTGAGGTTCAAGCCAAACACTGCAGGCTGCCACCAGACCTCGGGAAAGGGCCATTTGCTCTCTACAGAAGCTTGGGCTACAAGTGCCAAGCTGCATCCAAATTTCCTGGCCCCAGGTGGAGGAGCCTGTAGAATGTGAACAGAAGCAGTGTTTCAGGCATGGGAGAGCAGGGAGTCAGATAGGCCTAAGTTCAGCCCGTAGCTGTGGGCTGCCATTGTGCTACTAAGCCTTTCTGAGTTTTAAAGTGGGGGCACGAGTTGTGGCCTTCCAGGGTTGATTGCTTACTCAGTTGTTCACTCAGGATTCAACAACTTCAATGAGTGCCTACTATGTGCCAGACCGTGATTGATTCAGTCTTGTATTAATTGCCTATTAGGTGCCAGATATTGTTCACGTTACAGAGAATTGCAGTGGTAAACAAGTCAGACCAAATTCCATGATCCCATGGAGTTTATTTTCTAGCAGCTGGGAGGCCGAAGATAGATAAAAACCAAATTAACATATTTCAGATCATGATAGGGGCTACGAGGGAGATAAAGTGACCAGGAAGGCTACTTTAGATGCCACTGTCGGGAGAGGACTCTTGGAGGAGATGACATGGACCACCACTCCCAGCAACTCCTAACTACGGGGTTCCTAGTGATTCCTGCTGCTGGAATCATTAGTCTTTCTCCTCTCACCTTTGCCATCACCGTTATATCAGCACCATTCAGAAGATGGTTCTGGGTTCCAATCACCTGGATTCAAATCCTGGCCTTGCCACTCACACCCACTGGCTGATTGATGGGCTTGTTACTCAACCTTTCTGTGCCCCAGTTTTCTCATCTGTGCATGAGAATAATAAGAGTACTTAACTCGTAAGGTGTAAGTGAGGCTCAAGTTGATAAATGCTAAGCACACAGGAGAGCGCCTACTTCATAGTAATGACTCAATGAGAGTTAGCTATCGTTGTGATTCTGACTGCCATGGCCACTACTGGCTGGCATTTATCAAGCACTAAGTGTGTGCCAGACCTTGCATGATCTAATTTAGTCCTCACAGAAACCCTAGGAGATTAAGATATTGTTATCCCCTATACAGGTGAGGGCACTGAGGCCCAGAGAGGTGAGGTTTTTTGCCTGTGATCACATAGCTAGAGGGTGATGGAGCTAGGGGACCACCCAAGTCCATGTGCCTACCAGCCATGATCTTGACCATCACTGTCTACCGCAGGCAAGAACGATGGCCTGTGATATGTGGCAGACTTGTGATGATAGCATTACTTCTGGAGCTCCAAGCCTGAAAGCTTGGTCTTCTCATAGGTGTTTCCTCTGCACAGGTTCACCAGACCAGGTACTGCCTGCCTTCCTGTGCTTCCTCCCTTGACCTCTTTACCTTGCTCCATGAGCCCTTTAGGAGAGAAGCTTCATGGAAAGGGCCTGAGGTCATCCTGCTGTGTTGATGCTGCTTCAGAATGGGCCCAGCGTCTGCCAGGGGCTACTTTCGTTCTTAGGAAGAATTCTAACCCAATACTCACTCCCCTTCACTTGAGCATGGATAGCTAGGCCCAGACTTCAGAGGCAGCACAAAGCCTCAGGCCACTTAGGCAGAGGAGGGAGGAGCAGAAAGAAGCCTCTCACACCAGGGGAGCCCCACTCCAGGGCCTGGTGCTTCCAGGACTCTGCTCTAGCCTGTGTCAGGAATGGCAATACAGTTACGAAGGCCTGCGGCAGAGAAGTAAGTGGGTAACTCTGTGGGTCAGGAGTCAGGGTGTTCTGGATTCAAATCCTGCCTCCAACAGTTAGTAGCTGTGTGACCGTGAGCAAGTTTCCTTATCGGTACCATGTGGTTGATAGTATCTGTTTCTTTGAGCAGTTGGAGGATTAAATGAGAAAATGCAGGTGAAGCATTTAGCAAAATGCCTGGTCTATAATGAAAGCTCAACAAAGAATTGTTATATAACCTAATACCATGCCCTGTCCGTATGCATCCCCCAGAAGGCTACCTTAGGTGACAGCACAGTAGAGCCCCCTTATCTGCAATTTCACTTTCCCTGGTTTCAGTTATCTGTTGTTAACTGGTAATAGTAAGTGGAAAATTCCAGAAATAATTCGTAAGTTTTAGATTGTACCTGTTCTTAGTACCTCACTTCATCTCATCACATAGGCACTGTATCAGCTCATGTCATCACAAGCAGAAGGCTGAGTCCAGTACAATAAGATATTTCGAGAAGGACCACATTCGCATAACTTTTATTACAGTATATTGTGATAATTGTTCCATTTTATTATTAGTTATTGCTCTTAATCTATTACTGTGCCTAATTTGTAAACTAAACTTTAACATAGGAATCTATGTATAGGAAAAAACAATATATATAGGGTTTGGTACTATCTGCGGTTTCAGGCATCCATTGGGGTGGGGGGTCTTGGGACATATCCCCCATGAATAAGGGGGAACTAGTGTATCTGTGGAAGGAATCTGGGGGTGACAGAAACAGTGCTTCTCTTAGGCAGTTAGTAATATCTTAATTTTGAGAAGGGGAGTCCTTGATAAAGCCAAATATGATGGGACAGAATCCCAAGCCCCCAGAAGAGGGCACCGATGAGGGTGAGCAGGTCATTGGGGCCCCAGCAGAGACACTGAGCTACACAGCATAAGAAAAGGGAGAGTACTGCAGCTTTGGGGCACTGGGAGGCACTCGTGCCCTGGCTCTGTTAGCCTTTTATCTGAGTTGTAAGATGGTGGTTCCCCGCCAGAGCCTGATGGGATTTTTATTTCCTCAAGGGCTGAGTAGTCCTGAGGAGGGAAGATATAGACAGAGGCCCAGTGCTGAGAACCCCAGAGTTTCCAGGTATCTAAGAATGTGCACTAGAGTTGGAGGTGGGGGGAACACGATGCAGGTTCCTCCATCTCCCCCTTAAATTTGTGAGTCATTGGAGAGAGTTCGCAGACATCAAAGGGGGCTGAGGGATAGTTCTCTAAAATTATAGTTAATTGAAGAAATTTCAGTGAAATTTAAAGTCGATAATAAATAGTCATAAACTTGGAAAGGCAACTAGCAGCTTAACATATCTGTGCCTTAGACTATACGTGACTTAATGGCGGTGCAGAATGCCCATTGCCAGAGAAGGAGAAAGTGTAAATTAATATTTTAGGACTGCGGTGTCAGCTGAAGGTTATGTTTTATAACTCTGAATTTGTAACCATGAAATATGACGCCGTATTTAAGTGTGAGAAAGTCTCCAAACAACTTTTACAGCATCTTCAATCAAAGCAGGACAGTGCAGGAACAAGGGTGTCAGAAAACACGGAGACCGGGTAACTCGAACGGCAAAGGTGCCATCTTCAGGGTAGACTGGTGGCTCAGGCCAGAGGGTCCCAAGCTCCTGAGTCCCTAGCTCCAGCACAGTCTAGGAGTCATTGACTAAAATTAGGAACTTTGAAGACCTCAGGATGCTTAGCAAACTACTATCAAGCAGAGAGGTGTGATGTCATAGAGGAGACTATAGTCCTGGTACCAGAGAGACTCAACTGAAATCCTGACTTGGCCACCAACTGTGTGACTTTAGGAGAGTTACTTAACCTCTCTGAGCTTCAGTTTCCCAGGCTTCATTTTCCTTCTTTATTTGTTCAAAAGATGTTTATCTACTGCCTGTACTGCACTGATAGTGTAGATGCTGGAAACAAAACCGACTGGCCCCTGCCCCCATGGAGTTTACTGCCTAGACATTAAATAAATGACATAAATGATCAGTTAATTATAGGAAAGTACATGATGCTGTGAAAACGTATAATGGGGGTAAGGGGTATTGTGTTTCTAGAAAAATCATTGCAGACACTTAGACTGGGACCTAAAGGCTGAGAAGGGGCCAGCCAGGCCCAGGAAAGAAGTATCCAGAAACAGAAAGTAGCACTTTTATAGGTCCTGGAGCAGGGAGATGCTTGTCACATCAGAAAAGCTGGGAAGAGGCCAGTGTACTTGGAGTCGTGGTAGGGAAGAGACTAGTCTAAGGTGAGGCCTTGTAAGGTTCTCATCAGCCATGGCATAGTCTGCTTTCTCCTGACTGAGTTACTGGGCTTTTTGCAGAGAGAAGAGCCTTCCGGAATCTCTCGGGCCTCTCTGTGAAGGGTGGGCGGGTGGTAGAGGAGGGAGACTTGAATGGAGCACCGCTGGCTTAGAGTAGAGCAGTAGTGAAGATGGGAGAGTGAATCAGGAGCCACTTAGAAGGATGGTTGCAATTTGGTGAGAGGTTGGGCGTGGTGCTGTGGGAGGAGTTGCGGATATCCCCCAGCCTCTGGCATCAGGCACTGGCTGAATAGTGCTGACACTTTCCAAGATGGGAAGCGCCAGAGGAAGGCCAGGTTTGTGGAGGGTAAGATGAGGAGGGTCCGGGTCAGGCTGAGGTTGAAAACAGCATAAACCTAGTTGGGTTTCTAAGACTTGAACTAGGCAGGAGGCTGTGGGGCCATTATCTTTCCCCTAAGACCTGCTTCTCCTCCAGCATTCCCTGCCACTGTATTCCAGTTCAGTCAAGATTAAGCCATTGTGGGTAGGGGTATGGATAGTTACACATGGTGTAGACAGAGCCAGTGCAGGACTGTTGGGGACCGGCAGGTCCAGTGCTTCCTGGAAACAACATTGACAATTCTACCACTTGCTGACTGGCTCCTGTAGCTTATCTCTCTGGTAATGGTCACGGTGGAATTATTACATCAGAAGGAGACTCCGAGACTTTGCCTCAGGTGTTAGACTTCATAGCCTCCTGCAGAGAGGTACCCAGGGTGAAAATACCGTGTAACTTGATACAACAAAAAAATAGCACTGGCAAACTGGGTTTAAAGCCAGGCAAGGCAAATCTGTCTACCTCTCTCTTCCCTCCGTCCTTCTTGGGGCTTGGACACCTAAATTAGTGGGTAGCTAAGGAGGAACGGAGGAGGAGGAGGAGCAGGAGAATAGAACCACAGCTCTTTCACTTGGCATCCAAGGCCCTTCACAGTGCAGCCCTTAACTTCCTGCCCAGCTCAGGTCCGCCATCTGTGCTTTGCCTTTTAGTTCAGATGACTTTGACTAGGAAATCCCTAAACACGCCACACTCACCCACGTCAGCTGCCTTGGTCTTGCTCTTTCCTCTGCGCAGGACACCGTCTCCCCTGAGGCCTGCCAAGCAGTCAGCTCTCAGTTGAAGAGTATCCTGCCAGCTTGGTGTTTAAAACATAGCCAGACTGACTAGAGCTCCCTGGTACCACCTGGTCCAGGCCACCATCATCTGTCACCTGGGTCATCTCAGTAGCCTCTACAGCTTAACCGCCCCGCCCCCCCGCCCCTGTACCCCCACAACTTCTGCCGTAGCCACCTCTGGTCTGACGTCTACATGGCAGCTTGAAGGATCCTGTTAACACACAAATCATATCATGTCATCCTCGCCTCAGAACCCTCGCTGGCTTCTCATTTCTTTCAAGTAAAAGCCCAAATCCTTGCAGTGGCCTCGAGCCCCTCTGTGTGGCTTTGTTCCCTGCACTCTCCTCCTGGCTTCCACCGCTCTGGCCCCTTGGGTCTCGTGATGCTCTTTGATGGTGCCAGGCCTCTGGTCACTGTCGCCTTTGCATTTGCTGTTCCATCCGAAATGCACTTCCCCCCAGACAACCACATGACTTCCCCCCTCTCCCCTTCAGGTCTTTGCTCGAATGTCAACTTCTCAGGCTTTTCTGAAATGTCCATACCCCCCACTCCCAGCTCCCCGTCTCCTGCATTTATCACCACCGCATTCACCATAGGGTTTACATATTTATCTTGGATATTGTCTGTTTCCCTGTCACTGGAATGTAAGCTCCATGAGGGTAGGGATTTTTAAAAAATAATGTATTTTTTAATTATAGTTGACATACAGTATTATATTAGTTTCGGATGTACAACGTGGTGATTGGACATTTATATATCTTACGAAATGATCGCCCCAATAAATCTAGTACCCTTTTGGCACCATACATAGTTATCACAATATTATTAACTGTATTCCCCATGCTATACTCTACATCCCCATTAATATTTTGCGTAACTACCAATTTCTACCTCTTAATCCCTTCCCCCACTTCACTCATCCCCTCAACTCTCCTCCCATCTGGCAGCTGTCAAAATATTTTCGTTATCTATGAGTTTGTTCTGTTTGTTCATTTATTTTGTTTTGTTCAGAATCCACGTATAAGTGAAATCATACGCTATTTATCTTTGTTTGATTTAATTCACTCAGCATAATACTCTCTAGGTCCATCCACGTTGTTGCGGATGGCAAGATTTTATTCGTAATTTTCCGTTGTATATATGCACTTCTTCTTTATCAATCTATCTATCGGCGGACACTTAGGTTGCTTCCATATCTTGGCTATTATAAATAATGCTACAGTGAACATATGGATACTTATATCTTTTTGTATTTGTGTATTAGGTTTTTTGGGTAAATACCCAGAAGTAGAATTAGTGGGTCCTTCTCTGTCTCTGGTTATAGCCTTTTGTTTTAAAGTCTATTTTGTCTGGCATAAGTATTGCTACTCTAGCTTTTAAAATTTTTTGTTTTCAGGAAATATCTTTTTTCATCTCTTTACATTCAGTCTGTGCGTGTCTTTCAATCTGATGAGTCTCTCGAAGGCAGCATATTTAAGGGTCTTGTTTTCTTATCCATTCACTCATTCTGAGTCTTTTGATTGGAGTGTTTAATTCATTTGCATATAAAGTAATTGGTGATTGGTATGTAGTTATTCCACTTTATTATTCATATTTTTTGTTTATTCTTCTTAAAGAAGTCCCTTTAACATTTCTTATAATACTGGTTTAGTGGTGATGAACTCCTTTAGCTTTTTCATGTCTGAGAAGCTCTTTATCTGAACTTTGGTTCTAAATAATAGCTTTGCTAGGTAGGGTAATCTTGGTCGTAGGTCCTTGTTTTTCATCACTTTGAATATTTCCGTGCCAATACCTTGTGGCTTGTAAAGTTTCTGTTGACAAGTCAGCTGACAGTCTTATGAGAGCTCACTTATAGATAACTAACTGCTTTTCTCTTGTTGCTCTTAAGATTCTCTTTGTCTTTAACCTTTGGTGTTTTAATTATGACATGTTTTAGTATAGGCCTCTTTGAGTTCATCTTGTTTGGGACTCTCTGTGCTTTCTAGGATTGTATGTCTATTTCCTTCACCAGGTTAGGGAAGTTTTCTGTCATTATTTCTTCTAACAGGTTTTCAATTCCTTGCTCTCTCCTCCGGCACCTCGATGATGCAAATGTTGATATGCTCGATGTCCCAGAGGCCCCTTAAAAACCACATTTTTTGGATTCTTTTTTCTTTTTGCTGTTCTGCTTTGGTGTTTTCTGGTACTTTATCTTCCAAATCACTGAGTCTGTCCTCTACTCTATTTGGTCTACTGTTGATTCCATCAAATGTATTCTTCATTCCAGTCATTGTATTATTCATTTCTGACAGGTTCTTTTTTATGTTTTTGATCTCCATTTTTGTTTCCTAGCTCTTTGTTGAAATCCTCACGGAGATCATTGAGAATTCTTATAACCAATGTTTTGAACTCTGCGTCTGATAGGTTGCTTTTCTCCATTTTGTTTATATAGTTCTCTATCTGGAGCTTTGTTCTGATCTTTCATTTGGGACATTTTCTTTGTCTCCTTATTTTCGCTGCCTCCCTATGTTTGTTTCTATGTATTAGATAGAGTGCCACGTCTCCAAGTCTTTGCCTCGTGTAGCAGGTGTCCTTTGGGGCCCAATGGCACAGTCTCCCTGGGTCCCCTGAGCCAGGTGCTCCAGGTGTGTCCCTTGTGGAGGCTGTGTGTGCCCTCCTGTTGTAGTTGAGCCTTGATTGCTGTTGCCATGTCAGTAAGAGGGATTGACTCTCAGCCTGATTCATTATGAGGACTAGCAGTGACTACAGTGGAGGAGCCATTGTGCCCGGGGCTGACTTTCTAGAGCAGGATTCACTTTAATGGGGCTCTGATGCCTGCAGAGTCTGCCCTTTGGCTGTGTTGTTTGTGGAGGTGGTTGGGTGGTACTCTGGTGTGGCCTAAAGCTGGCCACTAGGTGTATTGGTTCAGGGGCCTCTATGTGGAGGGGTGCTCTGGTGCAGGCCAAGGTTAGCTGCTGCCTGTGCTCTCTCCAGTGCCACTTGGCATGAGCTACAAAGTGATCTGCAGATGATTGCCACCTGTACTGAATTGGAAGTGCCTGGGAGAGGCTAAGCTACAACTGAGGTTGGCTGCCACTAGTGCCAGACTTAGGGTAGCTTAACAGGAGGTTGGGGGCACACTGAAGCCAGATGCTGCTTTTTGTTGTTTGTGAACCTTTGAGAAATTTTAAGAAAGTCTGGCCAAGAAAGGTCATTTGTATGGAAAACCACTGGAAACACTTGGGTGGACCCACAATTGGTTGGGGCTGGGTCTCAGGGAACCACCAGAGTGGGGCGAATAGTGTTACCCAGGTTGATAGAGACTCAGATATGGTGCCCACCTGCATCTGCATGCTGAGAGTGCAGAGGGCTCAACAAAGGAACAATGGCTTCTGCCAGTATTGTTGTCTGGGAGAAAGCCGCCCCTCCAACCCTCGCCCTGAAGCCAGACAAATTCAGGCCTCCCTGTATGTCCCTGGCACCTTTTGAGCTGCTGGCCCATCACTGGATCTCAGAGCAAGTAAGTCTGTTAGTGAGTTAAGTTCATGCGCAGGGCCCTTTAAGTGGAGCACCTTGGACTCCAGCACCTTGTGGCTGTGTCTCAGCCACAATCTCCACTGGTTTTCAAAGTCAGAAGTTATGAGAACTTCTCTGCCCAGCACTGAAACCCTGGGCTGGTCAGCTGGTGTAGGGCTGGAACACTTCTCTCCTCAGGGGAGACTTCTGTAGCAGGATATCTCTCCTGATTCTTAACTGACACATGTGTGGATGTGGGACCAGCCTGTTCAGCATCTCTGATCCTCCCACCACTCTCAAGGTGACTTCTTCTGTATATCCTTAGTTATAGGATTTCAGTTCAGTTAGACTTCAGGTGATTCTTAATGTTAGTTGTTCTGTAGTTTAGTTGTAATTTTGATGTGGTTGTAAGAGGAGGCAAGCACAGCATTTACTTACTCTGTCATCTTGACCAGGGCAAATACATGTTTCAAGGGTAGGAATTTTTGTTCATTTTATTCACAGATGAATCCTGAGCACCTAGAACATAGTGGACACTCAATAAACATTTGTTGAATGAATAAGTGAATAAATGAATATTTCGACACAAATGTTTCCTCCTCTGTGAAGCCTTCCATGAGTTCCATGTGCATTGACACCTCAGTTATAACAGTTCTGGGGAACCACTGTATGTTTGCCTTATGCTCTCACTCTGAGAAACCCTTAGGGTCACGGATGAAATCGGGTTTTTCTTAATGTAGTACTGGCCTTAGCCTAGTATTTGGCACATATTAGGTGCTCAGTTAATGGGTATGGGAGGGAAACATTCATGAGCACCTGCTGAGGCCCCTGCATGTCTGTGCTCATATGTACCTAAGAGCTGGCATTAAGAAATGGACTCATTATGCTTAGACCTTAACTCTGTCGAATTACATTACCAAGAATGACTCAAGGTTACTGAATAAACTCACTTTTATCTCCATCCCACACTACTCCTATATATCCAACTGTCATCTTAATCTCCCCACCAATACGTCTTCCCCACACACCCAGCCTTTGTGTCCAAAACCGCACTCCTGATAGCCTTCCACACCATTAGGTGCTCCCCTCCTGGGTTCCCTACCACAAGAAATGGCACCTTTCATCCATTCATCTAAGCTCATGACAGAAACACGTGTTTTATCTCTCTCAGTTGCTAAGCTCTATAGATTTCTACTTCCTAAGTATCTCTCAAATAAATCCTCTCCCACCATCCCCATGGCCCTAGTGCAGATCTCATCTGGCGTCACTTGGACTTAGGTAACTATAGCCTATCCAAAACATCCTGCTTGCTCCCCCAACTCAGACCTCCTCTGTACCTCAGCCACAGTGACCTTTTCAAAATGCAAATTTAATCATATTTCTTCACTACCTTTGATCCTTAAGATGAAATGGAAGGAAAAGGAGAACTTAGCATTTGCTGGGCATCTATCATATGCCAGTCACTGGCAAATGCTAGGTGCTATGTCATTAATTATCCCACTGAGTTATCACAACAAACCATTGTGCAGAGAAGCAAAATGAGTCTTGGGGAAATAAATTGCCTAAGGTCACGTGGCTGGGAAATTGTGGAGCCTGAATTCAAATCTAGACCTTCTGGCCTTAAAATCCATTTTCTTTCTAATATATTCCTTTGCTTCAAAATCCCTTGGCCCAGTGTTCTCTTGTCATGTGCCTCCTCCTACATTTCTAGCACCATGGCCCATCATTCCTCTCTATTCAAATGCATGTTTCTTAGACATGTTATCTTAGATATGCCTTGCGCTTTTGTGCTTCTGTGCTTATGACATTTGATTCTCTCTTCTCCGAAATGCCTTTCTCTTCTCTATCTAGTGAACTATTATTCATCATTTAAAACCTAAATCTAATGGCATCTCCTCCGTTAAGCTTTCCCAAATTGACTTGCCCAAGGAAAGTAATTGTTTGTTTACCAATGTCCTCAAAGTGTGAATCGTATTCCTGGGAGACAGAAGAGTGTATTGATTAAGACCATAGGCCCTGGGATCGGACTCTAAGGCTTAGCATTCCAGCTCCTTTTATTACATGAGCTGTGTCACGTTTGGCAAATAACTGAATCTCTTTGTGCCTTGCTTTTCTTACCTATAAAATGGGAATGATACTTCATAATAAGGATTAAATGAAATATGTAGAATGGTTAGACTAGTGCCTGATATAAGTGCTCAGTAAATATTAGGTTTTATTATTGTTAGTCTGCTGCCTCTGATGCATATTTGAACCCTGATATGCATTTTTCCTTTCTTTATGATTTAATCCATGTCTCTAATATAGCACATGCTAAGTGTATTATAATCACTTACTTGCATACTGGCTCCAGGAGGGCAGATGACCCAACTAGTAATCAGCAGGGGAAAGATTCAAACCAAGGTCTGCAATAATTCAAAAGCCAGTGCTCTTAACTATTATATGTCGGAGCATGTCCCTCGGGTCATTTTTGTCTGAATCTCAGCTCTCAGCTGGGAGCAGCAAGACTACAACAGGTTATGCTGCAGAGATGAGTTAAACATGGTCCCCGCCCTTAGGGACTCCCAGTGGAGCTCAGAACCTAGATTGGAAGACAGATACGTGAACAGGTCATTCAAACAGTGCGGAGTGCTATATCTGAAGTCAAACATGTTGCTGTGGGAACACGGAAGAGAATAGTGATGAAAGCTTGGAGGAGTAAAGCTTTGCCAAGAGTTAGCATTAGTGCAACTCTTGACTTGCACTGGGCAAAGGACATCTGGGCAGAGTGAATGGTGTGAGTGAAAGGCAGGATGTCTGAACATGTGCAGCACTAAAACAGAGCTGGCGTGTGGGCAAGGGGCACAAGGAAAGATTGCAGAGATCCAGCCTGGCTGTGACCAGCCTGGAATGCCTTTTCGGTTTTGCCCCAGGGAGTAGGGTTGAGTTTTTGTTTTGTTCCTTCACATCTGAGGTTTACTAAGATCTAATGGAAAGAAACATCTTATTCACCACCGTTGTGACTGCGGAAATAAATTTGACAGCTGACTTCTCCTTCCTTCTTGGTCATCGTGGAACAGTGTGGTATAGTAGTTAAGAATGTGCTCTGAAGGGCAGAATTCAAATCCAAACACATTGTGACCGCAGGCAGGTTACTTAACCTCCCTGTGCCTTGCTTTCTTCATCTGTTCAGTGAGAACAATAATATCTAAAATTCTCAGAATAGGGCCTGCCATGTGTTAAGGGCTATGGAAGAGTTGGTATTGTTATTATTAGGCCAATTCAGACTAGAGTCTTGGCCCATCCTATCTGTGTATCAGGTTCCAAGACCCTCTCTACTTCTCACGGTGAGGGGCACAGTGACAACCAGGGCCTGCAAACAGGACCAACTCCCAATAACCTCTTGTCTCTTGCCCACAGCGGACGATGCCTGTGGCGGTACCCTGCGGGGCCAGAGCGGCATCATCTCCAGCCCCCACTTCCCCTCGGAGTATCATAACAATGCTGATTGCACGTGGACCATCTTGGCCGAACTGGGAGACACCATTGCTTTGGTCTTCATTGACTTCCAGCTAGAGGACGGTTATGACTTTCTGGAAGTCACGGGGACCGAAGGCTCCTCCCTCTGGTAAGCACCATCTCCTTCCCCACCCTTCCCCGCTTTACAACTGTGGTTTACTAGGATACAGTCTCCCTGGCTCCTACACCTGCAGCCAAAGGCCCCTTTGCTACTTCTACACCCACTGTTGGAGAGTTTTCCTCTCATTGTAATGAGACATCACGGCATATTTTTAGAGCTGGGGTAAATTTTTACAGTGATTTTGGTATCTGATTTGAAGCATGTACATATGCTGAAGAATTTCATGATGGGCTGTGGTCGAGTAACCAGCATTAAGACTGAAAATGTTCTCGTCTCAGGACATGGACAGGGTCTTGGTGAAATTATTTGAAATATTGTTCTGTTTCTGAAAGACAAAAATCATAGTATCCAACAAAGAGAATAGAACCTTATGTGGCAATTGCTTTCTTAGTCACAGGCCCTGAGGCGGGAAAGGCACTCCGTGTTGGTTTCTAAAGGGAAGGACTAACCTGCTCCCTGTCATTCTGGCTTTACAAAAAAGTGTGAGCTTTTCTGTGCTGTGCTCCACCTGCTATGGAGACTCTCGATGTTAACAGGCTCAGGAGGAGAGGGATGATGAAGATTTACTGGCCTTAGCTGCCTGCAGTCTTCCAGACTTGGACCAGTGGTACATGGCTTCGAGAAGTCCAGCTTCTTGTTAGAGTGACAAACCTGTTTGAGAGTTGTGGTGTGGCGTTTTGAACGCTCTCTTGTATTGTCCTTGTGGTGGTCTTATCAGGGCATTGGAGAACTGTGTCTGCACATCAGGAACCAGTAGAAGGATGTGTCCAGATGTGCTTCAGACAAGATGGGCATCTTTGCGGCCTTCATTGCTGCCTAGTGCCAGGGGAAGGCAGAGCTCAGTGCCTGCGGGTAAGGGCAGAGCGGGTGTCACAAGGACTCTAAGTGAAGCAGAAAGTGTCAGGAAAGGACAGTGCCTAAGAAAGCACAGTGGTCAGCGGGGCTACGGAGGACGGGGAAGGAGGAGAAAGGAAGGGAAGAGGAAAAAGCAAGGGCACATTCATTGAACACTTTTATCCCAGGTTTTGTGCTGTGATAAAAACACCAGTTGAGGAAGACCTGGACATTTGAGGGCAAGAAAATCAGACAAGCCCTGAGTAGGAGCCGAGTGTCACTATTTGAAAGGGATAAAGTGGGATCGGACTTCTACCAAACACAGACTCTGAGGTTGGGGACCAGTGTAGCCCAGAGAACTCTCCTGGTACAGTGGGAGGTGAACAGACCTGCGGGGTCAGAAGACCTTGGTGTCGTAAGCTTGTCTGTTAACTTGGCTCAGTCATTTCCTACCCCGGATGGGGTGTTGAGAGGCACACGTGTTAGCTGAACAATTAAATCACCGTGTGGAGGCTGATATACTGGTCTTTGAACCACAGCTGGACATTTGAAGCTAGGTGTTGGCTGAAAGTCTGGATGATCCTTCATGGAACTGGAACCACAGTGATCTGCCCAGCCTGAAGACCCTTTGCCTCCCTGCCTCTTTTTGTAAAATACTAATTTTTATGGTTATAAATGTAACACATATGCTCCTAAGAGAAAACATGAAAAGTATAAAAAGTTATAAAGAAATGAATAACGAGTATTAAAATTTTGTTGTATTCCCCTTTGGCCTTTTGCTTTGCCTAGATCAAGCTAGCTGGTTACTTACATATATTTTAATATTACAAAATTAGAATCTTAATATATCTGTAGTTATGTATTTTTAACTTAACGTTAGATCATGAAATTTTTTCCATATCATTACAGATGCCTCCAAAATATAAGAGGTGCGATAGTGGTATCATTTATTGCCAACATGTGGCAGGCTGGTTCTAAGCTCTTACAGCTATAATTTCATTTCATCTTTATAGCAAGTCTATGGAGTAGATAGCATAATTTTCCTCCTTTTACAGATGAGGAAAATGAGGTCCAGAAAGGTTACGTGACATGCTTGCAGTCACACATCTAGTAAGGAGAAGAGCTGGGATTCAACCCTAGGTTCAGCCACAGAAGCTCATCTTCTTAGCCGTGGCAGCTTGAAGGATCATCATGGCCACATGGCATTCCTTGTCAGACCGCGCATACTTCCCTTGCCCGATCTCTTGTTAGGTCGTTTTCACTTCTGTAAACAGATGCCAAGATGAATATCCCTGCCAGTTCTCTCTTCCAGTCCCAAGCCCTCCTTGACTCACTTGTTTATCCGAGGGCCAAATGGTCTCCCACGGCTTCTGCACCCCAGGTGTGGGTCTACATGTTGTCCAAACTTCTGGAGTGAAACAAATCTGAAAGAGTATTCCTTTTCCTATTAAGTCACTCAGTGGGGAAGGAATTAAGCAAAGGAAATCATTAGGGGAGTCATTCAGAACTCTTTGCTATAAGGTTAAATTATAATTATTTACAGGATTGGTGTCTCCACTGCCAGGCAAGATGCATTTCTTATTGTAATTTATCCTTGCTTAGTAATTGTGGGTAACCAAACTTAGAGGTGCAGGACATATGTGCAAAAGAACTGCTCTCTCCCCTGCCCATTCCTTTATGGGTCCCTGGATTCTTGTGAAAATGTGATGCTGCTGGTTTAGGAGTATATCGCTTTTATCAGCTTATATTAAGACCTTAGGATGTTCTCTTGAGGCAGAGAAAGACAGCAGATTCTGTTAGAAAAGATGGATTTGAATGACTGGGCATCCCTTCACCTAGTGAGAGGACAGAGATACCTTTGAGGTAAAAAAAAAGAAAAAATCCACTTCCTCCCTCCCTGGGTAGTAGGCTCCCCCTGAGTGGGAAGAGGAGGTGGCATGGAATGTCTTGACTCAGTTTCCATGAGCCTCTCCTCTCCTAAGTGGGACAACAGGAGAGTTTTAATTAGGGTTCCAGTTTGAATTTCATGAACTAGTAAAATTTCCAAACAGGGGAACATAGGGTTGATAATTTTTTATTTTGCCAAGCAAGGATATTAAGGAAAAAACCCTGCCAAGTCCTCAGAATGTTATTGCATAAAACAAAGGACAATTCAAAGCCAAAAATGTGGCAGAATATAATCCATTGGTAGCCTTGGGCCGATTAATGAAAGATGGGGCCGGAAGGAGTGCACCTGCAGAGCGGTGTGTGCCCAGCACTATAGAGTCCTGTGATGTGTGCACATCAGTTGGTGGACTGCCACTTCCTGTTTAAGGGTCCACGACTGGCCTCTGGGAATCTGACTGTACCTCTTTTGAATAGGAAAAGCCTGCTATGGTGAGCACTGAACCCTGTAACTGACCTGTAGAGGAATTCTCTAGTATTTTAGACTTGCTTTCCCTAAAGTTAATTGCATTTTTGTGTGTGTGTATGTATTGCTGATCATGAGCAAAACCTGGGTTTGAATTGACTGAGAGTTACAATCCAGACAGTGTATTTGGTATTATTCTCCACACACACACACACACACACACACACACACACACACACACACACTCAATCTCCCCTAACGCACAACCCTCCAAGTACCCACCATATATATACATCACCAGGTCAACCTCCTTACGCATGCATCCCTCTGTCTCTGGTTCACCGAACTCAATTCAGGGGTCAGATTTTCTCTCAGTGATCCTTCTTGGAGGTGGTGGCTATTTATTCTACTCTGACCTGGTCAGTTTACTGTGACCTTCATGGAGTCCCATCCTTCCCCTCACATTCTAGGAAAATATTCTCACCATTGCTAAAGTTCCTCATGAGGCCCTTGGACTTTTCAGAGCGCTGGAACTGAGGGATGCAGAGACTCCTTTAAAACCCAGGGTTCTGGGTCCCTGGACCCTAGAGGCCCCTGGAGTTGTCAGACTCATGTTACTGTAGTGAGTAGAAGCGATTGCTAGCCCATTACACAGCCAGCCTCACCACTGTGGAAAAAATCAGTGAATGAAAGGCCACTGGGCCGCTAGACCCAGAATCTGCCCCCTCCTCTCTCCACTTCATGCTCCACACACTCCATTTGAGTCCCTCTAGGCTCTTCCTCTGGGTTACAAGAAAGGAGAGAAAGCCAGATATCCTCTCCAGGAAAAGGGGGGCTGTCTGTGTAGTCCCGACAGGATTAGGCATTGAGCCTGTGTCTTGGCACCTGACTGGGGAAAGAGCCGGCTCGGGAGTCAGATGGCCTTGGCTCAAAACCCAGATCCATCTCTTAACAGTTGTGTAATTTTGGGATATCTACTAACCTCTCCAAGCCTCAGTTTCCACATCACCTAGACAGCATTTTGAAAGAGCTAAATATGTAAACTGGTGCCTGGCTCATGGTAGGTATAATACTTCTGGGATGGGGACCAGACTCAGGGGCTCACTCTTTGAGACATATGGGGTAAATGAGATGAGGCATCTCTAGCAACTTGGAGCCTCGTTGGCCCCATTCTTGGTGCCCACACTGAGGCTGTCTTCCTGGCCTACCAGCCCTGTGGCATCTCACCAGGCAGAAAGACAACCTGCCCACTCTGGCTGATCCAGTTCCCAGAGGAATTGCCTGGACACCAGGTGAGGTGAGCTGGTACAGAGCCCCTGGGTCAGACTAGAGGATGCCCTTGCAAAGGTGTCAGAAGTGGGCAGTGATTTTGCTGGAACTGTCTTCCCAGGGCTGTACTTTGTGAGCACATTATGGGCAACATCACCTCTTCTCTGCCTGGACTCAGCCCCAGACTGGTCAATTAAGTGCTTTATTAGAAAAGCAGAAGAGGATTCGACTAAGCTACCACTGGCTTCCCTGTGCAGAGGTAGCACCTGGGGAAACTCCACTAGGAGTCAGGCACAGCTTCTGCCCTGCCCTGTGGGGCCCATAGGGTCGAGGAGAAGGGCAGAGCATATGGGGAGATGATCAAGGAGGCCACTGTCTAAGACAGAGAGGGAAGGACGTCTCTACCTGGGACCTCCAAGTGCAGGGTGCAGGATTGTATCTGGGAGTTATGTATGGTAGAGGGAGTTCAGAGCTCCATCTCATCTGTGGGATTGCTGTGTAAACCCCAGAACCACCTCTCATCTTTTTGGTTGTCACCTCCATGGGTCAGTCTCTGCCTGGCATCTTTTCCTTGCCCCCTTCACTCTACTTCAGTTTTCATTCTTTATTTGTTTCATTCTGATCCTCAAACTGTCCATTTTCTGTGTCCCCACACTCCCAAGCCAAGCCCTCCTCCCCAAGGACTTGTATGTGATAAACTTGCCTCCACCAAACATTTAGAGTAGGGAAAGAAGAGCAAGCCTGCCCCAGGGCTTCAGGGGAGGACACTGTCCTAGGACGGAGACCTGGGCCCCAAAACGGAGGCAATTTTTGAGACAGGCTTTGAAGGGTGGGTGCCATTTGATACAAGACAGGAGGGTGCAGGGAGGGCACCATTCTAGGGCTGCTGCCTGGGTCTCCTGGCCAAAGCGGGTGCCTCCCTGATCCCTGAGACACAGGTCCAGTCAGTGGTCACTAGGATTCTCTGGTGTGCACCCCCCGCCCTGGAGGTCTGCCATCTATCCTTGAGCCTAGGCCACCCCCTCCACCAGGAGAAGAATAGAAGAAAGTCAGACTACTGTCTGGATTTCCTGGGTCCTGCCCCAGGCCACCCGATAGACTTCTCTGCTTTTGGAAAGAGAATTTCCCTGGAAAACAGCCTCAACCTATTCTCTGGATCTGGCTTTGTGGGGTTTATTTACTTTGTTCCCCTTCATTGTTTGCTGTTGTTTTATAGATGGGGATACAAAAGCTCTCATCTGCTTTACAGACATTCAGTTTGAAAATTTTGCGAGCAATACTCTTTCTCCTCCTGAAAGACTTCGTTTTAGTTTTTAAGCATTTTACACATAGAATTGGAGCCAACTAGAACCATTTGATCTCAGTGACTTTTAACTAGATATTTCATTCAGGAGCCATTAGATTCAGATGTAATTAGAATGAGAACAGCATGCCAGTGGGGATTTGTTAGTAATAACTATTTGCTTATTTTTTCATTCACATATACTTTATCAAATCATTGGTTTAGATCATTTATGTTCATTGTTACTATTCCCATACTTATTTTTGGTGATTATTTATTGACAGCTTTCTATGAACTAGGCCCTCTTAGGTGCTTAGGAGACAAAGACACAGTCCTGCTCCCAAGGAGTTATTTATTCACTCCACAAATGTTTATGTAATAGCCATGCACCGTGCTGGACCCTGGAGCTCACTGTCAGGGAGAATAGGCAGAATATAATTAAATGCTTTACAATATCTTGTGTAGGGTACTTTTCTAAGAGGTATAAAGAAGTTACTGTAGGGACTGAAAAGAGAAATGTAGTAGCTAGGATTCTTATGGTCCTAGAAATAGAAACCTACCTCCTACTGAGTTTTTAGTTCAAGCTTAAAAGGGAATATGTTGACTTCCATAACTGAAAAGTCTAGGGATTGCCTTCAGGCACTGCCGGATCAAGATATACAGATACCATCGTCTGGAATCTGTTTCTCTCTCTCCCAGGGCTTTGCTCTCCTGTGTGTTGGCTTCCTTTTCACCCAGGCTTTCCCCATGTGGTAGCCAAGGTGACCACCATCAGCTCCCACCATCCTACTGGTTTAGCAATTCCAGAAGGGAGGAACCATCTGTTTCCCAGTGGTTCCCACAAAAGCCCCAGATGAACCTTGACTGGACTAGATTGAGTCACATGGCCAGCTCTCAACACCAGTGCAGCCAGAAGGTGGCCTCATCGGCCCAGCCCAGGTCAAATGGCTACTTGCCGCATTCAGACCTCCTGCCTGGAAGTAGAGGAGGGGTGGTTCACCAAAGGAAAACAGGTCACTGGGATCCAAAAGCAAAGGATGTCATGTCACCGGGTCACTGGGAGACAAAAGCAGAAGATGTTCTCCGAAAAAGTTGTCAGTCTTCCTGTCTTGATGGAGGAGAAGACTCAGATAAACGAGTCCCAGATGGGGTGATTTTTGAGTTGAACTGAAGGATGAGTGAGAGCTTGCCACCAGCGTGACGCAGGAAAGAATCCCCGTGTGTTAGGGGCATTGCTAGTGGGGTGCAGGTTGCAAGAGAGCAAGGGCAGGATGTGAGGCCCGAAATGAGCACAGGAAGAGCCTGGGTCACGAAGAGTGTCGTCCACATGTCGATAAGCGGGCGGGGCTCATAGATTATAGAAAACATCGAAGTGTTTTAAGCAGAGAAGTAAGGTCATCACTCTGAATTTTAATTCAGTCCGTCTAGAAGGTTAAGAAACCAGCTATAAAACTTTTTGTGAGCACTCAGTCAAGAGATGATCCAGCCTTGAATTATGGCAGCTGCGAAGGGATGGAGTGGAGGGGGTGACGTCAAAAAACATCTCAGACAGAATCAGCTGCTTTGGCGGCTCATTGGAAAGGAGGAATGAAGGCAGAGGAGGAGGAATCTGTGATGATTTCTAAGTTTTGGCTGCATAGCTGTGGTAGGGTCTTTTACCAAACAGAGCAACACAGTAAAAGGAGCAGAACTGGGATGGAGTGTGGCGTGGTGACACTCACCGGCCTCCCCAGCACAAAATGGGCACAGAAAGGGAGGTCAGGGTCACAGCAGGGAAGGGGATGACCTGGATACAGGAACTCAGGTGCCCTTGGTTATATCAGTCCACACATTCTCTGAGATAAGACTGGTAGAGATGGGCAGAGAAATCAGTAGCTTTGCCTGGAAAGTTTGCTGTTCAGGTACATGCTCTGGCAGGGCCTTGAGAAGTCATCTTTAGAATCAGCACCAGCATCATCTTTATCACCAGTCTCTCCATTATTATGGACAGCCTTACCATCTCCATATTTACTACCAACATTTACTATAATAGTTCATTCAGAAACTACTTCGTCTCTTCTATTGTCTGAGATTGGGTGGCAGAGGAGACAGAGAAAACCTCTGCCTTTGTGGGACTTTGGGTCTACTTGGGACGATAGACATTAATAAAATAATCACAAAATAAATGTAAAATACACTAGTGATGAGCGCCACGGAGGAGGTTAACAGGGTGGGGAATAATAGCATTGGGAATCCTATTAAGATAAAGGGGCCAGGGGAGGCCTCTCTGAAGGGTAGGATTTAAGCTAAGACCTGACTATGGAGAAGGAGCCACCATGGGAAGAACTTGGGGATCAATCAGCATTTCAGGCAGAGCGCATTGCACATGTAAAGGTCCATCATCACAATGCCCCTATTTACCCTTGAACTTTGTAAATGGAGTGGCATAGGCTGAATGCCTGTCCTCTAGGATTTCAGGCTCCCTGAATATCAGGAGGAAGGCGGGGTCAAGGACTCAGCTGACAGAGATGCTCGGGGAGCTGCTGAGATGGTACATGACTGAGGCTACTGAACCCAGTAGCGCCTCGAACCAGTAAGGAGATGGACCTATACCAGCCAAGACTCAGAGCCTCCTGCCTTCCTAGGGGTTTGTGATGCCCTTGCCTCCCTCTACTTCCCTGCCACATCTCAATGCTTTAAGCCACTCCAAGAAACTGTTCTCTTCTGATGGAGCCCATGAAATTGCATCTGTTGTAGCCATCAGGAGCCAGGCCATAAATAATGAGCCCTTTAAAATCTCATCTCCCCTATCTTTTGGAGTTGGAAATAGCATTACAAGCTCTGCAGCCAAGTGATGGGATAGGATTAGTGCCCTGGCATGCTGCTGGTACGAACATGCCTGGAGAGCCAGGGCCAGGGCTCCTGCACACTCTGCACAGTATCAACATGACTTCCTTGCTTCCATCGGTAAGAACTTGCTTTCAGAAAGAGAACAAAAGCCACAGCTGGAAGGAGTAGGAAGTGAGCCCGGCTGTCTGCTATCAACACAGAGGCTCTGCTAGAGCTTGTGGTTGTATCCATGGGAAGCTGAGGTTGGGCAGCTGGCTTGCACCACCGTGGGTCTGACTGCATGCAGTAGGTTTGTACTAAGTGTGTTATCTGTGCAGGGGCCTATGTCCCGACTGTGAAGGGTACCAGATGTTCTCCTCGATGCTCTCCTCGATCTCTCTCAAGGAGCTGCCAGATGCCTGATGGGGCCACAAAGACAGACGGAAGGAACAGTTCTGGCCCTTCCAGAGGCCCCTCATTCTGGCAGGACCTGCCTTCCCGAATGACGTTAGTTTATTCAGAACATTCGAGACCCCAATCTTGGTCTTCATGTTCACTCTTTGCCACGAATGCATGTTTCACGCTGGTTGTACCTATGTCCTGCTCCTACAGCTTCTTCTGGCTTTCTGAGGCTGACCTAAGTCCTGGGTTATAACCCTGATCCTATATTTCTTTCAGTCTCAACTTCTCCTCATCCAGAGCTGGTGCGTGACACCTGCAGACTTGCCAAAGAAGTAGGATTCACATAGAAAAATAGCTTTGGACATTCTGATCCAATGGCAAGATGATCACCCTTGAACTCGATAGATTTCATTATTTGAGAAGGGAGAGGGCAGGGTTGGTTTGAACAAAATGGGGAGACTTCATGGAGGAGTGGATCTCTAGCATCTCTGGGAACTTTTCATCCAAGTTCTTAGGAAAGTGGTCTACACCAGCTGGCTCCCAGTCTTCTGTCCCCTTTAGCTCTTCACGTACTTTACCATGTCTTCTACCCCCAGCCTTCCCCTGAAGCCATTCATGTTAAGATCATCCGCAGAGAACCACCGTCCACCCCAAACACTACCGCTTCCAATGCCAAATCCGATAGTTTTTAGGTTCCATCTAACCGGACACTTCTGCATTTTTTTTTACATTGCTGGTTATTTTCTCCATTGGTAACTCTCCTTCCTCTTTGCCTTCATGCTACTCTCTCTGATTATTCTTGATTCTCTCTGAACATTCTTTCTGTTTCTTTTGCTGTCCCCAAGACTCTCCTTTTGCCTTATTGTTCTGCCCACTCCAAACCTTCTCCTTTGGTAATCTTAATTACTCTCTTGCTTCAAGATACCTCCTATTTGTTTATCGCGTCCAGATCTGGTTCCCTAGCCTGGCCTCCCCACTGAGCATCAAACCGAAGAGCCAGCTTTGATGTCCCACCACTCTCTCAAGCTCAACGTGTCCCAGCTTCACTCATAATTGACTCTTAAAATGGTCAAAGTTTGTTTCCTTTCTTAGTTTATGGCACCTTCCTCTTCTTAGCTGTCAAAAAATCTGGGCATCCTCCTCCACTTAGTCCCTCTCTCACCGGCCACATCCAATCAATTGTTAATTTTTTCCAACCTCCCTCCTAAAACATATCTTTCCATCTTTACTACCAATCCCCCAGTTTAGCCCATTATCTTTTTCTTCTTCGTGGGTTCTAATAGCCTCCTTGCTGATCTCCCAGCTTCTTGGTACTCTCCAATTTATCCTCCCCACTGCTACCAGAATGGTTTAATTAAAATGCAGATCTGACACACTAAGCCCCAGGCAAAAGCTTTCAATCATCTTCCATTGGCTACAGGATAAAATTGTAGCCCCTGATGGAGCCCAGAGGCCTTTCCTAATCCACCCCTTGCCTACGACCCCAGCCTTATCTCTTGCCAGTTCCTTCTTTGAACTCTCATTAACCCTAAAAGTCAACGGTATAACTCGACAAAAGTGTATTTCTTCCTCATGCCACATGTCTGTCTTGGGTCATTGTAAATGGCTCTGATCCACATAGTCATGCAGGTGGGTATCCAGACTCGAGGAGGTTCTACCAGCTTGTAGCTGCACCATCAGGAATATGTGGCCTTCTCTAGCGCCATGACAGGGAAGTCAAGTAGAGAATCTAGCATGGGCTTTTCACTGCCCCAGTCCTGATATGAAATACATCACTTCCAACTCACATTTCATTGGCCAGAAATAGTCACATGGTGCAGCCTAGCCGTAAGGGAGCCAGGAAATGTGCTGAGCAGATGAAGTGGCTGGTGAGCCAGTCTCTCTCCCATGCCTCATGTTTCAGTTGACAGTGTGTCCTGGCTTTTGTCAAAGGCCAGCTCCTCCCTTTATGCTCTAGATTTCACTGTCCCCAAAGACTTTCCTGCTAAATTCATTTTTTTTTTTTGCATCTGTTAATTTTTTCTTCTCTCTTGAACATTGTTAATGGCATGGAGACATGTCTTAATACCTGCCATCTAAAATCAAGACAAAATGAGCCTGTACCAAATTCCCTCGTTACTCAGCCCCATTTGGCTACCACCAGTTACTGACACAGGTCCCTTTCCTAGTTCTGCCCTACCTGTCACTAAAACTGACCTTGCTATGATGGCCAGTGACCTCCAGGTTGCCAAATCCAGTGTCACTTCCCTATCTTTATCTGACTTGGCCTCTTGGCAATAAGTGTAGCTGGTCATCGGGCCTTCTTGATCTGCTTCCTTCTCTTGGCTAGCTCGAAACCACACAGCTAGTTACTTATGGCCATTCCTTCTCAGTCTACTCCACTGTTCAGCCTCTGTCCAATTTTTACATGCAGATTGCCCTGGAGGTCCTTCGACCCTCCTCTTCCCCATCTACATTCTTTCCCAGGTAATTTTATCTAATCACAGGTTAGTGATTTCAATATCATCTATATACCCATGGCTTTCAATTTAAATGTCCAATCCTGATGGATCTTTTGGGTCCCATATATATTAACAGGAATCTCAAAATGGAATCTTCCAGACTTATTTTTTTTGTGGTGAAATATACATGATGTAAACGTTACCATTTTAAGTGCACAGTTCCACAACATTAAACATGTTCATGTTGTTGTACAACAGACACCACTGTCCATCTCTAGAACCTTTTTCACTTTCCTAAACTGAAACTCTATACCCACTAAACAGAAATTCCTCATCCCCTCCCAACCTCTGGTAACCTCTATTCTGCTTTCTAGCTCTATGAATTCAACTGCTCCTCTAGGTGCCTTATATAAGTGGAATCATACAATATTTCTTCTTTGTGTTTGGTTTATTTCACCTAGCATAATATTTTCAAGGTTCATCCATATTATAACACATATCGAAATTGCTTTTAAGGCTGAATAATGTTCCATTTATGTATCAGCCACATTTTGTTTATCCATTCATCTATGGGTTGTTTCTCATCCCCTCCTCATCCTTAATCTCTTCCTCCCCCAGCCTCTTCCACCTATATCTGCTCCTAAGAAGAAGCTGCTTTTGTCAATCCAATGTCACCAGGATATCTGGCTGCTCACTGGCCTTGTCTCCCAGCCTGTACCCCTTCTATAATTCATTCTCCATATAGTCTACCAACTGGGCTGACTGATGTTTATACATCAAATCATTTAAGGCTTGCCAACGGCTTCCCATCACGCTTAAACTGAAACCCTACAAGGCTCCACGCTATCCGGTCACTGCCTGCCTCTTTGACCTCTCTCCTACCACTCACGCCCCCTAATTGTGCCTCAGCTACACTCACCTTCCTCCTATCTCTTGGATGGGCTAAGCAGTTTCCCTCCAAGGGCCTCTCATTAGCTGCTCCCAGGGCTTAAGATTCTCTTCCCTCAAAGTTTTTCAAAAACAAACAAACAAACAACCTAACTCTTTTGAAATGCAGAGTTCAATTTAAATTTCCCCTCCTTAAAAAGGCCTCCCTTGTCCAGGCAATCTAATCACTCTCTATCACAGCATTTTCTTGTTAATACCTGATATTTTCTTCCTTAAGTATTTGTCTTTTTTCCTGTGCCTTTCTCCTCTCCTATCGCTGCCAGTAGAATCCTGAGAAGCCCCGAATACAGGGCTTGGTACCTAGTAGGTGTCCAAGGTTGGTTTATTTGGAGGAGAGACCTCATTCTGCCTCACCGGTAGCAGTGGCTTGTGGCTAATTGCAAAGGTTAAGGTGGAGTCTCTCCACCAAGTACTTTAAGTAATAACCTTCCTGGGGGACATTTACAAATTAGCCCTGACTCTTACTGATTACTCATCCTCAACTCATTCTGATTAATAATTAATCAGCAAACTGCTTGGCCAGAGCAAGCTGATCAGTGCTAGAAGAGATCTCACATTATGCAAGTCACTTGGCCGGTCTTAAAAAATAAAAAGCTCAGCAGTCGACAGAACAGGAGAGGTTTGATTGCAACGTGAGGTAAGGTTTCGCAGTTGTTTGTTTTTCCTTTTTGTCTTTTTTTCCCCCTTTTGACTAAGAAATCAATTAGGCTCAAACTTGCAACCTCAGAGAAAGACTGTAGCACAGAAATAGAAATGTGTTAAATATCACTTTCTTTTTTGTTCTTCCCTTCAAAAGAGTTTCGGTCTGGGAGACAGAGGTTAAAATTAGCCAGTTTGTTAAGCAAATGCCTGTCTGGCACCTGAAGTCAATTCGTGTAGCCAAGTCAGTTTCAGCCACCCCTTTTACCTCCTCTGAAGGCAGTGCACCAGGCCTGGTGATTTAATCAGGAGGCAAGAGATTTGATGGGCACTGCTCACTCTGCCCACCCCATGGTCAAGTGGACTCAATTTGCCACCAACCTGTGCCACCAGTAGTCCTTATACTGCTCTTTACCTCCCGCCTACGCACCCTAGGGAGACGGGAGAAAAGGCAATCCGAGAGTGATGACAGGCTTCCCACTGCCACGAGCGAACTCAGTGACTGCCCGGGACCCCTTTGAATCCTCGGTGTGCAGCCTCCATCCTCACAGGCTGGTCCTGCATGAGGCGCCATCATCCTTCTCCAGATGCTTCTGGCCACTGGAGATATGGCTGAAGGAGAGACTCAGAGATAGCGGAGGTGTCCGTTGACATGGATCTCTGGGCCAGAGAAAAGGTGCAGGGATGTAGGATTTAGCGTAGCTGGTGCGCCCGTTAGAACCACAGCGATGGCCAGGTGACACCTCTGACCAGCTAAGTCAGGATGCCCAAGGGTGTGACCAGCCATTAATATTTTTTACAACTCCCCACAGGGTCCCGCTGTGCACCCAGGTAGAGAACCATGAACTAATAGAGGGCAGTAGGCTTTCAAGAAAGATGATGAAGAACATCGAAGAGTAAAGGAGGAAATGGGCTTTTCAGAGCATTGTCTTCCCCCAGAAAGGAAGGGGAAATGTGACAGGCAGGGTGAGGGGTGGTGAGGCAGCCGGACACGGCAGCTTCTAGAAGCCTCGAAGCTTCTTATCCATCTCAGTTACACCCCCACTTTAAAAGTCCCCTTGTTTCTCATGTCATGACACACTGAACAACTTCCTGCTTCAGAATACTTGCCTGAAAGGTGTTTTAGAATGTGAATTCCTGGTCCTATCCTAGACTATTAACTCTGAAATTTCTGAGGACCAGGCCCCAATTCAATGTTGTTAACCATGATCCTGGTTGTTCTGAAGCAGATTAAAGTATGAGAGCCACATCGGGCCCAAACAGAATCCTTTCCGGAGCAATAACATGAGGGGGTGGATTTTGCCCATTATAAAGTGATCTATCTCCTTGTAAATGGATCCATTATTGAATTTCTCGGCGTGGAAATTTCCGGGTATATTTGGCTTATATGTTTGGTTATGGTTTGTGCACAAGTTTGAGCAAGCACATTTCTTACATAAAATGAAGCACACTGACTCTTAACAGACTTTATTAATTTATTTACAAATATTTCTGCCTGCCTACTGTGTGCCAGGTTCTGTGATAAGCCTCATGATTGCGATGCTGAATTAGAAAGTCTTATCCTCTGGCTTCGATGCCTGGCCTCACCTTGTCTACCTGGCGTGGGCCTACGCAAAGGCTGTCTCCTTTCTGAAACCTTGAGACGTGGTGGCATCTCTGTGCTCTCTCACCCCCTGCCCCACCACCCAGCGCGGGCTCCTGCTGTGCCAGCACAAGCCGCTTAGCTACTCTAGCATCCTTCTCCCACACATGAACTGAAGAGCGCGAACTTGACCCATCCTCTCAATCCTCAGTGCTCAGGTAGAGCCCTGGCGACAGACAGGGATAAAAATTTGCCGACAACTTGTTGAATAAGAGATCTGAAGAGTCTCAGCACCCTCTTTGCTGCCCCATCTCACCACCACCAAAAAGAGGAATATGGTACTTTATCTCCCCGGCCTGGTCTTACAGCCCTTTGCCAACAGGACAGATATCAAGATAAATGAACACGCCAATATCTCTTGATATTGGCATCGCATGTCTTGTCTCATTGACTCTTTGCCACCATCTGCGAGTCAGGTGTTAACTATTACCCATGTTGCAGATGAAGAGGTTGAGCCTCAGAGGTTTAGTTTCCTCTTCCCCTGCACACTCTCCTCTCCAGCTGGGTTCTTCTCGTTCTGCTCCCTCTGCAGATCCTGGCCAGCCCTCCTGGGATCACTCCTTGCCTGTTGTGCAGGCTCTGGTGCATTCGATCTGGCCTCTGCTTACCTGTCTCCCTCTTGCCTTCACATACCTTCAGGAGTGTCATAATCTTTAAGAGCTACTGCGTGTCTGGCACCGTACTAAGGGTTTTATGTGCATTATTTCATTTAATCCCTACAAAACCTTGAAAAGAATGTATCATTATCCCTATTTTTCAGGTGGAAAAGCTAAGACTCTAAGAGATTAAGAAACCTGCCCAAAGTTATACAGCTCGTAAGTGCCTAAGTATTTACTAGGAGCCGAACCCCGTTGTCTGGACTCTAAATCCTGGTCTCTCCCCTCTCCTGAATGTTCATTTTCTGCCCTGACCCCATTGTTCATGACTCTTTGGTTCTCTCTTCTGGAACTGCACGTCCTCTCTGTCCTCTATCCATAGGCCTGTGGCAAGTCAGTCCCGAGTCCCATCCAGCAGAAAGTGGCCCCTGCTCACTCTGCATGGCAGTGTCTCCAGGACTGCACCCCCCCCCCCCACCCAGTCCTCCTTATGTTCCAAGACAGCCTGAGCTGCGGCAAGTCCCCTGCCCTTGAATCAAGCGCTTAGTTTTTGCCTACAATTAGACTGGAGTCTTGCTTTTTCCTATGACAAGCCATTGAAACTTGTAGGCTGCTTCCCATGCCGGGAGCTGGGGTAATACAACTTCTGCCTGATGCCTCTCCCTTCTCCCAGTTTTCCCTCCTGGCATTCTATATTGCCAGACTGTGAAGAGGATGTGAAACCTCCTTGGAATATGTTTGTGGCAGGTGCATCTGGGCTACTAACTCCCGAGCCAGATGCCAACAACCTCAGCCCCATACCAGACCCCAGTAGACTTGATCTTCCTATGTAAATGTCCATAGCTCTTCCCTGTGATGCAGCAAGTCCAGGTTCCTGAGCCCAGGTCTGCAGACCTTCCTGAGAGAGAGACCACATGTCAAGGTCTCCTCTCCCAGCATCCCAAGAAAGACCCCCAGTACTCTTGATCAGCTAGAACCTCATGAAAGTCAGGGTGAAATAAGGGAAAGAGCGTGGTTTTAGGAGTCAATGTTGAGTTCAAATACGTCTATGCTGCCAACTAATTGCATGACCTCAGTTGACTTCTCACCCTCTTGGGGCCTTACATAGAACTGCAAGAAATATTTGGCATGAAAGACTTTGAACAGGTCCGGCTCCCCAGCTTTTAAATCTTCCTCATGTCTTTCTTCTGACCTTGTATGGCCGAAGCCCCTGGAAGGGTCCTCTCCCTCCAGCCCACCCCGTCCACCCTGCCCTTGTCGCCCCACTCAGCGGAGCCTCCCAGCCTGCGCTCTGTGCAGATGTCCGCAGACAGCTCTCTGTAGAGGTTCCAAGGTACTGTGGATCTCAGCCTCGGCAGCTGATCAGTCAGGGAGGCAGCTGCAGGCTGGCCCCCAGCAGGAGGCCACAGCCGGAGGTTGTCACAACCCTCTGGGTCAGGCAGCTCAGGGCCATTTGGCTGTACCCTCAAGGGCACATAGAGAAAGACAGGGACAAGAAATATGGCTTTGACTCTTCTGTCTGAGCAGGACACTCGCTTTTCTGGACTTTAGTTTCCCCAGTTTTGTAAAGCAAGTGATGGATCCTCTCCCCTCTCCCCAGCCATTTCCCTTACCCCTCACCCCCTACTCCCCACCCTGGGAACACGTGGCTTGGTGCACAGAGACTTCTGATTTTGCATTGATAAACATAGCACCACAGATTCCCCTCCAGCAGAATCCACTCCTCTAAGGTGATTTTTCTGGAATCGGGAGGGTTTGAGGAAGAAAAGTACAGTTGACCCTTGAACAATGCCAGCTTAGGTGCACCAACTTCCTCTCAATCAAATCCATGTATAACTTCAATTGGTCTTCTACATACACAGATTCCTAACCTTGGATAAAAATACTGTTTTTGATCTGTATTTGGTTGAATCCATGGTTGGGAAACCCAGGAATACAGAGGGCTAACTATATTTATTGAAAAAAAATCTACGTGTAAGTGGACCCGTGCAGTCCAAACCCGTGTCGTTCAAAGACCAATGCACTCTTTGTACATGCCAGGCACTTACACTGATTATTTCCTTTGCATATTCAAGTAATGTAAGAAACAGACTCAGTGAGGTCGTCTGCCCAAGGTCACAGAGCCAGGAAGTTGCAGACCGAAGCCAGGGGCCTTTGCCTTCCAGCCTTTTGCTCTTTCTGCCCCACTAGATTTGGGTGAGAGTTAAAGGCTGAGAAGAGACTTTGGGTGTCCTGGAAGGATGCCCCTGGGCCTGTACCCTCGGCTCTCACTCTCTCCCTCCCATGCTGCTTTTGTCCTTTGGGCTGTGCTTGGTTGGGACTATGAGCTGGCTTCCCAGGCAGCCGGGCTCATGGAGGCCTCCTCTGCCAGGTGCTGCCCGCTCCCTAGAAGACACCTTGTGAGCATAGGACAGGCTGCCGGCAGCTTTCCCCTACAAGAGAACCCTGTCACTGCAGACAAATGGCCCATGTCATTCAGCCATGTCCTTCTCATTGCCAGTCTGTGGCCTGAGTTGTCCAGGTAATCCTTTTCGTTTAGTGTTGCCTCTATGGGTGCCACGAAGGTCCCCAGGCAATGACAGCCCAGCCTTTGCCCCAACCAAGAAGAGACGCGGGCAGGACTGCTTCCCGATTTCTGTGTGTTGCCCGTTCAGCTCTCACAATTACAAGAATCTGTCAAGCTCCATCAATCGATGTTTTCCGCATAAAGACAGGTGTCCCTCAGGCCTCGCTATGAGCCGGGGATGACATCCGGGACGCTAACATGGTCTCTGCCCTTCCTCCTGGAATCTCCTTCTCAGTTGCCCATCTTCTCCCAACTCTTGACCAATGATGCCCTCCTACGCTCCCCTCAAAATTCCCCCAACCTGTTTGTAACTACCCTCCCCCAGCTCTGCCTCCCCCTGGTACCTTGGCAAGTAATTACCTTCACAGGGAAGTTGACAAGTCTCTGGTGACTTCTAGCCCGGCTGGAAAAGATTCATTATTCTGTATCTGGAAATAACCAGGCCCATCAGCACAGGACTGAGATAACACCAGTGTAAAAGTTCTCTATTCAAGGGAATTAATTAGGATTCCTTATTAAAGATCCAATTAGGCAAAAGGGCATTTTTATCTGTGATAGTCAGCTGCTCCTATTTTTCTAAAGCTATAACTCCAAGTTTAAACAAAAGGAGAAAACCAGGGGCTGTGTTTTCTTCTAAAACAATTCACTCTTTCAGCGTCAGTTATGTCTTCATCAGGACGTGAAAATAGATTTCCTCATTCAATTTGCAGTGCTTTATCTCTTCAGAGCCTGGTAATGACTCCACCATATCCCCTCAGCAAGAACCGCAGCCCCATCTGGGTACAGGGGAGTGGGCTGTTTGGTTAGGATGACCACAAGAGAAATAGCAGTTTTTAGCAGCCCGACTCATGGGCTGGCAGGAAATGCTGGCTCTGCCACATACTGCCCGTGCGACCTTGGGCAAAGCGCTTAACCTCTCTGAGCCTCAGTTTCCTCCTCTCCAAATCTATCTTGCAGGGCTGTGGTGAGAAGTAAGAGTAAATTGGTGCAATATAAGAAAGTGGCTAAGAACCCAGGCTCTTGGCTGAGATGACGCATCAACACACACAAGCCGGGGGTCCTTGGACCAGTTAATCTCTCCAAGCCTTGATGTCTTCATCTGAAAAATGGGACGGAAACCCCTCCTGCAAGGCTCTGGGAGGATCAACTGGGGAAGAGGCAAAAGCACCCTGCCTTTGGAAGGCACTTAATTCAAACCTGAATAAACCTGTTTGTGTTTCCCTAAAAAGCCCATGAGGACCCCTGGGGAGAGCGTTCCCTTGCCATGCCTGGGGGAACTGAACTCATTTGGTCCTGGCGTAAGTTCCCCTAGTGACCCTAATGTGTAATGGTCTGAGACTGCCACTGGCTCTACATCATCTCGATGAGCTCCACTGACTGACGTGCTGTGTCCTCTATGGCTCCGGGAAGTGGTACAAGAGGGAAGGGTCACCTCTTGTCCTGCGTTTCCCTCTGCCTGGGACCTTATGCCCAAACACCCACATGACCGTACAGTGTAGACACACTCAGTGTAAACCCCACGATTTTTATTTACGTCGTTAGTGAGAGCGGCCGCAGCTCGTGTATCCCAGAGAAGAGGAGACTGGGACAAATACTAGCATTAGAGGCTTCTAGAAAGTTCTGTAGCAAGTGTGTGGTTGCCCAACTGCCTCATCCCATAGCTAGGGACACAGAGCCCCAGCATCACTCAGGAAGTGCATGGCAGAGCCAGGGTAGAATCCAGGCTCTCTAACTCTGATCCAGACTTGTCTTCATCACCTCGGATGTTTCCGGGCCACCTACCCCTGGACCGGCCTTTGCCAGACTTCATTTCACATGGGAGAGTCACAGCAGCTCTGTCTTCTGAAGACCTGTATCTACACAAAGCCGCCTTCTCGCCATGTTCCTCTTCTGCCTGCGCGTCCCGACTCCCATGTTGCTTGTGCTTGAGTTTACCCTGCAGAGGAGCCACTTTATCTTCTGGGCCCTCTTCTCACCTTTCCTTAATATTGTGTCGGCCTCATCGCCCTCTTATAGAACCCCTGCACCTCTGACCCTACTCCCTCCCTCATTACCTCTGACCTCACCTCCTCCTGCTCTCTCTTTCTCTCATCCACCTCTGCAGCCCCACAGGCCTCCTCGCCAATCCTTAGACACCGAGGCATGCTCTTCCCCGTTCAGGGCCTTTGCACCCTGAACCTGGAACGTTCTTCGTCTCCGACATCCACGTAACTCACTCCCTCACCTCTTCCAGGTGTCACCTCTAAGGTCGCATTCTCAGCAAGGACTTCCCTGTCCACCTATTAAAAATGACAAGTACCTTTTTCTACTCTTTAGAATGTCCATCTGTGTCCGTTTCGATTTTTTTTTTTCCCTCAGCTGGATCCCCATACCTGAGTGGCTAGCACACAACGAGCCTGAAATCTGGGGATTCCGACCCCATCTTTGGTTGCATCCCTGAAAGCACTGTTATTTAACAGCTATCGTCTCATTCTCCAGATGAGGAAACTGAGGCACGGGGAAGGGGCATGTGGCCCAAGGTCATCCCAGGAGTTGGTGTCACAGGAGCGACTGTGCTGTGTGACCATAAACCAACCATAAAGGCGGACGTGCTCTCTGTTATTTGTGCCTGTCTGTGTGGTTTGCTCTGGGCCTGGGGTCTGGCTTCACCAGGGCGATGTCCTGGAGGGCATTCACTGAGGCCTCCAGGATGAGGCCACGTTCAAGACTCACATCAAGAAAACAAATTGTCCTGCTGCAAAATTGTGTTATTGGAAGAAAAGCCAGTCTGGGCTGAGAACCAAGAAATCCTCTCCCCCTTGGCGCTCCTCTCCTCACCCCATCCCGCCTGCCAATTCCCCCATCAAATAATTCCTGATAATGAAGTTAGGATGATTCATTGGTTTTCTGATGAGCGTGAATTCATCATCAAAATCTACATATTTCAATCCCTTGATATGTGCTCTCAGATTCCTAACCTGATTAATATGTAAAGTGCTTCATCCTGTGACTTAACAAGAGAAAACCCAGCTTGGTTTTAGGGGTGTGTGGCTCCCAGTCTCTTGGCTTCTAGAGAGTGTGGGAGATGCTGCTGGCCCTGTGTTGGGGATGGCCAAGTAGCTCATCAGGGGCAGGAACAAGGTGCCAGGAGGCACCTCAGCGGAGAGGTTGTTGGCTTCTCGGGGGCAGGCCCTGGGACGCCCAGCACTGAGGCTTCAGATCCACTGTCTCATAACCCAAAAAGCCCTGGATGCAAAATGGTTCAATATTACAGCCCCACAAACTTGTAGGGGCAGGGAATAGCCCACAGCCTATGTCTGGGGACCTGGAAGAGATGCAGCATCCCCCTTCTGAGCCTTTCTGGAGGAACAGCCAATGTGCCAAGCCGCCTTTCAGCCAAGGCCATCTAAGACTGATCCCTATACTACGAACTCACGCCTCTCCAGAGGGAGGGCTCCAGTTCAGCAAGCAGCCTGGAGCCTGCCTTTCTCAGCCCCAGCCCCTGGGGCGGGCCCTGCTGCTGCTCACCCCTCGTCCTATCGAAGATACCTTCCACTTCAGATCCCGCCACACCGCCCCCTTTCACCTCTCCCAGCATACATCCCTGCCCCTCCATCACCAGACTCTCCTGGGGGCCCAGACTGGACCAGTTTTGGATCATGCTTGTTTGGCCTCAGACTGTTGCCTCGTACCCTCAGGTAGGGTCACCCATGCCTCTTTCGGCCTCCCTCCTCCCTGACCTACAAACCCATTCCTGCACCACACATCCTGTGGAGTCTCCTGCCAGGTGCCAGGGCCCCTGACTCCATGAGAGGCCGTTTGCCTGGAGTGCCGTTAGAGTCAGATATGGGTTCAAACCTGAGTGCCAGGATTTGGGCAAGGCATTTCACCTCTCGGATCTTCCATTTCATTATCTTCAAAATAGGGCTGTCAGGAATACTACTTTATACTTCTTAACTGTTGCTGTGAATTTCATATTAGCGCTGTGCTCATGGCCACCGACGGAGGTTGGAATGTTGCTGAGAGGGGCAAAGCAGCATCTCCTCCACAGAAGTGCCTGGGGCTTCTTGGGAGAAAAGAATTGGGGACCCTGTGGAAGATGGGAGTTCTCCAGAGGAGACCTGCCCTGCAGTAGAAGGGGGTCCAGTCAATGATCTGGACAGCCCAGCAGAACGGGGGTCCCAGCAGAGGAGGGCTGCTTCTTGGTACACCACATATCTAATGCTGGAATCCTTTCCCCACCCCTTACCAAGGTATCGTCCTACTTTGGGTTTTCCCCAAAGCAGACCTGAGACAGCGGTTCAAGGGCAAGCAGCTGATAAAGGGTGTGTGGTCACCCAGCTACCACAGGGGGTTCCTAGGACATACTTGCACAAGAAGACGCTGGGAAACACAGATCTAAGAACCCAGGTCTTAGAGTGAACTATCCCACCCGCGGAATGAGGGTGCTGGCATATTCATGAGCAGTTTCTGAAAGTCTTTGAATGAGGGCTGCTCCTGAGGGTTAGTAGTTTCCCAGCTCTTCCAGTCTGCTATACACGGGGGCACAGTGGCCTTTATGGGGGAAATGTTCCCTCAGTCATAGGGGTGTAGATGCTGGCAGATGGCAGTCAGGTGGCCCCCTCTGAAAGATAAGGGCACTAACAGTACCTGTTACAGGTTCAAATGCATCAAAGGGAAGGGTGGAGGTATTACAATTCTTGGGACCCAGGTGGCTTTGTGATGGAACTCAGCTCACTAGACATGACCTTGGGGAAGGAGCATCTTCCCTTAAACTTTGAGGAGCCACTGAGACTTGGGCAAAGCCACAGGAGACTGCAGAATGGACAGTGGCTTTGGTGAGGACAGTAAGACTTCATTATCCAGGTCGCCCCATTGCTGCGGCACTAAACGCCTTCCCCCACACCCCACTGTCAGAGGGAGGTGCAGACCCAGTGTGAGGGTATGTTCGGATCTCCCGCCCTTCCAGCAGGCTGCAGCCAGCAAGCAAGAGGACGTCTACTTCAGAGATCAGTATCAACTACCCCGAAGGTCCCGGGAAAACTAGGCTGCCTCCTAGTTTGGCAGTTAGCTACTGATGTTTGGAATATCAAGGACACGAAACCTATGTTGTAGTTACAGGATGGTAAATTCTGTGGATTTAGGTTACATACACATGCATGCATATGCAGTCACATGAACCAATTATTCACTGATTGCAAGAGTCTGCTGTCAACATTTAAATATTATTGGAAAGTTTTGCTTTCTCTGGCTGTGCATTGAGTGCAGTGCTCATTCCGCAATTCGTAGGCACCAGGGGTGAAGTCACAGAGCGCTCATGCATAGTTAAGCAGGTACCACCTACTTGGAGGCTTTATTTAGACACGCCCCAGCATTCCTGTCATCATTTCTGGAACCACTGTGAGAAGTTTCAGAACTCAGCCTGGGGAGAAGGAAGAGAGCTCGGAGTTCAAACACATTCGTGACCCATTTACTCTTCTTTTCTAAAGTATGTGAGTGAAAGCTCTTAGGTGCTTTATTTCCACATCTTTCCTCCTCGCCTGTCTGGGAGGCCAGTGGGAAGAGCCTGGGACCTGGAGTCAGATAAACTGAGTTCCACTAGGCAGCTTTGGGAAAGGAACTAACATCTCAGTGTTCTCATCTGCAAGGTGGGCGTAATAGTACCCAAAATGGAACATAATAGATGCTCGGTGAGTGCTACTCGCCCCCTTCTTTTCTTGTAAGTAATTTTAGTTCTCTCTCTGCTTTAATTTCTCCTCTCCCTCCCTCAGTCATCCAGGTTGTACCAGGCAGAAACGTGCCCCGGATGTTGCTATTGATGTGGGGAGTAGAAGGATGAATAGTGTGATGTTCCATTCATCATCATAATATACATCATCAACTTATTACACACCTACTACTTACTACACTAGAAACATCCCATTAATCATTTTTAAGGGAATCATAAACCCTCTCGCCAGACCCGTTTGCTCTTGTTCCCATCTGATTTCGGTCACTTGCCTCCTACAAATGCTCTCAAGTCTTAGTGTGGGGCCCAGGAATGCTGAGCTCCTACTTTCTGCTTCAGAATTACCCAACCGGCCTCAGTGGAAAAGAGGGAAAGAACAATTATTTTATTGAATTGGTTTCCAGGAAAAAGGAAACGATTTAAAAAGAGACTATTAGTTCTTTTTATTTCCGTTATAAATGTAACACATGGTCATTAAAGAAAATTTAGAAAATAGAGAAAAGCTAGATACTAAATAAAAACACTCTTATGCATGAACATTTTGATGTATTTCCGTTTTTTTCTAGGCATGGCTTTGTTTTTAATTTAAAGAGCCATGTTCTTAGAGTTTATGTATAAATCTTTTTCTGTTATTTACAAAAGCAATTTATGCTCATTGCAAAAAATTCAAAACATACCCAGGAGTACAGAATAAAATGTTAAAGTCTGCTGTTTGTCAACCCCCAACCCTAATTCTCTTCTCTCCAGAGGCAACCATTATTAACATGTTGGTATGTAGACCTGCCCCTGTGAATTCTCTCTCACACACACACACACACACACACACACAACGCACATGCCCCATTGGGAGTTAAACATGTTATTCTATAGCTTGTTTTTTATTCTCTTAAGCATAAATATTAGAGATTTACCATGTCAGTATTTGTTCTTGCCTCATTTTTTTTAAGGAATTTCCTGATAGTGCATTTTTTCACCATTTCAAACAATGCTACATGCATATATGTTGGTGCGTATTTTGGAGCATTTATAGGATAGCTTCCTTAAAGTGTAATTTCTAGGTCAAAGTGATTTTTTTTTTAATTTAGATTCTGCCCAAGCATATACCAACAAAAGCTGTGCCAATATAATGTTTCCATTAAGTACGTATGAGACTGGCTTTTCCCCCACATTCTTCCCAAATTATAGTTTTGTTATTTTTATCCATCTCGATGGGTGGAAACCATCACCTCATTCTTCTTTTGATTTCTATTTCTTCAGTTATTTATAATTGATACTCTTTGCATGTGTGTATGGTCATTTAAAAAAAAATTTCAAATGACCTATTTCTATTCTTTACACATTTTTCTGTTGGGTTGTATGTGTTTTTCCTGTTGGTTTTTTTAGGAGCTCATTGCACATTTTGAATATTAATGCCAGATCTGTGTTAGAGTTCATTCAGGCTTCTGTAACATAAATACTGCAGACTGGGTGGTCTGTAAACAACAGAAATCTGTCTCACAGTCCTATAGGCTGAGAAGTCCAAGATTAAGGTGCCAGCAGACTCGGTGTCTGGTGAGACCCTGCTTCCTGCTTCCTGCTTCCTGCTTCCTGCTTCCTGCTTCCTGGGTAGCAGTCTTCTTGCTGTGTCTTCACATGGTGGGCAGCAGGGAGTTCTCTGGTTTTTTTTTAATAAGGGCTCTGATCCTATTCATGAGGACTCCACCTCATGACCTTATCACCTCTCAAAGGTGTCTGACCTCCAAATACCATGACATTGGGGGTTAGGTTTTAAGATATGAATTTTGTGGGGGACAAGAACATTCAGTCAATAGCAGTCTGTCCTATATGTGGTAAAAATTTTCTATCAATCTGTAACTAACTTACCTTTTACCCTTGTTTTATTCTTCCTCACAGCAGACATTTTACATTTTTATGTGATCAATTCAGTTGATCTTTTCCTTCGTGACTCTTGAGTTTTGTGTCAGCTTGTAATAGCTCCCTACTTGAAGATTATAAAAATAGTCTTCTCTATTTCTTCTAGAACTCTTAGTTTTATATTTTACAGTTAGCTCTTAATCTTTCTGAATTATATTTTGTGCCAGGTGTAAGATATAGATCTAACTTTTAGTTCAATGAATAATGAATTATCCCCAAACCTGTCCTTTCCGATTTGAAATGGCTCTTTTATCATAAACTAAGTTCACACCTATGCACGGTTCTACAGCTGGATTTTTTTCTTCTATTTCACTTATCTGTTATTCTATTTACGTGACAGAATCACATTATTTCAATGACCATAGCTTTATGGTAATTTTTGCTTTCTAGTAGGAAAAGTCCTCTCTCATTATTATTTTTATAACTTCTTACTGCCAATTCTTGTACATTTACTTTTCCAGATAAATTTTAGAATGAGGTTTTTAGATTTCCCCCAGAAATTCCATTATGATTTTGGTTAGAATTTCACTTAAATATGTAGGTTAATTTGGAGAGAAGCGACATTTTTATAATAGAGGATCTTCTTTTACAGGACCATGGCATGCCTCTCATTTTTCAGATCTTTATTAATGTTCTTTAACAAAATTTTGTGGTTTTCATCATTTAGGCCTAGTAAATTTCTTGTTAGGCTTATTCCTAGGTAGTTTTATAGTTTTTACTATTGCGAGTAGTATCATTTTGCCATTACATTTTCTAATTGTTGCTGGTAAATAAGAAAGCTGTTGGTTCTTATAGATTTCTTTTGTAACAGACCATCTTAGTGAACTTTCTCATTAGCTCTAATAGTTTTAAAGTTGATTATTTGAGATTCCCTAGGTTAGACAATCATATTAGCTGTAAGTGATACAATTTTGTTTGTTTCTTCTTTTCCAATGTATATGCTTTTTTTTTTTTTTTTTTTTTTTTTTGGCTTCTTACATTGTTAGTGACTCCAGAACTGTATTAAAGAGGAATGATAGGATAGGTTTAGCAATCCCATGATTTCTGCATAGGAGGGACTTAAAGGCAAGCATTGTTCGTACCAAATTCTATGTTACAGATCAATAAAAAGGCCAAACTTTTTAAAGATGTTTTTATTTCCATTTCATGTAAGATTGAGAAATCATATGTCATTCATATTAAGTAATGTTATTACTTTTTCAAATCTGGAGTGATTTAGAAGGGGCTGCTGGCAGCTGGAAGGGAGGGGGAGTGTCAAAAATGGAACCCCCGAGTGGCTCTGCGGCGCCATCACTAGACAATGCTGTGTATAATTTTGTATCCTGATTATTTTGCATTTGTACTATTGGCGTTTTCCCCGTTCTTATAAACCATGGCCCCCAAATATTCCATTAAGTGGATATATCACAACTTACTTAACCATTATTCTTTCTGTTGACATTTAGATCAACTCTAGTTGTTCATGTTATAAATATTGCTGTGAAGAACATTGTTGTATGCAAAGCTTTTTTTTTCCCCCTCTGAATTTATGATTATTTCTTTAGGAACGGTTCCCAGAATGAATATTTTTTAAGACTCTTGATTCTTATTGCCAAATTGCTTTCCGAAAGCATTCAATCATTTTACGGTGCCACTGGCAGTATGTGAATGTCTGAAGAAATGGGACTTTTAAAATTAAAGATTATGAAATACATTGTAGAGGAAAGAGAATGGGCTTTGGAGTCAAATAGTTGGATTTGAATCCTGGTTTCTCTACTGAGAATTTGGGTCAGGTTTAAACAAACAAACAAACAAACAAAACAAAACACTCCCTAAGCCTCGATTTCCCTATCTAAAATTTAAAATTAGTGGCAAATTTTTTTTGCAGTTATGTCGAAGGCTGCATGATGAAGGCAAATAGCACTTGACACAAAGTAGCTATAAACAAATGAGAGTCACTTCCCCTCTATTTGGACCATTTTCAGAGGCTTTAACCGGCTAACCAGATTTGGAGACTTCCCCTGAAAAATATGCTATATAATTAGGAGTGACTTCTGTCCCTTAGCCGAGGCCTGTCTACCAAAGAGAAACCCTTTCCTCTGGCTGGCCACTGGCCTCAGCTGTAACCTCCAAGTCCTGCAATGGGGGAGAACTTCCTATGGGCTCCCCGCTGTGTCCCTCTCTGTGGATGGGCTACTCGCAAGCCTCCTGAGCCTGAGGACAAGAAAGAGCAGCAAGGCCAGCATTCCCAGTGACAATAGCGGCTTCCAGGGTGCCGCAGCTTCTCCTCTGATTCACTAACTGGGTTCTTTCTCTCTTTCATGCATAGCGCTAGGAGCGGGGCAGCTGTCGTCTGCTCAACATCTCTTGTCTGCCAAGCTCTGTCAGTTCTACCTCCTAAAGATCTTTCTAGTTTGTCCCTTTCCCAGCAACACCAGTACCCCTGACCTCATTCAGGTGTTCTCACACCTGGAACACTGAAGTAGCCTCTGCCTCATCTCCAAAATTTCTCTTTCCCATTGATCCTTCTTAAAGCCCATATCTGGCCTTGCCATTTCCCTGCTGAAAACTCGTTAGTGGTTGTTGTCACCCATGGGGTATAGTTCAAATTCTTCACAGAGCACCCAGGGCCCTCCAGCTGACCATCGCTCCTGAGTTGTGCATTACACTTGTGCATTTGTTATTCAAGAGATTTATTAAGTATCAGGGGCAAGGCTGGGCATTGGAGTTACACAGTTGCACACTACATAACAATGTTTTGGTCAACAGCGGAGCTGTAAGATAATGGAGCTGAAAAAAAGTCCTGTTGCTAGTGACATTTTAGCCATTATAACATTATAGCACAACTCAGCGCTCACGTGCTTGTGATGCCGGTGTGAGCAAACCTACTGCACTGCCAGTCGCATAACACTATAGCACACAATTATGTACAGTGCGTAATGCTTGATAATAAATGACTGTTACTGCTCTATGTATTTACTATTCTGTACTTTTTATCATTACTTTAAAGTGTATCCTCTCTACTTATAAAAAAGGTTTGCTGTGAAACAGCGCGCTGTGTTATGCTGCCAGCAGCTTCATACATCTTGTGTTTACTGTGATTTGATTGCATCATTTTCTCTTGTGCTCGATTCAATCTCCTATTGTTTTATAGATTTAGTGTGGCCGAAGTGTGCAGTGTTTATAACGTCTACAGCAGTGCACAGTCATGTCCTCAGCCTTCACACTCACTCACCGCCCACGCACTGACTCACTCAGAGCAACTTCTGTTCCTGAAAACTCCATTCATGGTAAATGTCCTACACAGGTGTACCATTTTTTTTAAATTTTTTTTTTATCTTTTATGCTGTATTTTTACTGTACTCTCTTTGTTTAGATACACAAATACCATTGTGTTACAGTTTCCTGTAGTATTCAGTACAGTAGAATGCTGTACAGGCTTGTAGCCCAAGACAATAGGCTATATATCACCTAGATTTGTATATGTGCACTCTGTGATGTTCGCACGGTGATGAAATCACCTAATGATGCATTTCTCAGAATATATCCCCGTTGTTAAGCAGCACATGACTGTAATTATGCTTTGTTTCAAGCTAACCAGTTCAGAATAAGAATTGTATTGGCTAATACTTTGTGTAGTCTTTCTATGCACTTGGTGCTGTGCTAAACACTTTAAATGCATAATCTCTCTTAACCCTTTCAATAACCCTGTGAGGCAGGTATTATGTTCATCCCCCTTTACAGATAAGAAAACTGAAGCTCAGAACATTAATACAGGCTTCCTAAGATGGCTCTGCTAAGAAGTACTAGAGCTATGTTCTCTGCCACCAGAGCCCATGCCTTTAACCACTCATCATTCTTGATTTCTTTCATATGTCTTATGCCTGAGAGTTCCTATTAGACTAAACTGATGGTATCTTCTCTGTATACCTAACTTATAGGAAATATGAGCACATAATCCTAATTAGCAAGATCTCTAAAAACTTGCCATTGTCCAGGGACCGGCATAGGAACCTAGCAAATTACCTGCCTCTTATGTGCTCCAGAGCTGACCATAAGATTCCTGCCCTGAACCCCGGTTCCCAGCACCACAATTCCTGCCTCCTCAGTTGGCACCCTGTGCCTGAGTTAGTTGCAATTTTTTCTGGAGAGGCCACTGCCTTTTCTCTCTGGACCTTCAATAGCCAGGCCTTACAGGGCGCATCGTGGGCACTCAATAACTGCACTGAATGAATTGGATTGGACTGAACCAAATTGAATTCAGAAGCAGATATTCCCCAGCAGTGGCTGAGATTTCAGCTCATTGCTGTCCTGATCGTCCTGTGGTAGATAACATTGCCTCCCCTATAAGCCAAGCTAAGGTGTTTGAGGATAGTATATCTTAAGGGGTTTCTGTTCAGACAGGGTAGCTTTTTCTGCATAGCTTATTTGAAATAGATCTGAGTTGTGCATGTTCCTTGATGTCATTTTCTGATAATGTCTCAGAAATCAGGCCATGTGGGCTTAAGAATCTTCTGTACCACTTGTACTGCTGTATGATCTTGGGTAAGTTGCTTAACTTCTCTGAGCCTCTGTTTCCTCGTCTGTTTTTGTCCCATAGGGATATTGTGGGGAATTAAATGAGAAATTGAATGCAAATCTCTTACTATGCATTGTGCATAATGAGAACTCACAGGTTTTGACAATGATTAGAATAATTGTTCTTCTCTCCCTGTCTCTCCCATCTGTACCGAATTGGATTGGAGTCACTGACAGTAGGGAAAGGGCAGAGGCAGGTCATCAGAAGCATGGTCTTCAGGGAGATTGGTCAGCCTATGGGTCCTAGAAGGAATGGGAGAGTTCCCAGAACTCACTAGGGGCCCCCATTCCATCTGTGGGTGGGTCTTGAGTTGGTTGCACTGACAACCAATGTGTCAGGGAAAGACCTGGACATTTTTTGTCCATTGTGTGTCTGCTGTGGCCACAGGTGATTCTGCATGGAGCTGGAATACGCCCTGATATCAATGTGTCGAGCTGGCCCATGAACCCCTGCCCTGCCCTACTTCTCCCCTTCCCAAAGGCTGATTCTCTCTCTTTAGCTATATGAAGATTATAGAAATAATTTAAGCCTTGATCTACAGGGCAGCACCTTTCCCAATTCCCTCCTATTTCCACATTCCAAATCCCATAATACAGAAGGGGAAGGCCTCTATCTGAGAGCAAGCGAAAGAGTGTGATATCCTGAAAAGGGGATGTTTTCCAATTCAGAGGCATGTATCCTCTTTGGGGCATCTCACCCAGGGTTCAGATAGGCCCTTGAATGTAGACCCCTGAGAAGCTTTGGGGAGTTCCCATATGCGTCAAGGCCTTCCAACTTCTTGGCACATGGAGACAACTAAGCAAATACAAGTTTACAGACTTCACTCTCACAGAATGTGACTCAGTAGATTAAGGCTATGACCCAGAAACCTACATTTTAAATACCCACCCAGGCCATCTTGATGCAACAGGTCAGAGAACACCTTTGAGAAATACTGGCTTAAAAAAGATAGTTGTGAGGGGACCCAAAATCTAACAACCACCAAACATTTGCCATACTGTTGACATTTTGTTTAGTCTTCACTACTTTCCAGTGAAGTAAATTCAGCATCATTTATGGTCCAGGAAATAATTTGAGACTCAGATGTTTAGCAACTTGCCCGAAGACACACAGCAGGTTACTAGCAGAGTCAGAAGTAGAACCCCAGGTTTGTCTGACTCCAAAGCCTTAGATGTTTATATTTCAACACTGACATCACCTACTAAAAAGAGAATGGCACTGTTTTCAGGTACTTAAATGTCCATCATATGGAACAAAGTTTAGATAATTGGCAGAAACTGAAACAATGGGTAGTTGCAAGAGTCAGACCTTGACTCATCGCAAGATCTAACAGAACAGAATAGCTTTCTGTGAGCGGCCACTGGAGTTAAGTAAAGTGCTGGACAAACACTAGCTGGAGATGTAGAGGGGATCCATGGAGTAGGCTAGAGTGTGACTCCGAATCCCTTTCAAGCCTGTAATATATAAAATATAGTGTATTGATGAGATAACTCTCTGAGTTTGGTCCTTATGTTCACCCTAGACTTACACTGTTGCATTTGCAGTCATGAAGGTAAAGGAGGAGGGAAGGGAGAAAGGATGGAAAGGAACGGGAGAGAGCAGCAGTAAGTCAGCTAGTAGTTCAAAGTACAAGGACTGAGAGAGTTATGGATCCTGAATCTTTTATTCCTCACTGAGTCATTTCTTAATTCTCAGACAACTGAGAGAACGTTGTGGCCCCAGAGAGATGTGTACCTCTGGTTTCCTTATAGCTGATTGAAGGGTATGCCCAGTGCTGACTTATTCAGTAAACCCAAGGCTTTAATAAAGAATCCTTCTTGAATCAAGCTTCAGATGACCAGGCAAGGTTTCACATGTGCCATTCCCACTAATGGCAGCCCAAGGCCCGGGTCTGCAAAGGAATAACAGCGAAGAGAATGGTAGATATTTTTCATTCCTCTTTGGTCTGAACACTCTCAGGTGGGAAGAGTCGTGGCATAGGCAGCTTTAGAGAGAGAATGAAATTACAGCCGTTGTCCATTGACCAGCCTGTCTTTTGAAGCGTCTCATTAGACCGTCTTCCCCTGAGTCAGTTTCAGTCCTCCAGACTCAATTACCTCTGGCACTCCATTCCCCATCGCCCCACCAAGGTTCTGCCGTGGCCCTGTGTATCCCAGTGCCCACATTTGATTCCCAGCCCTCCACTCACAAGCCGTTTAATCTTAGGAAAGTCGTTTAACCTCTTTGAGCCTCATGCCCTGTTGGTGGGATTGTAAATTGGCACAACCTTTTTGGAAGGTAGTTTGACAGTAGTGATTAAAATGTAAAAGGTGCGTACTTCTGTTAGGAATTTATCCCAAGGAAATAGTGAGAGGTTAGTGTAAAATGATATATACAAGGATGTTCATTGCAGTGTTATTTATTATAGTGGGGAAAAGGAAACAGTGTATGTCCAACATACATGGTTCAATAAACCATGGAACGTATGACCGATAAAACATGTAGCAATTAATTTCAAAGAATGTTCAAAGAAATTGGAAAATACTCACTATGATATTAAGTGACAAAAATCAACATACAAAACTGGATATATAGTATGAACTAAAATTTTTACATTCATACATATATACTAGTCATTATAAAAAGACAAGGGAAAAATGTTAACACCCTGTGTTCAGAATGGAGTATTAATGTATTTTTTATGTTCTTTTGAATTCTCTAAAAGTTTTACAATAAGCATATATGACTTTCTGGATGCAGAAAAATCAGTAAAAGTGAAAATACATTTTGATAGCTGCCAGCACGTACAGGGTGAAGAACAAACCTCATAACAGAGGGTTTTCATCATCTGACCGCATCCGAATGTAGCAGCTTCATCTTCCACCACTTCTCTCATCATCATCATCATCATCATCATCATCATCAGCTTCCCCCAGCATTTCCATGTGCCTTGCTTTAGCCACCCCAAGCTACTTGCCACCTATAAATGCATCATAGCCATTCATCCTATCACACTTTATTCTTCTTGCATTCTCCATCTGGAAAGACCTCCAGATTTTTCAAGAACCAATTCAAGTATCTTTACCCCTTCCTCGACAGTTAATTATTTCCTGCTCTTTGTCCCTTCAGAACTTTTTATATAGACTTTATAGTTACTTATTTAATGTCTGCCATCCCCACTCTCCCTTTCTTCAAGATTCTGTGGGTACCCCAAGGAGGGAAGACTAATTCTATCTTGGAGAGTCGGGACAGGATTTACAGAGGAGAGGACATTTGATTGGGTTTTTGAAGAGCAAATAGGAATTTCTCCGTTAGACAAAGGACAACAGACATCCCACACAATTTTGTAACAGGCTCCCAGCTGGCAAGTTCTTGTACCTATTTCTATCATAACCCTTGTCTCACTGCACATTGTGCGACATGGGGGTATGTGTCTCTCCCCCACCAAACAGTAGGTTCTTGAGGGCAGAAAATGTGTCTCATTTTCCTTGTAGTGTTCAGCACAGTGCCTGACACATGCTAAGCATCACAAATACATTTGTGTCCCAAAGTATGAAGGTCTGAAATTACCAATCCAGTAATTACCTTTCTCCCTGTCTTAATGCAAATTGGGAAAAGATCATATTCTTGTCTCTTATCACTGGTTGCAAGTACAGACTCAGAGATGCTGCAAATACTCTGTAAATCACCCGCTGATTTGAACCAAATTGAAGAAGTTGCCCAACTGGTAGGCATTAAGAGGATCTCCTGCAACATTTGGACTTCATTTGAGTATAAAAATTCCACCATGAGCTTTGCTTCTCCTTTCAATAACATGCCATGGTTTCAGGATGTTGCCTGTGAAATAAATCCTGTTTGAGTAATGTTTCTCTAGGACTCATAAAATCTTTACGGCAATCTTTTCTCATCTCATAGAGTGTAAGAAGGGAGAGCCAGAATCATTGAGCTAGAAGTGGGGAATGCAGTATTTCCTTATATGTGGGTCACACATTAATGTAAATAGTTTCTAAATGTAAATCCAGTACTGACTAGACATTAGTTAAAAAATCCTAGCTCTGTCCAAAGTGCTGAATCTGTGAGTACTCTCTGATTAAATAAAAAGTAGGTGGTTTGGAAATTATGTATCCATTCAGATAAAAGGTTTGAATGTATTAAAACATCCAGTAATAGCCACACTGGGGATAAGAACACAAATACTGGCAGAAATAAAACACTGATGAACAGCTTAGCACCCCCCATTGCATAGAGAGAAAGACAGAGAAAAAAAGTGAGAATGAGAATTAGTTGATAGAGCTGGGCTCTCAAACCAGTTATGCAAAAGAGTACTGATTTGGGAGCCATGCATTAATTTAACATGATCTTTGAGTGCCTACTGTGTCTGAAGCATTGTATTAAGACATTAAATGAGATAAATCATAATCTTTGGTCTGCACATATCACAATCAATGCTTACTCAACCACAGACCCGCTGTTGACCTTGGGCAATTTACTTAACCTCTTGAGCCTGATTTCTCATTTAAAAATTTGGGATAATAGGTTTCCACAAGATCTCTGTGCAAATTAACTAAGGTAATGCTTGCAAAGCACCTTACACAGAATTTAACATATCGTAAGCTCTCAGTTACATGTTAGTTAGTATTATGTGTGGTACATTATGCTAAGTTCTTTATATCCAGTATCTGCTTTATGCTCTCATTTACTCTGCACCAGTCACATTTGATAGGTTTAATATCCCTTTTACCCAGGTGAATAAAATGAGGCTCAGAAGAATGGAGTTAGTTTACTTGGCCAAATTCATATAGTTGGTCAATGTGGACAAAATTCAGAGTCAGCTCTTTTTACTCTAAAGCAAATGCTCACAAATGTGGTAATACTGTTTGGAGCAGGATTCGAAAACAGATCAACTGTCCATATCAACAACTAAGGAACTTTAAGGCAAATTCTACCCTTATCTGAGCTGGTGTTTTTGAAAAGGCAAATTCTAGGGGAACGATGTGGGCACATGACCCAAGTGCTTGTATGAATTTCAGGTCGGGGACATGTACAGATTGTTGGAAATGGAGAGGAGAAATCCTAAGCCCCAGGAGATTTCTGGGGCCAAATCCTGGCCATCTAGAAAGTTTCACAAGGCTCCCAGATCATGAGGAAGCAAGAGACTAGAACGGACTAGTTGGGAAGATGTGCCCGCATGTCGGTGGCGTGGTTACTACAAAATGTGCAGGGGCTCCAGCGGCTACATCCCAAAGGGCACATGGCACCCTGGGTGGAGGAGGAGGGTGGGCAACGGACTATTTCCAGAATCCACTTGACACGAGGGGAAGGGGCTCATGATGAATTACCTGTTGGAGACTCAGCGGCGGTGGGACAGGGCACAGTTGAGCCTGAATATGTGGCTAAGCCTGGGCTGGGCTCAAGCCAGCGTCACGGAAGCCACTGCTTCCCATGCTGCTTTTGGAACTTCAAGAGAAATTGGTGACCGTGCTGGTCTGTGTCCCGGAGAGCAAGAGTGATGGGAGCTTCTGAATTAGTGACAATACATTGCTCTGTGGTAAGAATGTGCTTATGATTCAGCAATGCAGATTCCGCATACATATATAGTCCTGTGGGAAACAAGGCTATGAAGCACAACAGTGCCCACCATCCCCCACCCCCAAACTGCCCAGTAAACAGTGGAAGCTCTTTGGATTCCCTCCATTGAAATCAGAAAGGTCGCATCTCGGTCGTGTCTTCGGGGCTGGCTTTTCCCATTTGTGACAATCCTGGGCTGTCCTGGGGCCTCCCTAAGGTGCCCTTCTAGCTCTGACCTTCCATGGGTATCTTTTAAACACAGAGAGTCTGGCCAGCCATCAGGCAGGTAAACGGATCAATGAGGGCTGTTCGTCGAATTGTGCTCCCAGGGCTTCTGTGTCTGCTGCCTTCCACCCCCGCTGCCACTGTCAGATCAATGGGGGAAGCAGATGGCTGTGCTGTGTCATAACAATGGCTCCTTTGCAGAGACTTTTCTCAGTCGTTCTCCTTTACACTGGAGAGATCAGGGCCAGCTGTGCCACACACCCCAGAAGCTCTGGGGAGGCCTGTGTTGGCGTTTGATCCAGGTCAGCAGGGGTCTCTGGAATGGGCCACATGCTGGTCTCTCACTCACCTATTGTGCCGTCTGGTGTGTCCCCGTTAGCGAGAAAGTGTGGTCGCTCCTGCCTTGTGTACATGGAACCCGTGGGGCCTGGCCTCGTCTGCTGAAGGAGAGACTTGCTGTGTTGGAGAACACAAAGCAGGAGTTTCAGGTCGTTTCCCATGTCCAATCTTCATGCAATAATGGCTTCGTGGGATGGTTCCTGGCTTAGGAATCCAAAGGGTTACTGAACAGCTGCATGGGACAAAAAGTGCTGGAGAGCAGCCTTCGTAGGTGATGCGTAGTCTACTCCCTTCTCTCTGCTGGTTAATTAGTACGAATGGTCCCAAATGGTCGCTCCAACCCCTAAGTCTGCCAGACCTTCTAGCTCTAGGGACTCCCAGTCTCTATCTCTTGATTCATTTTATCCAGAGAGAATCCGATTGGCTCAGCTCATTAGTCAAGTGTCAACCCCTTGTCCAAATCAGCTGATACGAAGAAGGGGCACACTCAGCTGGCACAAGCACAGCTGCAGGAGCTCATCCCTTCGGCAGTGGGTGTGGGGGGAAGGAGCCGGGCCGTTCTGAGAAGGGGGCGCAGGCTGGACACGCAACCCAAGCCATATCTTCTACATCGATGTAACGTTTCCATCTTCCCTTTGCTTTCCCTCGAGGTAATAGAGGAAACTACTCTTTTTATCAACCTCCTTGAGCTAAACAAAGTAAGAGAGGCTAAGGGGCTGGCACTCTGTGAAGAGAACTTGAGAGCAATTTCAGGGTGTCCTCACCACTACAGTATTGTCTGTCTGGATTTTAGTCTGCAAAAAGGAGCTCTGTAAATACCAAGGATTATTGTGACGATTACGAACTCTAAGCAGCTAGATTTCCCAGATTCTCAGAGCTGTAATGCCTTGGGATTTAGTGATATAGTTAAGAACAGATGAACCTTGGCAAGGCTGATGACGAAGATCTGGGGTTCCGTCAAACAGCACGGAGAGTGTTGTTGTGAGTTCCAGCACTTCATCTCTCCCAGGTGGTGGTGGAAATAAACGGGGGGGGGGGGGGAGTCAATGGCCTTTAATGGACCTTCGTTACTGGAGTCATTGGACCCAGGAGTCCTTGTCTCCCAGGCTCCCAGAACTGGTGACACAACCTATAAACCTGCTCATCGGGTTAGGAATAGGCAATAGTGAGGAGACCTTCACTCTGAACAGCCACTCTGAACAGCTCTCTGCTATGACAGGATTGAAGGAGATTAGCCATGTCTGTGCCATTTCCTCTTGGGCAGCCGTTTGCCTTCTGCCCACACATTTTGCCACAAAGAAGGCCCTGGCTGCAGCATCGGAGCATTCCCCAAACCCCTTTAGTTTTTACTCATTTCCCAGTGTTTTTGTCTGACTTCAGTACTTACTGAAAGGCACAGAAATAACAATAAGGCAATACTGTGTTTTATTTGCCCTATCGAACACAGTGACCTGAATCTATATTATCTGCCCTGCCAAGAATGTGTTGACCTTCTGAAAGGAAATGAGTACTCTCCGAACCAGAGCCAAGCAAGCAGCTTAGACCCTTCCACAAGCAAAAGTCTGGGACCAGGGAGTTCCGGGGCATTAAATCACCATCAGAGTATGACTAGGCTTGGAGCCCTTGCCGCAAAGGAAAGGAAGGAGCAGTGATCCTCCAGCTACCATGAGAGGCAGTAGAGTGAAGGTACTGGAGCCAGAATGCCTGAGCTCTGCTGCTTGATAGCTGTGTGACTTCAGATAAGTTGCTTAACCTCTCTCTGCCTATGTCTTCTCACTTGCTAATCAGAGGTTATAATAGAACCTGCCTCATGGGGTTGGTGTGTTAGATGAGTGAGGTACTTAGAACAGTGGCTGGCATACAGTAAGTAGTGCTTAGAGTGCTATTTGTTCCCAGGTGTTTTATACTGTGTATTTTCATTTTATTCGCATAATAACCCCAGGAATCAGGTTTTTGTATTCTCATTATGCAGAAAAAGAAATTGAATCTCTTACGTTCAATAAATTGTCCAGGGCCATACAGTTAGTAAGTGGCGGGGACAGAATTTCTAAAGTGGAGAGCTCCAGCTCCAAGTCCCACGTCGTCTCTGTTTCACTGTGGTGGCCAGCCCGACTTCCTGTAGTCATACACCCTCGCCTCCAGTCTCTCTGCCGAGTCCCACGGCACTCACTCAAGTTTCAGTTACCCTAGAATTATAGTACCACTTCCTACCTATGACGCCTCTTCTGTGAGCCTCAAGTTCTGTCCATCTGTAAACCAGCTCAATAACGTGGCCTGTTGAAAAGAGAACAGTAGCCCCTGGGAGCCCAAACTGGCCTGGCTGTAAGGTAGGCCACCACATTGTGGGGAGCTGGCCTGGCACCCACACCTAGACCTTGGCGTTCTGTGGAATGTAAACATCAACACCAGACAAGGCTACACTATGACCATGATGGATTAAACCAAGACCGCTTCACAATCATGGCCAAACTTAGACCAAAACAAGAACATTACCAAAACACAAAAATTACTGAACGTTCTTCCTTCCGCATCTTGGCCTAACGTGAGTGACAGTTGCTCTTTACCAATTACAACGTTAGTCTTGCTTCATTCCTCCCACCTTCTGCATAAAATGTATTTAGTACCCAATAGTATGATTACACCTACTCCCTGACAGCATCCCATCCAGGGCAAAGCTCCTCTTCCTTGAACCCTCCCCAAATCACTTAACGCAAGCCCCAATCCTACAGTGAGTTCTTTACAACACGCTCTGAGCCACCCCACGGTTCCCTGTAGTGTGCATTCTTCCTTGTTGCCACGAGCCAATACTTCCAGCTTTGTTCAGCCACAGGTGGATTCCTGGTGGTCTTTGGCAGAGGGTGAATGGGCGAGTATTGACACTGCCTTTGGAATTAAATGTGATCATGCCTGGGAGCACTGGTACATAGTCAGTGCCCAGTACATGCTAGTTATGAATATTATATTTATTACAAAAAAAAAAAAAAAAGTCCTATCCTTTGGGCAGAGCTGGTGTGCACCCGTTAACTCTCACTGACCAGCCCCTTCCTTTCTGAAGTCCATGACGGCACCCCTTAGGTCTGGCCCTTCTGCATCTCACAGACCTTTCCTCTACACTGCAGACCCCAAGCCCATGAAGACCTTTATCACTGATGGTATTCAGGGCCACTGTCTGCCCTTTGGGGCCTCCCTTGAAGGACATCCTCTCAGGGTGTTTAGATAGCATAGTGGGGTGGAAGAGAGGCCAGGTTGGCAGAGGAGTGACAGTCAGGTTTCAGCACCCCCTTTCCACCTCTTGGCGGAGCAGACACTCACCCACTTACCGGAGCTGCACGGGCCAGATTCTTCCACACAAATGTATCCACAGCTGCATCCACGAGGGGCAGCCCCAGGGACCACAGAGCTCTTCCAGGCCCACTGCTGCTAACTGCAGATAATGCATTAAAAATACAGAGCCAACCATCTGTTCGTTGCAACACGAGTATCGAGGAATTTATGTGGTTTATAATGACAGGGTGTGAGGGGAGGAAGATGCTTGTTCTACCTGCGGGCCACAGGCACAGCTGTGAGCAGAGAGCTGGCGGTACGATTTCTGGCACCCGATAAATTCTCTGGGTCCCAGCCAAGCCCTTCCTCAGAGGCACCAAGGGATAGATCCACGTATTTCTCTAGAAATACCAAATTATGTAAGCAGTCAAGCCCAGAGCGTGTGTCTGGGTGTCCAGGAGGCCTTCTGGCCCGACTCTGCTGTTTGCAGAATTCCTGTGAGAAAAGGGGACCGACTCCTTCCAGGCACAGGAAGGAGCTGTGTGCCTCTCCTGACCCCATTGCTCCTTTTCTAGCAAGCATACACTGGCATCTCAGTTCCTCATCTGCAAAATGGGGGCGTTCCAAGTTCCTGCCTCACTGAAGGGTTTATTAAACAAGGTGGTTGCATGCACATCACCTGAAACTGCGCCAGGCAGGGCATAGGTGCTCCATAAAAGTTCGCTACCGCAGTCTCCTCTCACCTGTGGTTTCGCTCTCTGGTTTCAGGTATCCACAGCCACCACGGTCCAAACAACATTAAAGGGAAATTCCGAAAATAAACAATTCATAAGTTTTCAGTTGTGTGCCATTCTGAGCGGCATGATGAAATCTCGCGTGGTCCTTCTCCATCCTGCCAGGATGTGAGCCATCCCTTTGTTCAGTGTCTCCACGCTGTATACACACACCACTGCCCGTTTGGTCACTTAGCATTCATCGGCTATCAGATCAACTGTTACGGTATCTCAGTGCTCATATTCAAGCAATCCTTATTTTACTGAATCGTGGCCGCCAAAATCAAGAGTAGTGGTGCTAGCCAAAGAGAAGCCATAAAGTGCTCATTGCGTGTCATCAGAAGTCGCGTAACTCTGCGTCACAGTGCCTGTGTCACTCACCCCGCTTCATCTCGTCCCGTCCGCACTGCCACATCTCATCTCCTGTCATCACAAGAAGAAAGGAAGTACGATCAGCTATTTTAGGGGAGAGACCACATTCACGTAACTTTTAGTACAGTATATTATTATACTTGTTCTATTTTATTATTAGTTATTGTAGTTAGTTTCTTACTGTGCCTAATTTATAAATTAAATTTTAACATAGAGATGTATAGGGAAAAAACCCCATAATATACATAGGGTTCAGTACTATCTGCAGTTACAGGCATTCACTGGGAGGTCTTGGAACGTATCCCCTGTGGATAAGGGCAGTGGGGGGTGGCACGTCTACTGCGTCATTAGTTTACTTCAGGTCAAGCATCATGTTAGATTTTAAGGCTACCGGGATGAACAAGGCAAGGTCCCTAATCCTCCTCCACACGTCAGAGAGACAAATAATAGCATGTGCTGTTCATTGGGATGACAGTGTGTTATGGGAGCACAGAGGAAGGCGAGAGGGTCAGCAGGGCTTCCTGGAGGAAGGGACACTTGACCTGAGTCTTGCGGGACAGGTGGACATTTACCAAACCTGAAAGGTAGGAAGTTTGATCCCAGCCTGGAGTAGCGTGTGCAGTGGCCCTGAGGAGAGTGTGAGAATACGGTATTTCTGGGGAAAATACTATGTAGCAGGACCTTAGGGTGGGTGTATTAAGTATCGATTACTGTGTAACAAATTACCCCAAAACTAATGGCTTGAAACATGTATCATCTCACATTTTCTGTGTTTTAGGAATGTAGGTGTGGTTTATCTGGGTTTTCTGGCTTAGGGTATCTTATAAGGTTGCAATCGAGATATCTACCAGGGCTGCAGTCACTTCAGAGCTCAGCTGGGAAAAGGGATTTGTTCCGAGCTTATTCACATAGTCATTTGAAGGACTGGGATTCTTATTGCTGTTGACCAGTTCCTTTCCATAGGGTGAGTAGCTTTCTACTGGGCTGTTTACTTCAGCCGAGCAAGCCAGAGAAAGAGAATACAAGAGTCACAGTCCTTTAAAACCTAATCTTAGGGTGATAGCTCACCACTTTTGATGTATTCTGTTTGTTAGAGGCAAGTTACTAGATCCAGCCCACACACAAGGGGAGGGCTTGTATACAGGCATGACTATCAGGAGGCAAAGAACGTTTAGTCATTTCTGAACGTGCCTACCACAATGCGCCCTCTGGCTCCCAATGATTAATGTCCCTTCCGCATGCAAAATATAGTTATATCCCTTCACAAGTTCCCCCAAAGTCTCATTTCATGATAGTATCAGCTTAAAGCCCAAAAATCTCATGATCTAAATCAGGTTTAGCTGTGGACGAGACTCTTGAGTATAGTTCCTTAAGTGCAGGTCCTAGAACACTGTTCCTCGGGACCTGTAGATTTGTGAAAGTAAAGAGACAACTTATATGCCTCCACATGTCTAATATTGCCGTGATGGGATAGGCATAGGATAATGGCTACAGCCATACCTACTCAAAAAAGGGGAAAACGTGAGGCATAGAGGGGTCCCTGGTCCATAACAATTCTGGAATCCATCCAGGAAAATATGGTAAGTTTTTTGATTCATGTCAAAATCTAGAAATAATTCTCTATGACTCCTAACTCCACCTTCTGAGCTCTGGATTCCTCCCTCTGTGTCGTCCTTTATTTATGAAAGGGAGTACGTGTTCAAAGCTGACTGTTCTTCAGCCAGCTTCCTACCGAGGATTTTATGAGTTCAGTCACCTCTCTTTGTTTTGTACTGTCTCTGTCCCTTTCAGTCCAAGGTGACAGTGTTTCTTTGGATAATAGTTTTCTCAAAAACTTTGTGGGTCTTCTATGTATTTCATTGATATTCATTACAGAGAAGCCACACCCACAAATTTCTTTTACTGAATCTTCTCTACCTTGGTCTTTAGCTACGATGGCTGAGGGACAATGCTCCTTTGCTTGCCACAGCCTCTGTTGTTTGATCTAGAAGATGGGTGAGTCCTACCCTAATCTCTTCAAAGGGCCTTTGTATGACTAAATAATACAATATTATGATCCCTGGATCATCCGGGAGGTCTTAACCAAAGGCTACAAAGTCACAGCCTCAGCTTTATCTTCAGCTCACCTTTCCCTGATGGTGTTCAAACCCATTTAAAAATTTTTAGCATCTTTTGCTATCATGGGAGACTGAGAAGTTTCAATTCTTTTTGTTTAATGATCTTTCCCTCAATTAGATTTCTCCTCACACAATCAGTAAGGAGAAAGCCGACAGTACCTTCGGCACTTGGCTTGGACATCTCCTTAGCTAGATCACGTGGTTTGTTAGGTACATGTTCTGCTTGCCTCATAGCCACCAATGACAGTGTCCGTAAGCTTTCTGCCACCTCATGACACGGACCCCCGTCCTCCAGTTTCCAGTGACTTGGTCCTCGTTTCCTTTGGAGCCTTTCCTGGCAGCAGGCATAACATCCAGATTTCTCTAACAAGCTCCACGAAACACTCCCAGCTTCCCCCCACTGCCTGGTTCCAAAGCCATCTCACATTTTCAGATGTTTCATGACACTGTCCCTCTCTTGGTACCAAAATCTATATTCATTATCTATTTTGGTTTATAACAAATCACCCCAAATGACGTCATGCTGAGCAAAAATAAGTCAGGCAGGAAAAACCAAGAGCTATATGATTTCACTCATGTGTGGGCGAATATAAAACTGAAAGCAACAAATGAACAAACAAGACAAACAAGAAGTCAGAGACACAGGCAACGGTATGGGGTTCCCTGAGTGAAAGAGGTGAGGGGCAGGTGGAAGAGGGTAAAGGGGGTCAAATGCATGGTGACCGAAGAAGACTTGACTTTGGGTGGTAAATACACAGTGCAATATACAGATGATATGTTATAGAATTGTACACTGGAAACCTATATAATTTTATCAACCAATGTCACCCCAATAAATTTAACAAAATTTTAAAAAATAGTAGCTACATAAATCCTATAGGAAAAATAAATTGCCTTAACCTTAGTTTGGCATGAAACGACATCTGTCTTAGTCTGTGTGAGTTAGGAACCAGGTACGCCTTAGCTGGGATGTCATAAGCCTCCAGGAAAGGTATCCACCCGAGCTGGGGAATGGTCCACGTCCAAGCTTACTCATAGCTATTGGCAAGACTCAGTTCCTTGCCGGCTGTTTGACTGAAGGCCTAAGTACCTTGCTGAGTATTGGCCAAAAGCCAACTTCAGTTCTTTGTCACACGAGCTGCTCCATAGGGCAGCTTTCAGCATGTCACATTGCTTAGAGCAAGCAAGGGGGTGGTGGTGGCAGTCTTCACTTCTGAACAAGTAACGTCCTATCGTTTTTATCATATTCCGCCCATTAAAGGTAAATCTAGCCCACACTCAAAGGAATCACACGTGGGCGTGAATGCCAAGAGGTGGGGATCGCTGGGCGCCACTTCAGAGGAAGCAGCGGCCTGACGATGCTGAGTCAGACTCCCATAGGTGATGGGCAGCCATGGAAACGTTTCACTATTGAAGGGGAGGAGTCTTAAAATGTCACTCAGCCAGCTGGAGCAGAGAAAGAAGCAATGGGTTGGGAGAGCAGTTGCAAGGAGACTGTTTCAAGGGGATGGCCACATGAGAACGCTCACTGTGTCACTGCTGACCTAACCCAGAGGTCAAGGCCAGCCTAGAGGGTCACAGGGCACCCTCTGGGACCTTTGGCCATGCTCTTTCTCTTGCCTCAACAGCCTTTTTGTGAGTTGTTCTAGCCTTCTTTAAACCATCCTGTAGAGACCAGGGCAGACACCCCTATTCATGGGGCACTTACATGCCAGACCTCATTTACGATGATGTCCCAGACATTTCATTTATTCTCCCACACTCCTGTAAGGCAGATATTGGTAGCGAGAGTGGTTAGAATTGCATGATAGGGCCTTTGTGACTTCACCCTGATGACCTCACCCTGTCCATGGACCTGATCCTCAGCCTTAGGTCCAGAAACTGGACCTTTTTGTTCTCAAACAATTGATACTTTAGTGGAGGCTGAAATCAACTATAAGATCTCGGTGTTGTTGTCTGGCCCAGATGCTAATCAGTTGTTTGCAATTGGGATTACCGTCTCTGTTGGGATTTGAGGGGACCCCAATAAATAAATATACTTATTCCCTTTTCAAGTTCAGAATCAATTGGCAGGTGCAGGAGAAAGACAAATGAAGATCAGCCTGTCACCTTTATTACCGATGAACCAACTGCAGAGGAGACCTGGACACACTGCAGCTGAGGGAGGGGGTGCGGGAAGAGAGAAGAGCACATGCAGCCCCTCCTCTCAAACTCAGGAGGCAGCTAGGTCACGCCTCCTCTTCAGAGTGAATGCCCCGGCTGCAAGAGGGAGAAGAATTCCTCTGTGGTCCTGGGTCCTGGGATCTGGGAACTTTTAAAAGTGCAACGTACAGGTCCAACTCCCAGAAAAGTAGAATCAAATTCGAGAGCCCAGCAGTCTGTGTTTTAATAAGCTTGGAAGTGATTCTAATGCAGGCTTCATGTTGAAAACCATGGTCTAGTGGAAGCTGTTCCACATGGAAATGTTAAGATTTAGGAAGAAGTGTTACCCTGGATATTCTGCCACCCATACCCTCTCCCCTTCCCCTCCCATTCCTGGGAAAATGAATCATGGGGAGAAGTTACTGAGTTCCCACATTGGATTTTTAGGTGACACCTGCTCCAAGGAATACCAGGGAGAGTCTCCTAATTATCTGCCCTCCAAAAGGGAAAACGTCATGGATTTAGTATTTGCTAGCCTTGCCTCTTCCTCTGACACACCCTGGAGGGGCTAGCATCCCATGGTTGGCATTCGATAGTCTCTGAAGACTCTAGAATGATCAGTAACTAGAGGTCGAGATGAAAGCACATGGCTCCTCCTGTTGAAAACTCTCTGTGGCTCCCCATTGCACTTAGAGTTCAAAATAAACCCCTTGGCAAGGCCTGTTCCTCTCTGGCCCCACCTCGCCAGCCTGCCCCTCTCCGGCCCCACCTCACCAGCCCTCCCCTCTCCGGCCTCACCTCGCCAGCACAGACACCTCCAGTCACTCTGGCCATCCCCCTCTGTCCTTTTGATTACACCCAGGACTTCTGCATTTGCTGTTCGAGTGCTTGAAGCACTCGGTCCTCAGACCCTGGCATGCCTGGCTCCGTCTTGTCCTTTGAATTCAAACTCAAATGTCATCTTCTCTGACCACCAATTTAAGGTGCCCTCGACCTGCTTGTCATTGTTTATCTCATTACCCTGGTTTATTTTCTTCAGAACACTTGACACTATCAAAAAATGATCTGGCGCGTTTATTTGTTGACTTGTTGATTTGTCTCTCCCTCACTGAAATGTAAGGGATCAGGGACCTTGCTGTATCCATAGCATCAGCCTAAGATTTACAGAAACATTTGTTAAATGAATGAATAAATTAATAGTGGAATGAATTAATGAACACAGGAAAAGGCTCTAGGGGAGAAGAATCGGAGTGGAGTGATTCAGTGATGAATAAGAGGGCGATGGGTCCAAAGACCCTGCCTTCCTCTTCCCACGGGCAGCGGCACCTGCATTCAGCTGAGTGTATCTGGAACGCTGGCACCGCACCAGATTGTCCGCCTGCTTTTCCTGTCACCGATTATCTGAAGCCTAGGCTCCCCCTTCTCCTTCTCTCCCTCCTCCTTCACTGTCATTACACTACAGTCATTAGAAGCCAGCAGATTCACACCCTTCTGTCGGTTTTTTCATATAGGAATGTTAATGGAGTTATTTTTCAGCAGGGGCGCTGCAAACTGTTGTCAAAACTCTGAGTCGGCCACCCACGTTCACATAATTAATCGCCCAGGAAACCAAAAAGGGGTAGCTTGAAGACTGAGGCCCAGCTGTGTGGGGGCCCTCTTCCCCAGAGAGGAGCGTGGCGTTACACACAGCTGCTGCCCACCAGGAACCCACAGGTCAAGCTGGAATAGACAGCCCCAGAAGAACCACCCCCGAGTAGTTCAAGTCAAGATCAGATTAGCAGTGGGGGCCTCCCCCACCTTCAGGAGGTGGGTAGCAAAGGCAAGAAAATTACACAGGTAGGGTAGAGGCTGGAGGAAGAAATATAGTTGAAGACAATCTTTTCTAGAATTATAAGGAAGCTGGCATTTATTGAGTATTTTATTAGTTATCTGTTGCTGTGTTAACAAATAACCACAAACGTACTGGCTTCCAACAACACACACTGATTATCTCAGTTTCTGTGGGTCAGGAATCCAGTAACAACTGAGCTGGGTCCGTTGCTTGAGATCTCAGAAGGCCACAGTCACCAGCCTGGGCTGAGTTCTCATCTCAAGGCTCAACTGGGGACAGATCCACTTCCCCACTCGTGTGGTTGCTGCGGCACTCCGTTCCTGGTGGTTGTAGGACTGAGACCTTCAGTTTTTTAGAGGCTGTTGGTGTGAGGGCCCCTTCAACTGTCAGAGATTTCCCAGTTTCTTGCCTTGTAGACTTCCCCAGCGTAGTTAGCTGCTTGCTTTATCAAACCAGCAAGGGGAATCTCTAGACCAAATCAACCAGCCAGAGGAGGTTTACATATCATTGCATAACTGCAGAAGCCACATCTCATCTCCCTTGCCTCATTCTGTTGGTTAGAAGCAAGTCATGGATTCTGCCCACATTTAATGGGGAAGATGGGGGAGCCCTGGGACAGCTACCCTAGAGGGTGTTCACCGCAGTCCCTATTGTGCATTAAGGACTCTGCCAAATACCTTTGCATGTGTTACATCGTTTAATCACTAAAACAACCTATAAGGCAGGCATCACCCCCATTGCACAGATGACAAACCTGAGACACAGAGGAATGAGAACTTGCCCAAGTCTTGCCAATGTAAAGATGGGAGCCACTCGTATTCACGACACCAAGCTAACCTGTGCAGACTTAGAGGCCGAAGGGTCAGTATCTCTTCAATTAAGGAGCAAGGGTCTGAGGGAGGCAGGGGAAGGGGATAGCAAGAGGCTTATAGCTCTTCCTGAGACGTGAGACCAGGAGGAAGGGATGAGTGTGAGTTTTGTGTTAAGAAAGAAGAAAATTGAGAATGCTTATGTCTCATCTCTATTTTCTCAGCGAAGCAGAAAATGAGGGCGTCTCCTGAGAGAGTGGAGGTTGGGCTGGAGGGGAGGCAGAGCCAAGTTAGAACAGCAGCTGTGGGGAACGGAACGGGGACTTGGAATCTCGCCAGCATGCATAGAAGGTGCCAAGTAGGATAAAGCTGCTTCTTCCGTGAAGACTTCAGCGGTTGTCTTGGTGGGTGGTACCCACCCCACCCGCAGCACTTTGTGCAGTTTTCACTGTGCTCATCCTGCCTTGTAGTACTGTGCTTTATGCTCGCGTCCACCTCTTTCCTGAGGAGAAAGTTCTTGCAGGGCAGGAACCTAACCGTAGTGTTGGGCCTCCTGGTCCCCAGCGCAGAGTCTGGCACGTGGGATCCCTCCATAAACGGCCTGCCAGATTCTAGACCCTGAATTTCTATATCACTCCGCCATATTACCTCTGATCCCCTAAAGGCTCACCCAGTCCTAAAAGACTTAAAAAATACGTAGGTTTTACTTTTGTTTTGAAAGTAAAAGTTCAAATAGCAGTAGAGTAAAAAGGTTACGTCCATCATGGAATAAGGGTTAGAGGTGGAAATAGGGAAGTCCGGTCGCATGCGTAACCTGGTGACAAAAAAAAAGTTTTGCATTTTGGCCCAGTCTTTTCTTGATATCAGGTCAAGAGCCACTTCAAAATATTCTATATGAATCTATACTGGTTGGTATGAAACTGTTGCCCACAGTATACTGTTGCCTGAAAAACAGTTACAGTATAGACACAGAACAATTCCATTTGTATCAAATGACCAGTGTAAGTGGCGGACCATCTCAAACCATCTTAGACAAAAAAATGAAATGTGTGAGCCCATCTTCAGTGAAAAGTCCAAGAGCATACTCTGATGCCAAAGGGACTACCATTCTGGCCTGAGAACGAGGCAAATGGCTGTGAATGGCCATCGTCGGCCCTCCCCACTCCCACCCCCAGCCCCAGGCTGCATCCTCCCCTAGGACTCCTTTCACGAGTCCTGAGAGCCACTCTGATTGGGCCAGCTTGGGTCACATCCCATCACTAAGGCAATCACTGAGGCCAGGAGGGATTTCATCTGATCAAGCCTTGGTAAGGGCGGAGTTGGGGTGCAGTGGGCAAGAGGGAAACGGATGGATGCTGAGTGGTCATAAAAGCAACAGATCCCCACTGTGCGAGTGATGCTTACAGCCATGGAGAAACGACGGAGAGGATGCCCACCAGCGTGTCAACAGGGTTTTTTCTTCGGCTTCTAGGACGTGTAGAATCAGTCTCACGCGTTCTCCTGACTAGAACAGGGACCACCACTGGAGTCTCATACTGGCCCACTAATAGTCTCTAAGCCTTACTGCAGGACCAGTTCTGGGATTACTAGAGAAACTGAGTCCCCTCAGGCCCACCTAAACTTCAGTTTCCCAACCTCTATTGGGGCCTGAACTGGGAGCCTGACCTGCACTCCAGGCTTCGGACCCTCCTGGCCAGCGTTCATGCACCCGGCCTTCAGCAGGCCCTGACTCTGAGTAGGGCCTTCCAACCTGGATATGCACTTGGACCCGGGCTGCTCCCACCTTCATGACTTGTAGCTTCTTTATACTTGGAGACTCCCACCCACGTGCCCAAGACAAGCCTTGTAGGTACTGACCACACGCATACATCCCTTTGGACAGATGCCCCTTCTCTAAAAGCCAGCCCCTACCCAGGGTCCATTTCCGAACCCCCATCTCGACGCCACCACACCACTCACTTCCCCAAAGCAGCAGAAATGGCCGCTAACACCACACGAGACCACGGACAGACGGTACAACTGAATGGCATTTTATTCCTAATTGGATCCACCAGCATTGTCTGACTTAGCTTGACCGGACCGTCTACGCTGGTTCTTAGCCAGCCCCCGGAGACTGTTCTTCCTGGCCTTGCGTTGTGCGTGGTAGACTTTCAGATCTTCATGGTACTTAGCTCTCAGGGCAGCTGCTCTTTGTTCGTACGGCTGCTTCTCGATGTCAGCTTTCGCAGACCACATTTTCCCCGAGGCCTTCGCCACCTGCACCACTGACCAGTCTGGATTCTCCCTCTTCAGCTGGGCGTAGTGTTCTTGGCAGAAGAGCAGGAAAGATGACGGAGGCCGCCTGGGTGCGTGGGGGTCCCTCTTTCTCCGTTTCTTCTTCTTGCCAACATAATTCATCATTTCTTCCTGGTATCGAGCTTTGTCAAGCTTGGCAAGGGCTTCATATTTGGCCTTTTCATGCTTTGAGATGGACCTCCATTTTTCCGAACACTTTCTAGAGAACTCTTGAAAGCCAAGGTAAATACTCGGCTGCTGCTCCTTGAACTTGTTTCTGTAATTCAGTAAAAAGTGGATGTAAGAAGAGACATTAACCTTGGGCCTTAGCTGGATTTCTTTTGCCATGTTCATAAGGTCATTTTTTTTTCTGTATGTAGTAACTTGGACAGTAGCAACTTTTGTCCCCACACTCCAGGAGCAATCTAGAAGAAGGTGCTCTGCTTGCGATGAATTTTTCTCTCTGCAAGGGCTGCAGTCAAGCGTTGGCCTTTTCAGTGGTAGTGGTATTGTTGGGTTAGCAGAGGGGATTGTGACATCATTCACAAAGTGGCCACTCCTAGCCAGCACCTGTGGCATTTGCATATAGGTGCTCTTATTGGTCGGTTACTTGAGGGCCAATTTTTGCTCCTCATGAAAGATGATAGTTCTTCTGGAGAAAGCTATAGAGCAGCTACTTCCCCTGGAATATTTCTCCCTGGCTTCCTGGGGGCGAAAGGCTTTGCTCACCTTCAGGAGATGATCTCTCAGATGCAGTAACAAACCATAGGGTCTGCCTTCCTGGCCATAGGATTGTCAAGAAGCCACAGCATCCCTTCCAAATACAGGGTGAAAGTAATTTACGAAAGGAGGAGGATGGCTCCAGAGCTGTCAGGATAACACGTGAAGTCTTTCTGTTTGCCTTGAACAGTGGCAGCCCCTGCTGTACAGAGTTTAGTAGTAACTCTAAAAATAATCAGGTGTGACAGCTGTGACTCGGTTTCTGTCAGGACAAAGTTGTCTAATTTAAAACCCAAGCGCTTGAGCTATAAGTCTAAGCTCTTCGTTTCTCTGAAGAAATTTGAGGAAGGTGCGGGGGAGAAGGGAGGAGAACCTTGAGATTGGACTAATTTCGCTTGAGTCTATGAAAATGAGATGGAATCCTTGGCATATCAGGAGGCCTCATCTCAGGGGTCCCCATTTTGGGGGTTAGAGCACAAAGCTGTAACAACTACATGCAAACAAGTTAGCTTCTGGCCTTTTGTAAAAGCGGTTGCAGATACCCCACCAGTCTTCCAGCTGGAGGAAAAAGAAAAGACAAAGTGTCATTTATTGACCTTTGGACACTTGCTTGTATGGTAACGAAGTTAATATAGCTCAGTTTTTGATGATAGTGCCAAATTTACAGAGCTAGAAAACTGAGACTCATTAACATAAACATTAACCTACTTAAGGTAAAACAGACATTAAGAGGCGGGCGTCTGCATTTGGACTCATCCGCCTGCCTCAAGCCTGGGCTTAGTCCTGTCTGCACAGAACTGCTGCCTCGGCGGACAAGGGTTCAGGTGTGTGGTCTCAGCAGCTGAGCCTGAAAAGGAAACTTGACTAAGACTAAGACACCATTTAGAATTTTTGCCAAGTCCATTTCCAAGGCCCCAAGGTTGACTTCAGCTCCTATCTTGTGTAAGAGAAAAATAGAAACAGATTACAGTCCCCAGTCCCGAATTCTAGCCCCGGCTCTGCTAAGAAGTGGCTGGGCTATGTTAGTCAGCCCTTATCTTCCCGTGAGCCTGTGATTTCTCATCTGTAAAATCAGTGTGTGGACTGGCCAGGAAAGACTCTGTGGGTGACATGCTATAGTTTTATGGCTATATTTGGGGGCCCATGAGATGCCAGGTGCCAGCTGAAGGAGTCTAGTGGAGGGGGAACTGCGGTCTGGCCAGTGGGAACAGATTACTCCGGGACATTTGTCAGCCCAGGTAGCTTTTCCCACTGATTCTTTCTCCCAAGGTGCCAGAAGTTGACTCACCTGTTTGTTGGACTTCAGCTGGACTGCAAAGTCGAATGAGGCACAGCTCTTTCCTGAGATAGAAGGATGAGCTGTGAGGAAGAACTTGGCTAAAATCTCTACATGTTATTCACACCCTGCTCAGACAGCAAACCCCAGCAGTTTATCTGTGCCTCTGTTTATGACCTTTCACCCCTGTCACAAGGATAAGATCCAGGAAGATTAACCCCATGATAACCATCTGGAGCCCAGCAGATCTCAGAAGGGAAGGCAGTGTAAGGTAAAAGCTGTATCAGCCCTTTGTTGTCTGGGCCATGCTCCCAACATGGAGAGATGGAGAGGGAGAATTCTTTGAAGAGCTATAGGAGGGTGTACACACCTGGCTGTGCATGCAGGAGTGTGAGGTGTGCCCTCCAGATCCCCTTTCCAACCTTCCACACTGTTCTCTGCCCATAAGGTAACCCATGTGGACCATATCAATGGATCCTATGTTCTCTGACTTCCATTTTAGTTTGGCCAATGGAGACCCAAACAGGAAATGAGGGAGGGAGGAAGGCGAGGTCAAGGCAGTTATTTTCCGTGGGGTCAGTTGGAATGGGCTTTCCATCTCTGCACTGAAAGTCTCAGCTGTCTCCTAGGTATCTTCTCTAAATGACTGGCTCCTTCCAGATTCAGAAATAGCTCCCTCTCCCTGTCCCCTCCCAGTAAGAGCTCTGCTTTTACTAGACTCTAAGGACTCCGCCATCCCTCCTAGCCTTCCCACACCTTGCCCTTCCCTTTGTAAATAGCCTCTTTATTAAACACTCTGAATTATTCTAATTTGAGTGGCCATCTGTTTTCTGCTGGGACCCTGACCAATGCACCATATTTCTAGCCTTCCACTATGAACAGCCGTGGAGGTGGAGAAATAATGTGTGGGCATCGGTCCAAGGTAGGAGGGTATTAAACTTCTGAATACCCAAGAGCTGGGGAGTCACACAGCCTGGAGTTGTCTGCAGGGCCAGGACAGGGCCACAGGGCCCAGGAAGAAGTGTCTAATATCCTTTGTATTATGAGATGACCTCTAGGCAGGGACATTGGTCTAGATGGCCAGATAGTAAATATTTTAGGTTTTGTGGGCCACACAGTTTCACTTCTAAGTACTCAATTCTGCCATTGTAGCTCTAAAGTACCCACAGATAATATGTAACAAATGACTGTGGCTGTGTCCCAATAACTTTGCAGAAACAGACCGTGGGCTAAGAGATCATAAGTCTGCTACCTCCAGTCTAAAGATGAGAGTTCAGGATTTTCAAACTTTCTGGTTGCAGAAATGTAAGAAATGTATTTTACATCATGACCCATTTATGCACATGCTTACTTTATAATAATATTTATAAATTGTCTGATGTGTCAGCCTCTGTTCTAAGCACTTTACCCGTGTCAATTCATTTAGCCCTCATAAAAGCCCTGTGTGTGGTCTTGGGGCACTATTTTTCTTCTCATTGTAAAGATAAAGGTCTTTAAGCACAAAGAGTTTACAGAAACAAAAGTTTTATGAAAACTATGTTCCTTTTCTATTCTGTTATAGTCTCTACTTTATTTTATTATTTAAAATGCACCCCACAGACTGATTTCATCATCAATTAATGGGTCACAATCTATGGATTAATTTGAAAAGTACTGCCTGGGCAAGTCGGGAGGGAGCACCTCTTGGTAATGAAATGAAATGAAAATAAGGACATGGCCTTTGGAGCAAACAGAAATGAGTTCAGGTTCTGACTTTACCACTTACTAGCTGAGTAAGACCGGGCAAGTCCAGCTTGTTACAACAATCTCTGTACAAAGCAGTAGAGTGATAATAAAAGAGTGAAGGTTAACTAACTAAAGTGATGGGAATAAAAACCCCTGACACTTCTTCTCCCCTACAGGGTGTGCTAAATTTAGGACTCACTTTTAGTGAATAGAGTATGGAAAAGGACAAATTGTGTCTTCACAATGGAGGAAACTGGCAAATTCACCGTAACCAAATAATCGAAGTTAACTTCAGTAATGGGCCATGTTGATATCACTTCCCCCCTTTATATAATATGATTAATAAGAGCATCTCACCTTTGTAATATTCTTCCCCCAAATCCATAATGCCTGGTCTAATCATGAGAAAATATTACACAAACCCAAATTAAGGGACATTCTCCAAAGTACCTGACCAGGACTCTTCAAAAGTGTCAAGGTCTTGAGAAAACAAGGAAAGCCTGAGAAATAGACACAGATGGGAGGAGACTAAGTAGACATGATGACTGAATGCGATGAGAAATGTTGGAATGGATCCTGGAACGACAAAAAAAAAAGTATATCAGTGGAAAAACTGGGGAAATCTGAATAAAGTCTTCCATTGAGCAACTAGCACAGAACCAATGTTGATTTCTTAGTTTTGATACATGTCCCATGGTCATATGAGATGTTAGTATCAGGGGAAGCCGGGTGAAAAATATACTGGAAATTTCTGTACACTCTTTGCAGGTCTATTCTCATTTCGAAATAAAAAAAATTTTTTTAAATCTCCCCAGCCGACAGTACTGTGTACCCAGGGCTGAGACAGCACTCAAGGGCAGATCTTACCCTCAATTGCAGCAACATATGCTCTTGGCAGATCTTCTGTCATAGTTTTTCTCAAATTTAGGGGCATGCTAGATCCACCTGAGGAGCTTTTTAAAAATCCCGGTGAGCAGGCCACAGCAACAACAAGAGCAAAAGGACCTGGCGCAGGCGTGTGATAAATGGCTTTGATGCTTCTTCCTTCTCACTCCTGCCCCCGCCCCTCCATGGAGTGGGAATCAATGGCTGCACTTGTCCTCTGTGCAAGGTGTCTGTGGTGCAGAGAATGATGGCTCCACAAAGATGTCCACATCCGAAACCCCAAAACTCGTGAATATCTGACTTTATGCAGCAAAGGGAACTTTGCAGATGTGATTATATTAAGGATTTTGAGGTGGGACGATTCCTCTAGGTTACCTCGGTGGACCTGACGTGAGCACGCAGGTCCTTACATGAGGAAGGCAGGAGTATCAGAAGTAGAGATGGAGATGTGATGACAGGTGCAGAGGGTCAGAGTCCGAGATTTGAAGGTGTTACACTGCTAGCTTTGAAGGTGAAAATGCTACAAACCATGAAATGAGGTTGCCACTAGAAGCTGGGAAAGGCAAAACATGGGTTCTCCCCTCGAGGGAACGCTGCCCTGATGACACCTTGACCTTGGGCCAGCGATACCCATTTTAGAATTGTGACCTCTAGAATTGTAAGAGAGTAAATCTGTGTTGTTTCAAGCCACTAAATTTGCAGCAATTTATTATAGCAGCAATAGGAAACCGAACATAGTATCTTTCTCATCCAACTGGTGGTCTGTAACTTTCCTCGTTTAACCCCTGCTTGTGTTAATAAAGATGAAAAATTTATACCACCGCTTATGGATTAGTTGAGGGGCAAGGAGCATGATCTACTCCATTTTACACACATTTTCACTTACTCAATGACTCGTTAAGTCACTAATTCACTCATTTGCTTACCAATTAATTCATTTACATATTCTTTTAGTTCACTCACTGATTCACCACTCGTCTACACATACGTGCACATACCTCATCTACACACACGTGCGCACACCTCGGTAAATAGCTATGCGTTGCTAGAACAGTGTGGCTGATTGTTTGATGACCAGTGATAATCAATTTTGATGGCTATGTCTTAGGGTGGTGCTAGAAGGAGGCATTTGAAATTTCCTAGAAGCCAGACTGGTGGGGAAGGCAGTGTCCTAAACAGCCACATCTAGGCTCTTTGGCCCTGTTACGCAATCAGATGTGTCCATGATATTTTAATAAACATGATGATAGCGGTTTAGGGATATCATCTTTGGAAACCTAGAGAGATTATTGCCTAAGGCCACACAGCAATGAACAACAGGGCCAGGCTTCAAATTCAGGTTCGTTTGACTCTTAAGACCATGTGTTCAGCCTCTACTGTCGTCTAGGAATTCCCTTGGCTGGGACCAAGGAAAGGAGGAAGCAGGGAAGCAACAAGGTCACGTATTACAGGAGGAGGATGGGCAGAATAGGGTGTCTAAATCTCAACACTTACGGAATTCGGGAGAGACTTATCTCATGGGTTGATCCTCATTCCAGATAAATCTGGTCAAGTTATCCCGGTTTATAGGATGCCCCCAGTCCGGCAGGGAGACTGACCTGGAAGGCCCACAGAATCACAGCAGCATCTGTGGATACACACAGGCCCTGGGTCCATTCCCAAAGACAGAAGCTGGCCAAAGCCGGGTACAGTGTCAGCACCCAGCCCAATGAACCGGCAGACAGCTGGACAGGAAATGGCACCAGAATGGGAGCAGCATGCCTGCTCACCCTTGGCAAGATATGGCAAAAAGAGAGAGGACGAGATCTAGAACAAGACCAGCTTTGGGGAGATAACCACACCATGAGCCGCGGGCACTCCTCGCAGGCCTTGACAAAGCCTCTCCCTCACACTGCAGAGTAGAAAGAGTGGCCTCTGATCGTTTAGTCCAGCCCCCTGCCTCTTTTGACTGCAGCGGACTTCTTTTATTTGGTCTGGTTAGCATCTCTCACTTCTTTTGAACACATTCCTTTTTTTGGAGGACTGTCCGCAAACCAGTCATGGGATTCTAGTAGAGGCCCATGCCTTTGGCCCCAGGAGTGGGCATATCTCCCAGCCAGACTAATCAGAGGCCTCCTGGGAGCTTTTTGTAATTGGATCCAAGGGAAGAAATCCTTATCTCCTCTCGAGATGAAGGTGAGAGGCTCAATCAGGGAACTACCAAGGGCGGACGTGGTTCCAGCCTCTAGCAGCCACCATTTTCAGTAAAGAGAATGAAGCCAGAAGATGGAGCACAACGGAGATGGGGTGCAGAGAGGAGGGCCTTGTGGCACTTGAGTCCCTGGTTCTAGTCATCCCTGGGGATCTATCTAGTCATCCCAGACATAGCCCTGCTCTTCCTGTGGTTTGGATACAGCAGCCAATTTCTTCTCAGTTCCAGGCCGATTTGATGTGGACTTCTGCCACCGGGAACTAAACGTAAGCCTTTAACCCAGATGCGTTGGGGGTGAAAGATATGAGGGGACAGTTGCTCCTTTCTCGCCCATTTGTCACTTCGCTCATCTCTTCCTCCTCTGCTCTCCTTGTTTTTGCTCCACATCATGCTAATGACTGGACCTCTGGTTTGTTGTTCGGGTAGTATATATGCAGCTCTGGCACGTCATGGGGCCTCAGTAATAAGAACAAAGGATTTTTGAGCATTTGCTATGTGCCAGGCACTGTACTGAGAGCTTTGATTGCTATTATCTCACATAAACCTTCCAACAACTCTATGAGGTGGGTGCTGCTATTATCTTTATTTAATAGATGGGGAAACTGAGACCGAAAGTTACTGGCCCAGAGTGACACGGCTGGTAAGTTTAGAGCTCAAATTTGAACCCACGCAGGCTCGTTCCAGGACCCCGTGCTTACTGTCTGCCCCAAACCGCTTTCTATTCAGTCAATGTTAGTCTCTTTTACCCATGAATCTCCCTTGCTGCACAAAGACATGACATGACTAAGAGTTGTGGCTGCTGTGTCTTGAAGCCTTGTCAAGAGTTTATGAGCATCACTGCATCACCTTTAATTGTCACAATCACACTGTGAGGTACACACTGGGAGAGATGCTCAGAGAGGTGAAGCAACATCCCTGAGGTCACAGAGCAATGGATGTGGAAGCAGGATTGGAATCCAGCTCCACCTGACTCTAGGACACCTTGCTCTCTGACCTTAGCATCCCCGAGATGTTTTAGCCGCTCCTTCTCAAGCTGACTGGAAGGCTCACTCTCTCAGCCACGGCTCTAGAGCTGCCGAGTTCTCAGGCAGGAATAGCTAGCTAGCTGCCTCCTAGAGAGGGAGAGGGAGCATTGATGATGGTAATCTACTAAGAATGGCAGTTGAGGGGCAGGCAACGGCTGGCGTGGGAGGCTTCTCGATAAGCCGTCTGCAAACATTTCCTCTGGATGAGAAGTATTATCTCAGTGTAATCCCCGGAGGCCTCTGTGAGACGTACGTTGCCACCTTCTCTGGAAGGGGCATGTCCCTTCTTCGAGTCACGCCTGCCAGTGACAGGCAGAAGATGGACAAGGCTGAGCAAGCAGGAGCTGGTGGAGGCCAGGTTGGGGCCACCCAAGGGAGAAAGGGAAAGTGACGGCCAAGGATGCCGGCTACACTGATTGCCACAGAGTCCCCTGTCCTTTTACCCCAGCGATGTTCTGTCACCAGAGTGAATGCAGGTGTCTTCACTTTCCCAGAGAAACCTCAGACAGGCCACTCACTCTCAGGTCTGCTTAATCCCTGTGTGCTCTGGAAAGCAGGGTTCAAGGCACTGATAAGATGCCATCCTCTCCCTTCTCAGACCTAAGTAAGAGAGGGACAGTTCGCATTCGTGAGGCATCTGCTGTGTGTCAGGCACAGTTCTGGACATGTTACATTCATGAGCACAGCTGCTCTGCACAGATGAGGAAACTGAGGCTCAGAGAGGTTACAGTACATGCCCACATTTACACGGCTGGTAAACCATGGAGCCCGGATTCAAATACAGGACTGATTCCAGAGTCCTGACCCCTTAACCTTTGACCTTAAACCTGTTGCCTCTATGTAGGGGAAAAAGAGAGGTAATTAACCACACAGGTGTCGTCTCTGCCTAGACAGAGACCTGAGCCAGGAAGTGGAGAGGGTTAGGCAGAGCATAAGCGTACCGTGGTCACCAGGCTCCTGAGACCTGCAAAGCCTGATACGGATAGCTTTGACTTCTTAGGCATGGGGACCATCAGGTCTCCAGGCTGGATCTCAGGTCAAATCTGTAATAACGGAGACTCAGGCGCAGAGAATGGCTAAGGATTGTCAGAGCACAGTTATGGACACGTTATATACAAATCACAGTGGAGACTCTTAGATTCTGTTTATCATATTGGAGCAGGGCCTAGAGGAAGACTAGTGTAAAAGATGCAGGACAGGGTCGAGGCACACTAATCGAAGTGGCAGAAATGTCGCTAGGACACCCTTTTCCCAAATCTCTGGGGCTGTGAGGCCCTCCCTTTATAAAGGGAGTACACAGTCCCCTTGGCTGATTGGCCCAGCTTGGGTCACGTGGCCACCCCGAACCAATCAGCTGTAGCCTAAGGGTCACGTGGCTGCCCCTTTCAGGGGCTGTGGGATGAAGCTGAGAGAGACTTATCTTCTAAGGCTTCTAGTACTCAGAATTGAGTGGGACTGTATGCTTTTGACCTGGAGATGGAAAAGGAGAAAGTTGGGCCTCCCCTGGAAAGTTGTTAGAGATCCACCACAAGCCCCCTCACCCAGAGCGTGGCGGCACCTGGCACCAGCCCCAGCCCGATTCTGTTCACTTCAGCATCAAGGGCACAGCCTCTCACAGAGGCAGGCAGTACCTCCCCCAACCTCCCTGCCAGGTGAGCAACTGAGCTAGTAATGGAAAGAACCGACACCCCAAGCCGCTCCCCAGACCTTCCCAGTGTGCCATCCCCAAGACATTAATGATGACACCCTCATCTCTCCTAACAGCAAACACAGACAGCTAGGCGGCCTGTCCCTCAGCATTCCCAGGCTCAAACATACGACTCCAGGGTGCAGAGCATCTGGAGGAAAAGCATTTACCTGATGTAGCTGGCGGGGGTTCCCTGGAGCTAACAATTAGCTGAGCAGGGAAGAACCCTGATAATTTGTTCAGTTTGTTGAGTTGCTTCTGGGGAAGAAGGAACATTTGCTCACACTGATTACCAAACTCCACTGGTGTTGTATTGGGGATATGTCAGCTTGAGAAGAGTTCCCCCTAAAAGGTACCAACAGCTGCCACATGAATGGGGAGCGCAGCAGGGACTAAGGGACCAAGCCTGCTGGTGGGCGGGGTGGGGCAGCATGTCTTCATGGGAAACCCAGATGAAACCCAGCATGTCCTTCAAGACCGTCCCTGCTGTCTCCAGGCTCATCTGCTCATCTGCCTCTTCCTCTGCTTCTCTTCACATTTGTCCTCTGCTTCTAGCAGGATCTCATTCATTCATTCATTCGTTCATTCAAGTGTTCCTTCTTCCAGTAAGCAATACTTTGATTGAGCCTTTGCCATGTGTCAGGCACTCTGCAAGGTACTGAGGAAAACGGAATAAGAAAGAAATTCAGGGGCTCACAATTTGGTGGGTAGGGCGGACCCCTAAACAGTGGTTGGAGAGATAAGCACTATGGTAGAAAAAGCAAGGAGTCCAGAGGTACACAGAAGAAGCCAATGGCTGTAAGATGATGCCTGAAAGATGAGCCAGAGAGTAGCTAGAAAAAGGGTGGGATTAGTAGACAGGGAGACTTTGGCAAGGAGGTGAGTCCTTGATCTTTAGAAACATTCAAAACAAAGCTTAACTGACCATTTGTCAAGAATTCTGTAGTTGGGATTTGTACGTAGCTGGGCATTAGACTTCTGAAGGTTTTCTCAAATAAGATTTTCACATTAGCCGGTTCCCTCCTCCTAATTGCAAATTAGAAAATATGCCCACTGTCGTAAGCCAGAGACTGCCATTCATTCATTCATTCATTCACTCAAAAACAAGTGTATGCTTAACCATCTCTACCAAAGCAGCTGCCTGGAGTAGCTGGCATTCCCATGGCCTCGATAGACCTTGAGATGCCCTGTGGCACTCTAAGCCCAGCTGCTGCAGGCAGTCTCCCTCCCTGACCCTCGACTACCCTCAACGCCTATGCTCTTCCTGCTCCCACCAGCTGAATCTTGTACTTTCTGAGAATCAGGTTGGTTTGTTGCCAACTCTCTCGGTGCCAGTTATACTTGTTATTGTAATTATGTGATTTAAATTAAACATCACATAAACTGATGAAATATGAGTGTGAAAGGATATATAGTTGCATCTATGGAAACTAAATTGAATGCTTTGGAATGGCTCCATGAAGGAGAAGCTATAAAAAAAATTGCTTCCTAAATATTAGATGTGTATGAGTGAGACAACTGCACCCAGCCGAGTCAGTTCCGCTGGGACAGGGACTGGGTCTGTCTTGCTCACTGCCACATTCACAGTGCCTAGCACAATGCCTGGCACAATGTAGGTACTTAATAAATGTTTGTTAACTGGACACGCTGTAGCAAAATTGGAAATGGTGAATGATGCATTATGGGTGTAGTTTATATAAGAGACAATGTGGAGAACAAACCCATGGTCAAAGGAAAGGCCTTGGTCTGCATTAACTGGATTGGCAAATAAATGTACATTGAAGTAGTTTATATTACAATGAAATAGTCAAGCTCTACGTGCATTCTTTTATTATTCCCTACTTAGAAGGAAAATATTTTTACTAACGAACTACATCATCAGCCAGGCTTCTATGGTAGGTGTGAGTAAATTCTTTTTGTAAAGAATGGGAATTATTTTTGGCTTTGTAGGTTATAGTTTCTGTCACAGCTACTCATGTAGCATGAAAGCTGACAGTGTGTAAATGAACGAGCATGGCTGTGATCCAGTAAAACTTTATTTACAGGCAGCCGGCATGCCATAGTCGGCCAACCCCTGTTTTGTCTAAGTGATTTGTTCTGTGTGCCAGGCATTGTGCTGTGTGACTGGACATAGCAAGACAACGAAGATCCCGTTCTTGCCTTTATGGAGCATGCCTTCTAGCGGGGAGATAGTCCAGCCGAGAGACAATTATGATTTGGTGGGCCCAGCACAAGGGCCGGGTTGTGTCTAGGGTGCGAAGGGGGCACAGTGGAAGGAACCGCCCCTCCTGTGGGAGAGGTGGGGAAAAGGAGACGTTTGGGTAAGTTTATGGGATCAGTGATACTTTCCCAGGTAGCCAGGTGGGCAACAGGAAAGGGCATTCCAGGTAGAGGGAATAGCATATGCAAAGGCATGGAGACAGGAAAGTAGATGTAGCTCAGAGTAGGTGTTTTGGAGAGGGAAGGCATTCAAAAGTTTGGGCTTCGTCCTTGGATGAGTAGGCCTTTGCTGCTGGCTTTCCAGCAAGGCAGGGGCTTGATCAGATCTCCCCACAGAGTATGGAAGATGGATTGGAGGTGGAGGGTGGATTAGAAGGCTGTTTCTGTAGTACCAGTGAGGAATGACGAGGCGTGATGAGGCGGAGAAGACCTGGCCACAAGAGGTGAAAGGCAGGGAGATGTTCAGGATGATACTGGGTTGGGTGAACTGAGAAGAGGGTGAGACTTATGGGGATAGGAAGCAGAAATGATTGGGGGCAAGCTCTGGTTTGTTCAGAGCACAGTTAACAACCCCAGACACATATAAGTAGGTAGCCAGGAGCTGAATCTTCAGTCTGGCTCAGCCCTCTTGGAGCCCAAGTGGGGTGGCAGGGGGTGGGGGGCTGCGGGACCCTGGTGCTGACAGAGGCGCTGTTGGGAACAAGAGCCTTGGAAGGCCAAAAGGCCTCTTTCCCAAGCTAAGGCTTGAGACTGGGGGACTCCAGCAGCCATATTTTTAAAAAGACTTGCTTTCATCCTAGGCATTCACCTCTTTCCTGGAAAATATATACCATTATGGGTTTGTCTTGGGAAAAGGGTTTATCTTGACATAACAAGAGTCCTGGGAATTCGGCTAAAGCAAAACTGGTATGGAAATCATTTGTAATGAGAAAGGGTGTCAACACTGAGTCAGGAAGGGCTCGCTTCAGGGATGAGAGGTAGCTTGGGCAGGAGGACTCAGGGTCGGCCTCCTGCCAGGGCCTTGGTGCCCTTTGGCCACCACCAGGTCATTTCCAGAGGGTTTCCCTGGGATCATTGCTGTGTCTTTTCATCCCCCAGGGAGGAGCACGGAGGGCAGGTGGGAAAGGAAGAGGGCTGGGGAATGGGGATAGGGTGGCCAGCACCTGCTGTATTTCACGTTCTTTCTGGCCAGTTTTGGGGGTGGGGGGGGGCTGGTTAATGCTTGGCCTTGGGATGCAGAAATGCTTCAACCTGAGTCACATCCAGTCCATGCGCTTAGCTTAGTTGAGAGATAAAGCCCACGAGAGGTGCTCTGGGAGCACAGAAATCAGATGCTATTGACTGAGAGTGCAGGCTGCACAGAGGAGGGGACATTACAGCTGAATCCTAGAGATTACAGGCCTAGCAGAGATGCTCCATACCCAGGGAACCACAGTGGGAGGGGGCACCCACTGACAAGCACAGTACCTTGTACACCATATGTGTTTGGTGAGTGAATGAATGAGTGTTCTCCTATGGATGTCGGTTTTCAGGAATGCCGAGATCTAAACCAAGATCTCCTAACACTCCTCCCCCTCGTCATATAATTAGGCAGCAATTCGTTGCAGAGTCACTGCTGTCATCTTATGGAGCTGCCTCTCAGCACCAAACATCCTGACCGTGTGAGAAGCTTCTTAGGAAGAAATGCTTTCCATGAAGTCTGCTTTGAGCTCTCCTATTACCAAGGAGAAGAGCTTTGAGCTTTCTGCGAGGAACTTGGAGCCACTTTTTCCATAATCAACTATATGCATTAAAGAGAGTGATTTTTTTTTAATCCTCCCCAAGCCAGATTCCATTAATGAAGCCCCATTTAACGGAAGTCAATTTACCAAAAAGAAAAAAAAAATGAGTGTAATTGCTTAAATACATTTTATGTTGTACTGCAATAGCAATTTCCTGGGTGAACTTGGAATTCCCCAGGCCCCCCATAGTGAAGTTAATGTGGACAGAAAGGTTTAGAGGGGAGAATCTCCCTTTGTGTTTTTTCCCTTTAATTATGATTCTAAGAGGGAGCAAAATTAAAGAGGATTCTGGGGAGAGGAGGGAGGGGAAGAACAGGAACAAATGGATTTCAGCCTGAACTGTTCCATTGCCTTCCTTCATGCTTGCATATATGTGGCCGAGCTCATAGGCTCTGAGTGGGATGCCGTTTGATAGCTGTGTAACTTTGAGCAAGTTACCTAACCTCTCTGTGCAGCCGGGTGGTATCACGTGAAAGGGCATGAAGAGCAGCGAGTGCAGAGGCAGAAAAGCATAAAAAAGCAGCGTGTGTTCTAGTTCACACGAGGTCTTCCGTTTGACTGGAGAATGGTGTGTGCGTGCGTGCACACACATGCATGCACGATGCGCATGCCCACACCTGAGAGCATGCGTGCTCCGGGAGGGCGGGCAGGTGGGAGTCAGACCAGGAAAGTTTCCCTGAGAAGGTAACGTTTGATAGAAGGCTCGGAGGAAGCGAAGGGGTGAGCCGGGCGGAGGTCTGGGAGAAGGGCCAGCTAGCGGGCAGAGGGAATATCAGGTGCAAAGGCGCTGAGGCAGGAGCAGGCGTGGCCAGCTCCAAACAGCTGGGACGTAAAGAATAAGGACATGAGGAGAGGAGGAGACAGGAGAGGTACGAGTACACCGAGTACACCGGCGGCGTTAAGGCCGGTTGGCCATAGGAAGGTCTTTTACTCTGAGCATTGGAACCATTAAAGATCTGTTTGTTTCTAATTAGTTCTGTTAAGGTACAATTTACATAAAATAAGATTACCCACTTTAAACGCACAGTTCTGGGAGCTTTGACAAATGTACACTCCATGTAACTACCGTCTCCTTCGAGATAGGGAACCCCAGAAGGTCCCCTTGTACTCCTTGCCAGGCAGTCCCCGCCCGTGTCTCTTACCCCCGCTCTGGCGACCGCAATCCGCTTTCCCTCCCTGTAGACTGGTCTCCTCCAGAGTTTGGTATAAATGCAATCGTGTAGTTCATCCTCTTTTATCACCCAGCAGAGTGCTTTTGAGAGTCATCCATGTTGTTTCACGTGTCAGCAGTTGTCATCGTTGTCGGAGGGTTTTGAGCAAGGCGTGACACCAGCTCCACGGCAGAGTTTGTTGTGAAGCCCCAGGTCTTTGATAGACGCCAAGAAAGAAAACTCTCAAATGTGCAACACTTACGTCCAGCGAGGTAGGAGCAGTATGGAGTAAAGATGTATGGGCAACACAGGGCCCTCGCAAGGGTCAGCCTTGGGAATTAACGATTAACAGGACTCCCAGCAGTGGATAAAGTTGTGGGAGAAACAGGAGGTGAGAGATGAGCCTTAGGGCTTCTCCAGGCTGTAGGATTCTGTGGGGGAAGGGGTTTAAAGCAGATCCTAGGGCTGGGGAAGCTGTGCTGACTTCTGGTTACAATCTTGATCATTCCCACCATCCTGCTCCTGGGACCCTGGCTCCCTCCCTTTATTCCATTTTGCAATAAACAGCCTTTGGTTTTGAATTATTCAGGTAATTTTTCCGTCTTTTTACTTCCCTTATGTAAATATCCTCTAAGCTTTGTCATTGAGATAGAATAGAATTTGGCCTGGGGATAAAAAAAATATAACCCACAATACTGTTTGTGGCTCCTTAGAAAACTTAAATGACTCAGCCTGTAATAAACTATTTTAAATGGGATGTGGTGAAATACAGTAATTGGTTTCTATAATAGCTCTTACCATAGCAATATGGGTTATATTCCTGGAGTTTAGTGTGTGTCAGCATTTTCATTATAGTAAAATTTCAGTGTTGCAGGGTGTGAAGCTCCTTGGTTAGTTCTTTTGTTTAATACATATTCGTGGAGACCAACCATGCTGGATCACTCCCATTTACCCCTTTGGATCCTCTCCCCTCCCTTTTCCATCCTATTTCATGCCTAGGAAGACTTACCCGCCTCAGTTATGCTCCCTTGCCTCCTGACTTCCAATTGGGCTAGATCAACAGAGGCATCAGCAGGAGATTGGAGGAGGGGAGGAAGGAGAGTGAGTTTCAGGTATTCATTCTTTGCTCCCTCCTGGTCGGATTTGCACAAACTGGCTATACTCCCGACTGAAGATTTGGGTCCATGCAGCCCTCTCCTTCAGGAATAACCATTCCCTCTGTGGAAAGTGGTTTCCTTTTCGTGAAGAGTCCATTCATTCATTAAACTCCTGGAATTATTCTCATGTGACTGTGCCTTCTGTTTTCTGCTGGCATTCTGACGTGCCTGCTTTGTACCAAGCATCGTGGTAGGTGCTTGGTATAAAGATGAAGAATAACAATGATGAAGAAGGAAATACCAGCTGCTGCTTACCAAGAGCTCTCTGTCTGCCAGGGACCCTACGAAGGTCTTTTCTGTATATCATCTCATTTAATCCTTGCAGTCCTTTAAGAGAGAAGCTGTTATCCCCATTTTATAGATGAAGTCACAGAGGGCTAAGTCATTTTCATAAGATCACACAGCTTCTTCACCACCGGGCTACATACGGTCCCCTTTGAAGAGTTATCTGAGGGAGACACAGACCTAAGATAAATGAATCATAATTTGAATCAAATGCTGCGGTGTCGTGGAGGAGGGGCGGGGAAAATTATATTTATTGAACTAATATATGTCAGATACTGGGCTGGGTTCTTCGTCCATAAGGTCTCTCGTTTATTCCCGCGAACTCTTCGTGAGCTGGTGTTATTATTCTCATTCTCAGAAACATCAAGTAACTGGTCCGAGGTCACACTGGTAGTTAGTGGTAAAGCCTGGATCTGAACCCAAATCTGTGTGGCTTCAAAGCCAAGAAGAATGGGAAAGCTTTCCTGGGGATAATATCTGGGGGCTTCCCAAAGTCGTCTTGGTGATATGAGTGATGCCAGAGAAAGGGTTACAGAAGGGTGTTTTCCCAGGCAGAAAAGGCAAATTCAAAGAAAAGGAGAATGCATGGAATGCCGAGGGGATGTAAGCGCGGTGTCCAGGGGGCGGGAACTGACAGGAGTGACTGTGATGGTGCCAAAGGGGAAGCATCAGGGAGGTTTTGTACCTGATTCGTATGCGGAGAGGAAGAGAGGGAAGATGCTGAGCCTCTGGCCGGCTAGGAGGCTGGAGAGTAGAGGAGAGAAGATGGAGGGGCTTCCTGGGGAGCTGGGGAACGAGCAGAACAAGATGGGCTATCGAGGACCTAGGCTCAGTGTGACGGAGAGGGCAGCCCTGAGCAGAGGCACATGCAAGCAGGGTCAGGGTGGAAAGCTTGGAAGGCCAGTCTGTGTCGGCACTGTGGAAGCCACCGAAGGTTCTTGTGCTCTTGAGTAACTCTAAGAGGGAAGATAGGATCGACCTGGAATTGGCTCAGGATGACAGTTGGTCAAGAGGCTGGGGCAGTGACCAGTGGTGGTGGGAGATATCCTGGCGCCCCAGCCCCCGAGCTAGACTGGCTGGAACCCAGAAGAGGCTAATCTAAGGGACAGAGAGTGAGCTAAGCAGGGAGGAGGTGGCAGCAGGTGGAGGAGGAGGGCAGAGGAGACCCAGGGTCTAGTGAGTGACCCCAAATGGGTTCTCACACCTATGACTGTAGCAGCTGCCCAAGCCCTTTCTTCTGACTCCTAGGAGGACCTGAGGGGCTTGTTAGGGGGTAACTGAACCTCTGCCTGGAATGGGGTGCTAAGCCTTTGCTGGAGACCCAGGTGTTGGTCCTCTACATGGGGGCTGGGCCTTGTCGGGGGATCTGGATCTCTGCTGGGAGTGGGTATGTGGACATCTACTGGGCAGGGTAGGGGGACTCTGCTGGGGACAGGGGAGCTGGTCCTCTGCTCCAGACCTGAAGCATCTGCTCCCTCCTCGGGGCGTCTCAGGGGAAACCAGCAGTGAGAAGAGCCCCTGGAGGAGCTCCCTCAAGCTGCTCACGCCCCAGGCTACTGGAGGGTGGCTGGGCCACCCCAGCTTTCCCTTCCTGCCCCAGGCCTAGGCAGAGGCCCTTGCAGGCAGGAGAAGAGGGGAGATTCCTGGATGCCCGTCCCCCTGTCTCAACCACACGTGGTTCCTGACCTGGCCCCTTTCCTGTCCCCACAGGTTCACCGGAGCCAGCCTCCCAGCCCCTGTCATCAGCAGCAAGAACTGGCTGAGGCTGCACTTTACCTCGGATGGCAATCACCGGCAGCGGGGCTTCAGCGCCCAGTACCAAGGTAGGTGGGCCAGGGGCTGCTGTGCTTCCTCAGTGGGCATCAGAGGTGACACCTGGGGGCTCATCCTGTCCCATTCCGGTTCTGGTGTGGTTTCAGGGCATACTCGCCTCTGAAGTCCTCTTCTTTTTTGCAGGCCCAGAGGTCTGCTTATCTGCATCTCTATATCTGCCATTGTGGTCTGTTGCCCAAGGGACAACAGACCAATTTTGTGAGCATTGTGTAGGCGCAGCTGCCCCTCTTCAGGCCAGGCTTATCCTAATAGTTAATATGGAGTGCCTTCTGGGAGCCAGGCACTGTGCTAGGCACTTGATAGCATCATCACATTTAAACAGTGAAGTAAAAACAGTCAACAGTCACCATTCCCATTTTATGGCCAAGAAAGGTGAGGCCCAGAGAAATTAAGCCAGTTTCCCAAGGCCATCAGAACCCCTGTCTTTTGAACCCAGAGTTCACCATCTTACCCACCAGAGTTTAGCCCACCCCAGCATAAAGCGGGAGAGCAGCCCATGTTTCAACTCTTTCCCTTTGTGTAGGATGCAACGTATTACAAACATAGGCACGATAAGTTGAGTGAGTGTTGCCACTGAGATGCTCAAATCTGTGAAGAGCTTTCTAGTGGCAGGAGATCAGACCAGGAATGGCAGGCCGACATTGCAGGTAAACAGATTTCTGCTCCAATCATGAATTTCCTAATCCCAAGAGTCGTCTGTAAAAAGGCGTGGGTGAACCCCAAAGCAGAGAACTCTCCACGACTGGAGGAGAGCCAGACTTTAAGGGGTGGGTGGGAGTGGATGGTGGCATTCCATCTCAACCTCGAGTTTATTCGAAGAGCACAAAATTTACAGAGATAAACTCCAAGGGTTGGCCTCATAACTTGCTCATTAAGCTTTTAACTGTTACCAATTACAAATTGATGTGGGTTCTAATTGATTCGATAATGAACTTGGATTGCATACCTATTAAGTATCAGGCCCTCTATGGGGCCCTGGGGGGGGGAATAAAGAGGAGTGGGCTTATTGTTGTTTTGAGTGAGTGAGTGAGGTAAGTAGGCTCGCATAGAACAATGACAATACTGACCTCATAGGAGAGAGAGCTAAGACCAGTGACAGTGGGAGATCTCCTTGTACCGCACCCACTGAGCTGGACTGGCTGAGCCCCAGAAGAGGCTAATCTAAGAGATGAGGAGTGAGCTGAGGGGGTTGAGGATGCAGCTCTGTGGAGGCAGCAAGGACCGGGGGAGGAGCCTGTCCCACTGCTGAGGGTGTGCTGAGGAGGGAGCCATGGATTCCGAGGGTAAATCTTGGCAGCTTGTCCCTCTAAGCCCCACCTCGGATGCTTCAAGATCCAGGCCCTAGCAACGCATGCAGCCCCTCCCCCACCCCATCCCCCAGAGGTGCCACAAGCAACAGGAGCCCCTGCCACGAGGCCCCCGGGCCAGACTTTCTGGCTGGAAACTGGCATAAAAGCAGCCCTGGAGGCAGAAGCATTACCTTTAAAATCTGAACCTTTTATGATCGGCCTCATTTCCTCAGCCTTGGGTAGCAGGGCACTTTTGAAATATTTAAAAAATAAACAAGAAATCCACCTGTTCCGGCGAGCTGCACAAAGCCTCTCTCCGAGAGCTTTCCTGCAGACATTTTTCTACCCCGAGGTTGGGGTCTTTATGTGACTGAAGCGCCTCTCTGGGCCTTTCCATGTGTTTTCCAAAATAGGAAATCGGAGATGAATGTTGCCATGTCATCTGATTTAAATAAGTGCCGGGTGGTTCTCATATTTCAAGTTACCGAGGGCCCATTTGTCATCATGGTCACAGGTTAAGGTGTGATGCCAGACAATAGACAATGAGAACCCAGACCAAGAAGTCTCTAGAAGGTCAGGGCACACATGGATTGCACACCTACTGTGCGCGCGGCCCTGTCCTAGGCACTGTGTGCTCATTGCTCCATTCGAGCTCCCCCGCGGCACAGTGGCAAGTGTGTTTTTAATTCCCATTTTTCAGCTGAGGAAGCTGAGGCTCAAAGCTGTTGTGTAACTGGCTCAGCACATACAGATCACACGGCCTATCAGTGCCAAAGCTTCCAATTCATTCCCAGGCCCGCGTGAGTTTTCGGCAGAATCACAGGACCTTCTCTTACAGCATTTTCGGGCATCTTACCTTTCCTATTTGACTGGTAGCTTTTAAACTTTGTTTTGTTAATCTCACTCCACTGTAAAAAAATACATTTTCCATCATAACCCAGTACACATATATATCTGTAGAATGAAAAGGAAAATGTCACCAAGTGGTATTTACCCTGACTAAACATGATGCACCCTGAAAATTTCTTTTCCAATTTCTAATGTTAGTTGCAACCTCGAAATGAATTTTGCAAGTCTGTAGCAGGGAACAACTCACAATCTGAAGAACTGTTTCATCTATGAACCTCTCAGAAGTAAGGCCTTTCTCATACTCCTCTGTCTTCCTCAGTGTCTCCCAGAACAGGGCTTGCCCATTCAGGTGTGCCGACGTTTATGGAGGGTGTTCTAGGTCTTAGGCACTTGGCATGTACACCTTCATTCAATCCTAACAGCAGCCGTGTGAAGTAGGTACCACTGTTAGCCCCATTTTACAGGCGAGGAATGACAGGAGAGTACGTAGCTGGCTCAAGGTCTCATCCTCAGTGTGTTAGAGCCAGGATTTGAACCCCGGCAGCATTCTGCTGGATCCAGCATGCTTGTATATGACGGTGTGTGCTGTGGGGGTAATAAATGGTTTGCCCCTGGGCCTTCTTTTTCTAATGTTTTTCCAGATGGGGGTACACAGTGCAAGGGTATACACTAACCATTCAGTAACTCGACCGGTGACTTGATTAAGGGTTTCTCGACCTCAGCACTATTGACATTGTGGCTTGGATAATTCCATTGTGGGGACTGTCTTGTGCATTAGATGATGTTTAGCAGCAACCCGGGTCTCTACTTACTAGATGCCAGTTGCCATTAGCAAACCCCCGACCCCCCCCCCCCAACACACATGCACCTGGTCATGATGACCAAAAAGTCACCAGATGTTGTCAAATGTCCCCTGTGTGCAAAATCCTCCCAAACTGAGAACCACTGTGCTAAAGGATCAAAAAATTTGGAGCCACCAAAGACCAGTCTAAGTTGCCTTTCTAGCAGATTCAGTCCAAGAACGTGGCAGAGATGGGTTTCAGTCAGGGGTCTAGCAGGAGGTAGAAGGCATACTGCATGGCTGTAACTGACAGTTCAGTAAAGGGACCAGTTATATAAGTGAGGGTGGGATTAAAGGAGCCTGTGGGGACAAGGCCCCCAGGAACTAAACAGCAAGGACGCCTTTGCCACACTAGGGAAAGGGTCAAGGGAGGGAGTAGTGAGTGCTGGAGCCACTGAAGAGAGGCCACTGGGCAGATCTCAGGAGCCTGGCCACTGCCAACCCACAGTGCAGGATAGGGGAGCCCCGGGAATCAGCAGCCAGATCCTCCGTCTTCCCTCCCTCTCATCTGCTGCACCTCCCACCTGCCAACCCATCAGGAAGCCAGGAACAAATGAACAGAGGTCCCGCTCTGGCCTGCTGCTAGCCCTGGGAGGCTGGCTGGCTTCCCCAACAGTCTCCCTTGTTCTCTAGCGGTCCACAGAGGTCAGCCTCCAGGGCTCAGAACAGGACAGAGAAGCCTTAAGAATCAATCCAAGGAATCACCAGCACAGGATCAGTTTCACCAGCTCACCTTTATGGCATCAGAGTCTCAAGTGATTTATGGCACTTCAGAGCTAATAATTGCCAACTCCTAATTGTATCGATGGGTATATTATTCCAGAGAAACAAAAAACAAATTAAATAGATAGATAGATAGATAGATAGATAGATAGATAGATAGATAGATAGATAGTCTGCAACACAGCACATTCCATACTTTCCTCAGCCCAGTCAGAATTTTGGGTTGTTTGAGACCAGACACAATTTTAATTAATATCACAGGGTATCAAAGAATCCGAGTTCTAGTCTGGCTCTGCCTCTAGCTGGCTGCCAGAAATTGGTCAATTTTATGTTAGTAACAAACATTTTCTGTGCGACAGCTACTATGCGACAGCACAGAAAGATGGACACGGCCAGACCGGTGTCTGCTCTCAAGGAGAACAGGTTAAATGCAGAGAACAGACACAGACCTACAGCTCCTGTACGGCATGGTCAGAGCTAGAATTGAGGCCCTGCGAAGGGGTCTGGGACTAGGGACAAAGGAGCAATCAGTTTTGCTGCAGGCACTCAAGGAAAGCCAAAAACAAAAACAACACAAAAGAGTGGCAGCACTTCAATGTGCATCTCCGAAGGATGCCAGACGGACAATAAGAAAGCGTTCCAGGTAGAGTGAAGGCAAGGAAGCGTGAAAGTGCACAGTCAAAAAGGACCACAAATATTTATGTGTCTCTGGAGCAGAGATTAGCAAACCACAGCCTGAAGGCCAAATCCAGCCCTCTGCCTGTTTCTTTACTATACTCAAGCTAATAATAGGTTTTACATTTTTAAACAGTTGAAGAAAAAAAAAAATCAAAAGAAGAAAAATTCATGACACATGAATATTGTATAAAATTCAAATTCCAGTGTCTGTAAATAAAAGTTTATTGGAACACGGCTTTGCTCTTTGATTTATGAATTGTGTATGGCTGCTTTAGCGCCACCAGGGCAGAGTTGAGCGGTTTGCAATCGAGACGGATGGCCCACAGTCTAATGTATTTACTATTACAGGAAACATTTGCCGAGCCAGAGAGTAGTCTGAGGTCTCCAGCAAAGGTAAACAGGGAGGGGTAGCCAGGCCTGAGGCTGGAAAGTCAGGCAAGAGTCGCGTAGTTAATGAGTGGGGAGATGTGATCGCATTTTCACTTTAGAAAGCTCTTTGACTGCTCTAGAACAAAAATAGGGAGACCAGCAAGGAGTCTAAGAATTAAAAGATGATGAGGATCAGAATTTAGGCAGAATGGAGGAGAGGACACAGATCAGATGAGATCTTCCCATGGTACACCACACTGGACTCATGACTAGGTAGATTTGGGGGTGAGAGGGGATGGGGGAAGGCGATGGGGGAGTCAGGGATGAATCTTAGGTTTCTGGCTTAAGTGAGTGAGTAAAAAATGATACTATAAACAGGATGGTCTTGGGCTGAGGCAGATGGGGGATGAATTTTGTTTGGGACAACGTGATTCTGGAGTAGTATTGGAATATCAAGGATTATTGGGGGATTATCTAGTAGGTAGTTGGCTATGCTATCAGTCAGTAGCTCACAGAAGAAAGGTTTGGGCTAGAGACAGAGATATGAAAGGTTCAAGGCAAAATAGAGGCTGAGGCCACCAACCCTCTCTTAGAGCAGGATTCTTCCCATGTGTATCACATGGGAGGAGGGGCCAAAAGAGTGGATTTTCTAAGTGGGTTTCTTGGAAGCCAAGGGCTTCTCCCAGCAGCTGTTTTGATAGGAGCTGAGTGGGTGGGACTCCAGGTTTCCACCCCAACTTTAACTAGCACAGTTCCTCTTTGATCTATTTTGCGTAGTGGGAATTTACCTGAGGGCATTAAAATGACAGGTTTCTTGCTGCCTCTCGCTGCCTGTCAAGTCAATCCCGGTGACCAGGAGATGGTAGATATTCTACAGTGAAAGCCATTAGCTCCTCTGCTCTCTAGAAGTCCTGCACTGAGTCTCAATTGTCTGCAGAGTAAACTTTTCCATTTGAAAACAGTTTGCATTTGCTGAGATGCTTGAGGCTTTTTATAGTAACAAGCTGAAGCTTCTGTTTTCCACTTGAAGACGTTGTGTTCTTGTTTGTGACTGATCTGCAGTCTCAGACCAGAGCGAAAGTGCCTCAGGCATCCCGTGGTCCAAGCTCTGACTCTTTTGTCCTCTTCCTGTTGGCCTGCTGAGCTGCCAGACTTGCCAGCCTCATTTCCAGGTTCTGGGACTCCAGGGCCCTTTGCCCAAATTGCAGGGTTGTTGCTACCTGGCTCAGGACCCCAGGACCAGGTGCCCACAAAGCTAGGCTTCTGAGTTCAATTTAGAGCGAGCCTGAACTGAAAAGTGAGCGTGAATACAAAATGCCGGGCTCCTCACTTCACCTGTAAGCATAACCCATTCCTTTTGCTAGGAAATGAATTTAAAGCACGTGTTCTTCTAAAAGTTGATCGTCCATCCACTTGGTGATCAAACGATTATTGGAAAACTTCTGTGTGCCTGGCTCTGTGTCAGTCACAAGATAGAAACATAAGAGCTCATGGGATAAATTGTTAGGAGAACAAGACATGACTTTGTAGTGCATTAACAGTTTCAATGGTCTGAACATGGTCTGGAGAGGGCATTGACTTCTCCCTGATATGTAGAGACAGCCGCAGAGAGCAGACAACTTTCCAGTGAGGCTTTGACCCACGAAAGGTAGCCAAGAGGAAAAAGGACACCTCAGGGAGCGAGAACAGCATTGTAAAAGCAACTGAAACCTGTAACCAAAGGCCAGCGACTTCCTTAGGCACCCTTCTTCCTGTCCTTTTCCCCAGCTGAATTCTCAGAAGTTGCTTGTGAAGACCACCGCACAGTCCATTAGTAATGGCGAAGCACTATTCTAGAAATTAGAACATGTCACCCATCACGCTGGCTCCTATCTCCCATGCCAGGGTCCTTCTGTTCTATAGGAATTCCGGTAGCTACAGGTTTTGCTGTGGTCAACCAAAAAGTCAAACCAGCAGCAGCCAAGAAAGCATTTCTCACAACCTAAGTTAGGTTGGTGATTCCTTTTTCCACCATATTCGAAAAGCCACCCAGCATTGTGTATAACCAGCTTCTGAAGAACTCTGCATAAATTTCTCAACTATCAGTAATCCTTCAATACCTGCGCTCTTAGCAGTGCTCATTGGCAGAACGTTAAATGATCTTTTAATGATTTCTGTACCAATTTTTTGCTCTTTATTAGCTGGAGCAGTGAATCCAAGCCTGGAGTGAACCAAAGTAAATCACCCAGACGATGCCTTTTTCAACGGCAGCCTTCAGTGCGTCTTTGACTGTTTCTTTTCGTCCTCTTCCACGTCATTTGTCCCGGCAATCTTCAGCACAATGACCCTATCTGGAGTTTCACCAGATGTTCATTTAGTTGTTGTTTTTTTTCTGTCATTAGTAGTAGCGTTCTAACTGCTCAATGGTTTCTTGAATGTGTTTCCCCACTTGAATATTGTTACTTTTCCTTGTAAGAATGTGGCATCATCTTGGGTCACAGTTACCTCAACTTTTTCCGAATCATGAAGTGAAACGTCTTAAAGATTTAGAGTCCAGCTCCCTTTCCCAAACCCCGCACCATCCGTAGCACCAGCTTCGCATGTGCTTTCCGTGACGCTGAAACCTGGAGCTCGGACTGCTGTAGCCTGAAAGCCAACTTTTATCCTATTCAAAATGAGTGTTCTAAGAGAACCTTCAGCAGTTTCCACCAAAGACTTTCCTTGGGCATCGGCAGTTTCGAGAGTGGGTGTAGTGGACTGGACACTGATATCATAAGTACCGTGGAACTCCCATTTCTGAACTTCCGATGTATTATTCAAGTAGGGAGATATGGAATCTCAGTCGAATTCTGTGCCTTCAATTCCTAATTCGTCATTCAGTGTTTTACTGTCTTTTATCATGAGGACGCCCTTCCAACTGTTGTGATTACATCAGGAATGAGACTGCTGATTCCTCTGTCTCCATTTGCAGAAATTGTGGCAAACTGAGCAATGCCTTCAGGGGTCCCACAGGTTTAGACTGCTTCCTAAGTTCAACATGCACCGTCACACCTTTCCTGATTGCCAAAAATGATTAACACCTTTGCTGTCTTGAAACTTTCCATGGCCATCGAGCTTTCCAGGACAGTAGCAGTGGTGATGGATGTCGCCTCAGCTTCTCCATTTGTGCTGGCAACATCCTGGTCATGTCTGGTGTGATAGTTTTATCTTTATCCTTTAAGTCAGTTGACCTGGCAACAGACCTCTCAACTTTTGTTGCTTCCCCAGCTCTGTTCCATAATTACTGTTCTTCCCACTGTTCTTCTCCAGAGTGAGGGCTTCAACGTCTGCTAAAAGGTCTGTACCTGGAAGCATTAGGTCTTAGGCACCTGCACTGAATTTTGCATCTTTGGCATAAATCTGCATGAGATGAGGAGCCAGCGTACCAGACACTGGCTTTGTCTAGCAAAGGACTGTGAGTATTGAGAACATTTCTGCAGGGCTCGTGGTCAGGCAGTGAGGCAGGCCCTCAGTGACAAGGGGCGGGCAGAGCGTAGGATGTACATCCGACATGTTTGCAAAGGGGAAATCAGTTTCAGTTTTTAAAAGAGCACCCCTCTGCAACATTTTTAAAGATGGGCTAGAGAGAGTGAATCAGTGAACAAAATCCAAGCGAAAAAAGTTGAGTTTAGGGCCACGACTGGCTTAAAACACTGAGAAAAGGAAAGACATTGGACAAATTTTCTCAGGTTGAAAGAACTGGATTGGGTGAAGGAGCGGGTGTGGCAGGGAGATGAAGGGGTGCTCCAGCCAGCAAGGTAACTAAGTGGTGGGGAAGGGGGAGTGATCAAGGTCAGTGCAGGGGCTCACCCTTGTAGAGGGAAAGTCAGATCCATTGACATAAGAAGAAGTTGCAGATTCCAGCACTTGGTGATTCCTGTAGCCTTAGAGGCATGGTAGGTCTCCCTCTCCTCTCTCCTCCACTAACAGGTCCTTGTCTCCTTCTAGCCCAGCCCAATAACTCATGCTGCGGACTGGAGGGGCATTTGTATTGCCAGATTCTTCTAGCTAAATGTGTACCATGTGTCCCGCTAACCTTTACAACAGCGGGAAAATGTCTTGTAATTAACCAGAATATAAAGGATGAATGGAGCAGCCTGGCAGTCTCCCGTAGTCATTATCATTCGGAAGAAATGGATGTACCTAGTAAGATTTCCATCAACCAGTTAAAGCCAGGATTCTTGTCTCGGGAGACCTGACTTTGTTCACATACAGTACAAAAGCATGTATAAGTGCGAATTACGTTTGGTGAGTATGTATAGGCATGTATACACAAGTGCACAAATGTGTTCTTGTGAGCGTGCTTGTTGTGGGCACGAATGTGCGCGTATGCGTGGATATATATGCATGCATATGTGCATCGAGGGTGTGCTTTCAACTGTAGCCGGAACCATGGGGCCAGCCCCAGGCTGCGTTTTATCTCCATAGCATCAGTGGTTAAAGCGTCCTCTTCAGAGACGAGTGCTTCAGTGTAATACCTTTGGCACTAACCTAGTGGGGGCTCCACAGATGAATGAATGTACAAACAACGTGAACAAACACATCCCTGAAATCCTCTGGGTCCTTGCCATTTTGCCCTCCGTTCACATTGGGTCTGTCAGCAGTGCACTATGGGGACAGAGGGAGACACACCCTTGTTCTCTCAGCCTTCACACCCGGTCCGCCCTGGTCTCTAGAGCTGGTTCTTCAATGAGCCCATTTTGTGGTGCTCCGTATTCCATGACCACTCACCACCCACTTGGTCAGGCTGTTTTAACGACAAATCAGCTCTGTATAATTCAGGGTGTGACCGCTTCCCTGGGTCGCTCAGACACTGAGGCCCCAGCACGTGAAGGTGGTTTCTTGATGCTAACATCCCTGGTTACGTGCACCTTGCCAAGAGCTTCCGTCCCAGCCCAGGACGCTCTCCTGACCCGTCCATCAGCTCCAGCAGTGGTGTGGGCCCACCGCAGGCTCCGCCTCCCCAGAGCTGGGCCTGCGCCCGCTGGACATACAGCTCTTAGAGACTGTGCTGCTGATGTGAGAAACTTCTGCCCACAGAGCTATGCCCATCTCTAACAGACTAACGTGTAGCACCCACACGCAACACAGCAGCACAGCCGCTCAGACCCAGCTCAGAGGAGTAAATGGTCACAAGACTTATGTGTCATTAAGGAGCCCCCAGGAGCTTCTCAGGCCCCTTCTAGTTCAGTTCTTCTCATCACCTCCACAAATGCTGTCCTCTGGTGACTAGCAGGAAGAAAAGGAAGAAGGACAGAGGCTAGTTCCTGCTTGGGGGATGTGATGATGTCATCCACTACTAAAAATGGCCCAAGGAACATTAAGCACTGATCTGTCAGCCTCTCCTGGGGAGGATGAGCAGACAGGATGGGCACAGTAATTGGAAGGATTCCTTCTGGGGCACTGAGAACGGTGGGTAGCTGGAGCCTCTTCCTTAATACAACCTCAAGAAGAGAGGAAGAAGGGCTCCCTCTTATCCACCCCGCCATGTCCACCTGCATCTCACAGTCCCCCTTCAGCAGCTGCAAGGAAACCCCAAGCAGCATTCGTCCCGGATGTTGGCATCCCTGGTGCACTGGCCCGCATCCCCATCCCCTTCCTCCAGTGGACACTACACCCTGAAACAAGGCGATTGGGAAGACTGATTCCCTTCCTCCTTCTTGGTCAGGTGTTCTGAGCCATTGCCTGACCTCGAATGGGCCACACTGAGTCATAGAGACCCCCTCTCCCCACCCCTACCCCAGTGCGGGGGCGTCAGGGAGGATACCTCAAACTGTTCTCACGGTGCTGGGACCATCCCTAGTTTCTTAGGGATGATTAAGTCAGAGGAGTGTTTTTCCCTGCTGCATTGTGTTAGCTAGGCTTGAATAATGCATGTTCCCCTGCTAACACCCTCTGTTTAATAACGGGTCCATGTTGGTGTTCATTGGAAATTTTCCTGCTGGATACACATGGAGAGTAATGCGCGTTTATAAAAAGGGTTTGGATGCACGTTGGGAAGCAATGACTCTGTGGTGGTAACTGAATTCTGTCAGGCACTCGGCTTAGACAGCAGCTTGGCAGGGGACAAATCCATGGGGAGCTTTTTGATGTAGATGGTGGCGGGGGGCAGCTGGGAGATGGCCCCCTTGCATGCCTAGTAGGCTTTCTGTTTTGGGACTGGCGTGGTACTTCAAGTGCAGAGCGAGTACCTGAGTTTTCGAGATCTGAGTTAAAGAAGGATAGCAGAGTCCCTGGGAATGCTTTGGGGGCAGGTCACAAAAGAAGATGCTGAGGTTCAGCCAAAGGAACTGCTGCTTCCTGCCTCTGTGACCTACAGCGAATCATTTAAAACCATTTTTGAAAAAGTAAAATAAAATATAAAAATTAAAAAAACATTTCAAACTCCATTTTTATTATCTATTGAATAGGTATAACTACTGATCAAGGTCGTTGTGCATATAAGGACTAAATGAAATGGCTTTTGAGAGCCCACTGTATAGCAGGTGCTATTCTAGGCATCAAGGATACAGCAATGAACAAAACAGACAACAGTCCCTGCCTTCATGGAGCTTAACATTGCCATGAGGAGTGACAAAAACCACTAAGTAAATGGTATGGCATGTTAGAAAGTTAGGGAGATAAAGTTAGGGAGATACAGTAGGGGAACTGAGGTTGGAGATACAGTGTTAAACAGAGTGGGCAGAGAAGGCCTCCACGAGGAAATGGCATTTGCACAAGTGTTTCTAGGGAAAAAAAGAAACAAGTCACGAAGATTGCTAGGGGAAAGCATTCTAGGGAACTGGTAGACTGAAGCAGGAACATGCCTGGCATTATAGGAACATCGGGGAGGGCTGTGTGGCCATTGTGAAGACTTAGACTTTTACTCCAGGGGAGATGGGTTGCCACCGAAGAGTTTTGAGCAGAGGCGTCATTTGGTCGGACGTGTGTTTTAAAAGGATTCCTCTGGCTCTTGTGTTGAGAACAGACTATAACAGGAGCAAGGAGGGACGATGGGAGGCAGTGGCGACATGGAGAAGTAGCGGAGAGCTGGACCAGGCTGACAGACACGGAAATTCCATTCGGATGTGTTTGGAAGGATGTGCTGATGCGGCGTGTGTGTGTGTGCATGCGAGGAAAGAAAGGAGTCAAGGATGCTGATATAAATAAAGACCTTGTAAGGCACTTAGCCCAGGACCAGGGCCCGGCACACAAGAAGTGCCTGGTTGAGTGGTTGCTACCTCTGCTAGGTATAAGTCTGAGCGGGGCTGAGTCACCCAGCAGGGGCCAGCTAGGACATGGCGCAGGGGTCTGGGATTGGACAGTGATATCAAGCCACATAACGAGAGACAAGATGAAGCCCTTGGACGAGAGACAAGATGAAGCCCTTGGAGGCCACCAGAGAGCCTTAGGGGACTGAGGCAGTCAGACAAGAGGAGGTTGATGGATGCAGGTGAATGGCGTTCGCAGCTGTAAAGTTCTGGCTTTGGTGGTGCCTTTGTTGTGCTGTTTGGCAAAGTCCTGATAAGCTGTAGACTGGACTTAGCGATGGGATCAAAACCCAGTTCAGTTCGTCTGGCCACCACCTGAAGCAGGCACTGTGCCCCAGAGCCCTGCAGGACTCAGCTGCTGCCCACAACAGGTCGGCTGGTGTAGGCGAGGCTGATTGACTCCACAGGTTTTTCATCCTCCTGGGGCCAGCCATAGCTTCTCCCAGTGATGGGAGAGATGCAGGAGGGAAAGTCTAGTCTGGCAGGTACTTTTCAAGTTTTTGGACATGTCAAGGCCTCCAGAATTCCAATGCCCAAACCTTAAGTCAAGGGATGAGGATAAAATATACTCCTCTTTAATGGGAGGAAGTACAAAGTCACACTGCAAAGGGTGTGGGGCCATAATCCAATTTCACGGACCTGCTCGTGGCTAGTTCAGAGACTGGGCAAAAACGCAGGGCTTCATGTGTGGACAGGAAATCACGCCGTCTGCCTCACCCAGAGGACCAGCCTCCATAGCAGCTTTCTCCGTGTCTGAGAACCTGCCGTGCTTGAACGCTACCCTCGGTATATCCTGGCCCAGGCAGGCTTCTGGCTTTGACCTACCGCAGAATGTCCTAAGCCAAGAGAGAGAGATTATTCTAGAGGGACCCCATCCCTCATCACAGACAATAACTTAACCCGTTTTCCCTCTTGCTTCCTCTCTAGTCAAGAAGCAAATCGAGCTGAAGTCTCGAGGCGTGAAGCTGATGCCCAGCAAAGATAACAGCCAGAAGACATCTGTGTGTAAGTGTCCGCCCGCCTGCCGGGCCTCTCGCTCGAGGTCAGACCGCCGGTGCTGTGACCGTGGTGGGGGGCCATATGACGCTCGAATGATTCCCCTTCAATGTTGCTTCCCTCCGTCCTGGGCTCTGCGCATGAGCACGCTGACCTAGTGGCCAGTGAGCAGTCCCAGGGCCTGTCCTTGGCCTCCTCCTCCTCCCCCTCCTCCCACTTCCCTCCTTTCTCCTCTTTATCCCTCACTTCTCATCCTAACTGCAGTCCAGGGAGTCATTACTGCTCCATTTCTCTCTTTATTTTTCCTTTTGAATCACTTCCACCTGCTAAGACAGTCATTTTTCCGGCTCCTTGTCTAGGAGTCAGTAACCTCCAGCTGGGATCATGGAGGCCACAGGGTCCTAATTCCATTGGGGAGGGGAGAGAGAGAAGTACCGAGTGACCACCAGGGTCCCTCGACCTGGCAGGCCAGAGAGCGGGCCGGAGGAAAGGGGCGCTGCCTCTCGAGCCGGTGGGGCAGTGCTGGGCTCTCTGCTTGGGCACGGGGAAGATTATGTCTATGAGAACATGTTTCTGCTGTTAGTGTGTGAAAGCTTAAAAAGGGGGACATGGAGTGCTGGGGAGTCGCTGGAATGTCACTCGGAAACACCTGATGGGAGCCTGTACTAAGGGGCTTTGGGGCTAGAGCACAGGAAGGGCCACTCAGGAAGGCTCTGGGCCGCTCCGAAAGCAGAGGAGACTTTTCCGAGAATCCTTCTGCGTTCGTTCCGGAGGTACGTGTGGGGAGCCTGGCTTGGTCCCCGAATGACTGGCCTTCTGATTGACCGTCTCCGCTACTTCCCTCCTTCGCCTCCTGCATTTCACGTCCTTCGGCCTCCCCCTCCACTTCCCCCAGCCTCCTTCCTCCCCACCCTCTCTGCTTTCCCCGCTCCCTCCGTTTCTCTCCTCCTTCCTAACCCTCTCTTTCCATCCCACCTCCACGTGCTCGCTTCTTTTGAGATGCTAGAAATACTTCCTGAGAGAGACGGTGAGCCACACTGGTGAGCCGCACGCGGTGTCCGGTGTCACACGTGTTTCCAGAGCTCTGTGCTGAGGGCAGCAGGGAGCAGGGCGGAGGGGAGAGGCTGTTTGGTCCTAAGCCTCAACAGAACTAAGCCCAAGTGTGGGGTTTTCTCTGGTCTTTTTCGTCCTCAAATCGAGATGGGACACCACTCCCTGTCTCTGGGGACCATTGTCTCTGGTCACTGCAGCCCGAGGGAGCCGGATGGCAGAGGGCAGCCAGGAGGCCTTGCATGTGTGCTTGGCGAAGGGGTCCAAGGGAAGAAGCAGGGAGCAAGGAGAGCTCAGAGTTAGGCCAGGAGTCTGCAGAGGAGGCCCTCTTTCTTTCTGTAGCCACAGAAGACCAGATAAACTAAGACAGGCACAATTTAATTTCTGCGTTTACCCTGGAGCCACTGGCGAACTTTAAGGAAATGGCCCAGATTTGGGAGAGCAAATTGTTATCCTATTATGTTTTCAGGTAACCATGTCGCCCCAGGTACTGACGTCTCAGTTTTCGCGTCTGTTAAATGGGGATGCGAAACCTTACTCTCCCTACCTCGCAAGCATACTGTTGAACCTAAGCTGGGCCTTCCCAACCTAGGACTTCAGGAGGTTCATGAACTTGGTAAAAATTACATGTGATGTTGTGGGTGCATTTTGTGGGTGAGAGGGTCCATGGTTTTCATTAGCTACTCAGAAGTGCCCAGAGCTCCCTCAGAAGGGTGAAGAAACCTTTTTCTGATGAAATGCTGCAAAACTTCTTTTAAAAAACTTATATCTCTTTATAACAAGGTATTGGTCTCTGTCCTGAGATTTCTTGACAAGGGATGGGTGTGTGACTTAAACCGATTCAGAGACAGGTAACCAAGTGTCTGCAGATGTCTGGCCCTTGGTGCTCTGCCCAAATTGCCTGTGGACAGATGCCCTGAACTTCAGGGGAGGAGTGGCCCACACTGACATATACTGGACCCTGCTTGCTCCTTCGCCAGTTGATCCGTGGGTACCATGGGCCTCGAGCCGTCAGCTCTGACCACTCCCTCCACTTTGGTAGAAGGAATTGCCTTTCTGAGCATTTGGCGGCTTCTTCTTCACCATAGGGGTCCTCGCGGGGTGGGGATCAGGTTCACCTTCCCTTCTTTTCCTTCCCTCTGTAGCCAACAGCAAATTAATGCTACAATCATAAGCAACTGGTTTTGATTAGGCAGGGGAGGTTGACTAAAAGAGAGGGGAAAGCCTCTTGTCTCTGTAATTCAGGCAGTAAACTGCTTCCTGGTACTTAAGTTTGCTTGTTTCCTGGAAAGCCTGGAAGTCACATGGGGCTGCGATCACCTGGTCAGTCCTCCCAGAAACACTGGGCACCAGTGGGGTGTGAACAGCTTACTGCCGAGCTTATAACTTCCTGGATGGCACCTGAGGCTGACTTCAGGCCGGCTGATTAAAAGGGAGGCAGCAGGTTCGCTCTGTACGTCGGGGTCTGTGGTTCGGTGGGTGGGTTGTGCCATGATCTCTCCCTTCCGGTCCAGCCGCATCCTCATTCGCCAGCCCTCTGCTCTGTCTGCTTACTGGGTGGTGTCAGTACTGAATGAGAGGGCAAGAAAAGGGGGCAGGACCTTGCTCTCCATTGTTAACATGCTACCAGGTGGCTGTGTGGTTCCCATGCTGTGGTTGGGCAGGGACTTTGGAGTGGGTGTGGTCGGTGGGCAAGGTTGAGTAGGCAGAGCCTAAAGGAAAGAAGGAGGGAGCTTAGCTGAAAATGGTTGACGGTGAGGCTGGCTTACCAACAGAATAACCACGAGTACAGCTGAGGATTGACTCATCTTCTTAGGACAGAGGCACCTCTCTCCTTCCCCTGGGCATCTGGGGACCCCAGTTATCTCCTTCCTTCTCATCATTTGCAAAACACTGAGGCTTTGGGAGGCAGGAGCTCGCTCTGCTTTGGAGAGGGCACTTCCATTTGTCTTCCTGGCCTAGAGAGTCCTGGACTGGTGGGGATGGTGACTTTGCTAGGTTTAGAATGTGAAAGCCTTGGAGGTAGAGACTTGACAAGGAAGCGGGTGGGAGTAGGGGATAAGCGTCTGGTGGGAGTGGCTGGATTTAACCCAGCAGCATGGAATGTTGGAGAAAGAGAGGCTGTCCCCGAGGCCTGGAGCTCATTGCCACACAACCAAGAGGACACCAGGTGATTGGCTTGAGCACGCAGAATGTCCAAATCCTCAGGTTCCCTTGGGCGGCCACACCCTGGGATACCTAGAGGTTTGAACAGGGTCTATCCCAGGCTTCTAACTGCAGAAACGAGCTTCAGACTCAGTGAGTCTAAAATAGGACTCCTCACAGGCCCCTAGGCCATGAAATCCCCTGCTCCCACACCCCACACCCTAGTCATCAATGAGCCCTGGTGATTTTGTCTTTGCTACTACCTCATGTCGGTCCCCACTCTCAGGCTCTTATTGTCTTTTACCTGGACGAGTCACAAAGCTTCCTAACTCGTCTAGCAGTAACTGGCCTCCCAGTGAGCAGTCCAGATCCTCCATGGCCTTCCCCAGCTCAGGTCTCTGCAGTGGCTCCCCATCGTTTTCAGGATCAGACTCTCAAACCCCTTAAAAGCCCGACCTCTGAAACCTCACCTTCCACTCTTCCACGTCGCTCGTCACTCTCCCTCCTGCCCTGGTCACACTGGGCAACCCCGGGTCTTTTCCCATGGTTCCACGTCGCTCCCAGTGCCTGTCTGTTTGCCGGAACTGCCATTTCTCTGCCACCGTACGCGTCTATATCCTACTGTCTCGGAAGGTCCGTGTCGAATGCCACCTCCTCCAGGTAGCCTTTCATGCTTCTCTCAGCAATACGAGATGGGTCTTCCTTCCGAATCTCCCTGTAGCTGCATCCTTCCTTCATCACGTCCCCCTGGGTTTCAGTTTGTTTCCCTATCTCATGTCTTCACTCGCCTGGGAGCTCCTTGAGGACAGAAGTCACAGCTGACATCCGACATTGGCATCTCCCATGGTATCCAAAATAGGGTTGTGTACACAGTAGGTGCTCAATTAATGCTTGTTGTATGCTCATGTATGGGAATGGGTAGGTGGGTGAGTGAGCAACGGAACATGTTACTCATATTGTGGGACTTTGAGTGGGCGGGATGGAAAGGGGCCAACTCAGGAAATGTTGCTCTAGACGCCCTGTCATCCCTCGTCTCGAGGGTGCTGTTGGGATCGTGGGACAGCTGAGACCTTGGATGGAACTCCTCTGGCTAGGCTACCTGCCTGGCCTCAGCTCCTGGTCATCCGCACAGCCAGGAATCCAGAGGTGTGAGGGGGTTCCAGCCTCATGAGTATGAGCATCTCTCGAGAACAGTGAACCGGCAGGGGCCAGAGGGTTTTCACCACCCCCCACCCCACTGGAGACAGGAGAAAATGAACATTGTGTGTGTCTGCTGCCCCCGTACCAAGCCCCTCCTTGAGCCAGGATGGCTGTGCACATGGTTTTTGTAAATAGGAGTCTGGTGCTGGCGAGCATGAGAGTATCACACCACCTGCCAGAACCACCGCGGGCGCCATCTCTGCTCGGTGCCTTGGCCAGAGTCATTGGCGGCGGGGTTGGGGTGCTTCAGTTACTGCCCACTCTGGCTTGAGAAGGGTCTGATGGGAAGAGGTTTCTCAGCAGAAATAGCCACGTTCGATCTAAAGTCCCTGCTTTGACCTTCACACTGCAGATTTCTCTTACATTCTTTACCGTTTCTGATCACACATCCACTTTTATTTAACTTTCTTTGAGTCATTTCTCCATTTGGGGGTGAGGTTGGGGGGCTCATCCCATCTAGAGTTGCCACCCCCAGATCCGAAGCTCAGGGGTGGGGAGGTCACTGGGCGCTGTATGCTGTTGACCTCTGGTCGCTGGTGTGGGGCGAGGGAACGGAGGAGCAGTTGTTGGTTTGGGGTGCCTGCCTCTAGGCCCACGTGCTCTTGATGAATTTCACTTGGACTTTGCCCACAAAAGGAATTTGTCAAAAGCAACTCCCCACCTTGCACACTCAGGAAACCCAAGCCCAATGGACCCCAGCAACCTCACACGGCCCCACCAGAGAGCAGGGCCTAATTCCGTCCCTGCATCCTGCATCCACGTCCCACCCCGAGACACTGCCTGGGCTGGGGTCTTCCTGTGATTACCCATCTCTGTATGTGCTGTTTTTTGCCTTGTAGTAACTCAGGTTGGTGTGTCCCAAGGGCATAATATGTGTCCAGACCCTGGCATACCTGAAAGGGGCAAAAGACTAGGCTCGGATTTCAGGTAAGATCTGTTCGGGAACTTTCTGATGGCAAGAAGGGTCGGGTAGACTGTTGGGGGGAAGACAGGGCTTGGCCCTCCTGGAGGTAGAATGAAGAGGACGGTGGTGGTACAGGAACAGACACTTTCTAGAAAAGAGCCATGGCCTTTGACATTCTTTCCTGGTGCAGTCCTGGGAATGGTGCCCATGCCAGAGTGGGCTTTAGACTGCCAGCATTACTCAGCAAACTTACACCCAGGGTGCAGAGGATTGCTGTCATCAACGATGACATGCCAACAGGCAGCTCATGCCTCCAACAATCTAGGAGACCCTAGGGTCCCAAGACAGTGCATTTTGCAGTTGCTAATTATCAAGGCATCTCCCCATAATCCTCCATTTTCAGTAAAGTTTATGTGTGTCCTCCACCCACCCTTAGCTGTCCTGATTGATACTTATCTCAGAGGATCACTGTTTTGCTCACAAAGTTACCTTTTGACTCAATCCTAAAATTATTCAGTGGTCAAAAAAAAAAAAAAAAAGAAGCAAATGGAGATTTTAAGTGATAAAATAGAGTAGAGATTAAGGGCCAGAGGAGAAGTAAGGTTGGTGTGGTACTTCAGTGTGGCACCAGGAAGGACGTGGGGCAGGCTGGGAAGGCCTGGGGATTGAGCTCATAACACACCTTGTCTCCCAGGTTAGGATCCAGCGTCCAGTTCACCTGCAATGAGGGCTATGACTTGCAAGGGTCCAAGCGGATCACCTGTATGAAAGTGAGCGACATGTTTGCAGCCTGGAGCGACCACAGGCCTGTCTGCCGAGGTGAGGGCGCCCTGGGTAAGGGAAGCTGGCCAGAAGGCTGGGCTGGGCATGGAGGACAGAGGCTAGCTCCTGTTTCACCCCATTCTCACAGCTCCCCAGGCCTCAGATTCTGCATTCATTTACTAATTAACTTACATTTATTTAGCACCTTATCTATATCAAGGTCTATACCAGGATGAGGAAATCCGGGGGTGGGGAAGAGAGACATGGCCCCTGCCCCGCATGGACCTTGCAGGCTAATGGGGGAGCCACATAGGAAGCAGGTTGCTAACTCATTGCACAAATGTCACAACGACACCTAGACAGGAGGGGAATTCACCTTCATAATGCCACCTTTAATCCCTCCATCGTAACACACACACATCCCGAACTCTGAGTCTCAGTGCCCTGGTTTCTTTCTGCAAACTCGACAATAAGATCTGCACTTCTGAAGATGCTCTCAGCTAAGCAGAATACATGGGCCATGGTCTCAAAGGCTCCTCAGCCCCGACTCCACATCTGGGCATCTTGTTCTCCAGGGCTATGCCGCCCACATCCCCAGATATCACATGGACCAAGGCTGAACTGGTTGAGCCCCATCCCCCAAATAATCCTTAAGTAGCAGACCTGAGTGTACTTCATCGTTAGGACAGGACAGCAGCTGCTTCTGTGGTAGAGAGGGCCCTAGCCTCACCCCACTGGACACCATGAGACGACTTGTAATTTCTTACACTGTGTGCATATCTCTTATCTTCCATTGTTTGTACACATAACCAGAGTTCAGTTCTTGGTGCAAGAGTAAACACTCACTCTGGAGTCTGTAAACAAAGCCAGCAGTTGCTCACGGTAAAATTACATTCTGGATCCCTCCAGTTTAAGTAGGAGATTCTTTGACCCTCTCCAGGCACACGTATCACAATGAAATTCATGCAGATAAGGAGTCCAGGAAAAAACCCTGATCACGACTACACTAAAGGAGGAACAAGGTTCAAGCTGAGACCCGCACCCTTTTTTTTTAATGTATTGATAAGTTATCTGGAAGAGGGTCATGAGCATACCTTTCACATCTTTCAAATAAGCCTTAGATTTATTCATTCTCACTCAACTTTGAAGTGGCCATGATCCACATTTAATAACGTAGTTTGAGTTCCAACTAATTTAAGCTATACTATTTCAAAGATTCCACTTAGCTAATATTTTCCAAAAATCAAACAAAAGAAGAATTCTTGGGTATAACTCTCTTTCCATCAGCTTTGCCACCACCTGACCATGGGCAATTTGGCAAATCACTGATTTTCCCTGGGCTTATTTTCTTATCTGTAAAGGTACGTAATGGCACCTATCTATCCATCTTGTGTTACTTTGAAGGTCAAGTGGAGTTATGTATTTGGAAACACTTTTTCAATTTGGGAGTGTTCAGCAAAACGAATATCCTAGGGCTGGAACAGAAGCTGTATTGCGCAAGGCCTTCTGTTCTGCCCATTGCCTGGAACAGGACCTGGCACATAGTAGGCGTTCAGTAACGTGTTGAATGAATGACTGCACGAATGAATAACTGAATAGTACACCACTCCGATTCCAGGGAGCCAGATGCTGGGTGCGTATAGAAGCACAGAATTATCAGATCTGGAGACCAAAGAACCCTGCGCTAATCTGTTATTTTAAAATTCCTTCTGAGGAGCTAGAATAAGGAAGCCTTTAGATGGTGGTGAGATCTGAGCTCTTTCCATCAGCTAAAGGTTGTCCTCATAGTAATGGGGTTGTTTACATGAATATGCCTGGGGGGCAGGGGGTAGGGCTGGTGTTTCTGAAGTTCACAGTGGAGTAATGTCCTCATCTTTTTCTCCAGACATGTTGTATGCTCCGTTCAAGTCCCTCCTGTGTTTTTGACCCACTTTTCCCTGAGTTCTCTGCCATCCTGTTAACTAAGCATAGGACTAAGCTTTTTCATATCCATTCTCATTCCCTCCTCTGCCACTGTGAGGTGGGGAAAAAATCATGGAAAACAGAGCCAGGCAGAATTGGGTTCAAATGCAGCTATCACCAATTTTTAGCTGTCCTTGGGCCAGTTTCTCCACTTCTCTGAATCCCTTTTTTTTCTCTGCTAAAAGCCAATGATTATAGAACATTACTTAATGATATTAACGGCAAGGACTAGATGAGATAGCGGACCTGAAGGTACCCTTTTAGAAACATCCCAATGTGTCCGTGAGGCTTATGTGTACACGTGTTTGGTTTAAACTGCTCAGCCCTGTTGCCTTATAGTTTCCCGAAGCCTGGCAGCACAGCCACAGCCTCTAGTGGCCGTGGTTCTTTTAGAAGCCTGTTCCCTCACTGTCTTGCCCTGTCGTATTGCAATCACAGTTAGGGAGGCACGCAGACTTTGATCTAGATCACAACTCTGCCCCGTGAGAGCTTACTGGCCCTGGGCGGGTCCTTCTTCTTTCTTAGCCTCAGGGCCCTCATTTGTGAACTGAGGAAAACAAAACCTCCTCTGCCTAGTGATGCAAAATTTAAATAAACCATGTTATTGCAAGTGACCAGCCATCACGGTGGTGGAGAGGGGATTTCCGGTGCGAGTTTACCATCCTGCCGCAGTCTCCATCCCTTTTTCTCTCCCATAGGTCATTGTGAGGGAGGCTCCTGGGTCTGGACTTGGTAGGTCTGTTCTGGGCTCCCCTGAAGGTCAAAGGCAGAGATAGATATTAGATTCAAGGATCCTTTTATTTTGGCATTTATGACAGTTTTTTCTTTTTAAAATCTCTTACTTCGAGTTTAAGGGAACCTCAATTTAAGAATAAAAAGAGACGAAACTCGAATTCCAGGATGGCTCTACTAATAAAAAGGTTACTGAAAAATCACATTCTAAAAAGGATTCACCACCATACATAGTGGTATTATTTTACCTCTAATGCATTTAAATTATGATTTGATTTTAAATATTAATTTCCACACAGTTAATTACACTAAAACATGAGGCCTGGCAAATAATAGGTTCTCGACAAATGTTTGAGGACGACCTGAATGAATCGGTGATTGAAACGAATGAACAATATGGCACTGTGCCCTCATTTTGGAATTTGAAATCAGGTAGTCACAGGTCTTTCTTTTGTTTCCCTCCCACCCGAAGAAATAAGCTACTAATTTGACTCCTAGAAAATTCTGATCTTTCCAAAGAGATTGAGGACAACCGAAATACTGTTATACGAATTCTATTCAGCCCCAAACAGAGGCAGAGTAATATAATGTAGGGCTCATTGGACTTATTTTATATACGGAGCTCAATATTTTAAAATAAAATTTAACAGATGATGTAAGAGGAATATCTCTCACTGAAGTAGGGACAAGGGGTTTGGAGTGGCCCCTTCTAGACCACTCTTAGAAGCCCCTAAGCAACCTTCCAGGAACTCCTGAGGCTTTGGGGAATCATGTTTGTAAACCCCTAATGGAGTGAAGAAGAAGAAATTGACAACCAGGAGACCTGGTTTCTGGTGACCACAAATTGGTGTTGACAGAGGATAGGGACTGAGTACCAGCCCCAGATGAAATACTTAGAGTTACTGAGTCACGGAGTAGATAATCAACAGAAAACAATACATTATTGCTTTCCTTTATAGAGAAGCCCAGTATTTGCTATATAAATTATATGTGTGTATTTATTTATTTATATATATTTTATATATCTATCTATCTATAGATAGATAGATAGATAGATAGATATGCATTTATATGTAAGTTTAGAATAAAAGACTTTTTGGAGGCTAAAACAGCAGATTCAGAACTCAGAGAGCTAAGTTCGCGTTTCAGCCTTGCTGTTAACATACCGTATAGCCCAGGGAAAATTATGGAATTGTTCTGAATTTGCGCCCTCATCCTCGTAACATGGGAGTGAAATGTGGGAAATATGGCACAAACTAGCTGAATTAAATTCCATGAAAAGTCCAGGTGATTCTCCTCCTTTTTGGTGGCCTTTGCCGGATAACTTCCTGGACTTACTCTTTTAACACTAATGTTCCAAGTTTTGTTTTCATCTTCCTCCTCTCCCTTCCCTTCCCTTCTCACCTCTTCTCTCCCTTCCTCTCCCCTTTTTCTCCTCCCCTTTTCCCACATCCCTGCCCCACTCTTACGCCCACCCTCCTCTCCTCTCCTCTGTAGTGACTCTCTCTAGTTGACTCACTTACTACGCTAGAATAAATACAAGCCCCATCGCTCCCTGAGTTCCTTAGCTATACATGTGTATGAATGATGAAGCTCTCATTCATTGAGCTATTTATACTTGTGTAAAGTGTTGCAGTAGACGTTTTTCATAATTTCTTTATGAAGAAAGTTGCAATATACATATTTTAAGTTTAGCTCAGGCTTGGAGTGGTCAGCCAACTTGCCTGTGGGCACAAAGCTAATTGGTTGAGCTGAAATTCAAACCCCAACTCCAAAGGCTCTGTTTTACTTCTTGAAAATTATGCCTGCACAGCCTTCAGAGTCATTATACTGGGTAGAAGCACTTAGAACAACTTTCCCTGCTTTTTGGTAACTTTTATTTATTTATTTATTTTTGGTGTAGCAATAACCAGAGAAAAAGAGGGAGTGACTATGCAGCTTAGGCTTAGAGAAGTTTCTTGAAAGTTATCCAGCAGAGCATTTGATGAGAAAAGGCAAAAAGGGGGACATAAACATGTGTTTACTCATTTATTCAGACCTCATCTGAGCATCTGCCATTTTGCCCACCTGTGGGTTGCAGCCATGAGCTGCCCATCTGTTGGTCAGATCCTGGGGGCTGGCCATTCAGGGGGAAGTCTGCCTATCCTCAGACCCCTTGACCTTATTCCAGACACTAAAAGAAAAATGTAGCTGATGCTCCATTCTGAATCTATTTTAACGTGCTCCATGCTAACTATCTGCAGATTGTAATATTTTAATTAATTTTCTCTAAGCTCTTAAAGCAGTAAATGCCTTTTTTGACCTGTTCTCTCTAATTACCTTCAGCATATTTCAACACATTGCAAATACCATCTAATTTTGGGAAATGAATGCAGGATAAATTGAATCTGAAGCTGAGGGCTTTTAAGGCAGCAAAACCTGGCTTTCCAGAAGAGGTGTGAGGTGATGCCAGTGGAGGTTTGTAAGGACCCCCTGCAGGGCTGGGGTTCTGAATCCACAGGTCCTCTGCAAAGGTGGGCTGGGGTCACGCTTTTGGTTTTAATGATCTTATTCTAATTTGTTTAGTCATATTGTTAGTCTCAAGTGTGTCCACAGACAAAATAATCTTACGTAAAGACACTTCAAGAAACGTAGAAAAAAAAAAAAGATTTTTGGCCTTGAAAGAAATCTTGGGCAGAGTGAAATGGAATGAACGTGGCATTGCGAGTCTGACCTGCCCAGCTCCTCTTTGTTGAGTACTGATGCTGTCCCAGGTCCTGGGCGAGCCTTGGCATCCATTATCTCATATACCTTCATCCTCACCTTACCTCGATGAGGTGATGTCACTCTCTCCATTTTACAAATGAAGTAGAATCAGAGAGGTTTTCTATTTTACCGTGCTTAAACAACCAACAGGTAAATTTAAGACCCAGTAAGCTAAGCTGGTAAACCCCACAGCCTGTGCTCTCCTCACCATGGTAGCTGCCCTCAGGCCCAGCTATATCAAGCACAGTCCGTGAATTTAAGTGTTTCTCAGAGCCAGAATACAGGAGCAATCAGATGCACTCAAGGGGTGTGGAGGAGAGGATTCCCCTAGGACTTTGTTCAAACTTGATTCCACTGACATTTGAGCTCAGGTTGAGGGAGAAGGTCCTTTAGGCTCAGGCCTGGAGCAAGCCACCAGAGGGAACATCCTCACTGAGGTGATGAGCTAGAAGAGGAGCAATTCTGACCCAACAGCCTCTTGCAAATAACCCTTGGACAACCCTCGAGCTTCTTGCTTCAAACGGTTTTCATACTTATTTCCTCCACTTGCCAGTGGCCTTCAGAGAGGAGGGATTGTTTCTTATACATTTTTCTCTCTCCATACTCTGCCGGGCACTCAATAAATGTTTCAATGAGTGAGTGCAGGAATGAGCTCATGAAATGAGAAGCGATGAATTATATCCGGGAGCAATAGAAACTGCTTCCTGGGACAAGTTTATCTTGGCCCTCTCCACACACCAAGGGGAGCTGTAGGATATTTTGCCCCATCAGAGGAAACCAGGTTTGACATCACTTTCATTTTACCTACTTAAGCTTCTGAGTTTGCTTGCTATTTCTTTACCGTTAGGCACTTTGCCTACGATTAGGATAAATTGCCATGTGGGCAGCCACGGAACAGGCTCATAGAACTCTTTATTAAAATAGCTGAGCACTAACATTGAAGAATGAAGTGTCTAGAACTAAAGAACACATTTTTAAAGAAGGCAAACACCTAGGTACAATGTAGTACCTTAACGGTTATCAATCACTACTTAATCTAATTAGTTTAGAAGCTATTTTAAAGAGCTTAATTAGATTAAGCTGTGATTGATAACACTTTATATCTACTTGAGTAGAGCACTTCTAATTCACCTAGAATCTTTATGCTTCCAGTCAAAAGCCTATTTTAGGCTTGTGCTACGTGTGGGGAAGGAATTGGGGAAGTCCTTGATTGGCACTGAGATCATTCGGGCTGCCTGGACCTGGGCTGATTTGGAGGCCTTGGCAGAGTCCTTGGGCACAGAAATTCTGTGACCTAATCGGGTGGCCTTGATAAAGATATCCTGGGATTCTACTTCAGGAAGCCTGAGAGCAAGTGAGAAAACACAGACAGGTCAGTAGAACAAGGGGAGTGGGTATCTTAGCAGGTCCATAGGTGCTTGGGGCCCACCTCACTTTAGGTTGACATGAAGACTCCACCTTTTTGGTGGAGATGAGCTGCTGATCACCACGGAGTCAGGGTAGGGAGCTCACTTAGCCTGACCATGGAAATTCGTCATTGCCTACGAGCAGCAGGTCGGGGCATGTGGGGCCTGCCCTCACCTCTATGCTTCGGGAACTGTGACTTCCCCTTGAGCCTGCTGAGAACCAAGGGGGAAGAAAACAGGTAGCAGGTTATGTCTGGGATAGGACTGTACAGACTTCAGTCTCTTTTGGGCTGGGGGTAGGAGGCGGGGATGGGAACTGGACCTAGACTAAACTAAAAGTCTTGTCTTCCATCTCCTCTCTGCAGCCCGCATGTGTGATGCCCACCTTCGAGGCCCCTCGGGCATCATCACCTCCCCCAATTTCCCCATTCAGTATGACAACAACGCGCACTGTGTGTGGATCATCACAGCACTCAACCCCGCCAAGGTAAGACTCTTGGAGTGGGGGGAAGGGGGGCGGGGGGTGAGGAGTGTCCTTTGGGCAGAGCTGGGTTGGTGACCGTTGGCCTACAAGGGGTTTTGAAACCCAGAACATGGTCGTAATAGGTTCTCTGCGGACAATGCTTAAATATCATTTCTATATTAAGTAGATAAAAAGAATATTTGTAACATACAAGTAAAATATAAAGACTATTAACACAACAAACATTTTTTCCTTAAGCTGAAAGTATAGCCAGCTCTCAGCTTAAGAAAAAGTATCACGGTTACTTTAATGATGTATGTCCCTCACCAATCCCAGTCTGTTTCCTGTTCCCCAGTAAACACTACTTTGATCGTGTACTTATCATTCCTCTGCTTTTCTTTATAGTTTGAACATAAATGTGTATCCTTAAAATTACATTATTTAGTAAGCCAGCATTTGAACTTCGAATAAATGTAATCATGTTGTAGATATTCTTAATCAGCCTCACTCAAAGTTATGTCCCTAAGATTTATGTATGTTGTGTGTAGTTTTGCACTGCTATATACATCTTTTCACAGGTTTATTTCACATTTAGTTTTCTTCCTGTGACATGCCCTTTGTTCTCATAAATTTTACAAGTGTCTTGCCAAGACCCTCAGAATAACTTGTTGTAATCTTTAAATATACCAAAACTATAAATCAGTTGGAGAAGAACTGATATCTTTATGATACTGAATCTTCCAGTCCATGGGTATGGTATAGCCCTCTGTTTACTTAGGACTTCTTTAATGGCTTTCAATAAACTTGTGTAATTTTTTCGTCTATTACGAATCTTGTATATTTGCTCCTAGATATCTTATATGTGTTATTGCTGTGATAAATTGTATCTTTCAAATTTTTATTTCCTACTTGTTCCTTGCTTATATTTAGAAATGCAATTAATTTTTATTCTTTGATTTTTTTTTATAAAGTCTTATAAAAATTTATCTGTGAATTATTTGAGGTTTTCTACATAAGTCATCATCTTCAAAAAAATGATGGTTTGTTTCCTCCTTTCCAATCCTTTTACCTTTTCTTCATTCTTTTCCTTGTCCCAATGTTCTGGATTGAACCTCAAAATATAATGTCAAATCACTGTGACGACAGTGGTCATTCTTGTCATTGTTCGATGGTAAATAGGGTATTTTTACTTTACTTTTTCATCATTAAGTATGATGTGTTCTGAAGCTTTTTTTTTTTTTTTTAGTTTATATTTTTCTCTCTAATTCTAGTTCATTAAGAGCTCTTATTGTGAATGGATGGTGAATTTTATCAAGCACCTTTCTGTATTTATTGATATAATCATATGATTTGCTCCTTTAAACCTACCTTGCATTCTGGGTCTAAAACCAACTTGGTTATTTAGTATAATCAGTTTACACATGCCTGTATTTGGTTTCCTAATATTTTATTTAGTAATTTGCTTCTATTTTGTTAATGAGAGTGGAGGGGTTTTTTCCATGTTACCTTTGCCAGATTTTTTTTTGGGGGGGGAGTCAAAATATTGCTAACCTCATATAATGATTTGGAGAATGTTTCCTCTCCTTCTATTCTATGCAGTTATTAGTGGAGGACTGGAATAACTTTTGTCTTTAAAGTTTGGTGGAACTTTTCAGAAAAACTTTCCAATCTGATGTTCTTTTGTTGGAAAATTTTAAACTATAGATTTAATATTTTAAATGACTAAAGGATTATTTAGATCATCTTATTTTTTTAGACCATTTTTTTAAGTTTTCAGATTTATTGGCTATAAAATTCTATATACTATCTCATCTATTTTTACTCCCTTTTTTATTACTAACTTTGTATCTTTTATCAATACTGCCAAAGGTTTCATATTTTGTTATTCTTTGCAAAGAACCAATATTGGCTTTATTATTACTTCTTTTGATATATTTATTTTCTATTTTACCCATTCTGCACTCATCTTTATTTCCTTCTTTCTATTATATTAGGATTTATTTTCTTATTCTTTTTCTAACATCTTAATTTTGATGCTTAATTCATTATTTTCTAATCTTATTTAAGCTTCTAATGCTATAAATTTCCCTCTAAGAACTATTTTGGCTACATTCCTACAGGTTTTTACATGTAATGTAACTGTTATAGTTTAGTTCTGAGAATTCTCCAATTTCCATTCTTTCATCTTTCAACCATGACTTATTTGGAAATATTTCTTAATTTCCAAACAAAGGATTTTTCTAGCTGTCTTTTGTTACTAATTCTAAAGTTTGTAGTCAGAGAACATTGTCGGTATTTGACTTATTCAAAATTTGTTGAGACGTGCTTTTTGGATCAGAAATGCTCATTTTTCACATATATTCTGTGTGCTTGAAAAAAATAACCTGTATTTTGCCGTTTTTGTGTTCTAATATGTTCATTATATCAGGCTTATTTATTGTGCTTATATCGTTTATATCTTTATTGATTTTGTCTTCTTGATCAGTCAGCTGCAGAGGAAGGCATATTGTCTATATTTCCTTGAAGTTCTCTTGACTTAGCTTTATATATTTTAGGACTGTGTTATCAGAGCATGCAAGTTGAGAATATATATCTTACTGGTGAATTGAACTTTTTCAAAATAATTATGTAATGAATCTCTTTATCTATAGTAGTGTTTTGATCTTAGAGTTTGTTTTCCAAAATATTACATCAGCTTTCTTTTGTTTTTTGTCTAATAAATCTTTTCCTCTTGCTTTAAAACTTTCTAATTCCTAATGCTTTATATGTGTCTTGTATGTAGGTGGATTTTTAAAAATCCATTCTCACGATCTATGATATAACTGAAAAGGTTGGATCATTAAAATTATACAATCCTTTCTGTTCTTTTAGGGTTTCCCTAAAATATTAACATGCATATTTAATATTTAATAAAGTCTAATGTAAATAGTAATTTTATGTTCCTCCTGAAAAGTCAGAGGTCTTAGAACACTATGACTTTAATTAATCCCTCCCAATTCACCTCTAATGGGTGTATTTTCTTGTTTCATAATCACAAGTCATTGTTGTTATTATTTAATAAAACTAATGTCCATTTAGATTTACTGATATATTTACTGCTATTTTGTTTGCTATTCTTTCTTGCATATTAGTTCTTCTCTTTGGAGTTACTTTCTTTCTGTCCAAAGTACATGCTTTAAGGTTTATTTTCTTATTGATGACAAACTTTCTTAGTTCTTGTTTGTTAACATGTCTGTTTTCTCTTTCTTCTTCTTCTTCTTCTTTTTTTTTTTTTTTAGCCGAAGCAACCCTTGGTCGACCTCACAGATTGCAAGGACCTTGTCATCTTATGATCCCTTATTTTTTATTTTTTGTGCCCACAGTACCTTGTCTTCCTGGATGGTCTCCCATCCTAACCAGGCCCGACCTGGCTTAGTTTTCGAAATCAGATAGGATCAGGCTTGTTCAGGGTGGCATGGCTGTTGATTTTCCTTATTCTTGAAAGAACACTGGTATTCACTAGATATCCAGTCCTTGGTTGATATACTCTCTGCACATGGGAATATTCCAGTGTCTCGTAGGTTCCAATGTTGCTGTAAGTTTTTTGTTAATTCTCTGAATAACAGTCTTCTGGCTGCTTTTATGATCTTTTCCTTTTCTTTAGTTTCACTATCACCTGTCTAGTTGTGGATATAGTCGTATTTCTCATACTTGATTTCATTAAGCTTCTTGAATCCATGAATTGTGTCTTTCATTAGTTTGGGGAAATTTTTAGCCATAATCTTTTCAACTGTTACCTCTCCTTTATTCTCTCTATTTTCTGTTTCTGGAAGTCTGACAAGGCACTCTATCTTCTCTGTTTCTTAACTTCTATCACGTTTTCTCTTTTTCATTCTGTTCACTAATTCTCTGTTGAATTTACTCACTGAAGAATTGTTTTAATTTCAAACATCATAATTTTATTTTTATGAAATTCTATTTGGTTCCTTTTCAAATGTTTTTGATCACATGTATAGTCTCTTTTTCCTTACTCATATATTTAGATCCTTCTTTAATTCTTTAAATTTATTAAACATATTCTATGCCTGTTAATCTCAATATCTGAAATCTTGGCAAGTTTGATTCTGTTGTCTGTTTTTTCTTAACTCTTGCCCCCAGAACAATGTTTCCTTCTTTGTTTTATAACTTTTAACTATGTGGTTAGAACTTACAAACTTTATTTGTGGGAATTATTTAAGACCTGGGTAGAAGGTGGTTTCTTCCAGAGAAAGTTTACATTTGCTTCTGCTAGACTAAATTCGCAGTATGAAGGTTTAAAACCACCCAAGTAATCTGAAGGAATATTTATTGTGCCGGAGTCCCAGGGGAAGTTATCTGTTTGCTGTCCACTCAGCGTCAAGGTCTGAGATAAAAAAATCAGCCTCCAGAGGGCAGATTAGAAGAAAGACAGGCTTATTTCTAGTTTACCCCCATACTAAGGGTGCATCTTTAACTAGCCCGGCTTTATTCAAAGGTGTCCTATTAGAGTCTCCTACTTTGGTAAGGCATGACCTTTGTCTGTTATTCCTTCCTTTACACAAGACCTTGAAAACCAAAAATCTATTTTACTAGTTTTTAAAAAAAATGCACTCAAAGCCAAAGCCAACTTCATGCTCTGAGTCATATTTTGGGCCCCTGCAGTCACTGGATTTTTGACTCAGGAGTATTCTTTCTATATTTGTCTTCTGGGACTGCCATAACAAAATATAATAAATTGGGTAGATTAAAAAAATAAACATTTATTTTTCTCATAGTTCTATAGGCTAGAAGTCCACTGTGATGATGCCAGCAAAGTCTGGCGAAGACTTTCTTCTTAGCTTGTAGATGTCCTCCTTCTCACTGTGTTCTCATATGGCCTTCCTGTTCTCTGTGTACTTGCAGAGGGAGACTCCCTAGGGTCTCCTCCTCTTCCTCTTCTAAGGACACCAATCCCATTGGATAAGGGCCCCACCCTTATGTCCTCAGTTAATCTTAAATACCTCCCTAAAAAGCCTCACCTCCAAATACTATCACCTTAGGGGTTAGGATTTCAACATATGAGTTTTAGGGAGATAGAATTCCATTTATGCACTACCTTGTAAGATGCTTCTTTTTCTTTTCAAATTTTACTCAACATGTTAGAATGGTTTGATCAAGGAGCCTAGGACCACAGTGCTAAGAATGCTGGAAACAGATTTCCTCTGCAAAGCGTTTTACAAAGAAAGAGTCAAACCGTTTGATGGACCTAGTCAATGGAGAAGGATGCTCTAGCCACTTACGGGTGAGGATGGAGGCTAGACCAGAAGAAGGACTTACTACCATAAGGTTATTAAATTGTTGACTAGAAGGCTCTTTCTTGCGCATTGTTAAAGATGCTTAACTCTGTTTTCTTTTGAACCCAAAGGTGGAGTACAGGGGGTAGGTATAGGTAAGGACTGAGAATTTTCTGAGAAACAATTTGATTGATCCCAGAAGGCCTACCTTTAGCAAGTGTTTGATAATCACTGGCCTGGTATTGGGCACTTTACCATGTGTCCTGCAAGAAGGCACACCAGCTTCAGTTCCTGATGTCAGCCCCTCTGAAAGGCACTCCCTTAGAGTCGAGCTGTGCAGAAAGCTCTCTAGCATTTCCACAGGTTTTTCGTGGGCTTCAGGTAGTCTTGGGGGAGCCCAGAAAGGCTAAGTGGCATCTCTTCCTGACACCATGTGGTCGAAGATCCACACAGCACACAATAGTAGAAAGTAAGGTGTCAATGTGGAAATGCAAAATCTATGACTGAAGAATTGAAGCTGCCTGCCTGCAAACTACAGGAAAATGGTTAGTGTTTTCTTAACCCTGTTCACTAGGCCACAGCAGAGATACATGTGTGTCCAAGGACTGCCTACCTAGCCATCTTTGGGATGTCCCCTTGAGAATAAAAGCACAGCTTCTCGAAGTTCACAGTATGTTTTATGAGACAAGCATGCATTCGTTTATTGACCATAGGTAATATCTATGCCCTTGAAGAATGTGCTCATAGGAGAGAAGACATATTTGCAAATAAAAAACCGAAGTACAGATAAAGTACTAAAATACAATGGAGGTATGTCCAGAGCACTATGGGAAAACCTAGGAGGAAGCTGCTCACTGGAGGTTTTCACAAAGGAGGTGATATTGAAGGATGAGTAGGCTTGGAAATCAATGACACCGAATAGACATGTGCAAAGGCACTGAGGTTTGGAACAATCTCTTAGAACTGAAAGTAATTCAACATGCCTGGATCAAGATGAGGATGGAAAGGTCAGCAGGATCCAGATCGTGGTGAACCGACATGCTTACCATAGAGGCTTGGGTTTTATCCTGACGTGGATTTTGAAGGATAGAAGTCTTAGACTGTTGGTAATAACAATAGTAGCTCTCTTTTATTATATGTTTATCGTGCGCTGAGCACTGAGCTAATAACCCCCTGATGTAAATGGTTTTATTTCGTTCTCATAATATCATGATTAATTAGGGTTTAATAAACCCATTTGGTGGTTGAAGAAACTGAATCATGATAGGTTAAAAGTTATTAAATATTTCTGTAGTGCATGGTCAGTAAGGAACAGCATGGGATTTAAACCCGGTCTTTATGGCTCCATTGCCCATGCAATTAAGTAGCTGGATGGAACGAGGTCTAAGAGTAGCAGGGAGCGAGCAGGGTTGACAACACTGGGATCAGTCCTGGGGAGCATGAGGACCACTCTTCTTCTGAACCAGAGTAATAGCAAGAAAACCTGAGTTTTTGAAAGATTGCTCTGGCAGGAGTGGAAAGGGTTACAGAGGGATGCTGGAGGGGCGAGACCAGTTAGGAAGCTGAAGCGATGACCCAAGTATGAAAAATGGGAGCATCAACCAAGGCTTTGGAAATGTGGATGGGAGACAAATTTGCAAGAGATTTAGGGGATGGAATGTGACTTGGTGGCTGATTGGATATGAGGATTCAAGGAGAAGAAGGAGTTTATTTGACATCGTATCCCAAGTGACCAACACAGTGCCTGACACATAGTAGGCATTCAGGAAACATTTATTCAATGAACAAATGAATGATGACTCAATGCTTTCTGACTTGGACCAGTGGGAGGCTTTCAAAGGAAATACAAAAGGAGGAACAGGATTTGCAGAGTGGTCAAGAGGGAAATAATGGTACTTTTGAGGTGGTTTATCTGATGGCATTTGGATACAGTGTTGGAAACTGAATAAATCTGAGTTCCAGAGAGAGATTTGGGTGTTATCTCATCGGTACATGGGTGGGAAAAGAAGCCTCAGGAATGGGCAGCTCTTCTTGAAAAGAGCAAAGAGAATAAGACGATTCAGAATGGATCTGGGAGCACCATCCTTGTAGATGAAAGGGATCCCTGTCAGAAACAGAGAAAGGCAGTGTACGCGGTAGGAGAATCATGCTGCAGAATTAGGAAGAGTGTTCAACAGGATATGTCTGACAATGGCAATGATGAGAAAAGGCTTATTTGAAAAGGACTGAAGAGACCGTTGGCTTTGGCCTTGGAAGGAGATCTTTCAGTGGAGCCCTGGGGGGCAGAAATAGAAGGAATGGGGAGTGAATGGATGGAAGGGGAAGCCCTAGAGGCCAGGAGTGTAGACAGCCCTTTTGATGAGTTTCATGGTGAAGTAAAGAAAGGAGAAAGGACATGCACGGAAGAGGGAGAAGAGAATGTTTTGGGCCACTTAGGGTGTGTGTTTGTTTGTTTGTTTGAGATATTGGAAACTTGCATATGTTTGTAGGCTGAGGGCAGAGCAAACAAAAAAGGAAAGAGTGAAGATGTAGGATACAGAAGATGGTGAGTGAAGAAGGGAGGTTCTGGAGTAAATGAGAGGCCAATAGGATTGAGAATGCAGGGGCTCCCTTTGCAAAGAGTGGGTGAAGTACGATGCTGTTATGCGAAGGAGCCAAGAGTTCTGCCTGCAGGAGTGTAGAATAGAGCACGTGTCCTCTGGTCTCCTCATAGTCATGGAATGATTACGCATTCCCGGCACCTGAATATGCGCGGACATGAAGACCCTCCCTGGAATTCCATCCCCTTTGTAGGACCTCTGCTGCCTGAGCTTTAGAGGGAGCTAGGAATGTTCCACTGATGAGGCCTTCTCCACCCCAAGGGCAATAAGAAAGTCCAAAGAGAGAAATAAAACGTGCTGGTACGAGAATGGCCAAGAGCCTACGTCAAGATACCAGCACTGACTGAGCACCTCTTGGCTGTTCAGCCCTACACCGTGGGAATGTACAGTCTTACTGGGGAGGCAGGTGAATGATGTGACTCTACTCAATAAACTGAGAATGAAACAACTAAAAACACGCCATTCCATCATTCTGGAAGCTTGGCGGATTCAGGCAAAGGGAAAAGAAAACTCAGCTCCGTGTGCAGCCCCACATTTCCGCTTTGGCTGGATATCCTTGGGAAATGTAAAGCCCATCTTGGCCGTTGGGGCTATCTTAGTCCTTATAGTCTGTCTGCCCACAATATTAATTCTCAAACTTGGTTAATCATCAAAAATACCTGGAGAGGCTTTAAAGACACAAATTTCAAAGCTCTTTCCTCAACAATCTGATTCAGTGGATCAGGGATGGGTACCTGGAACCTATATTTTAAAAAAGCACTCTGGTGGTTCTGACCAGCCAAGCTTACGTGATAAATAATAAAGTCCTTCCCTCCCAGGAAAGCACACAGGGCCCACACTCACCCCCCTCAGGCAGCCCCAGCTTCAGCCACACTGAACTCCTTGTTCATAGACACGTCTGGTCCTTTAAGACCTCTGTCAGGGCTCGTCCTGTCCCAGTGCGCCTTCCTTTGTCCAGGCAAATTCTTATCCCCTTTTGAGACACATTCCAAAACCCCTTCTTCTGAGAAGCTTTCCTAACTCTACCAGGTCTTGCTCCTTCCTCTGTCCCTACAGCACCTTTTGTTTGTGTGTATCATATTATACTGTGTTTGGAATCTTCTCCTCCTCCCTCCCTCCCGCGCCCCACTAGCTCGGGAGTGCCCTGAAACCAGATCAGAATTTTATGTAGTACGTCTTCTGCAGATAGCACAGAGCTCGATACAGAGGAGGAGCTCAGCAGATGATTGATTACGTTAATAACCAATGGAGGACACCTGTCTCTATGTCAGGTAGCTTCTCAGGTATGGCCCCACCCACATTTGCCACTGCGGCCTCCTCCCGTTTAGGACCTTTCAGTTCAGCCTCCTAAAGACATGGCTGATGAAATTTCCGTGGTCAGGACTAAAATCCAGACCTGCGCCAGTGCCCCCTACCTGCACACATCTGCTTTTCTTTCTCAGCTTCTCAGCATGAACTCAAGACATATGATTCAATTTGCATATGAACATCACTGGATTTGATCAAGAAAGGTAATCCACTTTTGCTAGAAAAGAAATAGAAGTGAGGCAGGAGAGGAGGAGAGAGATGGGAGAGGGGGGGATGAGAGTATGACGGAGAAGGAGGGGGTATGGAAGGGAGAGAGAAAGGAAAGCTCATTTCATGAACTTCAAAGCCAGAGATAATAGCGTTTTGATTATTCACTCCTTGAGGATTATCGGTGTCACCCTTCCCTTTGTAGACCTGAAGAATTAAAAAAAATAACTCTCCAGGCAAGTGATCACTCAGTAGTGCAAATGTCAGGAACACATTCGTTAGCCCATTTGTTCAATCACTTATTCATTCAGCAAGCGTTTACTCATTCCCTCTGTGTGCTGAGCTCTGTGCAAGATGCTGGCTGGCCATCAGAGAGGTCAGGTACCCCCACAGCACATTTTTCATGACTGGGTGACCTTTTAAGGACCCCCTCCAAGTTTTAAACCTGATTCCTTTCCCTCTTACACTGTCTTCACTTCAGATCGTATGTTGACATTCCCCTCCCCCGGAACTGACTGTGGCCCTGATGTTCCCATACCTCCTCCTCTGGACTTGAAGATTAGCCTTGTCCCTTCCTCCAGCCAGGATTTGGTGCCCCACAGATTTGCCCTGTCCTCATGCTTCCCTGATTTCAGTGCTTTCCACACCGTATTGAATTTTCTGTGAATTCGTGTATCTCCTCTTCCAGGCTGTGAGCTCTGAGCGTGGTGGCCATGTTTATCTTGCTTGTCGTTCCCCTTCAAAGCTCACACTTGGCAAGTGCATATCAGCTGTCAAACGAATAAATGAGTAAATGAATCCATCAATCAATGAGCGAAGGCGTCATAAATGGGCGAAAGGGCTTATGACTCTTAAGGCCACCAAAGTTAAATGGAGATAGTGACCAAAGTTCCAGAACCTCTGAAAGTTCTCAGTCGCTGACCCTGGCTTTACTTTCTCAACCTCCTCAAAAGCCTTCCTTGTCCAAAATATGTAAAGAACTCATACAACCCAATAATATAAAAACAAAAACTCTTATTTAAAGACAGGCAGAAGGTCAGAGTAGATGTTTTCCTGAAGAAAAGATGTAGATAGATTGCCCACGGGCATATGAAAAGGTGCTCACCATCGCTAATCATTAGAGAAATGCAAATCAAAACCACAGTGAGACATCACTTCACACCTGCTAGAATAGCTAGTATCAAAAGGACAGTAAAGAACAAGTGGTGGCAAGAATGTGGAGAAAAGGGAATCTTCATTCACTGTTGGGAATATAAATTGGTACAGACACTATGGAAAGCAATATGGAGATTCCTAAAAACAGAACTATCACATGACCTAGCAATTCTACTTCTGGATATTTATCTGAATAAAACAAAAACACTAATTCAAAAAGATATATGTACCCCTATGTTCATTGCAGATTATTCACGATAGTCAAGATATGGAAACAACGTAAATGTCTATTGATAGATTAATGGTTAAAGAAGATGTGGTACATATACACAATGGAATACTACTCAGCCATAAAAAAGGATGAAATCTTGCCATTTGCAGCAACATGAGTGGACCTTGAGGGTATTATGCTAAGTGAAATTAGTCAGAGAAAGATAAATACTGTATGCTTTTGCTTAGGTTTAGAATCTAAAATACACATGAACAAGCAAAATGAAACAAAATGTATAGACACCAAGAACAAACAGATTTATGGTTGCCAGAGGGGAGGGGCATTGCAGGGTCGAGGGGTGGATGTAATGGGGGAACAGGGTCAAAGTTGCAGTCATATAATAAGTCATGGGGATGTAACATACAACATGGTAAATATTGTCAATAATATTGTATTACATATTTTGTACCTTTATATGATGATGGGGAAACTAGATATATTGAGTGTATACAAATATTGAATCATTATATTGTACACCTGAAACTAATATAATGTTATATGTCAATTATACCTCAATTTAAAAAACAAAACAAAACAAACAAAAAACAAACCCTTCCTCTAAGGTGCTAGAGGCTTATCTGCTTGAACTCCTGAGGGTCCACATCAGCCTTCCCACCAGTCTCCCCTCCTGCCCACCCCAAGAGCCAATTCTCCGGCCCTACCTTGGGAAGGAATCACCATGCAGGCTGAGCCTAGGAAAAGGGAGTTACTTTCCTTTCATGAGGTAATAGTTAAACTGACAGCAGCATTAGTTAAATGAGGCCGGGTGGGCCAAGGATAGCCCTCCGGAGCTCAGGGCTCAGAGAAGTGCTCTAAGAAGGAATAGGGGAAGTGGGACTGGAGTCTGGCATTGTGGAGGGGGCTCAAAGTAGCGGGGAAGGGGCAGGCCATGTAAAGCCCAGAGTTCCTAAGATGTTCAACTTTATCCTGAGGGTCAAGTGTTAGCAAACTATTTTTTGTGGTGACTAAAGCCTTTCTTCAGAACTGGTAGCCATTAGCTTGCAACTGGCTGTGATGTGCAGAAAACACCTTGACAGAAGCTTAAACAAAACAGTTTGTTTTCTCTACATACCAGACAGAGGTTGAGAGGTGCAGAGTCCAGGGCTGGTTTAGTCTCCAGCCCTGTATCGAGCACCTTTTATTTTTCCCTCTGCCATTCTTCTTGTGTGACTCTTGTCTCATAATCACAAGGAGGCTGTTCCACCTCTGTCCTCACGTTTGTATCCCAGGAAAGCAAGGAGAAAGGAAGGAAAATGCCCAGAGGATTCCTCAGATCGTCTCATTGCCCAGAAGCCTGTCATTTAGCCATCCTTAGCTCAGAGAGCTGGGTACGTTACCCAAAGTCAGGGTTCTGTTAAAGATAAATAAACATAGAGAGGGACATTAGTAAACCTCCACCTATGTCAGTCACAGAATCCCAAAACAAGTGGCCCACTCTGGCTCTTTCTCCACCTTTACTGGTGGCCCGTGAAGTACCCGTCTATGGGACCCTGAGCTGCCTGAGAACCCAGATTGGACACCATTGCTCTAGGCCAGAGGTCAGCAAAACTTTTCTATGAAGAGCTATATTGTAAATATTTTAGGCTTTGAGAACCATGTAAGGATTTTTTTGCACATTTTTCTTTGTAGTGTTCTATTTATTTTTTAATCCTTTAAAAGTTTGAGTATTTCTTAACTCAAGGGTCCATTCAAAAATGGGCCACAGGCCAGATTTGGCCCAAGGGCCCTAGTTATCCAGCCCTTGCTCTAAGGGAGCATGGGGCACAGAGTTTTTGGTTCAGAGTGAAGGAGGGGGAGCAGAGACAGGGAGCCCAGCTAGAAGGCTATGGTAGAAATGCAGGGATGAGACAAAACAACCTCAGCCTAGATTTCCTGGGGCTCCAGCTTCCCCCAAAATGCCCATCAGCTCTCAAGTCCTCTGCAGCCTCACCAAGACATTGGGCACAGGCTTGAAGGACTGGGATCCCTGTCCCTTGACTGGTCCTGGACAGTGCTCCAGAAGTGAGAAATGTCCTCTGGAACCCAGGGTGGGCATCTTCCGTGGTCCCGCTCCCATCCACCCTGACACTAACCCTAACCCTAAATCCTAACTTTAACCCCACGGTTCTCGGAAAAGGCGGCTGAGTGCTGAGAGGTATAGTCAACAGGACTCCCTCCCGCCTCTTCCCCTCTACGGTGAACACCAGCTCAGGCTTCCCTAAGCCCCCTCCTACTTTTGGAACCTGTACCCACTCCCGGCAGGTCTCTCTGCCTCCAGCTTTCCCTTCATGCCGAGTTGTAACTTCCCCTCATCTTCACCCTCAAATAGCCCACACTGCTTGCTCTGGCCTGCCAGGCAAAAGCCAAGCGCAGACTCCGCCAGGCTGCTCTCTTCCCTCCACTCCCCTGCCTGGCTGCCCTCCGTGCTCCTCATTCCTCTGTTCACTCATCACCACATTTCTTGAACAAAACCCTTCGTCCTGCGAGGGCCAGCACGTCTATACCTCCTTCCTGTGACCACCTTTCATCTCTCCCTTCTTTGTGATCCTCCAGCACTCACTGCACCATACCCTTGGCATTTAGATTCTGCTCTCAATTGTCAGGCCAGTGAGGTAACACAGGAAGCATCTAGCTCGTTGCTTGGCACATAGCAGGTGCTCAGTAATTATGTCCTAGATGATGGGTTTGTTTATTCATTTATCTAACGAGTGTAAATTGGGTGTCCGAACCATATACAAATGTCCTTCTTTGATCATGCTTGTTTCATGAGTTGCTACTCTCCTGCCTCAGAAAGGCATTTTTGTGAGCCTAATTGATCTGCACGTTAGTTAATGAGTCATTATAGGATCCTGTCTTTAAACAATGGCCAAAGGGTGGCGGGGAGAGCATCAGTACATTGTGCACTGAGACCCGTCCCAAAGCTGCAGTGTCTTATGCATCGTACTGTCTACTTGGCATCATTAGCGCCTATGTTAGGGTCAGATGCTCTACAATGCAGTTCACATCAATGGCTGCTCTAACCGGTGACGTGAGTCATTTTATGGCTCTGGTTTCTGGCCTTCAAAGCAATGTTTTCCCATTATAGGCCTAGTAATCCTATGCTCCCTTTTTTGGAGGTGGCATGCTGAGCCAGTGCCCTCTGCCCCAGGGTGGCAAGAAAGTGCAGTGAGGACCTTTAGTCCCTCAGAGGCCAGGCCCCTCCTCCTGCAGAAGGCACTGCCGGGCTTTCAGTATTTTATATGCAGCAAATCTTTGCTGAGCTGCTGGGATGCAGATAAAGAGCTTAGGAAAGGTTTGAGAGGACCAGTCATGCTCCCTACCTCGCAGACCTGAGAGTTTCTGGGACACTATGAGGGAGTAGAACAGAGTGGCAGAGAGCCTGGCCTCTGGCTGCCTGATACGTCTGAGTTCTACCACTTTGCTGTGTGATCCTAGGCAAGTTGCCTGACGTCTCTGTGCCTGAGTTTCCCATTTACGAAGTGGAGGCATTCATTGTAGCTCTCGTCATTGTAAGCTCTGCATGAGTTTATGTATGTAAAGTCCTCAGAACAGGGTCGAGCCCATTGTAGGTGTCAGCTCTTGCAGTTAAGAAATCTCACAAGAGAAGATGATCAAAACTGTGGTTAAGTGTCTCAAAGAATTATCTAGACAAGGGGATGGCAAACTACTACTGCCTGTGGGCCTAAATCTACCTTGTTGCTTCTTGTCGTAAATAAAGTTTTATTGGAACCCAGCCACTGCCATTTATGTACAGATTGAGTATGTCTGTGTTCACTCTGCAGCAGCTGAGGTGGGCAGTTGCAACAGACATATGGTCTGCGCAGGGGAAAACATTTGCTCTCTGGCCCTTTACAGGAACAGTTTGTCGACCTTTGTTCTAGATAATAACCCCTGTGAGGGATCCAAGAGCCTAGCAATCAGTCCATGCTGGAGAATCAGGAAAGGTTTGAAAAATGTTCACCCATTCAACACTGTCGGAGCCCTTGGCATGCCGACAGGCACTGGCAGTACAGAGGCAGTGAGACCTGGCCACCCCCCTCCAGAAAGTTCATGGTGTAGTGGAGGACCAGGCAAGCAGATCACTCACAGTACAGCAGGTAAGTGCTGACACAGAGGTGAGAGGAAGGGTCCTCAGGGGACACATGAAGAAGAGATGCTCAAGGATAAGGAGACATCGCTGAGGGAGCCAGGAGGAAGGGGAGGAATCTGTGCAAATAGGCGTCATGAATGGACCCACATGAGGGGGTGTCACACAGGAACTCAGGTGGTTACGCAGGCTGTGCGGCTGGGAGGGCAGCAGGGAGCGGATGCCAAGGACCCCTCCTTGTAGGTCATTCTACAGGGCGGGACTGGGAGGGTAGGAGACGAAAAAGATTCCAGCCTGAGAAGAGGACCTCATGATGATGACATTGGCCGTCAGGGAACATGAGAGGCAGCCTTGCTTGCTCAATGGGAAAACCAGAAGGGACGCGGCATCCCCACTCGCTGATGATGGTTACATTTCATCCCTTTTTCTAACAGCTGCAGCCTGCCAAGGCCCCCATGGTCCTTCACTTACAACATCGCTACAGCCCAGAGATGAGTCTCCTGGTTTTCCACTATCCCTCAATACTGTTGCTCCTAAAACAGAAATCTCATGTCATGCCTTTGCTTATAATTCTTCCGTAACTCCCCCTTGTCTTTGGGACAAAGCCCAATTCCTTAGCGTGACAGACAGACTTTCCTATCCTGGCTCCTCCTCCTTCTCTCTCATCACTTCCCCTCTTCCCCACCCCATTAAACAGCTCCAGATCAGCTAGGAGTCTCTGGACAAACTGGTCCTTCCATGCCTTTGCCCATCCATGCACCTGCTCCTCCCTCTGCCTGGACTGCTTTCCCTTCTTTATCCATTTATTGAACTCAGTTTACTTCCCAAACAGCCTGGGCTTTCTTACCTTCAGGAAACCTGCTTTAGCCTTTCTTCCAGCCAGTGGCACTCACCTCCTCCTGTGTCCTATTGCCCATGCAGTGCAGAGGCCCCACATAGATGGTACCCAGGCTCGTGAATGAGTGCAGTGGCAGTGTGCTTCTGAGGCATCTGAAGGCACCTTGGGCGAGGCTATGCTAGCACGCTGACAGTACGCGGGTGCTGGGCTGTTTGGTTTAGAAAGAGGAAACCTGCATAACTAGGAAAAACTATCCACAGGAACTCTCTCCTCTTTAGGTCATAGAGTAGAGAACAAAGGAGCACCTTCAGCCTCCCCACTGGGAGACTGAAGATCTTCATCAGACTAAAACCAGACTGACACAGACAGGAAGAGATGCAGATTAGACTTTGGGAGTGGCGCCTCTGTGTGCTGTCTTCTTGAATGGCACCACCATCCAATCCAGGCACTTGCCCGAACCGGAAACCCACAAGCCATCCCAGATCCCTCCCTCTCCCTCAGTCCCCATGTCCCTCGGTATGGCTCACCTGCGTCTCCGTTCCGTCTCCATTGCCCTCCTTCGTCGCTCACCTAGACCACCGCAGGAGCCGGGCACCGCCCTCACCATCTCCGGCCTCACTCCCGCCACATCCGTCTCCATACGAGCAGCCAGGCCGATGTTTTCTCAAAGACCTATGTATCCTGCCACCCGCTGTTTAAAACTTCTCCACTTCTCCTCCCTCAGGATGAACCCCAACCCTTAGGGACAGAGTTATAAGACTCTCTGGGCCTCACTCCAGGCAAACTTTTTGAGGTCTGGCCCTTCTTGAGTCACCTCCTTGCACTGAATGCCCAGCCACATTGTCTGCCCTCTCCCCTAAGTGTGGCAGCAAGCAGTGATGCTCAGTTTGTGGACCTGCCATTGGCAGACACTGAATGACCGCTTGTTCTGGAATGTTCCATGTCTGCCACAGCTCAGGCCTTGTGCATCTGACTCCTCAGAATACCTCCCGCCCTCTCTTAGCATCCCAACTTTGTTGGCCAGTCTTCCACATCCTTCAGAACTCTCTAACCCCACTATCACGAAGCACCTCCCCTCCTGCTACCACCATAGGACAGTGAGCCACCGGCCTCTCTGTGCTCCCACAAGCCCTCATCATAGTGTCCATCACCCTGTATTGTGGTTTTCGGTTTGCTTTTCTGGTCTCCCCTGCTCACCGAGGGCAGGGACAGTGTTGTGCTCACTGTTGAAACCCCACCTCCTAGCCTGGCATATGGTGAGTGCTTAGTAAATATTTGTGGAAGGCAAGACTACGACAAATTTGTGAGAAGACTCTTGTCGAAATTCCTTCCTTAAAAATTCATTTATTCAACAAATAAACAAAGAGGATGGAGAAAAGCAAGCTGAGACGAGGCTGAGAGAGATGTCTGCAAGTCCCTGGGGGCAAGATAGCTAAGATTCCACATGTGGCCTGAAAAATTGCCACCAAGCTCACGGGGATTTCTGTGCATTAAAGCGTGAAGAAAGAGTCCAACATCTCAGAGTTGGCCAGATGTGCCTGGTGTTGCCATGACAGCCCCCAGAATTGAGCAGATGTGCCATGAACATTTTTGGAAAACATCAGGGGACCCCAGAGACTAGATGGCCTGGAGAGAAATAGTTCACACTCAAAAAGGTGGCACGGAAATGCTTGTTTGGATTGAGAGTCTTGTGGAATGGTGTCTCGGGGATCCTGGACATCAGGACATAACAAGGAAGCTTCTTACTATCCTCAAGACTCTGAAAGTCTCTCCCAGCAGCCCCTGCCTGGCCCCTAATCCCATGCTCTCTCCCTAGGTGATCAAGTTGGCCTTCGAGGAGTTTGACTTGGAGAGGGGCTATGACACCCTGACGGTCGGGGATGGTGGGCAGGATGGGGACCAGAAGACGGTTCTCTACATGTAAGTGAGCGGAGCGTACGGTTGGGAGGGTGGGAACCTGTGTACCTGGGCTGAGGGTGGCGGGACCATCTTGCTGGCTCCTGCCTGGTCCTCCAGACCACACTGCAACCAGGACAGGTATCCCACAGTGCTCCTGGTTTCAGCAACGATCCCTTCTCCTCTCTCTAGTCCAACCAGAGGAAACAGAGCACTGGACCAAATCCTCACTAGAAAGAGTACAGAATGAGCGATCTCTTGGGGAGCAGGGAAATAGAGATTTTGCATCTATACCTGGAGCAGTCCACCTGGCTGTCTGCTACACAGACCCTGCTGCTGCCACCCAACAGTTTTTCCTCACGGCCAAGTACATCTGTGGCAATCTGACTTCAGACAGAGACAATGAAGTGTTTTTGCTAACCTCCCTGGACGCCCAGAACTCTCTGGGAAGCAGGTGGTTCCAAGGAGTTGGGATGACTTAGACATAGTACCCACATTTTCAGAGCCCAGAAAGGCTAATACGACACAGTCTAGTCAAGGGAGAGGATACCTCTGTTATGTTGGGTCTTGGCTCTTGGGGGCCATTTAGCTCCTCCTTCGCCCACTACCATTAGCCCAACACGAAGCAAGATAATGCTCGTGTTCAGTGCATGTGGCACAGAGCGACAGACAGGCATGACCTCATCCTTCTTCCCTGCCCAGAAGGAGTAGGTTTTCACATACATCGAGCACCTACTATGTGCCCGGGCTCTGTGCTGGGAAGTCTCACATCAGTTACCTCACTTAGTCCCTACAACAGCCACGTGAGAAAGGCATTATTATCTCCATTTAACAGGTGGGGAAACTGAGGCCCAGTGGTTGCTAAGATGGTTGGTGGCAGAACCAGCACTTGACTTTACATCTTTTGATTTCAGTGAAGGACAGTGCCCCATGCCATACCCCCTCCCAGCCAGGCTTGCTCCAGGCAAACACACTGTGGTTCTAACGGTGAATGAAAAACGGCTACTTGATAATAGCTGACTCGTCTTGGAGCTGTTCTGTTCTGGGGAGCTTCCCACACCTCCCCCACACCTACCTGGAGAAGATTCTAACAGGACAGTTAAAGGACTCATAATGTTACTCACTGAGTCAGCTGACATGCCTGGAGCCTGGGTTCTCTCAGGAGAAAGGAATGGAATGTGAGCCTGAAGGGTGCCTACCTCTTGGGTGTCTGCCCCCTACCTACGCCACTGTATTAATCAGGCTTCTTCAGAGAAGCAGAGCTAATAAAGTGTATATAGAGAGAAAGGGATCTATTGTAAGGAATTGGCTTACACGATTATTGAGGCTGACAGGTCCCAAGATCTACAGGGTGAGTCGGCAAACTGAAGACCTGGGAGAGTGGTGATGTAGTTCTAGTATGAATGTCAGCAGGCTCAAGTCCCAGGAAGAGCTGATGTTTCAATTCAAGTCCAAGGCAGGAAAAAAAATAAGCCAGCGTTCCTGCTGGAGTTCAGGCAGGCAGGAAGAACTCTCTTTTACTCAGAGGAGGGTCAGCCTTTCTGTTTAATTCAGGCCTTCGATTGAATGGGGTTCGCCTACATTGGGAAGAGCAATCTGCTTACTCAGTCTACCATTCAAGTGTTAATCTTACTCAAAACCGCAGATACACCCAGAATAATATTTGACCATATACCTGGGCGTCCAGGGCCCAAGCGAGTTGACAGCATCAAATTAGCCATCACACCCACCTCTCCCTTCTTCTTGGTGCTTCCCCATCACTCACTTGACCTGGTTTGGTGACCCGTATGGTGTAAGTTTAGTGTGCCCAAGAAGCCAGGATCCCAGCTTTGTCTCCCCCTGCAACCCCTGTGTGCTTTGCCATAGAGAGAACCTCACAACAGCAGAACTGAAAAGATTCTTGGGGATCATGCAGCCCAATCCCTTCATTTAACATGCAGTAGAAAAGCACAGATAGACTCAGCCATTTGCCCAAAGTCCCACAGCAAAGAATGGTAGAGCCAGCATTTGTACCCGGGTCTCAGGACCAGTCTAGTGTGAGTGAGCTCCCAACAGATTCTGTAGAAACACAGGGGCTCTCCTACCCCCTCCTTTACAGATCTCTTTAGGCCAACATCGGTCTCAAACCTTCAGGGAAATACATGCAAAATAGCCAGGCTTCTTTGTTGTTCCAACTGGGTCAAACAGGAAAAGCAGAGGCCTTGACCTTTTCCTTTGCTCCCTGCCACCTTGGAGTCAGGAGCCAGCCCTGGCCTGGCCTCAATCCTTACCCATTACGGAATGTCAGCGCTTCTAGCCCAGGCATGTAACACAGGTCAGGCTGGTGTATCCTAGGTGGTCTGTTCCAGTTCCAGCCCCATAGCGCTCATGGTGTGATGAGCATCTCTATACAGCCACTCAACCCTCCCTCCCCAGCTTTGAGACCCCAGGGTAGAGCAGCCCCATTAATCTAATCACCCCTCCACAACTCGCCAGTCCCCAACTGTGCTGGTGATTTGCCTGGTCTCCACAGCAAGAGGACGCCAGGTTTCTTCTGGAAACCCCAGCCCATGCAGTGGACTATGGCTCTGCCACTCTCCAGTAAGCTGACCTCTGGAAAGCCACTGCCATTTCACACCTTTGTTTTCTCATCTGTACACTGGGGATAATACAGCCCCTACCTCACTGGCCCACTGGGGGTATTAAATGAGATAATGGATGGAAAGTTGTCTCACTTGAGTAGGTACCTGGTAAATGTGGGTTGCATCAGAAGCTTCCCCATGCTCAAACTGTCTTTTTCAGGAAAATATGGCCCTAGGGTGACAGCTGCACTTTAAGTATCACTTCTCAAAGTAGAATAAGAGGAGGTGTCTCAATGAACAGATGGCTGGGTTCGACCAGGGAAATGGGTTTCTGCCCGTGTCTTTTCTGCAATATAGTTCACCTAAGAGATTGAAGATTGCAGACGCAGATTTGGATCCAGGTAGCTCTGTCCCCTGAGCCAGTAAGGACACAGATCTCTATTGCAAGTCGAGGGGTCTGGGCTATGGAGTCGCAATTGAGATTCAGGGTCTGCCTGTGGCCGAGGGGGAGAGATGCTAAGTCTCCCAGCACATAGAGGACACATACCTGGGCTCCAGTGTCAGAAGCACTGTGGGGCTCAGAATTTGCCCAAGTGGGTCTGTCCCCTGCCTTTAGATGTCGTTGGTCGGGCAGTTATTCTGTTGAGGTGCCATGGCGGGGTGCATACCTCTCAACCTCTGTCTCCTGGCAGCCTGACAGGTACATCGGTCCCGGATCTCATTGTCAGCACCAACCATCAAATGTGGCTCCTCTTCCAGACCGATGGCAGCGGCAGCTCCCTGGGATTCAAGGCTTCTTACGAAGGTAACTGCTCTTGGGGAGCTGATCACCTTGCCCTGGAATCACATGCTTGGGGTCTGGATTTGGAGCCAGTGAGCCCTGGGTTCAAATCCTCGTTCTGGCTGGCACTAGCTGCCTCTCCTTAGGCATGTTGGAGTCCGTGACCTCTCTGAGCCCCAGCCTTCTTCTTTGTCCAGTGGGTCTCCCAGATCGTTTTGAGGATTATCTTGGAAAAATCGCTTAAAATGCTTGACTCATAGCACCAGGCACAACATCAGTTCCATCCCCAATTCATATTTGACTTGCGTAGACCTTTAAAAGGTCTCACTTATTTTCTATCTTTAGACTGGAGATAGTAGCTTCTCAAGCTACCCTATCGGAGTATCCAAGCAATGAGTGACTGGGCGCACAGGGCTAGAGACAGACACCATTGGTGACCCGAGAAGGATACACACGAGGGTGACCTTCATCTCTTGGTGGGACCAAGCATTAAGGGAATGGTAGGCTCTGTGGCCCAAGAAATACCACCATCAACACCATTCTGTGCACTTGGCAAACCTCCTATTGGCTGATGACCGCTAATGCCAGTCTCCACAAAAGGGAGAGCAGAAGCCATCCCCCACGTATTTGTTAAGGCCCTGTTAGGTATCTGATTCTGGACCAGCACTAGGGAACAGATGCACGAGATGCAAGTCCTTGTCGCAAGGGGCCGGTATTCTAGCAGTGAGACAGGACGTGTCTGAGTGTCCCAGGGCTGCCCTCATGAAGTACCACAAACCGGATAGCTCAAAGCAACATAAATGTATTCCCTCGTAGTTCTGGAGGCTACAAGTCCAAATTCAAGGTATCAGGAGGGCCACGCTCCCTCTGAGATTGTGGACAGGATCCTTCCTTGCCTCTTCCTGGTTTCCATGGTGACCCTTCCGGCCACCCTCGGCATGCTTTGGCTTGTAGCTGCAGCACTTCAGTCTCTGCTTCTGTCGCCACGCACGTCCCTGTGTGTTTCTCTCCCTGTCATAAGGACAGCAGTCGTATTGGATGAAGGGCCCTACTCCACTATGGCCTCATCTTACATTGGTTACTTCTGCAAAGAGCCTATTTCCAAATAAGATGTCACATTCACAGGTACCAGGGGTTAGGATTCAACATTATCTTTTTGGAGACACCATTCAACCCATAACAGGAGGAGAGCGCGTATTTCCAGCACTAATGCTGTCGTACGACAATGCCCACCGGGGTAAGGACAATGAGTTACTGTCCTCAGAAGAGGACGTATGTGTCTAAGTGAGAGAGAACAAGGAGTCCAGGAACACCTACTGAGGGACAAGTGCCAAGTTCAAGTCCTGGTTATGTCACTTTCTAGCTTCATGACAGGTCAGGACGCCTCTCCAGGGCTCCATTCCTTCCTCTGTGAAATGGAGATGATAATGCAACCTAGGTCGCAGGGCTACCGGGAAGATGACGTGTAGGTAAAGAATGTGAAAATAAGAAATATTTCAAACTGCAAAGCAGTGAGCGGGTGACTCGTGAGTGAGTACATAGGTAGTTAGATGTGTGGGCTCCTCTGGTGTGTAAAGAAGCAGCCATGGAACAATGGAAAGAACACCAGCCGAGACACCGGCAAATTCTGATTCAGATCCACAATCTGACACTTCACAGTTGCCCCTTGAACGACGTGGGGTTGGGGATGTCGAACCCCTACGCAGTCAAAAATCCACATATAACTTTCGACTCCCCCCAAAACTTAAGTTGTCCCTCCATATCTGCAGAGAATTGGTTCCAGGACACCCCACAGATACCAAAATCTGTGGTTGCTCAAGGTCCCTATATAAAATGGCACACAGTCAGCCCTCTGCCTCCGTGGACAGAAAACTGTACAAGGACTTATTGAAAAAAATCCACGTTTAAGCGCACCTGCGTAGTTCAAACCCGTGTTGTTCAAGAGTCAACCGTACTTTGAAAATGGAAATGGGCTTGACTCAGAGTTTCTTAAGTTTCCCCATTTCTGAACTTCTAAGAACGTTCAGCAGCGAGTGTTTCCAGAAGTGGGGAGGGACAGACCTGTGTCATCCACATGCCCTTAATCTGTCCATATTTTCCCAATGGCTTGGGTAGGACATAAATAGCACGAGCTTGAAAGGGATGCCAGTACACCAGTCAGCATGCAGAAAGATCTCGATGGGGAAGGGGCTGTGGGCTAAATTACTAGAATCAGGTGAAGTGGGAACAAAGATCTAGTCCGTTTCAAGGTTCAAAAAATTAGCTCCCGGAATTTATCCCATGGAGTTAGTTGTGCTTTATTCTCTTCTGATCGTGCATCAGAGAATCAAGCTTCGATGGGGGGGCCTCAGATGGGTAAGAAGCAAACTTAAGTCGAGCCCAGTGAGAAAGGTTAACAACCCCCTGAATGTTTATTCAGGAGGAAAGTGGACTCAGAGAAGACTTGAGAGTTGTATTCAAATGTCTGAAGGGTTGTTATGTGGGAAAGAGGAGTTAGACTTGTTTGATGTGATTTCATTGGAAAAGAAAGGCACGTACTTCTGTGCCAGAAGCTTTATGTTCACTATTTTGGGGTTTTCAGTGTCATGCGAAGACTTGGGGTACCCTCAGGGACCGCCAGGGTGGGATAGGGGATGCCTAGCGGAGAGGGTCTGACCCTGCCTCTGTTTCTTCTCTGTTTTCCTCTATTTCTTGTAAGACTTTTTTGAAGACGAGATTTGTAACTAAACACTAGTTTGAAAAGCACAGCTTCATCTCGTAGCTACGTGATGGCTGGTCTTTTACAGATGAGGAATTGGAAGTTCAGAAGGGTGACGTTACCTGCCGGGTTCGCACACAAGTCTGGAAGTTGGCAGAGCTGAGATTCAACCCTGTGTCCCTCCGGCTTCAAAGCCCATGATTTACCCCCTATATGGAGAGCTTCCAAAGTGACAGAATTTCAGTTTGTTTGAATCTTTATAGAAGTCAAAGCTTTACCCCAATCAAATGGGCCATCTATCATGGGCCCGGATTCCTTGTTACTAGAAGTTGGGGTGTTGTTCATTAGTTCTTGTCCATTTCACTCGGCCAGTTTTGATTAAGCTTCTGGACTGTGCTGGATGCTGGGGTTACAGTACCAAGCAAGTTAGATGCGGTCTGAAAACATACACTGTATGACTGCGGGTCACAGACTAGGTGTCAGCAAGACTTCTCCTTGGACCCATAACAAGTTATGAAGGGAGTCTGGGCCTTCAGAGACGTCGCTAACCAGCAGGTGACCACGTGGGTTCTGGCACAGAGGCAGCAGGTCCTGTGCAGATGGTATGGACTATGGAGTTGAGCCCTACCTAGTGAACCCAGCTTGGTCCCTGCTATGTGACCTCAGTTCCCATCTTAAAATGGAAACAATACAGCTGACCTTATAGGGTTATTGTTAAGAAAGTGAAGTGAGATCGCAGAAAGCTCCTCGCGCGGTGCCTGGCACAGAGGCTCCTTCTGCGCTTCTCCGCCCAGCCCTTCTATGATCACCACCGCCGCCCTCCACCGGGGCGTCCGTCCTCCTCTGCTGGTAAACACGTGGCTCCCTGCCTGTCCTCCGGGTGGCCTGTGCTTGCTCTGATGGACCCGGGTCCCTGCCCCACACCTGCACTCCCCACCCAGGCCCCTCACTGCCCAGACCGGCTGAGAAATGGGATGAGTCACTGGGGCCACGGTGCACCGCGTGGAGGCAGAAGTGGCAGGAGACAGATCCAGGTCACTGAGAGCGCTGAGGTCTCACAGTTTGCACCTTGTCCCGTGGGGAGAAGAACTTGTGAAGGATCAAATGCCAGGACGGCCCTGCCTTTTCCTTCTGTCCCTTCCACCTCTGACCTTTCATTTGAGGGGCGGAACGCATCGGTCTCACACCTTCATGGTGAGGAGCCCCCTCTGTTGGGAAAAAGGAGGGGAGTCAGTCCTCGGGCATCTGACACGACTGTGTCCCCTCCCCTCCCCGCTGCTCTCTGTGCGCCCCTCACCTGCCGCCTCCTGCTTCTCCTCCCCTGCTCTGGCTGCTCCCTCCCCGCCTGCCGATCTCCTGCACGGTGCCTCCCTGCCTTTCAGGACAGGCACTTCTCAGCGTCTGCCCTCAGCCTTCCATCCTCTTTGTCTAGAACCTTCCACAGTTGATCACGTCTACTCTCATGGCTTCCACCTCAACCCGAACACCAATGGCTTCCACATCCGTTCCCCATGTGTGCTTCCATCCACCTGTGACACGTTTTTTATAGCTTTCCCCTCAGACATCTCAAACCAAGCTCTGCTCTGGCTGCCATAACGAAATACCGTAGCCTGGGTGACTTAAGCACCAATTTATTTTCTCACAGTTCTAAGCTAGAAGTCCAAGATCAAGGTTCCAGCTGATTCAGGTTTTGGTCCAGGCTCTCTCTCTCTCTCTGGCTTGCAGATGGCTGCCTTCTCACATAGCCTTTCCTAGGTGCATGTACATGGGGGGAAGGGCAGGGGCTGGGGGTGGAAAGGAGAGAGAGAACAATCTCTCTGCTTCACACTAATTCTATAGGATCAGGACCCCAGCTCTATGACCTCACTTAACCTTTATTACTCCCTTAGAAGCCTCATCTCCAAATACATTCACACTGTGGGGCAGGGCTTCAGCTTATGAAACATTCCACCTATAACACCATCCAAAACCAGATTTCACATCTGTTCCCACACCCCCTGCCCTCGGGCCCCCATCTCGATAAACAACAGTACCACCACCCGTGCCATCTCTCCGCCTCCTCCCCACCCTCCCACCTCGTCCCAGATTCTGTCAGTTCTTTTTCTGCAGCGTCCCAGCTCCTCTGCCACTGCCATGGCTGAGGTCCTCATGGCCTCTCACTTGAATGAAGTACAGTCTTCCTCTCCTGACTCCAGTCTTCTCTTCCACCCCCATCCACCTGCCACATGCGGCACAGTGATCTTCCCAGAATCCAAATCTGGCACGGTTTCCTTCTAGGTTTTTTTTTTTTTTTAATGATAATTTCTCATTGCTTTTAGGGTAAAGTACAGTTATTCACTTGGCATCCCAAGTTCTCCATGATGGTAATTCCAAGCCAAATTCTGGTTCTTATGAGTCCATTCTAAGCAGAACTCCAGTTTATCAATCTCAACAGTCCAAAGGGCCTAGCCCAGAGCCTGGCACACAGCGCGGACTCATAAAAGCTCGGAGCATTACATTGTAATGACTTTTTACGCAGTCTTAATTGAGCATCCTTCCTCAGGACCCTCTCAATCCCCTTTTCACCCATTTTGCCATCTCTCGGCACTCAGAGGCCGAGACCCCACCCCTTCTCCACTGTCCCCTTGGTTTTGGGGTTGGACAAAGCCAGTTTATAATCGAGTTTTACCATCGGCTCTGTGCGTGATCTTTAGCCTGTCGTCTACATCTCTGAGCCCGAGTTTTCTCATCTGTGAAGAGGGACCGAAAAATGTTTTCCTCACAGCGGTCTTGAGAGGAGGACACCGGTGTAGTGAAGCGCCTGGCTCAGTTAGAAGCCTGCTCTCCTCCCTGCTTCCCCGGTCCTGCAGCGCCTCTCCCAACCCGCACCCATGGCCCAAGGCCTCAGCCCCTGCTTCGCCCTCCTTTTATCCCAGCTCCTGGCAAATTCCATGCAGCGTGGACATGTTGGCTCAGGAATGGGGGGGTAGCTGTGATGCAGATGTTCCACAGGTGGCATGAGGCACCTGGGGGCAGAGACCTCCCCTAGGCATTCCTGGCCCCATCAGCGACCACACTCCTTCTTCTCCAGTTCGGGTAGAGAGAAGCTTCCCTGAATGCGGAAATTGGGAGATTTATTTCCTAGAAATTCTTCTAGTTCTGCTTGTCACAATCCCAGGGCAGGATGGGGGAGGAGACTCAGGCTCCATCAAAATCTCAGTCCCCTCCGTGGGGACAGCCAGCTGTAGGAAATGCATTCATAGTTGCAATTGCTTTGCTTCCCAGTAGAATAAGAAATATTTAAGGAACAGGCAATTAGCACTTACCAGAAACATTATAAAATTACATACAACTTGCTAACAAGTTTTAGCATCAATCTAGGAGTCTCCTTGCCTCCTGACTCAGAGCCTGGAATCTGGCAGCCTAGTGCTAAATCTAGGAGGCCAGCCCAGGGGAGGGAGGAGCTGGAATCCTGACCCTGGGCATTATGCAGAAGGGATGCACAACAATCCAGGGTACTCATGTTGCAAATGGAGTCCCCTGGCTATTCAATACTGTCCAAGCCCCTATTATGTGTTGCAGACGCTGTTTAGGACATCGTGGCCAAAAAGACAGCAGGACAGTCTATGCCTTCCCCTAAATTATAGTCTGTCTTCATAAGAGTCCAGAAAGTGTGAGAAGATGGGAAATATTAAAGAGGGGCCGTTAGCCTTGTCTGAGGGCATCAAGGAGGGCTTCCTAGAGGAGCTGGTGCCTGAAACTTAGACTTGCTTAAAGGATGAAAAGGATTCGGTCAGACATCCCTGAGAGGGCGAACAGGTGGACTTAGGAAGCGGATACGTGAATGGGTTGAAGCTAAAACCTGCACAGAAATAAAGTTTGAGAGCAAATAAGGAGAAGATGGCCAAGACCAGGCCTCTGCCGCCAGCGCCTTCACCCCCTTCTCCAGAACTGCACTCTGCTGGTGCACACAGGTGAACCTCCTGAAAGATGGCGCCGGAGCTGGGCTGGAAAGGGAGCCACGGGCAGCGACCCAACATTATTGACACTGCCGCTTTCCTCCAATCGGCATGCCAAGCACGTGACCATTGTCGGCCCAAATCTGCTATTTTCTGGACACTTCTGCTTCCTCTTAATTCATCCCATAAGCCTAGAGGACCAAACTTTCTAACTTCAGCCGAGAATGGCACCGAGCCTGTTCTTAAGGCACTCACTGAGTTTCCATGACACCCTTAAAGCTTTCTCAGGCACTAGGAGCTAGGTTACCTGGATCCAGGCAAGAGCTGCCTCCTCTCAGGAAAGCCCAGCTGCCCATCCGTCCTGGCCCCTGGGGGCGGGATGGCAAACAGCAGAGGACACTGCATCATTAAAATTTGGCAGACAATGATTTGCCAATGAGACACACTCTCCACATACGTGGGCTTTTGCGCATAGCAAGCTCCAGTTTGGGGCTCACGTAGACAGCTTGGAGACGACCTAGATGCTCACATGTCTGTATTTGCCCCCTTTCTTTCTTCAGCCTGTGACATGCCCACGGCAGCGTAGTGGAGGAAGGAGACGGAGAGTAGAGAATGTCACCTGCTTCATCCACTCACACCTCCATCCTATTCGTGAAAACTGTGTGCAAAAAGGGGTGCGCACATACCCAGGGTTATACCTGCAGGTGCACCGTGGCGCTTGCCTCCTCGTGCCCTTCTCATCATCGGAAGTAGAAAAGTGGGGCGGGATGTGGCTCTAAGGCAATCTAAAGATCCAGGCATATGCCCACAGGTCGTCTTAATGCACCAAAGATGTCCTGATCACTCACCAGGAGTTTGAGTTGATTGAATATGGATCTGTGGTGTTTAGCATGCATAAGACTGTGCTTAGTTCCAGAGACATGTGCCTTCTGCTCTCTAAAGAACATCATCAAATCCCCGGCTCTAAGGAACTGACGACGTGTAATATAAAGCATAAATGACTTATCAGCCCTTGAACCGGGCTCTCCATGGCCTCCCTCAGACCATCTCTCTGGCCTCATCTCTCTTCACCATCACTTTCTGTCACGTTGAACTTCTATTCTCCAGATACTACACACTCTTCCTTCATTTCTACTTTCCTATTTCTTTCCTTCTATCCTTCCCTCCATCTTCCTCTCATCATTCTGCAAATATTTATTGAATGTCTCCTCTGTGCCTTGCACACCACTAGAAACTGGAAGTAGAGCCATTTCAAAAATACTGTCTTGGTCCTCAAGAAACTTTCCATTTAACAGGGAGAAGTATATGCCCAAAACTGCAGCACTGCAGTGATAACGGAAAAGTGTCCAAGGGGGATGGGAGTGAGAAAGAAAGGGCTCCTCGGTAGGCCTGGACCATTCACAGGAAGATCTCAGGCTGGGAAGCACTTGAGCTGACACTGAAAGATGATGCTTTGTCTGGCAGACAAGCAGGGGGTGTTCATTCAGGAAGGGGGGACAGCGGGTGCCGAGTTAGAGCCACATGAGAGCCGGCCGGGCTCTGCCAACAACAGGACGAAACTGACAGGAAACACCCACTGGTTTCTGGTTACATGCCATACGCCGGACATTTTAACAATCGTCTTATATATGTAGGCTCATTACAACCTCAAAACCACCCTGTAATGTGGGTGCTGTTATTACCACTTCTATTTTACAGGTGACAAAACTTAGGGCTCAGAGAGAATGAGAAATGAGTTCGAGGTTCACTGCTTAGTGCGGAGCTGGGATTTAGGTCCAGGACTTGCCAGCACCAGAGTCCCCTCTCTTCTCCATCACATTTTCCTGCCTCCCTGCAGGTCACTCAGTTGTATGGTGCGTAAATCTCAGGGATGGCCAAACGCGAGGCTGAGATCGGAGGGGTTAGGCAACGGTCCCGCCATGCCAAGGAGTTAAGGTATTAATCTGTGGGTTTTAGGAAGCCAGGAAAGAATGAACAGGACATGGCGATGATTAGATTTTTATTTCTGAGCGATCTTACACTGCTTTGCTGAGTACAGAGTAGAGGGAAGAGACAGGGGACCAGATCGCGCCTGATGCTATCATCCAGGTGAGAAATGGCAAGGGGTGGGCTAAGGCAGTGAGAGAAGGGATGGAGAGCAGAGCTGACCACACATATGGAAGGAGGAGGAGCCACATGAGGTGTTGAGCGAGGACTATGGGCAGGGAGGGAGAGGCAGAATTCAGGCTGATTCCATGTCTGGCTTGGGAAACCTCCATGAAGCCTCTCTGCCCCTCCCAGGCCCGAGCTGCCTCCTCCGCTCTCTCAAAGGCTGGATGGTCAGGCTTACACCTCTTCCCTTGCCCTCATCATTTATGTTGTAATTATTTCTATACCCTCCTGACTGTTGGTTCTCCAAGGGCAGGGCCATGGGTCAGGTAACTATACCTTTAGCTCTGGGCATGACATTTGGCACAGTTACCATGCAATAAATATTAGCTGAACTCACACACTAAACAGAATATTCTCTGTGTTCCAGGCACTATGTTAAGTTCTGGGTGCACAGTGATCAACAGTACATAATCAATGCCGCCCTTCACAGGACGTGCATCTAGTGGGTGGGGAGACGGGAAAGAAGGTCAACCAGGCAGCCGGAGGGCAGCAAAAGGGGCTGAGTTGGCTAATAGAGGGAAGAGGCAGGTAAGCTCCATGAGGCAGAGATTTTTATATTTTTTTCCCCATCGCTGTACCCCAAATGTCTAGAACAGTAACTAGTAAAATAGATGAATACTTACAAAAGGTAGTCAGTGCTACGAAGGAAAAGAACGGGATTCCAAGAGAGATAAGAAAAGGGGAAATCTCTAAGACGCGTGGTCAGGGATAGCGTTTTTGAGAAGGTGACCCCTTGAGGTGCAGTCCGTAACGTGAAGAGCTGGCCACATGGAAGGGGGGAGGCGAGGAAGCTGCAGCCCAGACTGAGGGGACAGTGAAGAGACGAAGGAAGAAATGAAGTCTCGCCCACATGGAAAAGCAGCAAATCGCAGCCCAAACTTGGACTGCCCTTCTTGGAGCAGATCAAATGGTGAATTTATAGAGACACATGATGCAGTTCCCTCTGTACAGACAATGTCATAAAAGAGGATTTCAATTTGGTATTAGAAATTGAAAAACCTGGGGAGAAGACAGTGAGGTTGATCACCGATGATAGGAGTAGAACAGCCAAGAAAGGGGGAAGCAAATGCACCAAACAGCAGAGCTCGGTCATGATGGAACTCAGAGGCGTCTCTGGCGCACTCGTCTCGTGTTTCCCAGCTTGCTTTTGGTAGGAAAAAGGAGGGAGAGAGAGTAAACATTATATGGAAATATATTTTACCAGGTAGCAGGCAATTGCATGTATAATTTTCTCCAAGTCAGAATTTGGTGTATCCATTCGGAATCCTGGGCCGACATCAGACTTGGTCAGCACTTGATCCAGAGGGTCAAGGTCAAGTGCCTTTCAGGCAGGAAGCCCCTATGCAAAAAGCCAGGGGGCCTTGGTCCCTGTGTTCTCAGAAGGGGTTGACACTGGGCTTGGAGAGAATGCCCAAAACAGGACAAGAGGCACTCAGAGGACAGAAACAGGCCACCAGCCTCCTCTGCCTTCCTGGAAGGAGCTTTCAAACTCTCAGTCCAGCCACTCTGTTCTTCCTGTCCCACTCCGCCCGATCCTGGGTCTGTGGTCTCTGCATCCCCCTCTCCAATGCCTTGGACCTCTTCACCAACTGCCCACTTACACTTGACTTCCCCTTGAGGTCACCATTACGCAGCAGCCCTCTGCAGAGCAAGCAGCTCATGTCTCCAGACTCCGTGAACTTCCATTCGAGAGGCGGACTCATGTGCTCACCCTCCAGTGCTCTTCCACCTGTGCGTAAACCCCTTCTCCTTTGGCCTGATGCTGTCTCTACCTCTGCCACTTCCTACTCTTCCTCACCGATGTCATCAGTCTCTTCCTCCCTACTCCATGTCTTGCCATCATCTTGCCTCTCATTTTCCTGACCCTCTCACTTCCTTTCAGTGCATTCAACAGACTGCAGCCCGACCTTGTTCTCCAGCACCTCTGAAATCTTAACTTCATCTATCTGCTCTCGGGCCCCTTGACCCTCCAGCTCTTATACTAATTACTTCCCCCCCACCCCCGCCCTACTCCGGTTCACCACCTTTCCCTTGACCTGTCGATTCTCCATTCCCTCCTACTCATCTCACTTCTTTCCTCCTTTAGCCTAAGCTCCTTGGATAACAAACACTTCGGCCATTCTTTTAATATCCGCAAATCCTTGCAAACCAACCCCACCCCTCAATCAGTCTTGCTGCCCCTTTTTCCACTTCTATATGAACCAAGTCACTGAGAGCTTCTGGGACAAGTCACACAGGCCTGCTCGTGGTATCCCTGTAAACGAGTCATCTCCACCCTCTGTGAGTCCCAGAGAAACATAGAAATCTGTCTAGCCATGATTTCCTCTTCTCCAGTGATTGCTTCACACATTCTTGTCAATATCAAATCCTTTTCTGCACAGCTGGTCCATCGCCTTCAGCAAAGACCACAGCCTCCTCTTCTACTTAGCAAACGGAGCCTGTGTCATCACAGAGTCTCCTTCAATCTCCCGCAATCCTACCTGAAAGCTCATCCTAATCACCTCTTCCCTCCTAGAGCTTCCAGGTCTCTAAGGCTAGCCCCGCAGCATGCTCTGGGTCCCATGCCTCCTGCCTTCTCTAGAGCCTCATGCCATCATTCCTCATTTCTCCTCCATATCTCCAATTAGCAATTTACCATCCCTCATTCACTCTCTCTATCCCTACTTTTATCTTTATCTGTCTCTATCTCTATTTCTATCTTTATCTCTATCTCATGGTCAGGTTCCTCCCATCTTAAAAAATATTTTTAAACTAACCCCTGGAAGACCATACGCCTCACGAGTTACCACGTGACTTCTCTTTATTCTGTCCCGTCCATGAAATGCCTTCGTTATATGGCATCTACTCTTCTGGTATCATCTTCCTTTCCTCCCGCTGGATGTTGGCCCCATTATTGCTCTCAGTCTAGTCCCATCAATATCAACATTGACTTCCTTCCATTTGCCCCCAAGGAAATATATCCTAAAAAATATAACTAAGAGTGGCATCAAAGAGTTTACTGCCTGTGTTTCCTTCTAGGATTTTTATGGTTTCAGGTCTTAAATTTAAGTTTCAAATTCATTTCGAGTTTATTCTTGTACGTGGTATAAGAAAGTAGTCTAGTGTCATTCTTTTTGCATCTATCTGTCTAGTTTTCCCAGCACTATTTATTGAAGAGACTGTCTTTACTCCATTTTTTAGATTATAGATTATAATGTAAATTAATTGATCACATAGGCATGGGTTTATTTCTGGGCTCTCTATTCTGTTTCATTGATCTATGTGTCTGTTTTGATGCCAGTACCATGCTGCTTTGATTACTATAGCTTCGTAGTATAGTTTGATATCAGGTAGCACGATACCTCCAACTTTGTTCTTCTTTCTCAAGATTACCATGGCTATTTGGGGTCTTTCGTGGTTCCATACAAATTTTAGGATTGTTCTAGTTCTGTGAAAAATGCCATTGGTATCTAAACTAACTTGCTTTTCAGTCCATTTAAACTTCCCTGCAGCATTCAATGCTGTTGATCTTCTTGAAGGTCATTGCTCTCTAAGGTTCTGTGACCCCACTCTTCCTAGGGCTCTAGACTAGCACTCTGCGGGTGCCTGTCATTTTCCCAACTCTTCTCTCTTGGACCGACACCTCTTCTCACTCTCCCCGGGTAGTCTCATCCTTCTCATAGCTGCTTTTGCCATCTGTAAGCCAAATCCCACATTCTGTATTTCTAGACCAAACTTTTCTCCTGAACTTAAGACCCCCCATAGCCATTTTATCTTAGCTGTGTCCACTTGGAAGTACCACAGGCACCTCAAAACTCAGCATGCCCTACTGATCACCCTGTGGACCTGCTCTTCCTGCATTCTTGTCTTAGTCAAAGCACACCCAGATGCCCAGGCCGGACCCTTCTGTCATTATAGACCCATGCCTGTCCTTTATCTCACTCTCAGTGTGGCCCATGGCTTCTTCCTGCTTTAGAACTCCCACGTCTTTCTGTCTCCCCCCACCCCTTCTGCCTGTGCCCAGTCCAGAATGCCATCAAAACATCTTCCGGGTTATTGAGAGCCTCCCGCCAGAATGGAAGCTCCACACAGACAAGGCTCGTGTCTGCCTTGTTGCATGCACCCCTAGTGCCCGCCACAGTGTCTCATGCTAAGTAGATACTCAGATGTTTGTTAAATGAATGAATGATTTCCCTGCTTCCAGAGTTGCTGCTCCTGGCCATTCTCCAAACAGCAGTCAGGGTGATCTTTTAAAATACACAATATGAAATGCTAAATAGAATGAGCCCCATCGCCTGCTATCAACAGTCTAGCCTTGTTAGCACATCATACAGGCCCTTTCATGGGTTGGCCCTGCGTGCCTTTTCCAGCCTCATTTCTAATCGCCTTGTCAAAAGAAAAACAATGTGGCACAGCGGTGAAGAGCCCTAGAACCATGTAGCCCAAGTTTGGATCTACGACCCACCACTTTCCAGCTCTGGCCTTGGATAAATCCATAATCTCTTTGTGCCTCAGTTTCCTCCCCTTTAAAATGGTAGTAATGGTACCTAGCTCACAAGATTATCATAAGGCTGAAATGAATCAATAAATGTGAAGAAGTGGCCAGGGTGCCGGAATATAATCAGTACTAGAGTTTTTAGTTCTGTAACTAAAAGTTAGTTGTTATAGTAACTGTTAGTTCTCACTGCTATCCTTGCGGTCCTACAGTCCTACCTCCGAGACGTTCCATGGGTTCTTCCCCATCCAAAGGGTCCTTCTGCTCCCTTCTCTTCCACTTGTTTCTTTCTTTTCTCCCAGATTTATTGAGATATAATTGACGTGTAACATTATGTAAGTGTAAGGTGTACAACATGATGATTTAATGTATATATATGTTGCAAAATGATTACCAAAATAAGGTTAGCTAACACATCCATCACCTCACACGAATACAATTTGTGTGTGTGTAATGAGAACTTTTAAGATCTAATCTCTTAGCAGCTTTTAAATACACAGTGCAGTATTAACTATAGTCACCATGCTGTCATTGCGTTCTCAGAACTCATCTTACAACTAGAAGTTTATACCACCTGCACTTAGTTCCCCCACTCCTGCCTCTGGCAGCCACCACTCTGCTCTGTTTCTATGAGTTTGTTAGAGTCCATGTGTAGGTTATGAATGAGATTATACAACATCTGTCTTTGTCTGACTTAGTTCACTTAGTATAATGCCCTTAAGGTCCATCTATATTGTCATAAATGGCATGACTTCTTTCCTGTTAACACTGAATAATATTTCATCAAACACACACACACACACACAGGCGCTTTTTCTTTGTCTATTCATCCATTGACAGACACTTAGGTTGTTTCCATTTCTTGGCTCTTGTGAATGAATCCCACCTGTCCTTTGACATGCTGACTCCTGCACAGACTTCATTCAGGCCTCGGCTTAGGAACCACCTCCTCTAAGAAGCCTTCCCTGATGCCAGGGCTAGGACTGAGATGAGGTGAGCAAGGTATTCGCCTTGGGTATAAACTTTGAGGGAAGTAAGGAATGCCAAAAATTCCAGATAAATATTAAGATAAATTAAGATAAATATTAATAAAAATTAAGATAAATATTATTTCGATGCAATATTTTTAAAAACTAAGATCATGCAAAATATCAATGATAACAAATATTATTAACATTTTAAACACCAACAGGCTCTGATGGCCAGGACTAGGGTCAGGCAGATGAGGTGAGTCGTGTAAGTGCTGTTTGGACCTGGTCTTTATTAAGTTTTGTTGGGGTTTTTTTCCCTATGTTGGATTTGATTTATATGCATTAATTTTGATTTTCTAAAAAATATTGCACTAAGATATTATTTGTCTGGTTACTGAGTTTTGGGGGACCCCTAAAAGTTTGTGACCAAGGTTAGTGCTCATTCCCCAGACCCTATTTGGAGCCTCACCTTCCAAGCTTGAGGGAGGTGATCCGTCCAGCACATCCACAGCACGAATCACCCTGCGTCATAAATATCTGTTCCTTTGTCTGCGTCATGACTAGATTGTTCAGCCTTTGAGAGCAGAGTCCATATCCAGATCTCAAGTCTTTAGCACAGGGACTGTCACACAGCAAGTGCTCATTATGTGTTTCTGGTACTATCGATGAGAAATTGGTTGGGCGTGGGCATGTGGGAAGGGCCTTGTCTACACAGTGGGGGAGGGGGGAACTGCACAGATTTTCCTTTTTTCCTCTAAGGACACTGGTTCTCATGAGTTAATCACACCCTCAGACTAGCTGCCATGAGCAGGGACACAGGAAGGTGTACCCCACGTTTACATCTTCTGTGGCATGGCAGGGTCTCACTAGGAAACATTAAACATCCCGGACAGTAGGATCCAGCTCTGTCTTCAAGCACTGGGTAACTGTCATCAGGTCTCAGAATGCCTGCAGAGAGTCCTTGCCAGGGTTTCGAACCTCAGAGAGAGAGAGCATGTTTGGGGACACCTGGAAGGAGGGCCTTGCTGCTTGCTTCTCCAGGTTGACTTGTCACCAGGGCCCCTTCTTCCATTCCTTTAGACACCCTGGAGCTCTGGGACCTAGAGCAAAGGGACCACCTTCCCAGGAGGCCTCAGTGTATGCCCTCCCCCAGCCCTGGCATGAGGAAAGCCAGCTTCGAAGGAGGAGGGTTCAGTTGTGCTTTCAGCAGGTGCGTGTGTAGAGAGGGGAAGGCCAAGGGAACGTGTAAGATGAGAGGTGGGTGACCTGATCTATACTTGAGTCTTTAGACCTGTCAGGTGGCATGTTCATTCAGACCCCCCTCCTTCCCCTACACCCAAGGACCTTAGACATTTGACTGAGATCACACACAATGCCAGCTATAGCATGCCTGGTTCTGCCAGCTCTTAGTGGTAGACTGGAGGCCCTGGTTTGGGGTTAACATGAATGTGACAGCCAAGGACCGGTTCATATCTGGCAGTGCATGGGGCTAGCCGGATCGGCCCACAGAAGCCCAACGGTTGCAATAAGAAAGCTTTCACAGAATCATTTCTGTCAGGTCACACGTGATGACTTTAGGGACTACAGCTCCTGACAGCCCATAATGGTGTCTACAGAAAAGCCAGGGTCCCTTTGGCCTGACAAGCCTGGGAAGGTATCCAAATAACATCCCATTACTCCAGCCCCTCCCTCCCAAATCGTGGGACTCTTACAGACCTCGCCTCACCATCTGTCACTTCATTCTTTACTCCCTGTCTTTCCCGCAGGGCGCCTTCCTCCCTGGAACAGAGTTCCTCCTGCTCCCCTCTCCTCCTCCCTCCCCCCTTGCCTCCTCCACCCTCATCTCTCCAAGCACCAAACACAGGGCTCGTGGAAGCAGGGGTGGCTCTGGAGGAAACTCCAGGGACTTGACCAAGACAGACTCCTTTCCTGAAGTATCTGGGTCCTGATTGACTCTCCCATGAGATAGTCAGCCCATCATGCCTCCTGAGTCCAGGCCCCAGAGCTGTCTCAGAGAACCCAGTCTATGTCTCACTCAATACTGTTGAATCAAAAGAACTTAAAAGCATACCTATTGAGTCGTTTGTTTCATTTTACCTGCTACCATCTCAAATTGAATATATATATATACACATACACACACACCCACATACATACATACATATATACATACATACATACATACATTCATGAAAGTGCTTTTGCGTTAGAAAGCAGCACATTTTGCTTCTCACTTACTCTCTGGTTTGGAGAAAGGCAGGCAGCGAAGCATCAGCTGCCTTCTTGTCTTGTGCTTCCTTTGCTACTCAGGAATGGATGGCATTTAAGATCTATCAAGTGATAGTAATTTGAATGCATAATCAAGTTCAGTAAGGAAGTCTCCAAACTTTGGGAGTTATTAGCTGGTAGGACAGGTATCTCACAAAGACTATAGACCCACTTTCCCGGAACGAAAATATCGTTCCCAGAATGCGAATATCCTAGGACACCTCGTATGGACACAAGTCTCAGGCGTTTGATATCAAGAAGGCCTGTTTCCTTGGCTACTGCGTTTAAACAGGACATGCAGGATTTCTCATTAAAGATCCTATCTGTGTCACTCTGATCACCGAATCATGGCAGGGGAGCTGCAGGGCATGTCATAGGGACCTCCAGCTCCGCCAGAGGAATGAAATCACCTTTCGTCTCTGTTTTCTCGCCTTCCTGTCTTTCAGAGATTGAGCAGGGCAGCTGCGGTGACCCCGGCGTGCCTGCCTATGGCCGGAGGGAAGGCTCCCGCTTTCGCCACGGTGACACTCTCAAGTTCGAGTGCCAGCCTGCCTTTGAGCTGGTGGGGCAGAAGGCAATCACGTGCCAAAAGAATAACCAGTGGTCGGCTAAGAAGCCAGGCTGCGTGTGTAAGTGAGCGGGGAGGAGGCCAGTTTGGGGTCTCCGCTGAGAGGCAGGGGCCCGTTTCCTCTCTCATCCCGGGGCCCCAACCCTGGGAACCTTGCAGGTCGTAACAGCAGCTTCACTCTGGTTGGTTTCTCCTATTCTTCACAACATTGCTGGTGGGGTCCTCATTTCCAGCAGCCGTGTAGACCATAGCACTGAGAATGATTGTCCTTGACATTTGGGGACCTTCCTCAATGCCGTCTTAACCCCTCTGGTGATGCTGGAGAGCAAGGCGGAGGCCACTGAGGCTCGGTCCGCCAGACTCAGACCCAGGCTTGCCCTCCTCGCCCTTGTTGCTGCCAGTGACATCAGATAGTCAAGCCAGAGTGGAAAGGACTGGCGGGTCTGTAGCAGTGTAGACTCTGCCCCAGCCTCAGGGTATTGTGGGAAATCGTGGCTTTGCCAGGACATAAGAAGTTTCCTCAAATCGCTGCCTCTTAGATTGGATTTAGGGAGGGATGGGGATCGCGCTATCTTTGGATCATTAACCTTTTGGCGAAAGGGCTGGAATCATCACTCTGTTCTATGGAGATAATAAGGAGGCCCTTCTCTCTTCTTCTTAGTTGGCATGGCCATTCTTTCGGTGCCAATAGTACTTTAAGTCCAGGGTCCCAGCAGGTTTGGAAAGTGTGAGGGGGCTGTGTGTAACTAAAGGCGGAGCAGGCTTGGCCTCCGTTGAGAAATCCAAGGTTCCAGCTTCTCTGGGCTGTCAGCTCTTCTCCCAACCCTCGCCGTCCGACTTTCTCCATCTCTTTCGGTCTGCTTCACTCGGGGAAGGACAGACAGCCTGACCCTCGGTTCCTCTCTCCCACTTCGGCAGGCTTCTCAGGGCCTCTGAGTGCTGACGCTGGAGGATGGTGGCCCCTCGGGGCTGGGGGAGGGAATAACGACACAGCTAACTGAGAGTCCGGTGTGTGAGTTGGTGAGCCGGGTCGCACCGTGGGGATTATACTTTTCCAACAACAACAACAAGAAGAAAAAAAAAATCACTTTGTTTGATTTGACAAAGCATTTTATGAAAACTTGTGAATTTATGTAAACATTCTTGCCAAGGTTTAAAGATCAAATCACCCTTACATATACATTAAACAGATCACCCTTATCAAAAACAACAAAATTGCATGAAATCTACCCATCTCTGTGACCTGACGTGGCTAGAATTTAGACAGTCTTAGCCTTTTGGCACACTTGGCACTAAGGGGACCTGGAGGGCCAGGGAGATTAGCAGGGGGCAGTTCGGGACACACAGAAACAAAAGGTCTGACAGTCATAGAGATCAATCCTAGGCAAGAGCAGGTGGGTGGGGTGGAGCGCCACGAGGCAGGTTGGAGGCAGGGCCTCAAAAGGTAAAGATACTGCTGCGGGAGTCCCACGTACCATATGGGGTGCATCTCTGAAATCTGTCTGTATAAAACAAGGCAGGGAGAACTGGAAAGTGTCAGGCCTCTGGGGTGGAAAGCCGGCAGGAAGGAAGTGAGCAGCGGAACCAGCTAGTTCCTTGGGGGCAGGATAAAGTTCTCTGCTCCACAAGCAGAATGCTACCTGGGGTGCTGTCACTCAAGTCCTTCCAGGGTTTACTTGACCTTTTGGCTCTTAAGAATAGTTTTAGGAGATCTTTCTAGAACTTCGAGAAGGGTGGAGGACCCTGAAGTGCCGCCCAACAGTTCCTTGGTTTTCAAGAGCGTGGCTGGCAGCTTCCAGTGCTTACAAAGTCTGAGAAGAAGACGGAGCTGTCCTGACAAGGGTTAAGCGATGCTCACTGTGGTTTAAAATAAGGAAGAGGAGCTGGAGGCTTGTTGGTGAGAACCGTGAAGCAGGCGCTCTAGGAGGCCAGCATGGCGTTTCTTCTTCCGGATGATTGTGGGCTAAGGGGGATAGCATCCCCAAGGCAGTCCCATCACTCAGGCTTTTCTAGTCATTTGGATGTAGCAGAGCACAGCTTGAGTCTCAAGGATGCTGACTTCAGCGGAGGAGGCCAGAGAGCGCCAGCTGGCCCCATGCCTTCGCACCACATAGCAAGGTCGCATTTGTATTTCATGAAGGTGAGGGCGCGCCATCTGTCAGCTCTCTACTGAGTACCCAGCCGCTAAGCTGATGCTTCCATAGGTTCTAGGCTTTGCCTTCAGGGAGCTCACTATCTAACTGGTGGTCAAAGGATGGTGATAAGACAGTCTCTGTGCACCAAGATAACTTTGGATTCAAAATCTGGAGCCTTGTTTCTTTGTCCTATCGCTGCTTTGTGACTGTGGCCAGGACCTCTCTCTGGATTTTGATTTACTAGTCTTATCTCAGAGGGTAGCACTCCATTCTGGCTCCAAAAGTCCCAAGCCTCTATGGTCTTATTTACAGAAAAAGATAGCTATGACTTGACCTGTTTTCACATGTTCCACAATGAAAGCTTGGAAACCACTTCCTAAAGTGGGTCATTTTACACAGCAGGTCATACTTTGATTGAGGGATAATGTTAAACTTTGACATTCTGCTCCTGGCCCCAGATCAAATATATCATAGTGTGTGATCAATAGAAAAGGGACAACATCTATAAGCCATCTATAAAAATATAAAATAGTACAGTCAGTCTCTGTGTTTTATCAAGCGGTCATGAATGTAAATACAAAAGCACCTCTAGCGAAAGTCAGCTTATGTGTCTTAAGTTTTACCACACAATAGTAACAATAAATATTAACTCAATACTTAGCAAACAATAGTGTTCTTTCCTTCTGAGAATTAAGAAGGAGACTGGGGAAATATTTGATGGCCCGAATTTCAAAAAAGTGCAAAGCAGTGCATTGTTCTTCTCTTGAAACATTTTCTTCAAAAACAGTTCCTTACAAGGGAATTGCCCTGCCGCGACTGCACAAATACACTCTTCCCTTCATGTTTTGAAACATTTTCTGTAGCCAGCAGAGACTTCAGAATAATTTTCTTGGCTTTTGAGCTGCCCTCACAGTAGTAGATGCTCAATAGACGGTCTTTTTTCATCTAGGTTTTAAAGACGGTGGTGTTTCTAGCAGTGAAAAGCATGTTGGAAGAAAAGGTAGAGCCGGCTTCTCTCCTCAATCTCTCTTTTCCTCCTTGGCTAATTCACATCTCCAGGGATCGCTGCTCAAAATCAGTTGGAAGTAGTACCACTTTCCATCCATTCAACGATTCTTACTGAGTGTCTGCCCTGTGCTCAAGCACCATGCGTTAGATTCACAGCTACTGAGTCTCTGCCTAGGAAATGTGTTCAGCTTGATGTCCTGGGGAGAAATCTCTGGCCAGGCCGCACATATTCTTCACCTTCCCAGAAGCTCCAACCTTTCACCCCCTTACTTAGAATAGAGAGCCCTTCCAGCACAACCATGTCCAGTGATCCCTCCACAAAAAGCCATACAATAAGGAATACAAATAACTCCGATGGTGGTTTGCGCAACACTTGCTGCTTTGTTGACAGGCTAGCAGAGTGCTTCACACGTCTCAGGAAGCCAGGAAACCAATTATCAGTCCATTAGCAGCCACTTTCAAAAGAAGTTTCAAAACAGCCTTCACCAGAGATATGCAGAGACTTCACAAATGCAAGCTTGCCTTCGCCATTTTGCAAACCACCATGAGAAGGTGTGAATCCTAATTGCTCAGTTTCTAATGTATATGGCATATGTGTGAAATGTGAAGGCAGGGCCTCCTGGGATGTATACAGCGCAAGTTACAAATCAGCAGCCGAATCTTGAGAGACCAAGAGGGGGAGAAGTGGGTGCTCAAAGAAAATGTTACAGAGGATTCAGAGTTTGAGCCACGCCTTGAAGAGTTGGGAGGTAAAAGAGAGTGTTCTGCATAAGCACGCTGTGGGAAAGGTCCTCCCCTAGTTCTTTCCTGGCCCTTCCTCCCTGAGTTCTTCCCCAACCTCTGCTCCTGGACACACAGACACCCATTGCTGAGCAAAAGAGTGGATTGGGTCATAGGGTCACCAGAATTCTCAACCTCAGCACTACTGAGATTTTGAACCAGATAACCCTTTTGGTGGGGGGCAGTCTTATGCATGGCAGGATGTTTTAGCAGTGTTCCTGTCCTGTGCACAACTGCAAGGCAGTAACACCACCCCTTGCCAGTTGTGACAACCAAAAATGTCTCCAGACATTGCCAAATAACCCCTGAGGGGAAAAAACCACCCACGTTTGAGAACCACTGGTCTAGGATAATTGAGTCTTGTCAAATTCTAAATATGAAGAAATCTGGGTATTTGCATTTTAAGTGGGGCTACACTAAACTAGAAGGCCTATAGAATTAAGGCAGTGAGAAAGCATGGGGTAAGGGAGGATGTCGATATTTTTTAAATCTTTTATGTCACTGGGAAGATATGACTGTTCCCTACAATTTATGGAATATTTATCTTCTCATTTTACAGATGAAAACAAAGGTCAAAGAGATAAAGTAATGAGCTCGGAGGTTATAGAACCATTAAGTGATGGGCTAGAATTTGAACTGTTAATTGGCAGAGCAAACTTCTACTCCAAATCCTGCACCAGGTTTCCGGAATCGAAGGGGTCATTTTCAGCAGGGTGGACAAAGAAGTCTTAGGACAAAAATGCTAGGCCAGAGTATGGGAGCTAACTGTTGGCTGAGTTACTCCCATGAAGTAACAGAGATTGACAAGAGTTCAATTCATGAGGGCTGGATGCATGACCTTTGTCGGAACTATGCTAGTATTGTATACCAATAAGCAATATCCCTGTGTTGAAGCCTTGTCCTAATTTTTACTTTTCTCATTCCTCTACCCATCCATTTTCCCATCCATCTTTGTTTTATTGAGCACCTACTATGTACAAAAGTTAACTGCCTAAGAGGGTATGACTGTTCCTGGACAAATTCTAAACGGGAGCTTTGGGGGGTGATCCCGCTCAAGATAAAGGGGGGATTTCTTGTTGCCATGCCCTATATGTGTTTAACTCTATTTCTAGAAGTATCTGGAGCTCAATACCCAACACAAGCTTTTAGTACATTCTATTATTAAAAAGTTGAAGTAAATTTAAAGGGTAAAATGAACTATTCTGAATTTCACTTCCTTAAACTAAAGCCAATTTCAGCCATTTTTTCTTATTCTTACCCACTTATACACATATTTCTTGTGGTTTTAAGAAAAGTGAACATACCATCTCATATTCTGTGTGTCTTAAAGTTTACATGATGCTTCATATCTTGCCAGATTGCTACATGTCTTTGACAATTATCATTCTTAATATCTTAATATCTATGGAATATTTTGTCTAGTGAATGAGCCATGACTCTATCAACTGATCATGTTCAATTACATTATACATGGCTGCAATGACCATCTTTGTGGATATGGCTGTTTTGTTCCTCCTCTTAAATTATTTCCTTAGGATAAATTTCCAGGAGTGAGTCATTGAGCCAGGGTATGAACGTTTTTTTATAACTCTTGATGTATATATTCTTCTACTGCTCCCCCAAAATGTGCCAGTTCATAATGCCAGTAACAAAAGCTCTAAGGTTAAGAATAAGATTCATGTGATACGTGCCCTTCCCATCCAGAAACATGGCATATTTCTCCTTTATGTTCATCTACTTTCTAAACATAGCAACTGTGCCTTTTTTCGTGGAGGTCACATATATCACTTGTAACCTTATCAGCATTGCCAAACCTCCGGTAGTTGTGTGGCCTTTTAAAAATTGCTGGTTTAATAGGTATAAGTTGCATATATCCCTACAGCACAGCCTCGTCGACTTCTGCAAAGTGCCAAATGTTATGATAAGTGCTACAAATCCCGAGAAGAATTGGGCAGAGTCCTTGACCTCAGAGAGCTCACTGTAACATGAAGATAGACATAATTATGTAAATTAAAGTGTGCTCTTGTGATTCAAAATTTAGTTTTTCAACTAGAAAGTATTAGCGATACAGATGCATTTAGGCTTGCTCCCGTGAAGATTCCTTCTTTCATTTAGCACTGATTCATTGAGTGTGTGCGAGGCAACAGCCCCTCTTCTCATCCACCATAGATACACGTCATCCACGTTAAATGCTTGGGCCTGAAAGGTGGGAGAACAGAGTCGGGGCGCTGGTAAAAATGGAAACATCCAAGTGGCAGTACCAGGGTCTGAGAGAAACCGTATGTTTTGTGCCTGCGCTAAAGAGGGTGTTCGTTGGATGTGCTGATGCACACACACACAAACGGATATGCACACCCGTGCACACACATGTGCACTGCCAGTCTGGGTACTTGGTTTGCAGTGGTTCCCAAAGGGGTTGGCTGCTGCCACAGCTATGCTGAGTACAAGAAGGGAGGAGAAAGTAGGGTCTGGAGAGAGACTGCTGGGTACCGCTGGGCCAGAGGCTTGTCCCTGTGGGAGCAAGACTTATGAAAGGGGTGTCAGGATTGTATCACAGGATCCTGGACAGAGACTCCAATCCTGGCCTTTCACCAACTGGTCTGGGTCTGGCCCTGTCCAGCAAGGACATGGGCCCTTTGCTATTTGCTGTCCCTTTGTAGCAACTGTCTGTACCAGCGCGTGGCTGTGAGAGCATAGTGTTGGCATTTTCCTTTCCAGTTTGAAGGCACTCTTTTTATATTGTGGATAGAAACCCTTTATGCTATTAGATATGCATGTTTTCTCAATCTCTTGTGTGCGTGTGTGTTTTTTTAGCTTTGCTATTTTGCATTGTACAGTTGTTTTACATTTTACATAGACAAATCTCTCAATATTTTTGACTTCTCTTCAAAGCTGACAAAGTTATTCTACCACAGATCTGAGAAACAGTTTGTTCTATTTTTGGTTATTTCTCAGTAATTTGATTTTTAAAAAATATAATTTGTTAATCCATCTGGAGTTTATTTAGATGAATGTATAATATTGTGCAAACTATTATGCAGTTTTCCAACACAATTTATTAAGTAATTCATTTCCCTTTTGATTTGAGGGAAATGAATTGTTTTATCACATACTGAATCCTCAAATGTAGTTAAGTCTATTTCTTGAGTCACCACTTTGTTCTGCTGCTCTATTTCCATCTTAGCACCGGTATTGAATAATTTTAATTGTTGTTTTATAATATGTTCTAATATCTGGCAGAGCTGGAAACTACTCCTTCCTCCCTTAATTATTTTCTCTTTCAGAATAGTCATTGTTATTCTCATCTGTTTGTTGTTCGAGATTAATTTTAGAATCATTTTGTCAGAGTGGGAAAAAAAAAAACCCTATTGGGTTCTTGTGTGTGCGCTCCTATTAAACTATAAATTAACTTGAGGGAAATAGGCATTTTATAATACACAGCTTTCCCATCCAGAAACATGGTCTGTCACTCTTTTTGTTCATCTACTTCCATTTTTCTAAATATAACAGCTTTACGGCTTCCTTCATATAGGTCACATACATTGCTTGCTACCTTTATTTTTAAATAGGCAGGTACATCGCTTGCTACCTTTATTTTTAAATAGGCAGGTACAACCTCAATGCCCTGTGCACGGGGGAAGCATGTCCTGTGTTCTCTGCTCTCTGTGGCTGAGCCCTGGCACTCCCTGTAAATATATAATCCCAGATTTTCCAAGACAAGTGCAATTTCAAGCAACCTTTTCTTTGGCCCAGAAAATATGATCACAATAGCTAGAGCCCTTGGAAATTGCCTTTTTCAAATATTTGGAGCCAGAATTGGGATCAGCCAAGGTTTCAAAGTGTCAGCCTCACTGTAGTAAATACAATTCCTGGGATCTGCTTGAGATCAGGGCCGGGGGCTGCAGGGCTATGTGAACTTCCTCTCCTGAGGTGATGTTCTTCTTATTTCTTTAGGCTTCCTTAAAGGTTTCATTAACCCATAGGTGGCCCCAGGACAGAAGCAGGGAACCTGGGCATTGCTTTGGTCCAAATTTGTATTTCAGGCCAAGTCCTGGAAATTGAAAACCAGCATGGGTATATCCAGGGCCCCCTTCCTCTGTTACCTGGTCCTCGAGAACCTGGACACTGAAGACCTGTGGTCTTACTGTGCTAGTGATGTGCAGAGCTGGGGAGTCGGGAGGGCACCTGCTCTGTAGAAAGACCCTGCCCCCACCCCTAGTAATCCACAGAGGTCATTTCCTTGAGCAGAAAGTGCATGGTGGTGGCCGGAGGTGGGGAGGGTATGATTCTGCTTCTGCACTGAGGGAGTGGGCACTGCGGTCATGGCTGGGAAGCATGCTAGGACCACAAGGGCAGCATGGGAAGGGTAAGAGATTTTGATGCAGCAGGTCTGGGATGAGGCCCAGGAATTATAGTTCTGAAAGCTTCCTAGGTGATCTAGGTGCTAGGCCACTTTGTGAACCACAAATATGGAAAACCTACTGTGTGCTAGTTGTTTGTAGGGAAGTTTGGGGTCATACCCGAGGGGCATGGTCCCCTGACAAGATGGCTGTCCCTTGAGGCATGGAGCTGTGATACATGTGGTGAGATGTTACTGTTATGAAGCTAGCCAGGCCGAGGCTGCCATAATTCAGTCGTATTGATGGTGGTAGCCTCCTGGGGTGCAAGGAATATTGACTTCCGTGATGATATCCCAGCGAGGACTGGCGTGCAAGATCTTGAACTCTGACATTGTAACTTGATGTTGCAATCGCCTGCCTCTGATGTCATTTGAATGCAGCACAACATTGGAGGGACTGCTATACACAGAGCATTGTGCTTAGCACTGGGAGAGTAACAGCCATAATTACAACATGGCTCTTCCCCTCCAAGAGCTCATAACCTAGTGAGTATGACAAGCACATACTTATATTACAAAGCAGTCTTTGAATTATTGCAGTAATGGATGTGGCCACAAAGTGCTACCAGCAGGTAAGGAAGAAAAATTTATTCCAACTGGAAGGTTCTCAGATTTCTTGGAGGATCGTAACACAGGCAAAATTTCAGCCCAGATCAACCCAGAACTCTGTCCAGAACTAAACTGTGAACATGGCTTAGCACAGAACCCTGTCCAAAAAACCATGTTCCTTCAGCTAAGAGTCCTGAGCCAAGGCATCTTGGGACTACAGCTTCTTAGATGAAATGGGGGCCGGAAAAACCAACCAAGCTGTAGGAGTCTAATCGTGAGCTGGGACCTCTGCTGGTTCGGGATTGGGCTCTATCTGCCATTCTCACTGCAGCTTTTTCACCTTTGGGGTCAGTTCTTTTCTCTCTGTAAAATTTTCAGTTATGTGTACGCCAAGTGTGTTCCCGTGGCCTCGACGCAGGCCATGCCTTCTCCACTGTGCTCTGCCATGTCCGACTCAAAAGAGTTTCACTAACCGGGATCTGTTTTTCAAAGCTGCTGGCTCAGGAACAGGAGGCTGCGGCTCGCCCATTCTGCGAGCCTCTGGGCAAATTTGGCATTTCACCAGGTCAGAGTACAGCCTTATTGGCGCCGGATGCTGTGGGTTCCTTGGGCTCTGTGGCTTCTGGGGAAGGCACTGCTCACCTTTTCTAGTGGTTGGCTTCCTGGCAGATCCTTGGGCTACACCTCTTGGTATTATTTGTTTTTCCTCCAGTATAAAGGGAGGAGATGCCCAGGAACAGGGCTGCTGCCCTAGGCTATCTAAACAGCTTCCATCTTGCTGTGGGAGGAGGTGAGTCTCCCCCATGGTCTTGAAGATAGCTCTCTCAGGCTAACTATAAACTCCTCTGGATCCCTGTGGATTCCCCTAGAAGGAAATGCAAACACACTTTCTTAGGACTGTGGTAAGCGGCCACTAAGTGCTGTTTTCCAGCCTTCGGTGGCTGGTGGTCTCAGGTATGACTGGGCTTAGGGTGGCCGGGGGCGTGGCTGGCTCTAGACTCCCCGAGGGAAGTCGCTCTACTGAAACAGCCTTAGAGAAGATGACGGGGCTTTCTGGCATCTGAGTCCCTCAGGGGCTCAGGTGAGGGGACAGACCCTGAGGACCTCAAAGACACAGTGGCTGTGGCACCCCAGGAGCACCTTCTGAGCTCTCTGGGGGGTTGAGTGTACACCTTTCTTGAAGTCCCCTGGGCTAATGCGGAGGCTGGGGCTTCTGGGTTATATCATGCCAACATACTTCACGCCCCAGCTAATTAACCTGTGTCTGGCTGAGCAGGGTAATAAGAACAGCTAAAGCTAACCCCAGCAGGGGGCACAGAGGCTGACTGAAATCTGCCCCTGGGGCCAGGAAGGAACCCTGTGACTTTGACTTGGGGATCCTGGAGGTTGGGCACAGGCAGCTAGCTGTGCGACTTCACAACAGTGAGAAGCATTTTTGAGTATCTTCACTTGGCACATAGAGTGGATCATCAAGGCAACCAATATTCATCCCACATGGGACAGCTCATCAGAATCCCAGACAAAACTCAAGAGCTCTAGGTAGCCCCTTGCAGCTAATAGGCATGTCTCCTTTCATAAGCTGGTCTTCCCACAGAAGGTAGCACCGAGTCATAGTTAGCAACCAAGCAGTCAGTCATCCCTGCAAATGAGGAATTTTGTCAGAATCTTCTGGATTTGGAGTTACCCGCTTGTTCGTTGAGGAAGGGGACTATAGAGCAGAGAGAAACCTTTTAGTCTAGAGTCTTGCTTGGTCGAGGACCAGGCTATGCTGGGGGTGAGAGGTGAGAGGACAATGTTCTTGCTGCCTCAGTGGGCTGTTTGAGACTAGGAGATACACGGAGAAAAAGCATGTGTGGAGTCACGGCAGCAGCAGAACTGGGAAACGCTTCTTTCAAATTTAACAAAAATTGGATTCATACCTCCCATGCGCCCAGGCTTGGTGCTGCACTCGATGCCTTCAGAGGCTTTATCACAATGAATCGTCACAACAAAGATGTGACTTAGACGTTGTTAGTCTGATTTTTATACATGTAGGAACAAACTCAGTGAGGTACTGTACGCTTCCCCCTCAAACAGCTAGTAAGTGAAAAATAAGAGACAAACCCTTGATTTTTCAGGATTCACATTTGTTCCAACTTTAGGGTCGGTTTGGTTGTGTATATTTTCCAAAGAATTTATGGTCCATTCTCAAGGTAAAAGTATGGACTCAGTTTCTTTCCATGAGGGCAGAGCAGGGACTCTCTTCATGCTTTGTTCCATAAGGTACCAGACCTGTCCCGGAAGCCAGTGACAGGAGGTCCTCAGCCAGCAGCTGAGCAGTCCTTAAGAGCCCAGTTCAGATCCTGACCTTGGCCAGGACTTCTAAGCTGGTCTAGAGGTCCAAAGGCTAGAGTGTGCACTAGGAATGTTTTGGGTGGACATTATCCCAGAGATGTAGCAAAACCAATCCTAGCTGTAAGATAATTCTAGGCAGTGGTAATTTCTAGAGATTGGACAGGAAATGGCATTGTGCTGATAAGCAGTCAGTTTATATCAAGAATCTAGCCAGCTCTAAGGGAGTACAGGGAACAGGATCCACTCATAGGAGTCAAGAACTCAGTAATTAATTGTCAGACCCCATCCAGTGAGCTTTGGATTAAGATTTCAGTTTCAGAAGGGGATTGGATCGTGAATGAGGAGCTTGAGGCAGAAGCCTCAAGGATAAAGGATACTTTCATAGAAGGGGAATAAAAGGACCATGAGTGACCATACATCACTATTTGCTTAGGACATCCCCAGCTTGCATATTTTGTCCTAAGGTAATTATTAGCAGTACCATTTTTCATTCTCAAAAGTGTCCCAATTTGGACAGTATATTGAGTGGTCTCCCTAACCATGACCCAACAGATATTATGTGCCAAGAAAAGAACTGGTCCTCAGCAGAATGCTTTGGGATGCTCAGGGTGATCTGTGAAGCGCTGTGACTGACGGCTTCCTACCTCTCCCCTCATCCCATGCCACTCTCCTCTCACTTTCTCTGCCCAGACACTGGCCCTCCTTCAGATCCTCAGATACTCTCATCTCTTTCCTACCTGAATGCCTTTGTACTTTCAGTTCACCAAGTCGGAAGGTTGCTCAGGAGGCTGGATCCTCCTCATGGCCACTAAAACTGTCACCTCTCCAGAGAGGCCTTCTCTAACCACCTTGTCCAAAAGAACAATCCTTTTTACTTTCTGATTTCTTCATATCCCCTTTCATAAGCAGGAAGTCTTATTTTTGCTCTGGCGTCAACAGTCCAAAAATCTCAATGGATTGTAACAACAAATATTCATTGCTCACTCTCATCCTATAAGGGCTGTAGGTTGGTTGCAGCTCTGCAGGACTCGGGTGGACTCTACATAGCCTCTTGTTCTGGGACCAGGGTGAAGAGCTATAGCCAAGGGGAGCTTTGGCATTGTCTAAGTCTGGGCAGAATAGCACAGACTGGGTAGCTTATCAACAACAGAAATTTATCACTCACAGTTTTAGAGTCTGGAAATCTGAAATCAGAGCCCCAGCATGGTCAGGTGAGGGCTCTCTTCCAGTCTTACAGACTTTTCCCTGTATCTTCATAAGGCACTGTCTAATTCTGAGGGCTTCACCTTCATGACTCAAGGACATCACCTACTCACCTTTGAGGATTAGGATTTTTGCATGCATTTGGGGATGGATAGAAACATTTACACCATAGCAAGCACTGAGTGGGATGAGTCTGGTATACAGGCTCTCTGACTGTGGCTAGGAAGGATAAATGGAGGGCAAGAGGGACCCGCACCGCTCAACAAAAATGATATTTAACAGAGTTTTCTGGATGGACAAGAGAAGAGAAGATTCTAGAAAGGGAAAACAGCCTGGCTTGGACATGGGTTACCTTTGCACATGTGTAGAGCTGTAGTTTAGTGTAACTGGCATGTCAGGGCTGTAGAGAGTAGAAAAATAAAAATAATAGAGATTGTCAAGAGTCTTAGGTCTTTGAGGGTATTTTGTGTCCTTTTGAGAGGTTTGGGCTTTATCCTCTGTACAATAGGGAGTCTTTACAGAATTCTGAGCAAGGATGTAACATCATGAAAATTTGTGATTCATGAAATTCACTCCGAAGGCAATATGGAGAGTGGATTCAAAAGGAGTGAGATTTAAAGCCAAGAAACCAGGTAGGTTATTGCAGGAGGAAGAGGTCCTCAATTTAATAGAGGCATGATGAGGATGTGACAAGTCCAAGAGATATCGAAGAGATAGAATCAACGGAAGTTAGTTACTGATTGGAGATGGGAGTGAGGGAGAAGGGGCTGATATATTTGCCTTAGGCAACTGGGTATTCTCATTCATGGAGATAAGGAATGAAGGAGGCTTAAGAAAATAGATAAAGTGTTCAATTTTGGACATGCATTAGAGGTGCCAGTGGGATCACCAGTGGAGATGTTCACCAGACCGTTTCATACCAGGTCTGAAATGTGCAGGAGAATCTGGGCGACTAGTATTTCTTTGGGAGGCAATGGCATAAAGGAGGAGCAGTTGGGGAGCGAGAAGACGCCTAAGGAGAAGCCCGTAACTTGGCGATGGCAGGGCTGACTCATTCGTTGATGCCAGGGATGTTCCAGATCCTAGAATCTAAGAGAATCAGGTTTGGGGAAGAACACTAGGAGTTCAGTTTTGGATATATTTAGTTTAATTGCTGTGATAAAATCCAAACTCTTTATCGTCATCAAGACTTCTGCCGTCCTCTCCAATTCTCCCCTTGCTCCTAGCTCCATGGTTCGCCTTGCCTCCGCCACACTGGCCTTCATCTGTCCCTCCCAGACACCAAGTTCATTCCTACCTCAGAGCCTTTGCGCTTGCAGTTCCCTTCCCCTGGAGCGATCTTCCCTTAGGGTGGCTGACTCCCTGTCATCAGGCCGCTTTCTCAGACAGGCCATCTCTGACCCCCTTATTGAAAGTCAGCCACCCTCACTCCATTCATTCGTTTTCCCTTCATCTTGTCTTACATTGTCATCTATTAAAATGTAAACTTCATGAGGACCGAGGACTTGCTTATTGGTCTCGTTGGCTGCCAACCCCATACCTAGAGCAGTGACTGGCACATAGCAGGTGCTCCATTAATGCTTGCGCTGCATTGAGACGTTTGAAAGACCATTGGGTATATAGGTCTGGAGCTCGGAAGAGAGGTCTGTCTTGAAGGTATACGTATAGGAGTCACGTGTGAGGTGGGGCGCTTTAGAGAGAACATGTAATATGAGAATTTACCCTGAAATACATCCTTTCAGGGTCATCTTGCATTGTAAAAGTCGGGTGGAAAGCTTTTAAATCACTGTGAATGGGGCAGCTAGAAAGACAGAATTCTGGAACACAGAGCAAAAGTGTTTCAGGAATGAGGAACAGAGCAGCTCTGTTGAATGCCCTGCTCAGGACACCAGCACCTAAGTAGGGCCTGCCTAGGTGCTGGGGATTGGATTGGACCCCCACTCCCCAAAAAGAGGGATGCAAAAGTCGAGCACAATCCATGGCTTTTGTATTGGATTCCATCAGCTATGTAATCCAATAAGAGGACACAATGTATGCTTAGGAAATACGTAGCCAGCACTATCCATTTATCTCTGATGCTCCTTTTGGAATGTGTATAAGTTTCTAGAAGGCATCCTCAGTATTCTCAAAGAGAACCAAGTCTTACCTTAATCTTTATAAGGATGAGCTCTGCTGGGTGACCAGTTTCACGCCTCATGCATGTGACTTTGAGAACCTCACACGGTTTCCTCAAGTCCAGTGAAGTTAGATGATAACTTTCACCAGCTCCACTGCCAGAGACGATGTTAAAATAACTCAGATGAAAATTACCAAACACTGAGCTTTTCTGAGCGGAAAGAGGTAGAAGAAATTCAAGGGTGGTTTTGCAGAGCCTCTGCTTCCAGCTCAGCTATAGCATTAATCAGCAGAGCTGCCTCAGTTTACTGATCCAGAGACACACAATGAAGCAAGAACGATCTGATTGGACCTCTCCTGCTTGGGTGAGCACTGCTGAAGAAAATCATCCATCCAGGCAAACTGGCGCTGCTACAAATTCATGGTCACCAATCTCAATCGAGCCTGCAACAAGGCCTAGCAATCCATCTGTGTTTCTCAAGCATCCTCTGCTCTCCAACCCATGAACCACCCCCTCTCCTCACCTTGCACTGGAGAATGACTTTGTCTCCCACCACGCAGGCAACATCTTCAACTTTTAAATGCCAGACACCAAGCCTGCAGACCATCCCCATCCCCATCCTTTCTTTCACCTTCCCACCTTTTATAGCAGAGATGCTCGCTCCTCTCCCACATCAAAAACCAATCCCCCTATAGATTGTACATCCCATTTAGGCTTTAGTTCAGAGACCTTCAATCACCTTTAAACTGACAGTAAGGAATGCAACACAGTACACATTCACGTGCACACTTGCACATAATTGAAATGCAGCAGTCACAAACAGTACTTACCTTTACTTCCTGTAATATACTCAGATATTGTTCGTTCTCTCCTTTGGTTTTCATCGTTTATTTTATTTATTTATTTATTTTTTTAGCAGCCAACCCATGACCCACCACATTGCTTTCATGACCAGTCACTAAGTAATGGGCTGCAACCCACGGTTTCAAAAATTTTGCTATAGATCCTCCTTCACCTTGCTCCCTCCTGGAACTTTATGCCTAATGTGATTTACCCTCCTTCTTCCATCTCTTCAGCCCCTTCCCTTCTGCCCGGTCCTTTCTATCAACATTTAAATTTTATTCTCAGGTCTCTCTTATCTTGAAAGTAGAGCTCCTTCTTCACACCCCACGTCTCCTTCCCTCTTACCTGTATCCTTTCACACCTAGACTTCTTCGACAGGGTGTCTGCCCTTGTGCCCATTCCTCACCTCCCGGTTCCTCGTCACTACGATCCATTCTGACCTCAGTGTCCACCACACCTGGGAACTGCTCTTACCGCGGTCACCGATGAGTCCCTCATTGCTGAAACCCACTGGGTTGTTTTCTGCCTTCGTCATGCAAGATGCTCAGCTGTTTTTCAGAACAGATAGCCCTTTCTTCTTGTGGAAACCACTCCTGTTTCTCCCTCCTACCTTTTGGCTGTCTTCTCTCCACATGCTCTGCCAGCTTCTCTCCAAGTTTCCATGTGCTGTTTTCTGTCTTTGCCAACTTGACAGCTCTGTTGTTTGAAGTTTTTGTTTTCTAATAGTACTATACATTTTCCCATACCTATATTGACCAACATAATTCTTTTGTTAGTCACCTCATAATTTCCTTGGCCTGTATTTTATGAGTGTTTCTCTTGGTACTGAACTGTAGATTGTGATATGTTAAACATAGTAAATATTTAACTGTTATAATTTGCAAATACTTTCTCTCCAATCCTTACTGTTTAGCTTTTATTTATGGTGATTTTTGAAATCCAAATGTTTTTCATGTCTATAATTAAAAATCTCATTTCCCTTATGATTTCTAACTTTGGTATAATGCTAGGGAAGTCCTCACCTCTGAGATTATATGAACATTTCTTATACTTTCTTCTATTACTTCTGTGGTATGTCGAATGAGGTGTTCGTTCTAAACAACTGCTTAGCCATTCGTCCAAGCATCCTTTATTAATCTACCAACCTCTCCCCTACTAATTTGAAAAGCCTCCTTCATCATAGGCTAAATTTTTAGATGTTCATATCTGTTTCCGAATTTTCTTTTTTGGTTCCATTGATGTCTCATTTGAAGCTCATACACTATAGTTTTATTATTACAGCATTAAAATATGTTTAATATCTGAGTTGGCAAGCCTTCCCTCCACTGGGAGAAAGTAAGTGTCGTGGTTGAGAGCTTGGGCTCTGGAACCGGCTTGACTGGGTTCATATCCCAGTCCCATCACTTACATGCTGCATGACTGTAGGCGGGTTACTTGAACCTGGACTCAGCTTCTGCATCTGTGTGTCTACCTGAGAGGGTTGCTGTGAGGGTTAATGAATTAAGACACATGATGCTCCTGCAATGCCGGCTAGCACCTCATATGTTATTATTCTTCATCTCTAAAGCTTGACCATTTTCACCTGTTTATTCCAACAGACAATCTTACCATTGTTTTAAGTTCCAGGGGGGAAAAAAATGGTGTGGGTTTTGCCTGGAATTATATTAAATTTATACAATGATTTGAAGATAATTGTCATATTAACAACATGAACTCATCAACCCACCCAGGAAAATAGTTTGTGTCTCATTTTTAAAATTTTCTTTTCTGCTTATCAATAAAGAATTGTTTTCATTACATAGGTCATATTTATTGTGTTAGGGCTGAATTTGACTTGCTAGTACTTTACATATAAGATTTTTTTTATACTATGGGTGTGTTGGTGTGTGAGTAGGTGGGTATGAATATGTGTATCATACATACTATTTTATGGGACTATTTGTATCAAAATTAATTTAAATGGTATCGCTATTATAGTTCGTTTAAAATTTTAAAGCTCTGGCCATGACACCAGAGTACTTCCTAAGTATTTTCTAATTTCCTCAGGTTTTTTCCTTCATACAATTTTGGTAATTTAAAGTTATTTGGAGATTCTCCATTTTTGTCAAAATTTCAAATTTATTAGTATATTATACATACTATTCTTTTATAATTGGCTTATCTCCTTAATTATATTATCCTAGTTCTGTTTCTAAATCTTCTCTCTTTTTTATTTCTTCAGTGGACCGAGGGAAATTGATCTTTTATTGGTCTCTTCAATTATTTTTTTTCTTTAATTTTACTAAGTTTATTCTCTCTCTTCTTAATTTTATTTAGTTATTCTCTTTGTAACTTTTTGAGTTTAAACACTCATCATTTATTTCATTTATTATTTAATAATGAATAAGGCTATGAATTTGCTCTTAAATATGGTTTTGGCCTCGTATCATCATCATTATTATAAGCAGTCTATATTGACAACTTTTATTTCCTCTTTGAACTGAAGAACTTATTTAGGAAAATGATTTATGATTTTCAAGTGATGAGGATTTTTCTTCCTTCTTTTCTTATTGATTTCTAGTTTATTTGCACGGTGAACAGAAAATGTGTCCCAATAATTTTTGCTTTGTGTTTATGGAGGTTTCCTTACAGCCTAATATTAAGTTCATTTCTGTAATATTTCATGGGCACTTGTAAACAAAGTGTTCCTTGTTTGAAATTAGAGTGTTGTATAACACATACACACTCGTCGTATTTTACAGATCCTCTTTATTTACTTGTGACTTCAGATGAGCATATATTTTTCCAATTCTTATATTTTTTAAAATAGTTCATTTTGTCTGTTTCAGTGCTTTAGGGCATAAAGTATCAATGGCCTTATCTTTATTTTGGAATGTGAGCATCATCCATTTTTTAAATATCATCTTTGGATTTTGTTTTGCTTTGTCAGGCCCCTGGTAATTGAATTATCATTTCGAAAGCAGTGAAGTCAGCAGTGACAATACCAGAAGAAAAGAGAGTAAAAGAGGGTTTTTAAACAACCTCCTTTTATTTTCTATTCAAGGTTATATTAAATAATAATCTAATGTTATACACAATAATTATCCATCCATTTGCTAATGAATTTTCTACCTGTGTTATTTTTCAAAAGTCTGGGCTATGTGAGAGCCCTCTGATTTAAAGGTTCATCCAAGGTCAAGATATATTTGCACAACCTGGTTAACCACTCCCAAAAGAGGAAGGCCCCTCATCTCTCTCTTTTAACCTAGATGATTGATGACTGATAGTGATGAAATCCAATCACAATACTTTTTATTTTCCTCATTTATGACACTGAGAAGCAAACTCTGTTCTCTAACAGAAATATTTGAGTGTAACATGCAAACATAATTTTCCAAAGCAAGAAAAATTTGTGGAACAATGTACACTCCCTTTCCTGCCTTGGTTGCAACAAGTTATCTCCGGATGGAAGACCCAGCTTTGAGAACCACATTCTTTTTCTCTCGGTGTCAGTTTATCAGCTCCTTCTCTTTCTAAGTGCAAGAAAAAATGTTTCTTGGTAACTATCTAGAGGACTCGTGGCCTGAAAATAGGATCATCTAAGAGTTTGGTGTGATATTATAACATGCAAGGCTTTGATGTTAATATTAAAGCTCCTCCTTTCGTAGTTTACACTTGCCTCCACTAGTAGCTCTCAAGCCCTGGCTGCACATTAGGATTACCTGGGGAGCTTTTAGGACCTGTAATGGACTGGGAATTAGTAAATTTTAACACTCTCCTAATGTAAGGTCTGAGCTATCTTGGCCCATTCTCTTATTTTTGACTCTTCTGAGTTACTTTGTTTAAGCCTTGTGCCTTATCCCAAAATGAGAGTTATGTTTTACGAGGATAGATGAGCCTGTATACATTTATTGTTATAAATGGTTTATTGTCTCTTTTTTAACATCTTATTTTACAGTTCCTCTCCTTATGCTTCCTTTTTGTTTCCTTTGAATTCGTTTTTCTTTTTTTTTTTTTCCCCCTCCCTTTGGATAAATTGACTGCTATGCTTTTCCCTTTCAGTAATTTTGAAGATAAGCTACTTTATAGTCTATTACTAATTACACTCACCATCTTTAAAAACATACTTTAACCTATATTTCTCAGAGTAACCACAGAAACTATATAACAGAATTTCTTGCAAGATGAGGAAATTAACATACTTCCTTGCTCCCACTTTATTCTTTATATCAGTATGATCTGCAATATTTTACCCTGGGGTTTGTGCAGGAATATCTTATATCTTCTCTTCCAAAGAATAATTGTTACATTTGCATTCTGTTTTATAACTATATTTATAGGAATTATTTAAATTTTTTACTATATGGTTTATTTGCTTGTTGCTAATGTTTTTTATAATTTTTTATTAACCATAACTTTCCCATATTTCAGTTATTCATTTTAATTCATCTCATAGTACTGTAGAAAACATCTTCAAGTAGTTTTTTATGAATGTTATGTGAGTAATATATTTTTGAGGTCTTTGATATTGAGAGCTATTGTCTTTGTTGTTTAACAAATTGGCTGGGTCATATACTTTTCTATTTTAAGGTATATAGGGATAGATCTGTACTGTGTCTAAGAGAGATGCATTGAGGATCATGGCACAATATTTTTCCCTAGTTTCTAGAACTGATACAGGTGTCTACCTATTTTTACAGACTTTGCTCAATTCTGTTGGTTGGGCCTTGGAATGGGGTGGGGATGTGAGGCACACATGTTCATGTCACCATCTTTTCAGAGGTCATCAACAATTAAATAGTCATTGATTCATTCAGTGAATATTGATTGAGCACCCACAATATGCCAGGCATTGTGGGAGCCATTAAGAATTCAGAAGAATCAGACAAGGTATCTTCCCTCATGGAATATATGTGTATATATTAGGGAGGAAGAAGGACAGACCATAAACAAACAAAAGGTAATTTTAGGGAGTGATAAGTAGACTACCATATATACCTGCTTAAAATGGCACCCTGGTAGCTTTACAACATGGCAACTCTGGAAAAGGGGTATAAGAAAAAAAGAACAAAGTGATGGCGTGTGGGTGGGGACTCATGAGATGTTAATTAAATCCTCCTGTGCACCAAACTCATTTATTCACCTGCTTAGAGTGCCCATGACGATCTTCTTTCTGAGACTGTACCACTTTTCTGTGTCTTCAGTTTGCTACGATGTTGTCCTACTAGTAATCAGGAAACATGATTTTTTGCCCCTTCTGTCTTCAAGGTAGTTGGCTTTGTTAGGTCAGGAGTCCTCATTATTTGCATTATGCTCCCAGCGGGATGACCACAAAACTGGAGATGGGATAGCTGTGTGAGGGCAGCCATGTCTGGGCTAGAGCCTCCAATTCAGTGCAGATGTAATGGTTGGGGTTGATAGATGGATCTTCATCAGGTTGTAAGAATACCCTTCAGGACTCCACTGTTAGACTTAGGCCCAGTGGACAGTACCGTTCTCATAGTGGGAGACAGTTTTGAGGGGCAACTCAAAGCTTGGCCTCTGGAGTCAAACATTTAAATCTGCACTGATTTGCATAGATTTGAATGTGCTCTTACCATTTAGTGACATCACAACCTTCGCAAGTTCGTTAACCTCCGTTTGCCTCAGGCTCTTCATCTTTAAATTGAGTTAATAACAGTACCTACTTTATAGTGTTATTGTGACAGTTAAATTGAGTAATTGATGAAAGTGTTTCAAACAGTGCCTGCACTTAGTAAATCTCCAATAATATATAATAATAATTACTATTAACTATATCTCATGTTGCCTAAATGCTTTTCATGTCCTTCCCTCCCCTTGGCTTAAACTATTTCTATACTTATAAAATACAGAGAATACAAGAGGTTAGACTGGCCATGTATGGCTAGGGACCAGGTTCGCTTTGCTGAATTTGATGGGAGGGCGTTGCGTAGCAGGTTGAACCTAATGCAGAAAAGGAAAAGATGGATGGAGTCAGGGAGAGGAAGGAGAAACTCAACAGTTGAACATTTCCTTTGTTCTGTGTTTTTCTTTTTTTGCCAACATGATTTATTTTTATCTGCACCTTGGCTTCATAATATTTAATAAGTAAAAAAGTTAATTTACTTCAGTTTCAATATGATTAACACCAGGCATCAATATGAATGTTCTAAAGGGATTTAAATGTTTGTCCTTTTTTTTTTTTACCTTCTTTATACTTTTATGTATTAAAAATGTTTGGAATGAGCCTATATCATTTTTGCAGTCAGAAAAATTAAATATTGCTTTCATTTTGAAAAAATATCACCCAGAAACCCATTACTCTAGTACAGTTTTTATTTCAGGGCTCTTGTCCAGTCTATCTATATATAAATATTTAATAGCTATAATCAAAAGTATACATATACTTTTATGATCTACAATTTTACTTAAAATTATATTTAATATTCTTTCTATTGGGTTATATTTATTACTTTAAGAATTGCATCAATTATTAAATTTAATAATTGCATCAATTAAAGTTCAAGCTGCATCATGTTAAAGGCTATAATGTACCTCAGATTATCGAACTGACATATAGGTTGTTTACATTTTTTTCTTTAATAAAATTATGTCGCTATAAACATCTTTGTCCATTTTTTCTTTTGAATTAATTCCTAGAGATTACTGAGTCAGAATATTTGAATAGTGTTTTGGCTGTTGATAAGAATTCATATATTCCCTTCCAAAAGGATTATATCAACTTTACACTCCATCTGGCAATAAATACATATGACTTTCCATGAAGCCTCAGCAATATTTTTTCTTTATTTTTTCCCAGCAAAATGGACTGTGTTTTCATATTAATTCTATTTCCTCTCATATGAATCCTCTGAACAGACTCTTTGCTCATCTTGATGGTGTTCTTATAACACTTAAAAAGCTCTAATTCAATACTTGGATTTGCCCTTTGGCATATTGGTCGCAATTATTTTTTCGTTCTATTATTTTCTTTTTTAATTTTGGATTCGTGTTTGTTTCTTTGTTTTTCCATTTTCTTGCCTCACTTTCTTTGCTTCAGCCTCGTTCCAGAATCTGTTAGTCACTGGCATGAAAAGAGTTTAAAATAAAGATTTTCAGAATAGTGGATCCTTAGGGTAAAGTAGGAGAAATAACAAGAAGTGGGCAGGGCATCGAGATGAGGCACTGTCACCTCTCTCCCTAAGTTTCTTCCAGAGCTTTGATCTCTGAAAGATGGTGCTTACCCAGCATTTCTTCAGCATAGTTTTGTAGCTTTGAGGTTGTCAGAATCCCCAGGCTTCCCCTATCGCTTTCTCACCAAAAATGTTTAAAGGAGAGAAATGGACTTGCAATATCTCCACCCTGGTTTCCCCCTGGGGGGTCACAGAGCTGGGCACTGTGACTGCACTGAAGCTTGAGTGGTAGTTTTTCCCCACCACGAGTGACCAGGAGCATGAGATTCTGCCTGGGATGAGCACGGTGAGAGAGGAAGAGGGGGCCAAGAGAAGAGTGGCTCCGGCTTGTCTGCAGTTTGCCACGAGGGACCCTTCCCAGAGCCATGGCCAGCATGGGACCCAGCATGTCTCCCGCCCAGAGCTCAGAGCCCAGTCAGTCCAGCCCAACCTTGGTGTCATGCTTTCTATTGCTCTTTAGATTAAGGAAATGCTGCCCTGCCAGCTCTGAGTGGCCTAGGAAGAATGCCGGGGACACTGACTGACCTTCAGTGCTCTTCTCTTGCAGTTTCCTGCTTCTTCAACTTCACCAGTCCCTCTGGGGTCGTCCTATCACCCAACTACCCGGAGGACTATGGCAACCACCTGCACTGTGTCTGGCTCATCCTGGCCCGGCCGGAGAGTCGCATCCACCTGGCCTTCAATGACATTGATGTGGAGCCTCAGTTTGACTTCCTGGTCATCAAGGATGGGGCCACCGCCGAGGCCCCAGTCCTAGGCACCTTCTCAGGAAACCAGCTTCCTTCCTCCATCACCAGCAGTGGCCACGTGGCCCGTCTCGAGTTCCAGACCGACCACTCCACGGGGAAGAGGGGCTTCAACATCACCTTTACCAGTGAGTCCTCCCTCTGTTTCCAGCTGATCATCCCTCTGAGCGTCAGTCTCTGAGATGGTCAGGGGTGTTCCCATGGAGGAGTGTTGATGTTCAAGGGCATTGCAGGGTTATAGCGTCCAGGCTTGGGGCTTCAGCATGACATGAAGAGCATAAAGCACTGGCTGCAGGACAGGGTACATTTCTTGTGGAGTCATTCTCTTTTGAGCATTTATTTCCTATCAATGTGATATATAATGTAAACAGAGCCTAGGACCTCATTTCTCCCTCCCACCCCCTACCTTCTAGAAGACCTAGCTAGAACCAGGAAGGGCCCAAAGGAGAGCATGCCTCTGTCATCTTCTCACCTGTTACTGATCCCTCTCTGATGTGCTCCCCCAGGCTTTGAACGCCCACTCAATGCCGACTTCAGGTCTTCCGGTGGGGCTGCTCACACTTGGTTTTGCCCGGTGCCCATTCCCATAGTCAAATCAGAAACAAAAGTCTGGAGCAGTGTTTCTGTTTGAGGCTAATTAGAGCCAACTCTTGGGGCTCTTTCTCATCATGCCTTTCAGGTCCACAGTTTAAAAGTTGTCAACTCCAGTTTCAATTCTAGGCCCCTTCCAGAAGCAACCTGAAGCTCGATGGTGATTATTTTCATTTCTGTGTTTCATGGGGTTACAGTGAGGGTGGGGGTGGGGACAGAAACTTGTAGACTCAAAATAGCAAGTGCTTATCAGGTTATAATAAGCTGTAGATCCGGCAACCTTGGCTGTTGGCAAATAGCCAAACAGGGGTAAAGCTAGGTCTCCCTGAGCAATAACGATCCTTTCCCAGTCACTGTGAAATGCAAGTCCCCAATTCAAGCTCTGCTGAATGCACATAATCACACACATAAAGCTGCCTCCCTCCCCGCCACCCCACCCCTCGCCCGGTGCTTTTTGACTGAGCTGATCTCCTCCTTCCCCCCACCTTCATCCTTGGCATAGAGGTCTTACCTCCTTGTCCTACCTGTCTCTGGGATCTAGGTGAGCTGAAGATAGTAAGTTCCAAATGGAAAGCCTTTGGGGGCCCCAGATTCCAAGGGACTGCCCAAGCAAAAGCCCCTCCTTAACATTCCCCTCAGCACCTTCCTTAGGGCACCAGACTTGCTGGAAACGATGGACCTTCCCAGGCCATGCCTCCTCCAGGGCGTTGCCCCAACTACGGGCAGGAGGAAGCACAGCCCTGTTCTTTCTTCCCTGATTTTCCCGATCTAGCAATGCAGCTCTAGCTTTTAGCTTCTCTGTCCTCATCCCTGCTTTCCCATGAGACCATGAGCTCTGAAGACATGCAGGAATGTATTACTTACCTTGCTATCCCCTCTGCCCACACAGAGTCTGGTATGTGGTAAGGATCAGTTAATGTTTATTGAATGGAAAGATCTACGAATGACTCAGTGCTTTCTGGCCTAGTGAAGTGGGAAGAGGAGTAAGAGGTACCCGGGGAAGCCCACTGGTCCAGGATGGTGAGGGCTGAGAACTCTGCAGGGTCAAAGTAGGTGTGGACCCCAATGGGGAACCTGTGGCAAATGGGTGCTCATCGTCTCCTTGGAAAACCAAATCCTGGTAAGTCCTCATTTTCCAGGAAAGGAGCAAGCGCTGTATCCTTAGGGGTAAAAAGTCAAAAGGCAATGGACCTTACCTGAGGGTCAGTCTCTTACCTTGCATTCCTCTCCAAAGTTTCTCCATTGTAAAAGTGATACACATCCAACATGAAAATACTCAAAAAACAGGGGACAGGTCAAAGAAAAAATGCTGACTACCTCCCAAAATCCCACCACTCATAAATGATTCTCATCAACATTTGGTGAATGCTTTTGTGGACATCAGATATTTTTCTGTACACTTACATGGACAGATAGTTGGATGAATAAGTAGAAATAATTTATTTAAATCTGGGCTTCATCCTAGACCTGCTGAATCATGATGCAACTAATGAAACAATAGTCCACAGACAAGTGTTTGGGAACTAGTGTTATCTCCTCCACAGGACGTGCATCTCCTAGGTCACATGACAACTGATGATCATCAAGGCTGAACTAGAATTTGCCCTGATAGCTCTAGCTCTCTCCAAAGCAAGAGAGCACTTGGTTTCCCCTTATGATGACTTGAAATCTGTGTCCCTGTAACAAGGACCAGTGATCTTATCTCCACCCCTCTTGCTTCTTCAAGTGAACCTCATCCTTCTTCCATGTGAAGCATCTTCAACGATGATGATAATACTTACTATTTACTGAGCAGCTTCTGAGCGAGCACTCTATGGTCATCACTGCTGACCCACCACAAACTTCATAAGCTAAGACATACCTTGTTTCACACACCAGGAAGCTGAGGTTTGACAAGGTACCCAGGTAGAACTGAGCAGTATTTAAATCTTCGACTTAGAGCTTTTGCTCGCAGGTGTTAGAAAATAGCTCCATGTCCCTTTTGTGTGTGTACATGTATGTGTGCGTATGAACACGTGTGTGTGTGTCTGATGTAGACAATCTCCTAGACTTCTAGTTTCAAGTACCACTTTTCTTCCCACCCCATATTACTAAATGTCAGGGCAACCTCATGGTCATAGTGTTTAGTGAAGAAAGGATGGGAGTCTGAAGCCTGGGCCAACCTGGGCTTTACATTTCAGAGGGAAGGGTGGTGGGGTCTCTGTGGCAGTTCTGCAAGGTATCATGACCATCATTTTCATGTCAGAAGCTTTCACAGCTCATCTTCCGTGGAAGGATCGCCAGGTTTGCAAGCTCCTTGCCTCCAGCAGGATCCAGCAGCCTCCAGGGTTGTTTCCCTTTCCTGTTGTGCAAGTGTTTCAGTCACTAGAGAATTTCAGAGACCTATAAATTGAGTTCTTTACACTGACCCTTGCCCATGCAGCCTTAGAACCTGGTTTCTACTGCAAAGCCATCATCCTTCGAAGAGCAGGAATGCAAACAGGGTGTGGCTTCAGAGACTTGAGGACAAGAACTGATGGAGGAAGGCTGGGAATGTGCTTGGGGGAGATGGAGTGGGAAGGGGAAGAAGGAAGGGAACTCATATTTAAGGAGGACTTACCACCTATTAGGAGCTGTACCAAACATTCTCCATTTTCCTATTTATATCAATTTTCATTTTATTTCTATCCCAGAATGACCCTGTAAGTACAAGTATGATCTCATTTTATAGGTCAGGAAACAGAGGCTCGGCAAGATTACATAAGTTTCCCAGAACCATGTAACTAACAAGAGGCAAAGCTCGATTAAGCCCAAAGGAATTCAGACTCTTTCCTCCTCCATCACCACTACATTATCAATCACCTGGGAGAGTGAGAGGCAGCCTGACCAGAGGCAAGGGAATGAAGGAAATGGGTTCAGACAAGGTTGATTCCAGAGCACCTACTTTATGATCCTCAGTGTCTATTAGTGTCACAGGATTTAGAGCCCAGCTCACCTACAACATAAGCAATTCCATCACTTTCTGAAGTTAGGAAAATGTGGAATGGATTTGACATTGAAGAGACAGATCTGCTCCTTAAGCCTCAATTTTCTTCTTTGCAAACTGGGGTAATAATATGTACTTCATGGAATCATATGATATAAATGAGCCAGCACGAGAAATACTTAGCCCACTGCCTGACTTATAAATGTTCATTGGAAGGAAATTGGATTAGCTGCTCAGAAAGGCAGGAGATCAAGTTTAACGACCATCTGCTTTATGCCACACATGGCACAGCAGTCCCCAGTTCTAGGGTACCTGGTGGGTTCTTGGGGAAGTGGTGGAAGTCCAGAGTTCACCATCATAACGAAGCTGATTTTCTTTGGGGAGGGTCTATCTGCACGCTCTTTCTGCCTGATCACGTCCTTGACCCCTATCCACACAGCCTTCCGACACAACGAGTGCCCAGACCCCGGCGTTCCGGTAAATGGCAAACGGTTTGGTGACAGCCTCCAGCTGGGAAGTTCCATCTCCTTCCTCTGTGACGAAGGCTTCCTCGGGACTCAGGGCTCAGAGACCATCACCTGTATCCTGAAGGAGGGCAGCGTGGTCTGGAACAGCGCAGTGCTGCGGTGTGAAGGTACGTGCCTGCTGGGCTGGGGCTGTGGCTGTCAACGGGAGGGGCTGAGGAGGGGGACCAAGTGGCCTGCACTACGGTGCTCCATTTCCATGTTGTCCTTCCTTTTCAAGGCCACCCTCTCTCCCTCACGCTAGAGTGGCAGGGGCTTTATGTAAAGGACCACTTCGCATAGAAGTTTAAACTGTAACCAGACACTAAGGCAGAGAAACACTGGTTCTAAACCGTCAGGCATCAAAAACACCTCTCCTTTCACCTGGGAACTCTCTCAATATCACAGCCATTGGGAGCCGGGCTTCCAGCTCCTGCCCAGGGGAGTTCCATCAGCCCAAAGTTTTGGTGATGCTGTGAGTTTTTGAGTCTTCAAGCTGCCTGCCCCTGTTTCCTCCTCTACATGCTGATTTTCCCCAATGCCTTGGGCATCTCCCAGTGATGGCCTTTGTGCCTCTGTTAAATGCTATCTTGTTATCTTTACAGTCATCGCCAGGAGGCTAAGGGAAGAAGGAAATACAAGGGGTATAATGGTTCCTCCTTATTCCTGCCTTGCCACACAGAACAGATTTTGACTCAATTTCAAAGACCAACCATCTATTCCACCAAGCTGCAGGCATTTAAAACACAAATTAAGCTTCTCGAGGGCAGGATCATGTCAAATCTATGTACCAACCACAGTACCTGGCGAAGAACAGGCCCTCCATAAATATTTGTGAATAATGGATGAAGAGAGTGTATCCCACAGGCCTTTGGAGGCAGTGACAGTGTCCAAGGAGGCGGGGGCTGTGGTTCTGTCTCTTTAGGGGCCAGAAAGCTTGTTTCTTTCCTCTCACTTGAGAAACAGAAGGTGGAGATCTAAGAGACCTCTCTACACATCCCACCTCCAAACCCAAATCTGAGCACCTGGGGCAGGAGGTGAGACGAACAGGAGAACAAAGGGGGTGTGTGGCTTAGATCAAGCACTGCCCAGAGCTGACAGATGGGGGTAGGAAAGGAGAGACCATCGGAGTGCACGGTGCATGCAGCAGAGGGTCTGTGGGCTTTCAAGGCCGAGGGGCCTGGGCTGGAAGCCTGGCAGGTTACCTTTTCCCTCTGAGCTCCTGTTTCTTCAGCTGAAAAAGAACGGAGGGTGATAATAATAAGATACATATGTAAAGGGAAGTTCCTGGCATAAAGTAAGTACTCAAAAATGTTAGCTGTTTTCTCACTGTTTCGTAAGCTCCATGAGGTTAGAGACTCATCCTTGGCCTCATATCCCCACAACCGGCATACTGTTTGGCACTTTAGTGCTCAGTCAGTCCTGGCTGATGAATCACTGGATGGATGGATGGATGGATGGATGGATGGATGGGTGGATGGATGGCCTTTTAACTATGTTGGAGCCTCCCTAATGGTCTCCAGAGCCCTGACTCTCACCAGACTGCCTTATTTCTCCACCCTGAAGCTTACCGGCTGAGTCATCCCAGGCAAGTGACTTGACTTCTCTGTGCCTCAGCTGACTCATCGGTAAAGCGCGGTCAATAATGGGAACATCCGCCCAGGGCTGTCTTGAGCAAGCACTGCTCTCGGAGCAGCGTGCCTGGCAGAGGCAGCACTCGATGTATGTTGGCTGTGAGCATCATTTTAACCTAATTTTAACCATTTCTTCATTGACCCAATCAAATGAGTACCACTTCACTGGGGAGGATGCATCAAGTGGTGCAGTTCCATCCTTCCAGGTGCCTGCCTCAATCAGGACGTGAACAGACTACTTTCAGCCCTCCAAAGTCCCATCATGAGGTCCCCACAACCTCATCTGCTATTTTCTCCCAGCGGCGTGAGCACTTTTGAAATTACAGGAGCTTTAGAGTCAGAGAAACAATGCGACGCTCAGAGCTCACCTCCTCCCAGCTGTGGAGCTGATAGATTGGGTGACTTCCTTGTTGGCTGCAGGGGGATAGTCATGCGTGTTTGATGAGGCTGTTTGCAGATGGAGCAGATGACTGCAGAGCAGCCATGTGGGGCCCAGGGTCTGGGGGTGCTCCTCCAGTGGTCATTCACCTTTCCTCAGTCTGGCCCCGGTTCTCCCTCGGGCTCGCCGGTCGCCCCTGACTTCTGTGGTTCTCCCCGTGTTAGTCCGTCTTGAGCAGGACATTGTTGGTCCTCTTGAGCAGGACATTTCCCTGCTGTCTCTCACTCACCTGGTCTTTCCTTTCTCCTAATGCCTTTTGTTCTCCATGGGCCACCACTCTATTGGACCCTTGGGCTCAGCACTATTACATCTCTCTCTACCAGTTCCATAGACCTGGTCCTATCTCCCCACTGAGATTCTCCCCACTTCCAAAACAGAAGCCCAGGCTCCAATGCTAGTGGGGACTCAGTCCCCATGGAGCTGACCCCCCTGAAGAGGCATCAGGGCTTGGTAACTACAGAATCCTCTCCTCCCCACCGCTGCCTTCCTAGCTCAGGCTCTCCTAGCCCATGGTTCTGCCAGGGCCATGAATCACTCAAGACAATGCGTGAATGCAGGAGGGAATCTGACCTTTGTTAGTGGGCCTTAATGCAGCTCACTATTTCACAGGCAAAGTCCTAATTTTGAAATTAAAACCATCTCGTTCATTCTGTCCCTGGAGGTGACAGTAGGCAATCAAAAATTGGGGGCCAGCCTTCTGGAGAGATCCTGACTTGGCATGGGGGAGAGCCTGCTCAGTTTTCTCCGTGCGATGAGCGTGTGCTGCCAACCTGGTTTTGGGGACCCGGGGAGCAGCACAGCAGAGGGCCAGAGAGAGATGCTGCCCAGGGTGACCAAGTCCCAGGCCTAAAACTGTAGAGCGAGTCAGGTAAAGAAATCCCTCAGAATCTGGCCCCCACAAGGCCCCTTTTCACCCTTGTGTCCCAGCCTTGGGAGAACCCTGCTTTGTAATTAGCATCTTTGTCTTTTTCAGCTTTCTAGTTTTGTTTTTGATTAAGTATCCCCACCTTGTGGACAATTAAATGTAGAAGCTAATGGTCTTTTTAAAAATCTTTTAATATATGCTAAGAGCCACTTAGCTTTTGAGAGACTGTAATGGGACAAGGGAGAAAATGGCTTTTTCTCCTAAATTTAGAAAAAAGGATGATCATCTGGCTAATCAAAAGCCGAGGCTGGCAAACTTTTCTTAAAGGGCCAGCGGGGCAGCATTTGAGGCCTCGCAGGCCGTAAGGTCTCTGGCCATCTCTTTGTGGAAACAGCCTGTGACAGCACATAAATGAATGGGCCGAAGTCGGCCCCTGGGCTATAATTTGCTGACTTCTGATCTCAAGAACAGAGGATATAAGGGATCCATATGTTTATAATCAGAAATGTCCTAAGAAAGACTTCAGGTAAAGAAGGCATCTAAAAAAGACTACCCGGTTATCTCCCTACCACATTCATCTTTTCTTGTCTCTTTTAAGAAAGGACCAACTAGTTATACCCCACTATGATAAGTGTTTTTACTTACTCATTTCAGCCTAGGAAATAGTATTGTCCCCATTGGGGCACAGAGAGGTTAAGTCGCTTGGCCAGGGGCCTCCCAGCTTGTAAACAGCATAGCTAGAATTCAAACTCAGGTTCTTGGCTACACTGTTACTGTATTGTTCTTGAATTATATCGCTAGAAAGAATATCATTTCAAACAGGTTTATGAAAGACTTAAAAGCATCCACAAATAGGATGAAAAGCAGGTTTTCTACTTTCCATATCCCGGTAGAAAATTAAAACAAAAGAAAACATTGTCAGTCGCAAAAGACAAAGACAAGACGCCACATGGAAGCATCAGAAATTGTCAGCACAAAACAAAATGACAGCAATAAGACAAACATATCACTTATGACAATAAAGGTAATTAAACTCTCAATTAAAAGACAAAGACTGAAGCTGGATTTTTTAAAAAAATTATGTTGATTACAAGAAATACACAGGGGGAAAAAAGGAGATAAATTTTCTACAGTGTATCTACAGAGTATGACTTTTTTTTAGTTTTAAAGTCATACTTTGTGGTTGTAAAAAATTTAAATAATATACTAGTGCAATGAAGTTCAAAGTGAAAATACTCATTTCCCAATCCTACTTCCCAGAGTAAAGTGATTTAACAGCTTAGTATGAACACACCACATTTTTTTTTTCTCCATGTCTATACCAAATGTGTTACTTTTATAATCAGAAAATTTTAAAGCCCTGTAGGAAAGAAAGGTCAGTTCTCCTCAGTCCCACAGAAAGACTCTAAGTGATGGCTATCTAAGGAAAAAGTAAGGGCAGTTATTAAGTTTCTAACATCTTATTTAATCTTCTTGTCACTCTTATGAGAAATGTATTTTATGCTCTGTGCATGAGAATGCTGCAAGCCGATGAGGTGAACTGACTTGCCTGAGATTCCACCTGGTAATAAGAGAGAAGTTATCATGTGCTAAACACTAGGCCAAGTGCTTTACATTCACTGTCCTATCGAATCCTCCTGACAACACCATGAGGTGGGTACTATTATTACCCACATTTCACATATGAGGAAACCAAATCATAGAGTGGTGAAGTAACTTGCCCAAGATCACACAGCTAAGTGAATGGGAGTCAGGATTCAAATCCCGATATTCTGGCTCCAGAACCATCACTTCGTATCATCAGATGAGGTCTATCGGACTCCAAAGTTCATTCTTCTTTCATTCTTCCACAAAATGGTGACAGATAAGTGGTGAGGGGCACAGGTGGGTGGTGGGGAAGCCCATCTGGAAGGAGTAGAAGGCCAGAGGCAAAGGCTTTTACTACCTCTGATCATTCCCACTAGACGCTTAGTCAACTAAAACCCCTTTGAGGGCAGCAGGCAGGGTGGGTGTTCCCATGTCCACCCGCAGTGGTTAGAAAGGCGGACTCTAGAGCCAGACCACCCAGGTTCAAATCCTGACTCTGCCACTTTACCCGCCTTCAGGTGGTTGTGAGGGTGAACGTGCAGGAAAAGAAAAGGCACAGAAATTACTACTTCTTTGTGTCACTCTATTGTGTCACCATTCCCACTTGCCTCTTGCTTTGTACAACATCAACATCAGAGGTCAGGAGAGAGGGGTCATCTCTCACAGGGACACCAGTCCCTCATCAGGAACACAATGTATTCATCATCTTGGCTGCCATAACAAAATACCACAGACTGGGTGGCTTAAACAACAGACTTTTGTTTTCTCACAGTTCTGGAGGCTGGAAGTCCAAGATCAAGGTGCCGGCAGGGTTGGTTTCTCTCGAAGCCTCTCTCCTTGGCTAGCAGATGGCTGCCTTCTTGCTGTGTCCTCGCACGGCCTTTCCTCTGTGTGCACGTGCACTCGTAGTGTCTCTTCCTCCACTAGTAAGGGCACCAGACCTACTGGATTAGGGCCCCGCCCTTATGGCCTCATTTAACCTTAATTCAACCTCCTTAATGGCCCCATTCCAAAGATAGTCACATTTGTATTAGTACTTCAACCTATGAATCTGAGGGACACAATTCAGTCATGATGCCCAGAATCTGTACCTTTCAGCCAATATTTTTTTCCCCTGACAGAATATTTATTGAGCACCCACTTTATGCCTGGCACTGGATTAGGCTCAGGGTCTCTTTTGTCTTATTGCTGAGCTCTTCTCGCTATTCATGGCAGGACCCTCCCTCTCTTTCTTTCTTTTCTATGGAGAGAGAGAGAGAGAGAGAGAGAGAGAGAGAGAGAGAGAGAGAGAGTGTGTGTGTGTGTGTGTGTGTGATACACATAACAGAATTTACCTTCATAAGCAATTTTCACCATACAGTTAAGTGTTTAGTACATTCATATTGTGCAACCATCACCACCATTCATCTTTAGAACTCTTTTAATCTTAAAAAACTAAACTCTGTACCCGTTAAACACTAACTCCCCATTTCTTCTTCTCCCAACCCCGGGCAGCCAGCATTCCCCTTTCTGTGAATTTAACTACTCTAAGTTCCTCGTAGAAGAGGAATCATATGATAGTTGTCCTTTTCCAACTGGCTTGTTTCCCTTAGCATAATGTTCTCAAGGTTCATCTGTTTTGAAGCATATGTCAGAAATTCTTTCCTTTTTAAAGCGAAGAATATTCCATTGTCGGCATATACCACATTTTCTTTATCCATTCATCCATCCGTGGGTACCTGGGTTGCTTCCACCTTGTAGTTATTGTGAATAATGCTGTTATGAACGTGGCTGTACAAATATCTGTTTGAGTCACTGCTTTTACTTCTTTTGTTTAACCTAATATTTTTTAATGGAAAATTTAAAACAGAGAGAATAATATAATGAACCCCATGTACCCATCACCCAACTTGAACGAATATAAATTCATGGCCTATTTGGTTTCATTTTATACCCCCACTCCCTACCACTCTGCTCTGAGATTATTGTGAATCACGTTTCAGGTAAAATATTCCATCCACAACATTTTAGTGTGCATCCCCAACAGATAAAAAGATCTCTTTATAAAGTAACCACAATACTGTTATCTTAAAAAATAAAAATAATTTCTTAATTATTTTATTCAAATTTCCAAGATTCCCTAATGCTTTCTTTCACAGTATTTTTTTAAAAATCAGAATCCTAGTTAGGTTCACACATTACTGTTGGCTCTTATTACGTCTCAAGTCTTTTTCAATGTCTATCCCGACCCCTTACAGTTATTTTTGTTGAAGAGGCCAGGTCATTTATCCCGAGGAATCCCCAGATTTGGGCGATTACATCCCTAGGAGGTTGTTTGAGATGATCTTCTCTCTCTTATATTTCCTTTAATTGGCAGTAAGTCTAGAAAGCTAATGAGTTTTAGGTCCCATGTTTTGACCAGAATATCATATAGGCAAAGCTGTGTGCCTCCATCAGAGGCACTTAATGTCTGGCTGTCTCCTGTGAGGACGTTAGGAGAAATTGATGATCATAACCTACAGAGTGCTATCATTTCTTCTTTTAGAAGATGGAGCACGTAAAGAAAACTCGCCCACATCAACTATTTGGTTACCCTGAGGAATAGTTCATAACAGAAAAGCAGGAGAAATAATTATTTTTCTTTATTTGCTAGTTTTCCTTATTAATGAGTTGATTCCTTAACATCATCCAGAGTTGAGCATTTTTAAAGATCATTACACTCCAATGGATTTAAACATATTTTATGTATTTAAATCCATTGCAGATATTACTCTGATCAATGCTCAAAATGTTCCATTAGCCAGTGGGATCATTTTTAAATTATACATTTTCTGTCCTTGACTAAGAATCAGCTGTTTCTCCAAGGAGCCTGACTTTTTTTAAGTGAAAAATGATATTTAGTATCTGGGCATTGGAAGCACTTATTACTGTTGAGTCGGTCCTTATTTCTAAGTCTTTTGAATGAACAGAACTAAGGGATAGTTTTTTGAAGATAAAATGCATCACGGGTTTATTTTATTTCAAATGTAACAGCACTTTTTTCCTTTTCCTTTTTTCCTAATACCAGCAGCAATATGATTACCGAAAAGAGTTTAAATTGTTTTTCTTTCAATTCTTCTTGTCCCCATCTCCTACTAGGGATGTGCTATCAAATTACAGTGTTTTAAAATCTCTCTAACTAGTTTCTTCAAGTGTGATTATGCCACTGACTGATACAGTATTGTTTTCATTTATTTCCTCTCCTTTTGAGTTTTGAGAAGTGGCTTATCAAATTTAAATCTTTTTTTAAAACTGTCTAAAATATTTACATTTCCAAAGGTATACCTCTAAAAGAAGATATATTTTGAGAGAGTCTAGCTTCTATGCCTATCCTCTACCTTCTTTTCTCCCTCTTTCCATAGGTAATCTTGAGTTTTTGGTTTACTCCTTCACTGATTATTAATATGAGTAAATATATGTGGTGTGCATCCCGCACATGCATAGATAAATGGAATCATACTGTAGCCTTCCTTTTACCTCTGTACCTTGCTTTTATTCACTTGATAATATATTCGGAGGACCCCTCCCTGATGTTATGTGGACTATTCCTCATTTTTGTTTTTTAGCTGCGTAAACAGTCTATTTTGTTGATTCCCTCAGTTCATTCAGTCAGCTCCCCATTGCTGAACATTTGGCCGCTTCTATTCTTTCGCTGTTACAAATAGTGTTGCCTTGTATAGCCTTGGACATAAATATGTATTTTCATATCTTTGCCAGTATATTTTGGGGATAGAAATCTAGAAGTAGAATTGCTGGGTCAGAGAGTAAAATGCATATGAATTTTTCTGGGCATTACCAAATTTCCCTTCATATGGGTTGTGTCGTTTTGCATTTCCACCAGCAAGGTACTGGAATATCTGGTTTTACTCACCTGTCATCAACCTTTGGGTTTTTCCTATCTGATGGATGAGAAGTAATTTCTCGTTGTAGTTTTAATATGTATGTACTTAGTAAGAGTGAAGTCAAGCATCTTTTCAAATGTTAAAGAGACATTGCATTTAGAAATCCTGCCCTCTTCCCCCTACTTGGCAACCTCCACCTTTGAATATGAAGATGAACGAGAAAGAGGGTGAAGGATTGAATGAATAGAGAGGTTGTTTGACTATCACATGAGCAAGAGAAGAGATGAACGAGCCAAGGTCATAAGACAGTACAGCAGAGAAAGAAAACAAAATGGTGACCCACAAAGGCAGGGCTTGGGTTTCCATCTCTGGAGATTTTAGATAAGATTTTGTTTATGTATATGCACTGAATAGAGAGTAGCCAAGGCAAACCAGTGACTGTGTGATCTATGGCTTCCTAGAAAGTGAGTGAGGAGATCATAGTCCAGCAACTGAAGAGGCTGGGTCTGTGTTGAATTGGAGTCATGAGTGAGACGCTACCTCTGCTGATCCTCAGTGCCCACATGGGGACCAGGGACCTAGCATTAGGCACACCCCTCTCCATCTCCAAGGTCTCACATGTCCATTGGAGAAAAAGAGGAACGCTTTAGTAGTTTCAGTGAGACGGATGGATAGGCTTATCCAGGATGTGGTAAAACCTATATGTAATTTACTCTCAGTGTTTGATATAGGTTCTATGTAATTACTTAGTTGCTCCAAGCCTCAGCTTACTGAAAATGGATAATAATCCCTGCCTATAAAATGAGGATAATAACAGTATCTGCCTTTTAGTATTGCAATTGTCACAAGGATAATCCATAAGCCCTGATACGTGGTAAACTCTCAGTACCCCTGAGCTCATTACTGTCAGGCGTGGTTGTAGAACTATTATTTGCTGCAGGAGATTTAGAGGCAGAGGTCTTGAGGTTAAATTTAACTCTAACTCTATTAGCTCTTGATCTGATCTCTTAGCCTATTTAGCCTTAGTTTTCTCCTCTGTAAAATGGGAATAATAAAGCTGTCAGTGTCATGTCATCAGTATGAGTTGCTGCTGTCATCATCATCATCATCATCATCATCATTATTTTTACCATATTTGTTAATTTAACTTCTTAATGTAGCTTTCTATTAAGAATGCTTAACAATTATTGTAGCTATTTCCAAGAAGTTTATAGATTTGAAAGAGAAAAGGTATCCTCTTTTGACTGTATTTCATAAAACTGATTGCCAGGAGGAATTTACAAACATTTGCAGAGATATAAGTGCTATAACTGTGTATGTCCTTCCCGGTCCTATTCAGGGCATTTTCGGCATCTGGTACCCCCATAATAAGGGAGTCCAAAGGAAGCAGGGGTTCCTCTAAATGGGGAGGCTGGTTAACTTAAGATCTCCGGGTTTATGCCTTCTTCCTAGGTACAAATTCAGGCGCTACCACCTGCTAACCTAGGGCTAGTTACTTAACCACTATAAGCCTCTGTTTTTTTAACTATAAAATGGAGAGAATAACAGTGCAGTTTTTGTTTTGTGAAGAGTGAAAATGATTATCCATGTGAAACTAAATGCCTTGCATGGATGGGCTCTCAGCCCCTGGCAGTGGTGGCAGGCAACCTAGTGTCAGCAGCAGCACTGGGGGTGGTTGTCATTGACATTCTCATCGATGGTCTGGAAGAGAGAGCTGTATTAGTCAGGGTGGCCTGGGTCACAGCGTATTAACAAGCAGCCCCCAAATCTTAGTGGCTTAAAAACAGGAGTTTATGTCTCACGCAGACTATTCAGGCTACATGTCTAACACAGTCTTCAGGGACTGTGCTCTTTGGAGTCACTTAAAGACCCAGGCTGACGGGACTTCCATCCTCATTCTTCTTCTACAATCACTAAGGCAGGAACTTTTGCAGATCATGCACTGGCATTTAAAGTTTCCACGTGGGCATGACACGCATCACTTCTGCTCTCATTTTATCAGTCAAGGCAGTCACACGGCCTAGCATAACTTGTAAGGGAGTGGACACTGAATCGACCATGTACCCTGCAGGAGGACTGGAAGACTATTGTCACCACTGCAGGGGCAAAGGGTCTTGTTGCAGGAAGAGGCGCGAGCGATGAGAACATGTGGGTGAGAATGGGAAGCTGAGGGATGGGAAGACCAGGCAGAGAGGCCAAGGGACTGAGATAACAGGCTCGGCGAGGTCAGAGGTATGCCTAGACCACCCCGTGTCTGGTGGAGTCACCAGCATGGACTGCATTCATTTACCCTTCCATCCATTCATTGATTCATTGAAACAATAATCACCAATTTTTGGCACAGAGGGACAACCATGTGCCAAGCTCTAGGCTAAATGCTGGGGATCCTCAGTCGTTTAAGACAAATAATAGGATACCTGGCCTCACGGACCTTACAGTGGAGCTTACAGGTTGTGCTGGTGCTACAAGCTGAGCGTGGGGGCTGTGCCCACTCTCCTGCACCAAAGCGCAGGGTGCTGGGTGCGGGGAAGTGAGCCAGGTCTCTGCCTGGGACACAGGCCTGGCAACTGAGTGAAGAACAAAGAGAAAACCAATATGACCCAAATATTCACTGTATTTCAGCCCCTCTATAATGGCGAAGGACTTTGTGTAAAGGATTCTTCTTATTTTTCCCCTCTGGCCCTTCATAAAACTCCAAATGATGCAATTGAACATATTTGTAAGGGTCCCAGTAGACAGAACTCATGGTTTGTATAGTTTATGTAATCTTCTATAAAAAGCAAAAACAATACTTGTTGGCGGACACCTTTTATAGAGAGGTTTTTTGGTTTGCTTGTTCATTGACCTCCTCAAGAGAGTCGCTTCTCTCCCTTCTGTCCCCCTAGCTCCCTGCGGTGGTCATCTGACTTCGCCCAGTGGCACCATCCTGTCTCCGGGTTGGCCTGGCTTCTACAAAGATGCCCTGAGCTGTGCCTGGGTGATTGAAGCCCAGCCAGGCTACCCCATCAAAATCACCTTTGACAGGTACTTGTAATCAGATCTTTGGGGAGGGGAGGGGGTGAGAGGTGATCTCTACGGAGGGGTGAGGGAGGGGACCTGAGGTGGGTGGGGAACCAGCACTGACACTGAAACGTCAGCGAGGTCATGGAACACTGGAGCAGCCTGCCCTGGGTGGGGCAGATGGCACTGGCCTTGGCCTTGGCTCCACTTCAGTAGTGAGGTTTGTGCTGTTTAGCAGACCGTGAGTGAAGAGGGTAAGGAAAAGCCTTGGGGACGTCAGAGCGCTTCTCTCTCTCACCTCCAAGGAAGGAGAGTGGGCAGGTAGACACAGTGAGATGTCAAAGGAGGCATTAGCATCTGCAGAGCATAACCCCGAAATTTCTAATACGGGAAGGCAATCCTTCTGACCTCTGACCTGAATCCTGCTCCTATGCTCCACTTCCAGCTCCCAGCCTAATTATGCCCCTCGGGTGAGGAAAGAAACCACCCAGATATGAACACAAGCTGCTAGACAAAGCATTCGTGGCCTAGGTTAGCAGTCCACAAACTTTTCTGTGAAGGGCCGGATATAAATCTTTTAGGTTTTGTGGACCACTGCTCTACAAAAAAATACCCCTTTATAAATGTAAGAACTAATTTTTAGCTTTCAGGCCATACAAAAACATGCTATAAATCAGATTTGGTTCTAGCTGCAGTTAGCTGATCCCAGCCTAGAACATTCTGACCCCTGCGAGGCTAGTCACTGTGCCTCTCGGTCTTAAGATGCGTCACGGCCCAGGCCACAGAGAGGATTGAGAGAACTGCATCCACCATGGGAGCAAGAGGAAGGGTTAAATACAGTAGAGATGACAGTCCTTCCATATCCCTAGAGAATGTATGCAAATTATATTAAAATATCCCAGCCTGCTAAAATCTGATTGTTCTTATGCCCTGGGTCAGACAGGGCCTTTTGTCATTTGCCAATTAATAAACCTTGTGTTTCTCAAGAAGTCTTCATCTCCATTGTTGGCAGATTTAAAACCGAGGTCAACTATGACACTCTGGAAGTGCGAGATGGACGGACATACTCAGCACCCTTGATTGGGGTTTACCATGGGACCCAAGTCCCCCAGTTCCTCATCAGCACCAGCAACTACCTCTATCTTCTCTTCTCCACCGATAAGAGTCACTCGGACATCGGCTTCCAGCTCCGCTATGAGAGTGAGTCTCAGGGTGGCCAATGGGTGACAGGACCCAGGCCTGTGCTCCACCGGTCTACCCCGGCTCAGCCATATTATCCCCGTGGCATTCTCAATTAGGCTTTGCTTCTTAGGACACCCTCCCTTGCTCTCAGCATCTCTCAGAGCTCAACCTCTAGAAGTAGCGAAAGTCTCTTTCTAAAAGAACCTTTATAATCGAAACTTTAGAAGCAACGAAAGCTGATGGCCTGCACACCGGCTCCTTGTGTACACACCATAAGGCCCCGTCTGTGTGCAAATGATCAGATGCCGCTGTGCCGGGCACTGCGGGGACAGAGTATTTGACAGATCATGAAGTTAAAGTGAGATGACATCTCTCACTTGCTCAGCCTCTTCATCACTTTCTGCATTCATTGCTGGTGACTCGATTTAATCAAAAGAGATTGATGTCAGTTCAATTCTTTGCAGACTGCTGTAGAAAGTTATGGTTGAGAGCACCATTAGGACAAGGTCATTTTCTTACTTATGTTTGTGTCTATAAGCCTTAGCACGTTGTCTAAGCCACAGTGGACATTCAACTTACGTTTATTGAATGTATGAATGAATGAACAAAGAAATGATTGAGCGAACTTGTTTTCTCTGATAGGTCTTCAAATACCCTCTCAGCAGATCTTGACAGCCCCATTCGATGAGTGGGTAAATGACAACTTCAGCCTTCTGTAAAGCAGGGCTCTATCCTGCCTCCCTTTGTGAGACAGCTTGGGGCCCTCTATGGTGACGGTCGAGCTGTCTGTTCCAGCTGTGGACTCTCTTTTCCAGCTATAACTCTGCAGTCAGACCACTGTCTGGATCCAGGGATCCCTGTAAATGGGCAACGTCATGGGAACGACTTCTATGTGGGAGCTCTGGTGACCTTCAGCTGTGACTCGGGCTACACATTAAGTGACGGGGAACCCCTGGAGTGTGAACCCAACTTCCAGTGGAGCCGGGCCCTGCCCAGCTGTGAAGGTGAGGGACACTATAAAGGGGAACTAAAGTATCAGATTCCTTTCCCACCATGAAAAACCAGGAGCACTGACTCTCCCATCGTCCATGAGAGTTACGGGTTTGAGAGGAGATGGGGGACGGGCTCACAGGAGGACTGTGGGGAGAGCTCCTTGAGCCATTCCAGCCTTTCACCGCCCTCTTCACTCTATCTGTAGCACTCTGCGGTGGCTTCATTCAAGGCTCCAGTGGGACCATCTTGTCACCAGGGTTTCCTGACTTCTACCCCAACAACTTGAACTGCACCTGGATTATCGAAACATCACATGGCAAGGGTGAGTTTCTTAGGACCATAGCAGGTATTGGGATGTGACATGGTTAAGACCCCACATTCCCCAGGTCAAAATGATTTCAGTAGGGATCTCCCCCCATGGTGACCTCTGGGCTCAGTCTGAATTTTTCACACCAACTAGAAAGGTCCCAGAACCTTTTCATCTCTTTGATCACAGAACTCACAAATAGAATATTTAAAAATAAATATTTTTAAGAATCAAAATCTCCATGGTGGAAGAAATCTTAGAGACTACCAGCTCTCAAATCCTTAATGCAAGAATCTTCTCTAAATCACTCCCCACAAGATAATGACACACCTTTTGTCTATACACTCCCAGTGGTGGGGAAGTGGCCAGCCCACTCAACCAATGGGCTGGCCACTTTGATACATCTGACCACTCCTAATAGCCTATTAGGTGTCCCCAAAACTTCCTTCCTTGTTCTGTGTCCTAGAGGAACCTAGGTTGCATCCCTCTTCCTTACGTCCACCCTTCTGTTATTGGGCATAGCATCGTCTTCACACATAACTCACTAGGCTGGACTGTTTCCTCACTTTTCCTAACATAAATGGTCTTTGGGAGTCCAAATTCAAAATAAGGGTGCTGGTTACAAATAAACATTAATTAATAGTAACCAGGCAGATCTGGCCTTTACCCTCAGAAGCTTATTCTGAAGTTCATCTGGAGTCGTGGTTCTTAACCCTTTTGCACTTCGGCAAATACATTAATGCTTAGCTCGCACCCTAGAGGTTTTGATTTTCTATGCTGGAGGTGGAAACCAGCCATCTGTTTTTTTAGAGCACTTCACTAGAAATTCCGATGCATGCCCTTAAATAAGAACCTCTTATCTAGAAGAATTAATATGTAGGAAAGCTAAGAAAAAAATTTTAAAGGAAGAGTAACTCTTCCAGTTATTAAAATGTTGTTATAAGCTAAAATAATATTGCAGTGTGGTCCAGAAATAGATCCGTGTGTGTGTGTGTGTGTGTGTGTGTGTGTGTGTGTGTTTGTAAGGGAAAGAGAGAGAGAGATTGTCTCTAATATATGATTAAAATGTCATTTCTAAACCATTGAAGAGAGAATGGATTAGTTAATAAATGGTTTTAAAACGGTGGGCTTAAACATTTGGAAATGAAAAAAAAAATCATACCTCATAAATTCCAGTACTAGAACATGGAAATCTAACCTCACTTAAGTGGTGATATCCTTTAAGAGTCACACCAAAAGTAGAATCCACAAAGGCAAAGACTGTTAGATTTGATTAAATAGAACTTTGAATGGATTTATGTAGAACAAATCCATAAAAAATTCAAATAGTAAGTGGGCAAAAGTATTTGTGACATATGCAATCAGCTACGGATTACCAACCTGATACATGAAAGGCTCTTAAAAATCCTTAAGAAAATTATTCCTAATCTACAGGTCTGTAAAATGAACAAAGCTATGAACTAAAGCTTCACAATAGAGTAAATACAAATGAAAAGACATCGACCCTACTGATAATGAAAGAAATGCAAATTCTACCAGTAGTGAAATACCATTTTCCTTTTCAAGTAAGCAAAGAAAATCATAACTGTGTAGAAGACAATGCAGAGTCACGAATATTCTTCTTTAGTACTGACGTTTGTGAAATGGTCAAAACTTTCCAGAGGGTGATCTGGCAACATGAATCAAAAGCCTTAAAAATGTAGATGCCTTTGGACCCAGCAATTTCACTTCTTGGAATTTACCTGAAGAGGATAAGTAAAACTACATCAAAATTTAGCTACAAGGGTATCTCCTAAAACACTTTATTAACTGAAAAATTAGACTCCATCTCAATGTCCCTCAGTAAGGAGATGAAAAATAAACACGGTAGAGCCATTTAGTGAAAAACTAAGCTACTAAAAGAAATAATGCAAAAGAATATTTAAATACATGCAGGGAAGACTGCAATATATTAAGTAAAAAAGACATTTGCCAGAAGAACATATTCAGCTTATAAGAAAATAAACAAGGATATATGCATAGAAAACAATCCGAAGATGCATCCCAAGATGTTAATACTAGTTGCCTTCTTTTCCTCTTTTGGCTTTTTTTTTTTTTACTAATCTTGAGCAATATATAGTACATGTGAAGTATACCATTTGTATAAAAAAAAGAAAATTTGAAAGAAAAGTCACATATAGTCCCACCTCATGCATCTAAGCGCTTTCATTTTGCTTTTAATAGACCTGACCTTGCCGAGATTAGGATGGCCTGGAGCTTCTGGGACAAGGCACAACTCTCCAGGATGTCAGGGCAGGGCTAGATTGTCCCCTCTCCCCATGGAATCATTCCTGGGAAGAGGAAGGATCCAAGACAGTCTCCTGGTTCATCCTGCAGAGCTGTTTCCACCAAGCCTAGTCCAGAGTTGGCCATTGCAAGAGCGGCAGCTACTCTTTGGCATCAAATGGGAAAGAAAGGCAGCCCCTCAATCCCTAGACGGACAACCCCCGTGGTCATGGCTTTCTCGATGTCTGGCCGTCTGTTATTGTAAGGATGCCTTTCTCTATGCCTTTCTTTGTGTGTCTTTGCCTAGAAGTCAATGCATTTCAACAACTATATAACAAATGCTTATTTAATATTTGCACTTAACTTTAAGTGCCAGGAAAACACAGCAGAACGGATCACCCTGCCATTGTGTACCCTCAAGAAGTTTATAGTCCAGACGGACAGCCTAGAGACCTCTCTGTATATTACTTGCAATGCTGGGACAGAGCAGATCAAGGTTGAGAAGCATCCAGAGACCCGTCCATAGGTTAAACAGATGTTCTAGAGTTGAACTTAAGCCAGTCTTCGATGCTGAATAGGAATTAGCCAGATGAAAGATGTTCCAGGCAGAGTATCAGTGAGAGGTCACTAATGTATAACCAGGTCACTTCCTCCTTAGAAACATTTCAAGGCTTCATCAACCCCTAGCATAGAGCCCCAAATCGTAAAGTACCTAACATGGCCCTCAAGTCCCTTTCTCAGCCTCATTCTGAGCCTTCTAAGCAGGAAGTTCTAACTTCTTTCAGTTCCCAGAACTTTCCAGGCTTTCTCTGTCCTCTCTAGAGCTTAGCACGTTGAAACGATTTTCTTCTTTCTGTGACACTTCCTCTTCCCCACCATCTTCACTATTCATTCTTCTTGTGGCCAGCTTTTGGGCAGTTCCTTCTGAATTCACTTTCTCTAATGAGCTTTCTTGATCCCCTCTCTTCAGCCTTGAACCTGACTTGGGCTCCCCTCCTTCGGATTCCCACATAGTCCTGTACGTTCCTAATTCTAGACTTTGCACCACTATACAGAACTTGTATTTTTATCATCTATCTTCTCGACATACTCTAAGCAGTTTGAGAGACATGTCTGCCTTGTTTCTTGCAGTTTCCCCAGCTTTTGGCTCGTAAAGAACTCAAGAAATATCTATATAATTGAATTAAACTCAACCCTGACCCTTCTCCAGAGGCCTCTGCTTCTAAGAGTATCTCGGATTAACAGACCTGTTAGGCTGCTGACTCTGTTTGCTCCCTAATGACAGAAAGACAACAGGAGAAACTCAAAACTCTGGGAAATTCAGATTTTTCTACTTGTCACTCACCCAGCCTAAAGGAACAGCCAATTCCGGCGTCTAGAGAATGTGCTCTTGCTAAGACCCCAGAATGGGGGTTAGATAAGCTGAGCCAAGAGAACACCTGCTATGTGCCAGGCACTGTGCTGTGCGCCTTGCATATACTATCCCAATTGTTCCTCACTCCAAGGATGAAATGTCACCTGTGAGGGAGATACTATCATCCACATATGACAATTGAGGAAACTCAAACTCAGGGAGCGCTGAGCAGCTTTGGCCCAGATGCTTCAGCAGGGGGATGGGCTTCGACCCAGGTCTGTCTCCCTCAAAAGCCCATGCCCTTCCCTCGGCTCTGTCTTTCCACTCCAGTGTGGTATCCATGTCCTTCGTACGATTCTACATCGTTCACTCCAGTGAAGTCTTTGTTCGTGTGTACGTCTGTCACACCAAACCTAGATTCACACTCCAACCCTGGGCCTCTCTGTTTCTGTGACAATGTCTTCATTTTCTCACAAAGGCCAGAAGAGCCCTAAGCAGTCAGCACGACTGGGAAACCCAAGGTTTTCATCTCAGTTGTTTACTCATCCTTAAAATCCAAGCCAAATGTTTTCTCCTTTGGAGGGGCTGTGTTTGCTGCGGCAGAATAGAGCGCGAGGCAAAGTGCTTCCTCAACACCGTTTCCCCTGTTTCTGGGTATGACCCCGTCTCCACCCAGCCCCACATTTCAGCTGGCAGGGCAAGGACCTATATCCCACCGAGCCTTTTCCCAAGCTCTGTAGACAGAACAGTCTTCTCATTTGCACACGAGTTTAAAATACATTCGAGCACACATACCCAGAAGTCTCCAAGCATGCTCACACCCATTATGTCAAGGACTGCGAGCCCTTGAAGCCTTCCCAACCTTCAAGGCATAATTGCCCACTCGTCCTCTGTGCCCCAACTCTGGCTTCTCACTGTTGATGGTCTGTCTCCTCCAGTAAACTGATGGATCTTTCTCAGTTGTTAGCACAGGCCTGGCACTCGGTAGGTGCTTAGGATATGTTTCTTTGGGCAAACAGATAAATGGATGCATCTCAGTCGCCTGGGCATAGGGCATTTATAAGCTGGTCCCACTACCTCTTCTGTTTCCTCATAGAATCGCGAATACCACCAGATCACCGGCTTCTACCAACAGAGAGGCAAGAATATGAAAACATCTAAAATGCTTTATCATTAAGAGCTTAACTCTAACCATCACTTATCAAAAATATGTCAATAATTATCCAGAGGATTATTTCTCAAACTTTAATGTGCCTACAAATCGCCTGAGGATCTTATTAGCATGCAGATTCTGATTCTGGTCCTCTGTGTTTCTAACAAGCTGTCAGGCAATGCCCGTGCTGCTGGTCCGTGGACTTGGAATAACTAGTGGGTCCAGCACCCCTAGCGTACCCATGTTCCTGCCCTAGCTCAGCCATGGCATATATTCCCGTGGGCACACACACTTGTGGGTGGCCATGCACCCAAACACAGCTGCCATCCAGCCAAGTTCAAGAGTTGCTTTAGGCGTTAAGATCCTCCATAACGTTTCTCACCGCCGACCCCTCGTAGTCCCTGCTTACTCTCTGTAGCATGAGAAGCAGTGTTGTGCAGCGGTTTATGGCACAGCCTCTGTAGTCAGATCGCCTCAGTTCTGACCTCAGCTCTACTACCTACTCACTAGGTGACCTTGGATGAAGGACTTTATCTCTTTGTGCCTCAGTTTTCTCAGGTGTAAAATGGAGATGAACATCATTCACATCATGGGGTTATGGGCAGGTTTAAATGAGTTTTCATGCCTTTCCTTCCAAATGACAGGGGCCGATTACAGAGCAACTAAAACATGTAGGATAGTAACACACAAATATATAACACTCAAATGTTAATGTTTTTGTTTTTATTTAGTGCTCTGAACCCCTTCTCTCTTTTTCCTCCTCTCACTTTTCCTTCTCCCCGTCTCTTTAATGCCACTCCACCCCAGGTTTTCATTCTGCCCCTTCTCTGACTCTCTGCCCTCCTCTGGTCCTCTTGTCCATGCCATGGCTTCAAATAGCACCTGTTTGCTCATGTCTCCCAGATCTACTGCTGTAGTTCGATCTTAATCCTGAACCCCAAATCTATACTCCTAGTCACCCACTAGCTCTGTCACTGCTTGGATGCTGAAAACACAGGGTGTTCAAAGCGAAGTCCATTACCGATCCAGTACCTGAGTCTCTTCCTCCTGTATGTCCTACCCTGGGTCGCAAAAGACATCACCTTCCTTCAGATCAGGACACTCCCAGTCATCCTTTCATTTCTCCTTTGCATTCACCGCCTCTGATTCCTGTCCACTCTCCCACCCTGAGGTCTCATGTCCATTTCCTGCTCTCGCCCCCTCTGCCAGTCCCCAACCCCTCTCGCCCGGTGCATGGCTGCCATCATTGTAAATGTTCTCTGCCTCCTCTCCCCTCACTGCATCCTCTTCACAGCCATCAACATCTTACTAAATCTGAAATCTGATCCGCTCTGGATGAGATGGCTTCTCACTGCCCCCCGGAAAATATCCAGCCTAGCCCCACCATGCCTTTCCAGCCTCTAGCCCAGATCTGTCCTGCTGAGCGTGTCCAGCCACACCATGCGGTTCACTGAGCCCCAGAATCCACAGCTCCTTTACACACACAAGTCCCCTGCCTGGGACGCCCTTTCCCCTCCTAACCTGGTCAATCCCTGTGCATCATTTTGAGGCCCAAATCAAACGTGGACTCCTTGGTTAGGCTTCCTACACTCCCCTCTTCCTGCTGCAGACCGCTTCTCATTCTGCCCCGATGGCACGTCACTCTGGACTGCAACTATTTGTTTAATCTCTTATATATCCCCTCGCACCTACCTGGTCTTGGATCCTAGCCCATCGGGAGCACTCAACAAATAAACAAATTGTTGAATGAATGAATGAATGAATGAATGAGTGAAAGGATATGAAGCATTGTCATAGAACTAGCCAAAAATCTACCTTTCATATTTTGACAACTGTAAAGGGGTGTGCTTCTCCCTGACCGGACCTGTGGGCAATAATGTGATCCGGTGCATTCAGGTTCATTCATTCGGGTTCACCCACATGCATTCAGCAATGCATGCTTGTGCTCTGCACACCCACAGACAGTTACAGCTGGGAGGTGTTTGTGCAGATCCCGTCTGACGGCGGGGCTGCCTCAGCCTTCTCACCGTCATCACCCTGACCCTTCTGGTCTCTTGGCAGGTGTGTTCTTTACTTTCCACACCTTCCACCTGGAGAGTGGCCATGACTACCTCCTCATCACAGAAAATGGCAGCTTCACTCAGCCCCTGAGGCAGCTGACCGGCTCGCGGTTGCCAGCCCCCATCAGCGCTGGGCTCTACGGCAACTTCACCGCCCAGGTCCGCTTCATTTCCGACTTCTCCATGTCCTATGAAGGATTCAACATCACCTTCTCAGGTAAAGCTTGTGAGGGTCCCTTGGGGGCAGGGCACTCAGTCTCTCTCTCTCTCTCTCTCTCTCTCTCTCTCTCTCTCTCTCTCTCTCTCTGCTGCCAGCCTCTGGTCTTCCTAACAGATAGATTGATCCATTCTCCAGTCTCTGGGAGAATGACCTCACTGCTGCAGCAAAAGATAACTGGGCTAGACATAGTGATGAACTTCCCTCTTATGGGCTTGAAAGGAGCTGGCGGGTTTGTTGGGGACCTTCTCTGAAGGTGTTCAGGTTTCCCTCTGAACGTGACCTACCCGACTGGTTGAACTAGAGGAATTCACAGAAGTCCCTTCCTGCCCTAGTAACTCCAGATTCTTCTCCTGATCTCACCCACTTCCACTATTTCACAACTCCAGAAATTTACCAGAAAAAGAAGGGGGTTTGAAGTGAACATAGTAGAGTGTTTTCATCTCATTTTGGGCTTCTTCATCAATGCTAATATAGCAGTAATAGATATTTATCTCTGTGTTCAAGAATCCTGAAAGGAAAACTCTTTAATTTGGCATTCATGGAGAAAAGAGGACCCTTCGTCCCTCTAGTACCAAGTCCCCCCATTGCTTTCGTCCCATTGCTCTCCGGTGTCCCCCACCTTCCCAGACAGGAGCAGAGGTATCAGATGGACCCCCCTGGGTTGGGCAAGAGATATCTGGCCTCTCTCTAGGAAGTGGGACATGGCCCAGCTCAGCCTCATGCTGTTTCTCTAACAGAAGCCACCTGCCATGTACCTGGGCGGCCTCCCAGATGGGCCATCGCCAGCCACAGTACCTCATCCATCTGGGAGGCATCCTCCTTCCCCTCACCACGCAGAGCCCTGGGGGACTGTGTGCCAGAGGGAGATGCCTTTTTGGAACAAGGAATGGTCACTTCTATGCTGTCACTAGAGGTACCAGGAAGGTTCCTCACCCATAAATGTCACCCCGTCATGTTTGCCATCTGCCTCAAGTGCCAGCATCACCAAGACATAGCTTCAAGTGAAACGTTTGGATCCTTTTTCCCATTGTAAGTTGCCGTCGGCTGGGTCATACAGTCTGACCCTCTAGAACGAGGCTGATTGGCTTGATCCGGTTCAGTGCCTCGGCAGAAAGGCAGGAGTATCCGCCATTCCTGAGGCTTGGGGTTAATGTGGAGGTGAAGGTGCAGAGAAGGGAAGGGTCAGGTCACGAGGAACCTCGCGAATGCTCCCAGAAAGCGTGTTCCCAGAAGCACCGCGCCCTCCGCCCACCCCCGCGCACGGCAGTGCGCGTTCGCGCCACCCGAAGCCCAGCGTGGCCTGCTCCTCGCCCCGCCGTGCCTCTTGGGCGTTCTCTCCGTTCTCCTTTCCTTTTGTGGATCAATGTGTGCGTATCCTGTGCTCTGTCTTTTTTTATCTCTGGCACTTTTCTCCCTGGTGTTTTTGTCTGTGTATTCCCACCTTCTGTGTCTGACCCCGGCTCTCCCGCTGCCTTTCCAGAATACGACTTGGAGCCCTGTGAGGAGCCCGAAGTCCCCGCCTACAGCATCCGGAAGGGCTTGCAGTTTGGCGTAGGCGACACCTTGACCTTCTCCTGCTTCCCCGGGTACCGTCTGGAGGGCACAGCCCGCATCACGTGCCTGGGGGGCAGACGGCGCCTGTGGAGTTCGCCTCTGCCAAGGTGTGTTGGTAGGTGGTCACGTGCTTTCATTTTGCTTCACTACTGGGGTGGGCCAAGGTTTAGTCAATTGGTGTGAGACGGTGGAATGCACACAGGCCAAGAGGCCACCAGGCCTGGGTTTGAGGACGGCCTTAGCACAGAGTTACCTGCAGGTGGACCTGGGATGGCCTAACCTCTTTCCACTGCAGCCTCCTTGTCTGTAAAATGAGAGTGGCAGTACCTGCTTCGTGGGCTGTTCTGTAGCTTGACCTGACCTTTGTAAAGTGAATCCACAGTAGGCATGCAAATGAAATTGACTTCCATACTTTCCTCTCCCACCCCTACTACACATCCCTGTGGCTTAGGATGCACCTCGCTGAGAAATCCGGGTGGGGCACGGGGTGGACCCATAGGAAGGAGGAATGACCTGTGGCCCTGGAGAAGCCCAATCTGGTGGAGTAGAGGATGCTTTTACCAGTTTGGTGGTGGTGCCAGCTTTTGAGAATCCCTAGAAAGACTTTATCCATTCAGTTGGGGAAGAGAGAGGGAAAACAGGAGTTGGGTTCACTTGTAGAGCACCCATTACATGTCAGACAGGCTGGTAGAGATGGGGATACAAAGGTGGAGGAGATAGGCTATAAACCCAAAGATACCTCGTATTGTCAGGCAATTGTTGTGGGTTATAGAGAAAAATTAAGTCAGCATAGAAAGTGCTGGAGGTAGGGTTGCTCTTTTATGAAGAGTGGTCGGCATAGGGCTCCCTAATGAGTTGACAGTTTAGCAGAGATTAGAAGGAATTCAAGGAACTACTCACTCAGATATCTGGGAGAGGAAGGAACAGAATGCCAAGGCCTGGAGCCATGAGGTTGCTCAGTGTTTGAGGAACAGCTCAGAGGCCAGTCTGGACCAAGTAGATGATGAGGTCAGAGAATCAGAACCAGCAGCCCTCTGACCCAAGGCCCTGTCAGCCACCCTGCCATAGCTCTACGGCGGGCCATTCAGAGCCCCAGGCCTGGAGGGTGGGAAGAAATAGGGTGGTGTCGCAGGGAATGGGGACATTCGCTGGCTGTCCCTCATTTACAAAGTTGATGGCTCTGCTTGCTCAGTACTTGCAACAAGCAGTTGGATGGAACACATACAGGATTAGCAGAGCACTTACCATGCTGGCCGTTAGCCTTGGAGCTTGTGCGTAAAGTGAAATAGCACATGAAACCTCAATGCACCGAACAGATAAAATCAGTGCTGCACCGACTGACACGGGGCCAGCATCTGGAGGGCCCGTGAGGCCAGCCTTGCCTGAGACAACTTCCTGGAACCCTGTGGCTCTGCAGAGGACGGCTGTAAACAAGCTGGCAAATGGGCTGGGCTCACACCGAGGCTGCACAGTCACACGAGCCCAAGGCTGGGTTTCTGCTCTGCCGTTTACCAGCTATCAGAGCTTGGACAGGCCACCAAATCTCTGGACAGGCCACAGCTTCCTCATTTGTAAAATGGCGATAACAATATCCATCTCACAGGCTTGATTTCAGAATAGATGGCATGATTTACATAAACCATGAGGTACCCTATAATTATCGTCATCTTGCCAATAACCTTTTTATTGTTACATATCGTTGACCAATAACCAATAACCTTTTATGATCTCAGAGAGGAAACATTAAGACAAATAGATGTAGAATTCCATTTTTGACCCATTAAATAATCCTCAAGTTTGTCTTTTCCCCTGTAACCATCCCCCAGAGCGTCCACCCAAGCTGACTTGGGCACACATTCAGACACACACGTTCTATCCCCTTTGTAGGTTCAGTATGTAGCTGGCCGCTAGCAGCTCTTTTTTTCTGTGGGAAAATGTCTTCATCTAAGTGGTTCTGGGGAAAATTTTTCTTGAATGGATTATCTAGGACCACAGATGTACAACACTCCTTAAGCGCTTGCCTCATTGATCTCATTACATAAGCTCATTCTTTAACTTATTATTCCAATTACTGTTTGCTCGTGACACCTCACAATATTTTCATTATTATATTGTCTCCTGTTTCACATGTTATTAATAACGTGTAGCAATTATAATCACCTCCAATTACCCCGAGCCCTGCCACAGAACCTCAAGCCGGAGGTATCATGGGACTGCCCACTGGGGGTGGCTCCCAGCTGTCACAAGCACTGGAGGTGTAAATTGAATGACTTGGCCCACACAGTGTTTCCAAGAACATTCCCAGCTGAAAAGGAGACAAACAGCCCTGGGCTCTAATTTATGGTGTGATGGGATAACACAGCCCCTGACCTCAGGGACCCCTGAACGTGATATGGAAGAGACAGTCCTGACCCCAAAGGACTCAGTCTGCAGCAGGAGACATGGCCCTGTCCTTGGGAGCCCCAGTATGATAGAGAAGACACCAGCCCCTGCCCTTAATGAGACCTCTTCTGATGGGGACAACAGAAGTCACAGATGCCTGAACCAGCAGCAGCACTTTCCTGAGCTTATGACTGTTTGTTTCTCTGGAGCATTTATTTGTTTCCATTTATGCTTGTGGCTGGCTTTTCAACGCATCTGCTCACCTTCCTTGTTGCTTTGGAAACTCTTCCAGAAGTGAGCGCCATGTCCCTCTTCCCTCCTGTACTCTCCCTGGTGGCAGAGCACCAGGATCTGGTGGTTGGCCAAGGACTGGCCCCATCTGAGGCTGTCAGTCCTGTTCCCCTCTTCCTACAGGCGTAGGGCATGTGGGGAAAAGGAAAAGGCCATGTTTGGGGCAGAGATAGGCACACAGCTGTTGTGCTGAAAACCAGGGTCAGGAAGGGAGTCCAGTAATATGCCAGAGCCCATGTTTAAGGGAAGGCAACTTTTAGGACCTAGGAAGAGGGCAAGAGGCATCCGGAATAGTGAGGGTGCTGTAAATGTCAGGCACTTAACATGCTTTCCAGGAGCTTCTCGGGCTTCCCGCTGAGCCCAGAGCACAGCCTAAACAGGCTCCAGATGGAAGCGGATGCGCCGCATAGATGCACTTGGGATCGATGAGGAGAGAGAGGAGGAATACCACTTGTTGAAGGCCTAACATGTGCCAGCCACTCCCCATTCGTTTACATCAGATCTCATGCATTTATTCTCTATAGTCTTATGAGGATGATAGTGTTGTGCAGATGAAGAGACCAAAGTTCAGAGAATTGATATAAGTTTTCCGTCTGCCTCTAAACTCCATGCTCATCTCACCGCATCCCATGCCTCTCCCTAGATGGAGGGAAATGGTGTGTGACCCTAGACATAATGGAAGCTGCTTTGGAGACCTGCCCATGTGATATGACTCGGTGATAAATGTCTGAATGTGCACGGCCCTCAGCTCTCCCTCCCCGAGTCTCCACTCTCGTCTGATGGCACCCAGAAAATTTACACACTCTAGAAACATATCTACCTAAATTGGCAGCAGCCCCCAGGATATCTGTCCACTGCTATTCATCAAATTTTATGCCCCAGCTCACACATTCATCATGCACATTTGGTCCCTTTGCAAACAGGCTGTGTTTAGAGTCTTGGAAAGCTAGATTTCTTCTCCAAGACACTTGGGTGGCTTAAACAACAAACACTTATTTCTCACAGTTCTGGAGGCTGGGGCATCTGAGATCAAGGTGCTGGCAGACTTGCTGTCTGGGTTTGTAGATGGCAACCTTTTTACTGTATCCACACGTGGCACAGAAGGCTCTGGGCTCTTTGCTTATAGGGACACTAATCCCATATGAGGGCTCTTCCTTCAGGACTTCATGTAAACCTCAAAGGCCCCACCTCTAGATATCATCACATTGGGGAATAGGGCTTCGGCATATGAATTTGAGGTGGAACACAAACATTCAGTCATTGTAATGATTTATGTAAAGTCTTAGGAAACCGAAGCTGGTCCTGGACTGCAAAGAGCCCAGGGTGTTGGACCCATTGAAAAAGTTGAGACTTGGTGTTGGAACATGGTCATTGTCTTCAAAGGTCTAAGGAGCATCCTTGGGACCAGAGAACACACAAGGATATAACTAAGCCCACGAGAGGCTCAGCTCTGAATGTTTCTGTATCACCCGCTCTATCACTGCCTTGGCCTAGTACACTCCAGGGTTAGGGTAATTAGGGTTGAATATGTGGTCAAATCCGTGGTCCATTGGTTGACCTAAGGGTGCTCCCAGCCAAGGACTATGCCTGAAAGAGGAAAACCGAGGGATGGTTTAGAGAAACCAGACTTACTACATCAGCCTCAAAGATGCAACACTTGCTGCAAACTCCCCATATGTCCAGACAAATAATGGGCCTGCCATCTGGACTTGTATTTAACATCCTTCCAGAACCTAATTATTTAGGAGTGTACATCTTCTGAGGTCAGTGCACTCCATTTTCATTCATTCATTCATTTGGCAAATATTTATTTTACAGAGGCTCCAAGCTAAGACTCAGAAATTCACAGATTCATTAAGCATGACCTTAACCCTCAAGTAACTCACAGTTTGGGTGGGGGAGTACAGGCAAGTAACAAGCAATCAGGGTGCCATATTGAGGATGCTGTGATACAGAAGAACAGGGAGAGGCTTCGCAATTATTAAAGGCCCTAGAAAGCCAGCTACAGGGTTCTTCAGCATGTGCTGAGCTACTTTTCTGCTTCTCCTTTTCCTTTCATCTGCTGATGGCCACCCTGCCCAGGCACTGAGTGGGTGCTGGGGATATAGAAACATGACCAAACCCTAAAAGGTTCTCAGTGCAGTGGAGAAGATAGAAATAAGTCAAGTAAAATGTGGTAACTGCTATAAATAAGGTTATGGGAACGATGCGGAAAGAATGACTAATTCTGGAGGAGAAGAAACAGGTTTTGAGAGGAGGGCGTGAATTCATTAGCTGTTGAAAGAAACTGGGTTTTAATGGGTCAGTGCTAAAACTTTCCCCAGAGCCTTGGGGGCCCTAAATTCCAGCACCAAGAGGTCCTTGACACCCTCCTCTTCATGAATTGAGAGATTTGATCTAAATTGCAAAGTACCAGGTTCTGTATCTTTAAAACAGGGATGGTAATTATGCCAACTTATGGAGCTGCTTGTTGTGACTAATGACTGAAATGGTCTTTGTAAAACTCAGAAGACACTAGCAATTATTATTCGATCTTGTCCCCTCTATCCTCCAATATCAAAAGGCTTCATCTCTCCTCACTTGGCTGCACCATCCTCCCCGACATCCTCCACGGTCTTTCTGTTGCTATGATACTTTATGAACAGGTGTGGGGAATGGCTGCCTCATAATACTGTGAAAGTAAAGGATTCCTGGTGGGTTTGTTTCTGTTTCTGCAGGAGGAGACAGACAAACGGAATGAGAGAGAGAGAAAGAAACCAAGCAAAACTATAGATGGGCAGGTGTCTAAAAAACAAAACAAAACAAAACAAAAGTTTCATAAGCAGTCCTACAGACAAGCAGACAAACGGACAGATAAATGGGCATTTTGGCTGCTAGAGAGGCAAACAACTTGTCTTTGTAAGGTTCTCCAGCACTGCGAGTTGTTTTCTGGATGTAGTTATGGGAGTTAATCTACGATTATTGTGATTCTCTTTGCAGCTGAGTGTGGGAATTCAGTCACGGGCACTCAGGGCACTTTGCTGTCTCCCAACTTTCCTGTGAACTACAGTAACAACCACGAGTGCATATACTCCATCCAGACCCAGCCGGGAAAGGGGATTCAGCTGAAAGCCAGAGCATTCGAGCTCTCTGAAGGAGATGTCCTCAAGGTAACAACCAACAGAGTTCCTAGAGCATGTACGTTACAGAAGCAAATGTGAGGGCAGCACTCACTTGTTTGTCTCTGTGCAAACGACCCACATTTTCATCTTCCCTCTTGAGTCCCAGTATATCATTCTCACTCATCTGGGAGAAAGTGAGAACCTATAAGAGAAGGGTATGTGAGTGTCCAAGAATGTGGCTTTAGAGTTTGCTTAGGAACTGACTGCTCGAATACATCTGTGATTGACTACCTAAGAAGTAGTAGTAGTAGTAGTAGTAGTAGTAGTAGTAGTAGTAGTAGTAGTAATAATAATAATAAATTCAGCTGGAGTGGCTAATGGATCAGGTTTTCCACTGTGAACCCTGACCATCAACCTGAAGAGCTAACTGTTCTGTGAAGAGCTCACAGAATGTTCATATGTGTGCACGTGTGTGCACTTGTATAGATATGTTTGTGAATATAGATAATTTTGTACATATGCTTACACATGTGTGTGAATCTGTATCTATTTTGTTTGGGGATCTGTGTATATACTTGTATCAGTGTATTGTGTGTGTGCACTTATATATGTTTTGAGTATTTATTTCAGTCACTAGTAGGCTATTGTAGTAGCTTTGGTGTGTCATGGTGATGACCTATGTGTGGCAGTTGGGCTAAAGAAAGTAGATTCAAGATATATATGTCAGAGAAAGAAATGATAGAACTTACATTATAGAGTTATAGAGAGGAAGTCATTAAGACAGTGGGAATACATGACATATTTCTTTGTGTGTGTAATTGTGTCTCTAAACACATGTGATGTGTGTAATCAAAGAGTCTACTCTGTAGGATTTATCAAAAAGCTGCCTTATTAAAATGGATCTTAAGGAAAATCTCACACAGGATCTGTCCATTTTCATCCTAGGCCAAGACACTTTTCTTAGCTTGTTCTAATATAGTTTTATTCCCTGTAGCCAGAGAAGTCTTGACCTTAGAAATAACCAGATGTTATTACTCTGGAATGTCCAAAGAGAAACCATTAAATAATCCTCATCCCTGAGGATTCTCTCTAAATGAACAGTTGGCAGCGACCAGATCTCAATTCCACTAGCTTCTCAGTAAGCATACTAGGTCTGAGAGACCACACGGAGCCACGGTTTCTCTCAATGTGACGTTCTGCATTTCCTTTGGCTTTTGTCGACAAGCCAGGTAAAGCAGGGGAATGCCATGGCTGGTGCCTAAAAATGAGTGGTCAGGCTCATTAGAGGTTGCCATAATATTGCTCGCAAGCACGCGCGCTCTCTCTCTCTCTCTCTCTCTCTCTCTCTCTCTCTCTCTCTCACACACACACACACACACAGCACACACACACAGTAGCACCAGGAGCAGGAGGAACTCCTGCTGTGACCTCTCTGGCTTGACTCTTCTGCTTGCCCTTAAAGACTAAATATTTCCATTCTCTGTTTTCATTCTTCCTTGAAAATAGTGTGCCAACAAGAAAATTAACTGGGTGTGTGTAAATCTTCAGTAGCTCAGAAGAAGGGGACCTGTCTGAGAACTTACAGCTAACTGCCCCTTTCTAAGCAACAAAGGAAAAAAAAAAAAGTTAAAGCCTCCTAATTTGTATTCTTAACAAGATTTGAGAGAATAATATATATTTGATGTAAAAAAATAGGCAATAATGAAAACAGAGCAATCTGAGTTGAGGAAAGATTGAATAGAGATGAAAAACATGATCACCCAATTAAAAAATGGAGTGGAGGCAATGGACAGAAAATGGTAAACCACCGAAAAATGAAATCATTTATTATAAGATAAATTAGAGAGCTTCTCCCACATCTCATAAGGAAATGAAAAAGAGGATTCTTTTATATTAATAGAATGTACAATCAATCCACAGTAAAATTTTTTGTGCCAAATAACATAGCATGAATAAATTAAATAAAAACTGCAGAAATGTAAAAAATTTTAATAAGTTACAGTCAGTGTTGCAGAAGATTTTAATATACCTCTGTTAGTCTCTGTCGTATCATCTAGGTTAAAAATAAATAAAGATTTAGGTAGCTTGAAATAATATAACAGATTTAATTCAAAAAAAGTAGGACAAAGATACTTTTAAAGATAAAGGCAGAATGACTAAAAAATTAAAAATAGCAATTATCAACACAACCAACTGTTTCTTTGAAAACTTTAATAAAATAGACAAACTTACAGAAGTGATTAAAGAATAAAGGCACAAATATATAATATTAATGATAAAAAAAGGAACATAGTCATAGATATAGTAGAGATTATAAAAATAATAAGAAAATATTTAGAACAACTATAAGATACCTGAAAACTTAGATGAAATGGAATTTTTAATAGTTAAAAGTACTAACATCAAGGAAAAAATGAATAAACCAATAAACTGCAATTCCCCCATATCCTCTCTCAAAGGCTTCAGGTCTGGACTATTTTGCAGGTATGCTAACAAAACTTCAAGGAACAATTAACCCCTGAAATAACCAATCTGTCTCAGAAAAGAAAAATTAAGATTTGTCTCCCAACTCATTTTATTTAAATGAGGGACAAGTGGAAACATTGATATCAAACTGAGTAAAGGCAGCATAAGAACAAAAGCTATTAGGCTAGTCTCACCTATGACCAGAGATCTAAAAATTATAAATACAATATATTGAATTTAGCTGTATATTAAAACAAAACTGACTAAGTGGAATTGATTCCAGGAATGTAAGGATGTGTCAGTACTAGAAAAGCTTATAATGCTATTTATTGGGCAAACCCTGTGAAATTGCCATTTTGTAGGTCAAATCTGATTGAATATTGGCAACTTTATGTGGCTTAACATAATACTCTATAAATAGAAGAGAAAAATACATGATCCTGCCAATGTACCCCCAGAACATTAAGCAATGAAATTTAATACACATTTATGATTTTTAAAAAATATCTCATACGACTATGGACAAAACTTTCTTAATCTGATAAAAAGTTTCTACTGACACCAGTAGCAGCAAATACTCTTACTGACAAAACTTCCTAAGGAATCGCCGTAAAGGCAGGACTAAGACCAGCAGTTCTACTGTCACCAATAGTATTCAACAGTATACCGCAGCTCAAGCCACTATAATTATACCCCCTCCAAAAAAAAAGAAGAAAAAAGAAACAATAAAAATTAGAAAGGAATATGTAAAATGTCTTATTCAGAAAATACAAAAGAGTCAACTATCAGAACCTATAAGACAACTCAGCAAAGCTATAATCAGGGGGGAAAAAAAGATCTTATTCATAATAGAAACAAAACTACAGGACTACTAGGAATAAGCCTAACAAAAATATGCCTAATCTTTATTGAGAAAATAAAACTTTATTTTGAAGGACATTAAAATAAATACAGGGAGGTTTCATGTTCATGGATGAACAAAAAATGTGAACAGACAATTCACAGATAAGGAAAGTAAAATTCTGATAAACATACAAAAAGATGCTCAATCTCAGTGATAATCAGTGGCATTAAAACAAGATACTTACCATTTTCTCACCCATCAAATTGAAAAAAAATAGATCGCCTGAAAATACTAAGTGCTGGCAAGGATATAAAAGCAATGGAAACTGCCATGTATTGTTAGTGAGACTGAACCTGGTATTGGTCTACAGAAAGCAATCTGGCAATATCCAGCAATGCTGAAAATGTGCCTTCCCCACTCTTCCATTCTAGATGTATGTCTTAGAGAAAGTCAAACGCATGTGTGCGAGAAGACATTCAGCAGCATTCATGGGAATGTTCACATTGTTTGTCAAACTGTGTGTAAAAACTGTGCATTTAGAATTTTTCTTTTAAGCCAGCCGTCTTGTTAAACTGTCATACTAGATGTAATGATATATGTATATCAAAACATCGAGTTGTACTTCTTAATTATATACAATTTTTATTTGTCAGTTATACCTCAACAAAGCTGAAAAAAAATATATCTAATAGAGAAGAAGGAAAACAGAAAGTAGTGAGATGTAATGGATGCGCATAGATTCTCCTGGATTTCTCAGGAAAGACATTCCCATCACCTGTACATAGTGATGAACTGACCATCAAAGCACTTTTCTTCTAGACAAGCAATAGTCTGTTAGGAAATCAATGTATGCAAAGACCCAATTCCCAAAAGCAATCGAAAATATAAAAATACCCAGATAAATACAAAATTTTACTGAGACGTAAAAGACAACTTGATTAAATGGAGCCAGACACTATGTATACAAACAGGAAGATTTAATGTCATAGAAATGTATTTTTCTACTAATCAATTCATACATTTAATGTTAATCAGAATTACAGAAGTTAGTTGTTGTTTTTTTTTTCTTTTGCAGAGAAGGCTTGTTTTTAATTTGAAAAAAATTCTTCTTGAGGTTATCTTGAAGAATAAATATGGAAGAATATTTTTTTAAGTTAAAAAAGACAAATGAGGGAGGACTTGCCCTACTAAATATTTGTGTTTAAAAGCTACAGTCATTAAAATAGTATGGGTCATACACCAGAATAAACAAAGAGATGAACGCAATAGAATAGAAAGTTGACACAACCAAATTTATTTAACTGTATATGTGATAATGGTAGATTTAAAATTGGTGGTAGATGAAATATTTACTAACAGAGTTTAGTTAAATGGCTAACCAACTAGGGAGAAAAGGTACAATTTTATCTTATATCATATGCCAAAATAAATCCAGGTGGATTTAAGGACGAAAGTACTGGAAGAAAACATTGGTTTAGTTATTTTTCATACATTTATTGAGTGCCTCTTATGTGCTAGAGCACATTCTGATGTGTGAATAATTTTATAAAGGGCTGGGTTAATTTTATGATGGAAATTCTTGCAGCTATTTAAATGCTTTTGGGGAAGAATATTTGATGGGGAAGATATTTGAATATTTGAAAGATATGCACATTATATTAAGTGAAAGAGCAGTTACCATATAGCATCTATAGTTTGATCTTGAATTATAAAAAATGAAGGAAATAAATATATATAAGTAAAGATATGCATAGAACAAAGCTTAGAGAGATAGTCACCGAAATGTTGAGTGCTGAAAGTTGCTTTTATTTTCTTTGTGTTTTTCTGTTTTATAAGTTTTCTGCAATAAATACTTTACCATAATGACACATTTTTTTTGTTCTTAATGAATTAAGATGAATTATGCTTTGAAATTAAGGAAAAAATCCTGTTCCCATTACACTTTTATTAATTAACAACAATTTCCTAAAACCATCATTTATCCAAAGAGTATTCAAGTTTCCAATTATCTCTCCCAATATTTTTTTAAATTTGCAGTTTATTTGAATTAGGATCCAAATAAAGTACATACATTGAATTAGTTGCCTCTTGTGGTTTTTAATCTATATAGGTTTCTACCTCTATTTCCCCCCCCCCCCAACTTGTAATTTATTTGTTGGGGAGATTGGGTCATTTGCTTAGTGGAATTTTTCACATTCTGGATTCTGATGACCACATTCCCAGAGTATCATTTCACAATGGTCCTCTGTCCTCTATATTTCCTGTAAGTTATAGCAGCTTGATCTGATTCAGGTTTGTTTGTTTGTTTGTTTGTTTGTTTGTTTTTTCAGCAAATTTACTCCATAGGTAGTGATGTGTCTTCCATCAAGAAGCACATGATATCTCGTTGTCTCTTATTGTGATGTTAGCAAGCACCGATGATAAATGCCTTAATCAATTAATTCCAATAGATGTTTTAGTAAGGAAAAATATTCTTATGACAATGCCGATGCAGCAGTGAGCTAAAACTCTTTGAACTGGTGCCACCTCTATGACTGCTGGAACTCTGGAATTCTCTCAGTCTGTCAGTGATACAAAACAATTGCACGTAGGATCTGGAAACAGACTTGAGTCTCCCGGGGGCCTAAACAAATCTCTGTAATATACAGCACTGTTAGCTTGAAGGATGGCTTCTTTTAGAAAGCTTTGCTTCATAAATAGTAGAATGGAAATATTGTTCCAATTTGCTGGCAGCTGGCACCACATCCTGTGCCATGCACAAATATTCATCACCCACCCATAGATCCCATCTTTGATATTTACCAAAGCACCAGGGGGTCCTTCACTCAATCACAACTTCTGTTGTTATTTGTACAATTATCTGGAAAGGAGCAGCAACCTCAAAACCTGGGGAGCCAGTTCATTATTCTGATGATTGTTGACTTTGCTGGTGCTCAGAAGTTCAGGGCACAGATGGGAGTCAGGGAAGCCAGATGCCTGCACGATTCCACCCCTGGCAAGCCCAGCAGGCCCTCTCTGGAGCCCTTCTTTTAGAAGGCAAGGGGAAGAGGCTGAGCTGGAGGAAGGAAGGGAAGGGCATCATGACATGCTGGTCATCTTAACTTCACCTTAACTGGATCCCAGGGGCCATGTCCAGCAGAATATTCAAGACTGAGGCCACTGCCACAGCAGGGTGGGGTCAAGGAGGAGGATGGTTGTCTTATCTCCTGGAAGGACAGGATTGAGTGTTTAGCGATGCAGAGATGCTGAATTCTTTCAGCGTGCCTGTGTGCAGAAGCAGATGGCTTGGGCAGCCGGACAGCCCTAACCTGGCCTCCCCAGGCTGCAGAAGAGTAAGCCGATGCCATATGGGAGTCTAGGGAACAAGAGCAGATCTCCACTGGAAAGGTCAGAACAGCAACCAGTTCCTAGAGACTGGATTCACACTGAGATGGGCTGGGTACCAAGTGGAGACGAGAAGGGCCTATAACTCATTCAGATGCCGGTTCCACTCTGCCGTCTTCTTTGCATTTGATGACTCACCGACTCTAACAGTTATCAGTGCTAAACTCTGGCAATGTGGGAGCTGTAGGATGAGAAGCTGTGATCTGAAATAAGGCCATGCTGACGACATTGGGTTGGGGTCTCTCCCATGCTCAGGTCTATGACGGCAACAACAACTCGGCCCGCTTACTGGGGGTGTTCAGCCGCTCTGAGATGCTGGGGGTGACCTTGAACAGCACATCCAGCAATTTGTGGCTTGATTTCATCACTGATGCCGAAAACACCAGCAAGGGCTTTGAGCTGCAATTTTCCAGTAAGTCTTTCTTGCATCTCAGTGGATGATAAGTCAAGCTTTCCCTAGTTCCACAAACAGGGAAGTTGGGGCTCTGGGACATGGTCCATCACCAAGTCGGTTTGGTTTTCTCTAACTGGAGCATGCTTAGCTGGTCATGTCCCCTCAGGCATTGTGCCTGTGATTTAGATAAGCGGCCACTTGGCACACAGCTCTGTGGTTTAAACTTGTGGTTGGCTGAACTGAGAGCATACCTTTTACTCACTCATACTTTAAAAATTATAAACGCTGAGCCTTTTAATTAAAGCCAGCCACCAAAGATAGCCTTTGCTAATCATGGCATTTATAGAACAATATTCAGCTCCAGCCAGATGTAAAGAATACAAACACGAATGTTTAATTATGTTCAATTTTACTACTCCCAAAAGAGTCGAGTCTTGATTCTTTCCCTCTTTTTTTTTTTCATGGTTTTAACTTTCTCCTTTACTCCCGGAATTTTGAAAACAGAAAGCACCCAGGATGGTACGCAGCCCCTTGGTGTACTTAGGATGACATCCCCGTTCTTTAGTGTCACCACCATTTATATTTATTTATTTGATCTTCTAATTATCCAGTAGATACCAAAAAAAAAAAAAAGCTGTGCTTTTATAGACTATTTTAACATGCAGTGAGTACCCGTCAACTGATGAATGGATAAACAAAACATGTTTTGTTCATCTATACGATGACATATTATTTGGCCCTCAAAAAGGATGAAGTTTTGCTACATGCTTCGATGTGAATGAACCTTGAAAACATTACGCTAAGAGAAAGTAGCCAGTCACAAAAGGCCACGTATTATATGATCCATCTATATGAACTGTCAAGAATTGGCAAGTCCGTTGAGACAGAAAGAAAATTGATGGTTGCCTAGGGCTGAGGGGGTTTGGGGAAAATGTGGACAGGGTTTCTTTTCAAGGAGATGAAAATGTCCTGACGTCGATTATCTTAATAGGTGCATAACTCTGCGAATGTACTAAAGACACTGAATTGTATACTTCAGATGGGTGACTGTTTAGTATGTGAATTATTTCTCAGTAAATCTGTTAGAGAAAACAAATTTAATGCGTCTTCTCAAGATCCCTTTCTCCTGGGCTCCAGGCCTTCTGGCAGAGGAGGTCTGAGCCTGTTACAGCAGGCGGATCAGTGGAGGAAGATTAAATAGAGTCTTATTCAAATTCCATTTCTATCATCTGAGATTGTGTGACTTTGGGACAATTTACTTAACCTTTCTAAGTCAATGTTCTCAGTTGTAAAATGCAGGTAATTATACCTCCCTATAAGACTCCCGTGAATAACAAATGAGAGATAACACATGTGAGGCACCATCGAGTAGAAACTCTGTATAAGCTCTGCTGAGGTTTCCTGCTCCAGCCTTTTTAAATAGAGTGTATTTAAGCAGGACATAATTGAGGTTTGAAACATACGTTTAAAGTGACTTTTCCATATTACCTTATCCCATCAGAATATCTTGGTGAGCAAAATTGAAAGAACAGCTCCCACTAGCAAAATGCTATGGGGTCAAACAAAAGAAATAGAGAATTCCAACCCTAGGCCTGAAAACTGTTAAAAGCTGTCGTGGGAGAAATAACAGATCATTTACATACAGCGACAGGGGACACAATCTCTGTAATCCACCCTCACCTGAGCATAATGATATGGCGGCCCCCGAGCAGTGAGTCCTTCAGTCCCTAGAGGCATGTGCCAGTCAGCTTCCTCCAGGAAATGGTTTTTGAGCGAGTACGATTTCTGCCATGGCAGGCCTTGCTCACCCTACCTCTTCTCTCTTCACCAGGTTTTGAACTCATCAAATGTGAAGACCCAGGAACTCCCCAGTTTGGCTACAAGGTTCACGACGAAGGCCATTTTGCAGGGAGCTCTGTGTCCTTCAGCTGTGACCCTGGATACAGCCTGCGGGGCAGTGAGGAGCTGCTGTGTCTGAGCGGAGAACGCAGAACCTGGGACCAGCCTCTCCCCACCTGTGTCGGTAGGAGTCCTCTTGCTTGCTGTCTCACACGCTTAGCAAGTGGGGCCAGAGCCAAGTCGTGCCCTCAGAATCACAATGCCGGTGAGAGAGAAGAGATAGCAGAGTCAGTAGAAAGGGAGAGGTGGAGCTTTGGGCTGGGTGCCAGAGGTTCCTGCAACACCAAGACTCAGATGAGTCTCCAACTTACTCTGGTCCTCAGTTTCTCTATAGGCCAAATGGAGCTCATGCTCCCTTTTCTGAGGAAATGTTGAAAGAAAGAGTAAGATCATGAGCTGGCATCTTCTTAAGCCTGTGGTGCTTCCAGAATGTCAGCAGAGGCTCTCTGGAAGCCTTATCTGTGTGTCACAGGACAAGAGAAATCGGGTCCAAGGCAGAAATGTGAAATAGGCAACACCTGCCATTCTGTCTGTCTGGCCTTCCATTTCTCACCACCCACCTCGCTGCACATGTCACCTTCCCTGTTGATCCGGATCCCTGCAACACCACTTAGTCCTGCTTTCCCCTCCCCAAACACCAAGCCTTCCCCTCTCTCCATCCCTTCCCCACATCCCACAACCTCAATGTGTCTGTGCAGCACTGGCTAATCTTATAAGAACAAAACAAACACCGGGAAAGCATTTAAGTGCCTACCAAGCGCTATATGCCAGACTTGGCGCATCTATGTTCCAGTATATGCAGAGGAAGAGAAATACAAAAGGAAAAAAGCATTTTCCCTGCCCTTCGGGAGCCCATACTCTAGCAAGGAGAGTAGATACTGAAACAGATCACTGATAATACAAGATAAGCACTGTAAAAAGAATTATGTGCAAAGCGTTGGGGGAATATGAGAAAGTTTTGCACAGGAGGTGATATTTCAATTGAAACTTGAAAGGAGGAGTAAGAATTCGCCAGCGGGGAAGTGAGGTGGGGAGGTGACCATTCTAGCCACAGCATGTGCAAGGGCTGAAGGTGTGAACCAGAGTGGTGGGAAATGTTAACGGCCAATATTCTTTCCCCCTAGACAACTACATTTTAGTAGGATTTTCAACACTTACACAACAGAGTGTCTAAAAGCAAGGACTTTAAGTGTGAAAGTGGGCAGGCCAGGGTAGTAGGCTTCAAGTAGCCTCTAGAGTCTACCTCTCTCTTTGTGTTTAAGATCGATTCAGTCTGGGATCATGCCCCATCCCTTTCTCCCTGCATCCTTTTTTTATCCCCTTCTTTTATTCATGTGCCAGGCCTGTGCCAGGCCCCGGGAATACAGAGGAAAGCAGATCCCAGACCAGTGAGCGGGGAGACCCGTGCAGAAACAGACAACCGTATAATGCGATAGGCAAGCCAGAGCAAGCGAAACGTGAAGGAGAGATGATGGTTCACATTATAAGACAATTATTTGCTTTGCAGAAAGGATTCAGGGTAAGGTTCTTTTGAATATCAAATTTGCCAGTTGGACTGAACTTCGAGGATCCACTCAAGCAGTACTAGTAAGAATATTTATACTCTGAAACTCAGGCCTTTGCCACTGAGACTCCCTCAGTCCTCACTTAGGGGAGTGAGGCTGTGTACTTGGGATTACGTGTGTAGATTTTTACATATGTCATGTTGTTGTAGACTTTATCGTGGCCTGCCAGAAATGTCTGTTGTAACTTAAAACATCCAAATGTTTTCTTCATTGATGAGTGCATGCTATAGCCCAGAGAAAACAGCCAAGGCTCTCGGATGGAAAGCAGGGAGAGCACCAGAAAGAGTGGCTTCTTATGCTCTTACCGGTGAATCTGCTGCAGGCTGGCCACTTGGCCCCTCCTGCCCACCTGCCAGTCCTCAGATAAAGTGATCCGTGAGGAAAGAAGCAGTGTGTCCTTGAGGAAGTGCTCCTTCAAACACTCACTTTCTGGAAAGCAGGAGAGGTTTCTCCATCTGGAATATGGAAGGCAGCTCTAGCCAAGGACAACGATAGTGTCCTATCACCTTTCTAGATATCTCCTCTATTTGTGGGGCCAGACAGGCTTTCTCCCCACAATTTATAGTTCATCCTCTCACCCACACTCTGCTCCCTGCCATGGGCCCACTCAGCCCTGTGTCTTTCAATCAGGTTGGTTTCTCCCATCGCAACAGCCCCGCAGAGGGAAGACTCGCAGTGAAGCTGGACCAAAGATTCTGGTCTCATGAGGAGGCTTGCTGGCAGAGAACCCTTCCCTTCATCATGCCTTAGTGGTCTCATGTCAAGTCATGGCACCCAAGAGACGCTTAATGGGTCCTTTGTAGCAACAGATGAAGATCTTTCTTCCATTTGTGACTTTGATCCCATCTTCTCCTATTTCTTCCACAGTCTTGTTCATCAATCACTCCCTTTTCCAAAAAAACTTTGCAATAAATTTCTTCTTAATTTTCACTCATGATCCCTTGATTCAGACCTTTATAGTGATTCACCTTGGAAACAATAAGCTTTTTTCATTTATCCATCCATCTAATCATTCGATAAATATTTATTAAAACATCTATAATGTGCCAAACACTACTCTAGGCACTTGATGTGCAAATTTGAGTAAGACAAGGTCTATGCTGCCAAGTTGCTTATGGTCTTGTGAAGGAGATAGTCATGATAATAGCTTGTTACACACTTTTCATGCACAGTGTGAATATACCACATTTATTTATCCATTCGTCACTTGATGGACATGTGGGTTGTTTCCATTTGGGGGTGATTATGAATAATGCTACCGTGATCATTCATTACACATTTTTCTGTGAACGTATTACTTTCATTTCTCTTGGGTAGATACCTAAGAACAGAATTGCTGGGGTCATAGGCTAACTATGTTGAGCATCTTGAGGAATTATGAAACTGTTTTCCAAAGAGGCTGCGCTGTTTTATGTTTCCACCAGCCACGTATGAGGGTTTCCAGTTTCTCCACATCCTCACCTACACTTGTTAATGTCAGTCTTTTTTATTTTAGCCATCCTCGTGGATGTGAAATGGTATCTCATTGTGATTTTCATTTGCAGCCCCCTAATGACTGATGATGGTAAACACCTCTTCATGAGCTCATTAGTCGTTTTTGTGTGTGTGTACCTTCTTTGCAGAAATGCCTATTCAGATCCTGTGGCCATTTTTTAATTGGATTGCTGGTCTTTTCACTATTGAGTTGTAGGAAGTCTTTGTAGATTCTGGATACAAGACTCATCCAAGGACCTTCTATATGCTGTGCTCAGTCACCTGGAGTGAATGAGGGGGACACAGGGACACAGTCAAGAGGAGCCACCAAGTCTTGGCTGGCAGCGAAGGCCACCCCATGAAGCTCACTCTTTTGGGATTTTTTTCAGCCGAGTGTGGAGGGACAGTGAAAGGAGAGGTGTCGGGGCAGGTGCTGTCACCCGGGTATCCAGCTCCTTACGAACACAATCTCAACTGCATCTGGACCATCGAGGCTGACGCCGGCTGCACCATTGGGTAAGTGTCAGGGCCGGCAGAGTAACCAGTGCCAGTGCAGGAGAGTCATCTCCAGCATCATCACCAGACCACCCAGCTAGCACCTGGTCCCACCCACCTCACCTGGAGGCCCCTGTGATCAACAGTGGTTGTTGTGACCCCAGGCGTGGGCTGGGGCCCATGGAAAACCTGGAAAGGCTAGTTTCGGCCTCACAGGGCTGCAGTCCAAGTTCAGACAACTCTCTTGCCTAGATGGCACAGTTATAGCAGAGTAGCAGAGGTCATGGACTTGAAGTTATATGGGCCCCAGTTTGAATCCCAGCCCTGCCCTTGACTGTTTACAGGACCTTGGGTAAGTTCTTTATCCTCTCTGAGTATTACTGTCTCCTTCTGGATTATGGTTTATAATACCAGCTTCTCAGGATAAACCACTGAAATGAGATGTTGCATAGTACTTGGAACATAGTAAATATTTAATAATGGTTCTGTGAAACAATGGTTCTGCGGTTCTCATACAGTAGTATGGATTGGCTTAGAGCTGTTTGAGCATAGATTGCTTATGATTTAGGGTTGTGGAGGGAATAATTACAAAAGCCCAGTAGTGTCTTTCCATATAAGCACTTGAACAACAGGAATTACTTATTGGAGTTCCAAGGAATCAGAGAAGAAAAGTGTATTACCATTTTAACCAACACAGAACCTAGCACACATGTTGTCTTATTAACTCTTCACAGTAGCCCTATTAATACCAATAGTAAGCCCTAATAACAAACAGGCAGAGGAACTGACCCTGGGTGGCCAGGCTCAAGAAGCTGGAAATGGGACCACATGGCAGGAGCATCACCTGTGGTTTGGTGGTGGGGACAAGGGGGACAGGGTAGAGGGGTGAATGGAAGTAGGAGATGGAGCTGGTGGAGCCAGCTGTGACCAGAGCATGAAGGGCCTTGGGGGCTGCGATGCTGGGTTTGGACCTGTCCTGGCAGCCTGGTGGAGAACGGGTTGACTGATTCTGGGAGCCAGTGAGGAGATCGCCTCCAGAGTGTGGAGGGGCTGAGGAGGCCTGAGCCCAACCAGTGGCGGTGGGGACAGGGAAGAACAGACTTAATTCAGGAGACATTTAAGCAGTCACGCCAGCTGGTCTCTCTCAGAAAACTTGGAAATTGAGGTTTCTTCTGTTTCTCCAATTTTTCGTGTAACATATAATATGTAAAATATATAGAAAAGTTAATAGGACAGTGCACCGAGCACCTACCTACCAGCTAGACTCAGCCGTTGTGAATATTTTGGCACATCTGCTTTTTCTCTTTTTGCTTTCCTTTTTCTTTTTTTTTTTTTTTTCGAATCACTCAAAAAAAAGTACATTGTGGAAATCATGACACTTCATTCCCCGGTGCTTTCACGTTCATCTTCTAAAGAGAAGGCTACTCTCCTCCATGACACAGCAACATTAGCATACCCAAGACATGCAACATTAATTTCCTGGAATTAAGGGTTATGACAAGGGTTGGAGGACAGCAGAGCAGATAGGAGCAGCTGACAGAGAGAGCGTAAGAAATCAATGACAGGGTTTCTGGGCAGGAGCGAGGACTGATTTATGCTACAGTGAGTGCATGGGGTAGGCCGGAGGATCCCTTCCTAGCTGTCAGGAAGAGAGGATAAAAAGGAATACCAGAAACGTCCTCTCCTGTGTGACAGCGAGAACCGTAAAGTCACGGAGCGCGCTGAGAGCGTGCGTGAGGACTCCAAGAAGAGGAACAGCAGGAAGAAGGTAAAGCTGCTTCAGCCCTCCATCCGGAAGGCTCCTTGGAGCCACAGGGCCTCGAAAGAGCTAATGCCGAGCGAGCAGAGGAGGGCTTCCCAGCTGCAGCGAGAGCTGCGGAAGGTGGAAGGTGGAAGCTGAGCGCTCTCCCTCCTTCTCCTGCCCTCTCCCTCCCTCTGCTCGCACCTCTCTTTCCCCCTCCCACTACTTCTCTCTCTCTGTCTCTCTCTCTGTCTCTCTCTCTGTCTCTCTGTCTCTCTCTGTCTTTCAGGCTCTCTCCCTCCCTCCTCCCCGCTCCCTTCTCTCTCCTTCTATCAATCTCTCCCCCTCCCCCCACCTTTCCTTTCTCCCTCGCCCTCCCCACACACCCCTCACTTGAATACCCAGCAGCAAAGTTAAGGGAATTCATAATTAGACTGAATTTAAACAAACACAAAAAGCCTCCTTTGTGTTTGAGTCCTTATTCAGAGTGAGATTTAGTTATTGTTTTTGAAATGTGAATATCTATAGAATTTTTTATAAAAAATAGTTTTTTTTAAAAAAAAAACCTATTTTTAAAAATTTATAATACAAACGATAAAGAATTTTATAAAGTGGAAATCAGAGGTCCCCATAATCTTCCTCCGTTTTCCTCCCTACACCATTGGTATTCATTCTACTTTGTCCGCCAGTATCGCATAAAGCGAATGCAACACACGTGCTTTCTAAAGCAGGATCATCTCTGTGCATGGCTCACTAACTTGCTTTTTGTTTTAGTATTTAACCATATATCACCATCTTATTATGTCAATATATATAGATCTGCCTCATTCTGTTTGATGGCTACAGGGAATTCTATTATATGCACAACCATAATTTATTTAACAGCTCCCCTATTGATAAAGTGAATATTTTCAGTTTTTCACTCCAGTAAACATCCCTATACATGAATCTTTGAACAGTTGTCCAATTATTTCTTAAGATGTATTCTTAGAAGATAAATTTCTGTACAGGACCTCAAAGCTCCCTCCAGATATCGCGACGATTTACGCATCCATCAGAAGCCTGCTTCCCCACACAGCATCACTAGGCATTGCCAGTCCTGTCAGTGTTTAGCAGTTTGATGGACAAAACAATACTCAGTTGTCTTCACTGCTTCAAGTTTCGTGTACATTTGTTCTTTTGGGGAATTTTTTTTTTTTCTATGTAGAGTGTTCAGTTGGGTTCATTTCTAAATAGTCTATATTTCAGTTTAGATTTCATTGTAACCTGAGTATTTAAGAATTTTTTAAAGGTACTAAGTGGTTATATATTCTCTATGATCTCTTTTATTATTTTTATTTTTCTGTTAGAGTTGACATTCAGTAGTTTATATTAGTTTTGGGTGTACAGCATAATGGTTAGACATTTATATATGTTCTGTGAATTTTTGAAGAAAGTGAAGAGTTCAGGATTTTATATATTTTTTGACATCAAATGTATTATACTTTCTTTCAAACCAATGTATGCTTTTTTATTGCTTTCCTTTATTTTCACCTCTTCCTATTATTAGCTAACTTGACTTAATTGACTGTTTTTTTCTATAGTGATTTGAAAGTTCTGTATCCTATTTTTATTCTGCCAGTGATCATGTGTTTTTATTAATTCCATTTTCAACAGTATTTACCCTGTTATTTCCTCCTCTTTGTTTTGGAAATGTTGTTTTTGTTTTTGTTTCTGTCTAAGGAAGCTGCATTTTTTTGTTGTTTTCAGATCTCTCTTGACGGCCTACTTTTATTTTATCAATGTGTGTCATCTTGCATCTCTCTGAGAATACTATTCATGTTTTGTTTTACAACATATTCTGTTCTTCCCCTGCCTTAACTGCACTTTGCAGTTGGACCATTCGGTCTGACTATTCAGCTGGATTCCTTTGAAGAGCTAATTCTCTTCGCATCCTAGTTTTGTCATTCATTCGCTATCAAGCCCTAGCTAAGACCCGGGCTGTGGCATCAGACAACCTGCTACTCTTCCTAGCCACGTAGCTTAGGAAATGCTTCAAGCAGGCACCTCAGTACTCTTATCTGTAAAATGGTGGTTAAAAACAGTACCCACCACCTAAGTTTGCTCTGAGGATTAAGTGAGTTAACATACCATAACAAACAAGTGATGTGTGCCCCCTCCAGGAGCTAGTTAGGTGGTTGTTTGTTTTACCCAGATGGCGCATCCCCTGAGCAAAGCAAGTTGTAGGTCACCCCTTAGAGTCACTGGTGGTGGGTGCCAAGCTATTGGTGGGAATATGTGTCAAGTCTTCCCTTTGGGTGTGCCAGATGGGAGAGAGGATGTGGGACAGCCTACAGGCCAGTCTCTAAGGTTATTCCCAGGGCGCAGGCAAGAGAAAGCTTGCAGACACCTCTTCCCACTCCGCCCCAGTGTTGGAAGTAACCGGAGAGATCTATCTATGGTCAACCTCAGTCCAGCAAGCTGGGCAAGGGTAGTAACCTTCCAGGAGTGCCCAGGAGGGACAGTGTTTAACTACAGGGATCGGTGGCCAGGCTGACCCCCAAGTAGGGTCCAAGCAGGAATGTAGGCCCTTCGTGAATGTGCATGACATGAGTGGGCTGGCAATCATTAGACCCTGCCCTTGAACACAGGGGGCATCTTGCAGCATTTTTTCTCTGATTGCCAAGAATGGGACAGGCTGATCGATGAACTCCATCCGAGCCTGGCAGTTAATAGTAAGAGAGCAGACCAGTGAGCTGCACTGTCCACGTCCCTCTCTCTTGTGTCATCAGTACGTACGACATGAAAGTTTCATTCCATATGGCGGGGGGGGGGGGACCTCGTCTCAGTTTCCAATGTTGGGCCGGAATTTTCTTTTTTATAATTAGTGGACCAGCTCAGGTGAAAATTGGAGAAGAGAGGGAGGCAAAGCCTTTTGCTCTTGGTCCTCCCCTCTACCTAGCATTCAGCAAACACCTACAGCATACTAAGTTCTGAATCAGTTAAATTGTCCCCATCTTATAGGTGAGCTCATTGAGGCCCGGAAAGGATGAATGTTGTTTCACGATTGCTCAGTGAGGTGGCGTTCAGTGCCATCCTGTCTAGCTCCAGTCTCTCCTCTTCCCTGTCTGCCATTCTGACCCTGGTTCAGTTCCATTCAACAGAACATACACTGAACACCTTCCCTGTGCCAAACTGTGTACGCTGTGCAGTGGGAAATACGCAGCTCAGCCTCAGGTCAGTCCTTGCCTTCCGAGGGCTCTCGTGCTAGTGGGAAAACAGTCGGACAGGTACTCCGAGACAAGCACTGTACTCCTAGGGCACAGTGTAGAGGCCAACAATCCAATTGAGAGGCTGTACAATGGAGGCTGGAATACAGGGGAAAGACAGCGCCTGATGCGGCGGGGGCCTGCATCAGGGGAGATAAGGTTTTGTGGGTAACGAGGGGTCTCTGCAGGATCCTGAGTGTGGAGATGAGAACTCTGACTGGGTTTCTTACTATAACGAGGAGCCATTGGAATAGTTAGAAGACAGTAATGACATTCAGCTCAATTAAAAATCCTAGAGCATTTACTCAGTGCCAGGCTTTCTGCCAGGCACTGAGCACATAAATATAAATAAGGAACAGTCTTTCCCCTTGAAGGCCTCCGTCTTATAGATAGACATTTCAACAGTTAGGAGTGGAAATAGAAAAACTGACTAAAGCAGGCTTTAACAGATGGAGGCTCGCTTTTCTCCTGGAACAAGCACCCGAAGGTCCCATCCAGACCTGTGCTCTGGATGCCGTCACCTTTCTTCTTGCTGTGCCATCCTGAGGCTTTCATCCTCATGGTGACCTTGTCAGCTGCTACAGCTCCAGGCATTATGTCTGTGTTCCAGTTTAAAAGGAACAGGAGAGGGAAGTGGAAAGGGCACAGCTTGCTTCTTGTGAGCGTTTGCCTATTTATTCAGGAAGAACCACTATCCTTAGAGACATCATCCTACATCTCATTAGTCAGAACTTGCCATGCCTGGCTGAGGGAAAGCGGGGAAATCAATTTTGTTTTGCTTTTACAATTTCAATAGTGGAGACAGACGAGAGATTTGGAAATGGAGTACAGATAAGCCAACCTACAGTGTCTGCTATAGATTCTAATATAATGTGATAAGTGCTATAGTAGATGTATGTTCAAAACAATAGGAAAGCATTTGCAAGGACAGCTCATAATTCCAGGTGACAGTTGGGGCAGGCTGTTACAGAGAGGAAGTACTATTCTAGCTCCGCTTTAAAAAACAGCAGTAGTTCACCATGCAGGGTGGAGGTAAAGCCCCTCCAGGCATGTGAAAGAGGGGACGGTGTGAATGTACATAGGTGATTCTGGAAGACCTCGTTGCGGGGTGTGACATGACGATATCTCCATTTCAGGAAGATCCGTGGCAGCAATGCAGAGGAAAAATTGCCTGGGAAACCAGAGAGAGGGTCTAAGATAACTGTTTGAGGGGTCCTGGTTACATTGTGAATAACCGAGTTTTATTTCTTGAGTACAAATTTGGCTGGGGTTGAGAACTATATGTGTCTGACTACATGGAGGGAAAGGAAGGAAGGGAGAAGAGATGGCCCTTAGCGGGTGTGCTTGCCCTGAAGAGATCTGGGGCCCATGAAGGATGGAGAACTTATCGTTCCTAGAAGCTTTGATTTCTGCTCCTAATGCTCATTTAGTCATAAAGCTCACATTCACTAATAATCCTCGTTGCTTGATTTTTAACTGTAAGGATGCTTCCTAATGACTAATGCAGAGGACAACCTGGAAACTCCATCCTTGGCTGTTGGCCACAAAGCAGTAGGATTAGCAAGAGAGGGGTGGGGGCACGCTTTTGATTAACCAGAACCCCTGCCCAGTGGCGCTTGTCTTCCTGGGAGGATGCTGGACTAGACAAAACATCTGGCTGTGCCTGAAGCCCAGATTCCCCCTCTGCAGTTTCATATCAGTCCTAGGGCAGCAGTTTCCCCACTGTGATCAGTGCTGCTTCCCTTTAAACCAGCGAGTGGGCAGCTGGCCCAGAGGAGGCAGAAGGCACCAGAAGTGAAGCTTCTGTTCGCAGCTCTTGCCAGGAATCGTGGCCGCAGGTTTAGCGGTTTCCAGAAGGTTTATTTTTGAGCAGTGACAGTAAGTTAAACCTTAAACAGAGAAGGTTCATGTACTTGCACTGCAAGAGCTGACCTCCTGAAGGAACTGAACAGATAAGCACACACACAGCGGGGTACTCCTTTGTCAGATTTAAGGTTTCAACAATCGGGGAATAGTCGAAAAGAGCTCAAAAGTTTTTTGAAAGAGGATGTGGGTAACCTGGTAGGTATAAATGTAGGTTTAAGAATAGTGGTGCTCTCTGGCAATTTCGTTTTTCATGGATGACCTCTAGAAAAAGAAACACAACCTACTTCAAATTATCCAATAATAATAATCCAGCTGAGCTACACTGGATAGGTACATTGGCCATATATCAACTTGACTGCCACTTTACAATCCCAGAGATGGATACCGACATCTCTTAGGAGAAAATAAACAGTTCGACTAAAGAAATGCAGGCCTTGTTGGCTGGCCACACTGGGCCAGTATAGATCTTTCTTTTTCAACTATAAGTAAACAAATAAGCAGAAAATAAAATAACTTTGCGATGGCACTTAAAACTTAACCATTCTCAAAAAAGAGGACCATTTCCCTAAAGAAATAGGAACATATTTTCTGAAAAGATTTTTTTTCATAATAGACAAAAGAAAATTTAAATAGGCGTATAGATAATATTCTCGTTTAAATATACGAAACAAGGATGATAAGGAAGAGAAGATGGAGGATAAAATGGGGAGGGGAACTCCTGTAAGAGAAAGACAATGATGGAGACAAATTGAGAATGCAAAAAAAGTAAACACATGATAACAGTTAAAATCCACAATGGCAGCATATGCCTTGTAAGAAATACAAGCATTGAAGTAGGAGACAAGCTAAAGAATCTCTCTGAGACTGCGGAAAAAAACTTATGAAGGTATGGAAGTAATGAAAGTTGCCAACTGTGAAAGACAGAGTGCCAATCCAGGCAGAGAAATGAAGGAGAACAATGAGTAAATGGAGCAGAAGATATAATAAAATGCAAAACGTCAGCTAACTCCTTTGAGAAGATGGGCAGAGGGATGAAGTGACCAGTGCTAAAATTTCCTCGATGAATTAAAAGGACTCACTGAGTTCCAGGTAAACTGATTTAGATACAATTTAATGAAAAACAAAACTGTTCCAAGGATAATTTAAAAATCCCTAAAAGCATTTGCCGAAACACACTCACACAGGGAAGTACACAATCAGCTCTCATCAAATAAAAACAGTAATTTACGAAAAACAAGCAGCACAACTAATCCCATCCTCCTAACATTTCTTCTCGGTAATATCAAAGACCAAAGCCAATGATGTTTTGAGACTCAACAATCATTGATTCAGCCAAGATACAACATGCACAAAAGCCACAGAAAATTGCCAGTCAGGTTCCTTGAAGAACTTGTAAAGATCTTGCAGTAGGCTGAGTGACAGCCCCCAAAGATATCAGGCCCTAACTCCTGGAAGCTGTAAATGTTACCTTATTTGGAAAAAGGATCTTTGCAAGATGTGATTAAACTAAGGATTTTGTCACGTTATGAAGGTGGATCCTAAACGCATTCACAGGTATCCTTATAAGAGGGAAGCAGAGGGAGATTTTATACACAAGGAAGAGAAGATGCTAGGAAGACAGACACAGAAATTGGAATGATGCAGCCACAAGCCAAGGAATGCCAATAGCCACCAGAAGTTGGAAGAGGCCAAGAACAGATTCTCCTCTAGAGATGCCGGAGGGGGTGCGGCCCTGCCGACACCTCGATTTTAGTGTAACCTCACTGATTTCAGACATCTGGCCTCTAGAACTTTGACAGAATATATGTCTGTTGTTTCAAGTCACCAAATTTGTTACAGCAGCCACAGGAAACTGAAACAGATGTATAGTTTTTCACCTACCGAGATGTTTAGGAAAAACTATACTATGAACGATGACCATGAAAGACATTTAAGATGAGTCTGTAGTCCCTGATTATATTGTCAGTGGTTTGATACTGGGAGAAGTCATAGGGGAAAGCAAAATCTTTTTAGGTTTTCTGTCTTACCATGATGGAGAGTGAAATGGCATATTATTTTTCTTAAGTCTGATCATTAGAGAAATGCAAGTATAGGAGTATTTTTTCAAAAATGTTTAAAGATGCTTAAAGTAGAATTAAAAGCAAAATGTATACTTTACAAATCACTGAAGGAAATGTGAAATCTAAAAAATATTACAAAAAGGAAAAGGAGATAGCAAGAAAATGTAATAAACAAAAAGCATAAAACAGAATGATGGAAATAAGCTTTTTTTTCACAGTAATGGCTACCTGACACAACAAATAACCCCGAGACTTCAGTGCTTTCATATAGTAAAGGTTAATTTTTCACTCACTTCACAGTCCAGGGCCAGTCTGCAGCGGGGCAGAGCCCCGGGTATGTGTAAGTGGGGGTGCCTCTTCCACCAAGTAATTCAAGGCTCCAGGCTCCTTCCATGTGAGAACCACATGGTCCTCCAGGACTTCCTCATATGTAGCCAGCTGAGGGGGGAAGAGACAAAGCACGAGGTCATGGAACAATGCTTTTTAAGAGTCAGGCCTTTCTCCCGCATCCCACTGACCAGAACACGTTTCACAGCTCACCTAATTCTGAAGGAGTTTGAGCCCAGAAGGAAAAGGAAACAAGAGTCCGTGAACATATAGCATCAATACTGCCACCAAGAACAACCATATCAGCTCTGATAACATGTGTAATTCGCTTTTGTCTGGCCACCCCATCAAATGAGGTAAAGGGAACGGAAGTAGACAAGGCAGGAGAGAGAGGCCAGGGTTACGAGAGCTCGGGATGTTCAGGGGAGTGGGAAGGTCTGTGGACACAGGCTCCAGAGCTATCATCTGAGACCTTGTTGAAGGATCAGCAAAGAACCAAGGTCAAGTGGGAGAGCAGAGTGCAAGACCCAGATGCTGAGCAAAGGATCTGCAAAAGGAGTGGGCAGAGCCATGTGTGGGGCAGCCCAGAGGGAGGCCCCAGGATGATGGCTACAGGAAAAGGAAGCCTATTGTTACATGTGGAGTGATTACTGACCCACCTGGGGGCAGGGAGGGAGCTAAAAGGTGCCATGAGCTAGTGCCCACAAGTTAAACTTCAGTATTGCAAGGAAAAGATTCTCAAGTTAAGAAAAAATCACTGCTCAAAAGAAATAAAATATTAATAAATATTGGGTACAAAGAAATAGCGTGAGTACGTACATGAAAAGCATGGATCACAATATTGCTTTTCTATAACAAAGCAAAATTCAAAGTCAAAAAAACATTCAATGGGACAGAGGAGTTATTTCATGTGATAAAATGCATAATCCATAATAATGCTAACAGTCGTGAATCTTCAGGTACCAAATAACCTAACAGGAAAACGTGACGCAAAATCCACTGGAAATACAAGGAGAAATTGACAGTTATAGAAACTTTAACACATCTCCCTTAGTCAAGTAAAAATAAATAGAATAAAAATGGAATTTGTTTTAGGTGATTTTACCATTCATTGATTTTATACTATGTATCAGGGTCAGTGCTAGATGCTTCATATGGATCGCATTTACAATAATCCTCTTAGTAACACGCTGGATAGGTAGTGTTACTGCCATTTTATCGAGGAGTAAACTGAAGCTCTGTAAGATCCCCTAATTAGCTCTCTCAGAACCAGTATTTGAACCGAGGTCTTTACCTCCGCAGCTGTTTTTCCCACTTTTCTATAAGCCTCTTCAGAAAGCAGAGCCTTTCATTTTATAGAAAACAGTTCTTCCGAGAAGGACAAAGATCCATCTGCCTCTCACAGAATCCCTGGCACCTTCAGGGCAGGTTCTGGCGAATGATAGACAGCCGCAGAGTTTGCATTTACAGGGTGATGAGGAAGAGAAAGCAACTGGTCCAAGGTCACCCAGCGAGTTAGAGTGAAACACAGGGCAGCTGCCTAAATCTTGCGTTTGCGCACTGCCCCGACCTCCCAGACCGCCAGGCACCACAGCTTCTCCAGTGACCGAAAGCCCAGGTTCATCCTTCCACCTATGAAAATAACAAAAGGATCTTTTTTTTCCTATCGAATACCAGCTGGCCCCAGGAAAGAAGAGCCTCTAATTTTGCTCTAGACACCAATGCTCGTTTTGGCCTTTGGTCTGTCTTCTCAGTTTTTGCTCTTTGGATGGCACGATGCTTTAATGATTATTGTCTGCTACTACGATCGTGGTTTAATTGTTGGTTTGCAGCTCCGTGGCTCAGAGGAGGCCATTTTATAAAATGAGTATTATTTTCTTATTGTCATTTCCAGTGTCACTAAGAATAAGTTAAGCTGCATTCTCATTTGGGGGCAGGAGCGACTCCTGAGCCCCTGCGCCCTGCAGCAGCTGTTCGTTCACATGCCATTTTCCCCCCATGTAAAGATTCACCGCGATGACGCGATGACTCGCATCAGTGCAGCGTCCCTTGTGCTCATGCAGTGGCGACAGTGGCTTGGGAGCACCCCAGGCCCTTCCGTATCCCGGGGCCCAGTCCGAGGCAAGGGAAATCAACATGTTCCTTGGATACAGATGAACCACCCGTGAGCAATGAGGCGGGCCATCTCCACGAAACGCTCCGTGTCTGAACGTTTCTTTCGGCTCGAGAGAACTGAGGACTAGAACCGCAGAAGCAAGTTTTGCCTGTGGACAGCACTTGAAAGGCGCAGGCAGCTACAATGAGAATCCGATGCTCTCTGCGCTTTTTAGATTTAGACTCTGGTAGAACATCTTTTCCTGTCCTTGAAACTGAGTGTCGTGAAGCTTACGAGCCTTGCCAGCAAAGCCCCAGGAAGTCTCAGGTGTCGACTGGAGGGAAGAGATAAGGGAGCAAGGGCCAGTTGGGGGTACCCTCTCCTGGGGACCTGCTATTGGAAAATCGTGGTGGAAGGTGGGACTCAGAGGAAACACCATGAAGAAAAGGGTGTATGGAAATCCTGGAACAAGGACAGGCCCACAATTCGGGGCGCCCTGCGGTTGAAACAGGTGGCAGCCAGCTGTGAAATGAAGACCCAGCCCCAGAAAGAGCAAGTAGGATTTCATGGAGATCCCCAGGGGAATGGGAGCAAGAACCAGAGCCCAATGGGGCTAATTACCTGAGCTAGCATATGTGGTCACGAGGGCCCAGGTTATACCCTAGGCAAACCAGATGCCAGACTTAGGACACCGAGACCCATGTAAGCCACCTCCTTTGGTGGGAACTGCTCCCTGCCCCCAGCCCTGGCCCCCGCACCCGAGAAACTGCTCTCGCTGGAATCACCTTGCTCCCTGCCTTCTCCACAGCTTGGACGTCATCCATTCTCTGAGACCCTCTGCTCTTGACTTTTAGGGCTGCCCCTTTTTCTGGTTTTCCTTCTGCCTCTCAACTCCTCACTCTTAATCATCGCGAGCTTCTCTTCCTGCTCATCCTCAGCATTGTGGTTCTCCAGGGCTCCCCCCTCTGTGTGCAGCTCACACTTCGTACTCATTGAGTGGCCTCGTCCACACCTGTGGCCGCAGGTCTCACCCACCTGCGCCCATGCACCTGTGCTCCTCAAGAGCTTGTGGTCTCCTGGGGGCGCCAGTCTCCATTCCATCCGTGTCTGCACAGCCTCTTTTCCCGGCATTCCCTTTTCTTCTCACATTCCTCCCCTGCACCCTCTGCCTTCACCGTCTTCCTCTGGACACATCCTGTTCATCTCTTAGGACTCAGCTCAGTTGTTCCCTCCTCCAGGGAGGCTTTGCCCCACCTCCTCAGCCTGAGATAGGGACCCTTCTCTGCATACTTTTACTATTGTACCTACTGCCCCCCATTTAGGGGCAGAAACATGCCTCATTCCCATCAGCATCACCAGTACTTGGCTTACTGTCTGTATCTACTCTCTCCTGATTCAATGTATGAATATCAGTATCCGTATCAGCTCAGAACCTACAGGGTTGGAGTTACAGAGTGTGGGACCATGGTTGCAGTACCCCCATGTCTCTGAGTTTAGACCAGGCAGCTAGCTCTGGCCCAGGGTCCGTGCAGCCAAGTCCTATCTCTTTGGTCAAGATAGAACGCCAGAGATACAGTTTGTAAGACCCAAGGGGTCGGATGTGGTCAGTAAAGAGAGATGTCAGAACCTATATATACCTCTGTATATGCTGGTCCTTCTCTTGCGATCTTCCCCTCTCTCAGTTTCTCCATATTTTTCTTTTCTTTCTTCAAAACTGCTACAGAGACACCTCCTCCTTGAAGTTTTCCTTGTCTCTCTCAATCAGAAGCACTGAGAAATTCACAGCTTCTATGACAAGAGCACAGAATCTAATAAAAAGCTGGTAAGAGTCAGAGAATCCCTTATCCTCTCACTGAGGCCTTTTGTAACAGACAGACGTGGTTTGAATACGGCCTCTGAGCCTTACCAGCTGTTGACCCCACCCCCACTCCCCTGAGGGTTGCCTATGATAACCTCTGGGGCCCTCAGTTCCCCCATTAGCAAGATAGGAAAACAGAGCAATTGCAGGGGCTTCATAAGGATGTTAGACAATATACATAAAGTACTTGGGACACAAATGTTTAGTTCTCTTCCTCCTCCAGTTATTTCGATCGCACTTTATTCATCCCACTCTTTTAGTACCTATTGCACATATTATTATGTTTGGTGTGCCTCTTTCAATAAGCTGTGGCAGCCTCCAGGGCAAAGACAGAGCCTCCCACATTTCCGCAGCTCTCATCACAGAGCTTGACGCACAACGCACATCAGTCCTTTTCCCCGGCCCGAGTTATGTCCGTGGCCCAAAGAAACAAACGCACATGTGAACAAGGCATCAGTGTGAAGGAACACCTTGCCGTGGACGGTGGGGGCGGAGTCCTCAAACCGTTTTCAGTATTTCAATAGCCAAAAGAAGACCAGGTGTCCACCTGTATGTAGGAGGGCTGCTCAGACGAACCCAAATGTCTGTCTGGGCCCAGAATTATCCCTGTCGATCAGAACCTCTAATTAGCATTTGATAGACTTTGATTTCTTTAAGATGAGAAAAGCCTTCAGAAAGAGTCTTCAGAAATGTGGTCGGTTTGGCAGAGCAAGTCTTCACTGGCCATCATCAAGGATTTATAACAAAAGGGGTCACTCGGCTCCCACAGCCGCCCAGCTAACTCGCCAATCTGGGCAGCAGGAGTGATCTTAAAATGTAAATTGGCTCCTGTCAGGCCTCAGCTTTAAATCCTTTAATGACTTACTTTCCTTGGCCTGTAGAATGAAGTCCAAACTTTTCCCCCCACCCACAGGGCCCCACCTGACCCGACCGCTGCTTGCCTCTCTTGGCCCATTGACAGCCTCGGTGGCCTTTCCCTTGCTCAGATGCTCCAGGATATTTCCCTTTTGGAACCTCTGCACACCCTGCCCTTTGCACACAAGGAGCTTCCTCCCACCTCTTATCCTGCCCTGCTCTTCATGTGACTGGCTCCTTTTGAGCCCTCTCGTCTTGCTTAAATGTCACCTCCTTAGAGAGGTCTTCCCCAGCCACTCTAACTAAAGCAGTTACTCCACCTCAGTACTCTGCTGTTTCTTTCACTGCATTTGCCACAGCTGATAATCTCTTAATGGATTTGTGTACATGGGAGTATTGCCCATCTCCACAAACAACTTGAAAATGACACCCTGTCTGTCATCTTCACCATTATCTCCCAGCCCCCAGCACATAGGAGGTGTTTAAATCAATGAATGCAGTAAGAAGTCTGGAAGTTGTGAAAAGAGAGAATTGAAGACTAAGTAGAAAGGAAAGAAAATATGTTTATAAATTAACAGCCACAGTATACAGGGTGCTTTCACATTACCGCATTATCTATCCCTTGGGTTGCCAAGCTACATTGTTTCTTCCTGCAAAGGCCCTCAGGCTCCTTGCTCTCACCTCCTCCTGCCACTTTTCTCAACCTCGTCAATGCTACACCTTTGACTTTGTCTGATTATCAGATCAGTAAGCTAAATGCAATGGACTGGCATTCCTAATTCGCGATCTTCAATATCAGCCCTTTACCCTTGTATAAGATGCACATGGAAGCGCTCAGTTACTGACAGGGCCTCTCCAGAGCGTGCCTGGCCCTTGGTCACAGCCTGTTCCTTCTAGATGTGTGGGCAGCATTATCAGGGGAAAGAGAGGAAGTGCTACAGTCTGACCTGGACTGTAATTATGTAATGTAATTCTGGCTTGCTTTCCAACCAGCCCTGACCTTGGGCAAGTTATTTAACCTCAGTATTCTCATTTTTAAAGATGGAAACGATGTTACCTACAAAATAAAGATGCTGTGTGGCCTAAATGGGATCATGTGAAAGTGCCTCATACACAGAGGTTACTTCATAAACATGCTTTTTCATTTCCATTTAGTCGTCATGGTCTCTCTTTCCACAGCTTCCTCTCAGGCTGGTCCTCCTGGGATTTCATTCATTCATGCATCGATTTCCTCACTCGCTCATTCCATTATTCACCCTCAGGGACTACAGTCGGTATCCAACTGAAAGAGGATAAAACCCAAACTCTTCTGGCTAATTCTGAGGCCCTCGTCATCTTCCCCGTCTCAGGCCACCTCTGCTCAGGCCACCTCTGTTCCCTCTGACATCCCACCACACCTGAACTCCAGGGTGGGGAGTCGCCTTTCTTTCCAGGCCCCTTCACCTCCCATCTGCCTCTAGGTCTCGTCTTATCTTATTAGATCCAAAGAAAACACACTCCTTTTTCACACCACTCAAACTTCAAGTCTCATTTCCTTCTCACTGCCCTGACAAGCGCGTCCCACATGAACCTCTCTTTCTTGCGTGCATGACAGCGGCACCGCATGGCTTTCCACTTGGTCTGCCCCTATGGCGGGCTGCCGATTCCACGGCGCACGAGTAACGTGGAGAGGGCAGAGAAGGAAGGGGGTCGCTTGGCACAGCAGTGAGTACTCCTGCTTGCTCTGCTCCCTGGGGAGCTCCTTCTACCCCGAGTGGGGCCCTAGCCCGCCACCTTATATCCTTAAAGGAAAATATTAACATTGTTGATTATAGGAAATGAATAACTTCTATGCTATAATAAACACCATAAACAAAATTTAAAGAGACAATACACCAGGTGCTAGGAGAAAATATTAACAAATATCTAAAAGAGGAATCAAATTTATAAAAAATAATAGGTAAAAATCATAATGTATAAATAGAATTTTAAAAGACAAATTACTCAATTAAGATGGATAAAGGATACGAAGAGGTACAGATGGCCAACATATGCAAAGATACACAACCTTACTAAATTACCTAAACTTACTAAATTACCTGAACACCACTGAGATTCCATTGTGGCTTAGCAGATGGGCGAGACTTTAATATTGAACACATTTACATCATTGTAAGATCTGATGTTGTCGAGATGAAGTTCAGGAAAGAGAAGAGTCATGTTAGTACTGTTTAGTGGGAATGTAAATTGATTCAATCACAAGAGAATAATTTATTAACATTTTAAAGATATATACCCATTCCTCCCCCAAAAAAGTGTTTCTACAAGTTAACTGAAATATTAGCAGAAACATGCAAAGGTACATAAAGATGGGAATGTTCCTTCCAGACCTATGTAAAATAAAACAATAGTGAAATGTAACAATGTCCATTTCAGAATGCCTTCTTTCACTTGGTCATATGCATTTAAGTTTCCTCCATGTCTGTTCATAGCTGGATAACTCATTTCTTTTTAGTGCTGAATAATATCCATTTTGGGGGGATGTACCACAGTTTCAGTCGTCATTCATTCACTTACTAGAGGATATTTTGGTTGTGTCCTAGTTTGGGCAATTATGAATAAAACAAACATTTGTGTGCAAGTTTTTGTGGGAACGTAGTTTTCAGTTCACTCGGATAAATACCAAGAAGCGTGATTCCTGGGTCCTATGGTAAGAGAATATTTCGTTTTATAAGAAACTACCGTCTGCCTTCCAAAGCGGCTGTACCATTTGCACGCCCACCAGCAGCGAGCGGTGTCCTTGCCGCTCCACATCCTCATCAGCATGTGGCGTTGTCGGTGTTTCAGGTTTTGGCCTGTTTAATAGGTGCGTAACGGTATCTCATTGCTGTGTTAGTTTGCATTTCCCCGGTGGCATATGATGTGAAGCACCTTTTCATATACTCATTCGCTATTCGTGTATCTTCTTTGGTGACGTGTCTGGTATTTAACCCATTTTTTAATCAGGTGGTTTGTTTTCTTAATTGTTGAGTTTTAAGAATTATTTGTGTATTTTGGATAAGAGCCCTTTATCAGATGTGTCTTTTGCAAATATTTTTCCAAGTCTGTGGCTTGTCCACTCATTCCTTTGTCATTGTCTTTTGCAGAGCAGAAATTTTTAGTATTAATGACTTCAGCTTATCAGTTGTTTTTCATAGACCCTGTCTTTGGTGTGTCTAATAAGTTATACCCAAAGTTATCTAGGTTTTCCTTCCAATAGTTTTTATTTTATGTTTACATTTAGGTATGTGATTCATTTTAGTTAATTTTTGTGAAGGGTGTAAGGTCTGTCTAGATTCATAGTTTTGCATGTGAATGTCCAGTTGTTCCCGCACCATTTGGTGAAGGGACTGTCTTTGCTGCATTGTGTTGCCTTTGCTCCTCTGTCAAAGATCAGTTGACTGTATTTATGGGGGTCTATTTCTGTGCTCTCTGTTCTCTTCTATTGATCTATTAGTCTATTCTTCACCAATGCCATGCTGTCTTGATGACTGTAGCTTTATATTAAGTTTGACATCAGGTAGTGTTAGTCTTCTGACTTTTTTCTTCTTCTTCAATATTATGTTGGCTGTTATGGGTCTTTTACCTCTCCTTATAAACTTTAGAATCAATTTGTCAATATCCACAAAATAATTTGCTGGGATTTTGATTATTGTTTTTTTTTACCTATATCCTTTATGTCACCTAGACCCTACCTTCTCCCACTGGGGACCCAACATCTGCCTTCTATTCTAGAATGACATGGATTTGGACACAGGAGTGAGGTCTGGGGCTGCGTAGAGTTAAAGAGGCAGGTGGGATTTGACAGTGGCAACACAAAGCTCGTAATAACAAAAAGGATGCACAAAATCTACACCCCTCGCCCTTGTTGTCATTGCTAGAGACCTCAACGGGAGGAGCGGGCTGGATGGGAATTACGAGGACGCTGCCAGACACTACTTTCTCTTCCTTCTGCAAGTCTTTCTTAGGTTTATGAATTCCCTGACCAGAAGGCCCTGGAAAGAAGGGGCCGAGCCCCATGTGACTGCCTGCCTCCTCTCTCCGTTCAGGCTCCACTTCCTGGTGTTCGACACAGAGGAGGTCCATGATGTGCTGCGCATCTGGGATGGGCCCGTGGAGAGTGGGGTTCTGCTGAAGGAACTCAGTGGCCCAGTGCTGCCCAAGGACCTGCACAGCACCTTCAACTCGGTCGTTCTGCAGTTCAGCACCGACTTCTTCACCAGCAAGCAGGGGTTCGCTGTTCAGTTCTCAGGTCTGTGCTTGTCCTCTCTGTTTGTCCTGCCGCATGGCGCCAGCCTCCCTTCCTCCTTCCCCAGGTCCCTCATTTTCCCCCATCTCTCCACTTGTGTAAAGACATTTATTGAACATCTGCTGTGTGCGTGGTACATGGTTAGTGCTTGTTGAGATATCATGCTGCACTTACTTGGTGGGGGTGGGGGGGAAGACAGTCAGGTTAATACACACTTATGTACAAATTGATCAGTATCTGGAAGGTGAAATATAAACTGTGATGCTCACCTGGGAGCCTCCAGGAAGATGTTCCAGGAAAGATGATGCCCCAGCTCAGACCTGAAGTCAAGTAGAGATTACAGGAGAAAAGATGGTGTTTCAAGAAGGAAGTAGTCAACTATGACATGGGGTTGGCATTACCACTGAGTTGGACTTTGGGGCATTTTATGGTCGCCTATTAGATGAAAAAGGGAGAAACGGGCATCGTAGGGGCAAAGAGAACTTGAACAAGTGCAGAGGCAAGATAACAGATTCAGAAGTGGAGGGTTGTCCACTGGGGCTGAAACATGGGGAGCATGGAGGAAATCAGGGGAGCTACATGTTGGCAGTGGTTTGGGATGTGGTTATGGAAAAACTGATCTCACATAACGCACAGTCTGGTTCTTAATTTAGTAAAGGTCTGTCGGCCAAATGGGAGTAATCTAAAATCAATTAATTATGTACTGCAGTAGCCAATTATGGAGGAGCATGACAAAGAGCCACCAAAAATGGGCAATGCTCAAACATTAAGTCCCAATATTAGATAATTTCTATGATTGGTCCTGCCTCTCCCTGTGATGCATAATCTCATCTCCTCTCAAGTGCCTCTTCCATCACTCATCTGCCTGCACAAGTGACTCTGCCTTGGTTTGTGCTTATGTTTATTATACAGCAGCTGTCTTCATTACCATCTCCTTACTCCACTGTCTGGGTGAGGCGGGTTTCCATGGTGATTCGGAGCAAGCTATGGCTCTGCCTCCACACTCTCACCTGGTTGGTGTATCAGCTAAGGACGGTCGGGTATATCTCCAGCACCAGAGAGGCTGAAATAAGGTTACAGAACCTACTTCTAGCTCTTTTATGACCCATCTTCTCCATATTGATGAGCATTTAGCAGTATGTGGGGCAGATGAGAGTCTCCAGGATCAAGTTTATTTATACTTGTTAATTTGCCCACTTAACATTCATGCAGGCTTCAAGCCTAGTGAGGAATAGCTCCTTGCGGGGTTCATTGGAGTCTTCTTATTTGAAATCCTGGCACTCATTCACCCATGGAGAGAGTCCCTGGGGACCACTGAGTAACAATGAACTTGTCTAAGATGAGAGTTCCAGAATGGAACAACAAGGGAGTCATTTTAGATAAGCATTTTCTGACATCTGTTCCCTGGTGTTCCATAGACCATTCATTGGTATTGCAGATAAAAGAAGTTTGCACGATCAAGTTAATATTGGGAAGGTGCTTAGGCCAAGGCAGACCTAAAGAGGTTGTCTGTATTTTAGGGCCTCTCAGAACTTTTTATCTCCCAATGCAGATAAATTCAGAAAGTGTTGGTAGGTCACAATTCCCAAACATATTTGGCCATGGATGACTTGTTTCTAGGCCATCTCAAGAGACTAGCACTTCATGGAACAAACTTTGAAAGTTGCTGGTATAAACAGTAGAAGGATCTCCCAACAGTGAGGAGGGTAAAGAGATGATTTTGTTCACATTCTGGGGAAAGGAGTATTATGAATAATTGAACTACACAAGTATTTCCTCTGACTCTGTCCAAACTGATGAGTATGACTTAAAAAAAAAAAAAATGGAGCCCATAATTGTACTGAAAATTTCCCACATGGATTTTTGCGTTACCTGACCTCCACAGTGTCCTCAGTGTTGCCATGTGGGACAGAGTCCCTGGGCACTCTCATGAGCCGTGCCTTTGCCCAGCAGCTCCGGCTGCTTCCTCATGCATTGCCCAGCTCTTAGAAATACTACTGCTCCTTCAAGGTTCATCTCAGATGCCACTTCTTCCTAATAGTCCCATTCAGAATAAACCGCTATCACCTGTGGCACCCCCAGCACTTTACTCCCATCTCTTCAGCGCTTTGTCGATTCCAGACACTCAGTTTGCTGTTGGAGCTGGCCACCTTCCTGCCGTCCCACAGAACGCGCTTGGAGCGTAGGGGCCACGTCGTGCCAGCTGGCCTCCTCCGTGGGGAGTGCATGCAGCAGGTGCTCACTCACTGCTTACTGAACAATTGGGCTCATGAAGACGTGAACAAATAAATGGATGGTTTTCTCTAACACGAGGTTTTCCTTGGGCGAGCCACGCAAGAAAAGCATTGCTTAGATCCACAGGGAAGGGAGTGGGCAAAGCTACGCGGACTCCAGGAAGGCTGTGACAACCTGGCCCGGTGTTCTGGGTGTAACCACGGTTCAGGAAAGGTCACCTTCCCTGTTGCTGTCATTGGTTAGCAAATACCAGGACTACACTAGGGAAGAGAGAACGGCTCACCCCATGTTAACTTTATAGTGTGTGTTTGACAGGGGATTGTACGGAAATGCCAGGGACGATTAGTGCAGGCTTGGCTTTATTAAGTAAACATAACTGTGTAACATTTAACATCCTGTCTGTACCACGTGGATCCAGCCTTTCCCCGGGGGCTTTGCCAAGCAGCTCAAATACAGGAGCATTAAAGAGAGAAAGTGAGAACAAAAAAAGGTGAGGGAGAGCACTGAAGGAGAGGGAGGCATAATCACCGCCATCTATCGAGCAGGCACCACACTAAGCTCCCTACTACATTCTCTCTTATAATTTTCACAGAAACCATAAGGTTTAAGCACCATTATTAATCCATGTTGCAGATGTGGGCTCTGAAGCCCAAAGAAGTTTCTCCTACAAGGTCATCTAGTTAATAAGTAGCGGGGCCTGGATCAATACCCCTGTGTCTGGTTCCCAAATCCAGGCTCTTAATCATTGCGCTCTGTTGACTCCCATATAAATAATCTTTCTGAGTATGGTCCGAACAGTGAGCTATTTTTTTTTCCCAAGGAATAATTTACATGTGTACAGTGCACTGGAAAGCCAGAGATGAAAGCTAAGTCTGTTTTTAATTGGGAAGGAAGATTGATTCTTATTTGACTTTATAAATAAATTCAGAAAGTGTCAGATGGTGATGATTTGTTCATTTATTTGTTCATTCGACAAATATTTACTGAGCACTACTGTGTGCTGGGTACTTTTCTAGGCCCTAGGGAAGCAAAACAGCCATGGTCTCTGTTCCCACAGAGATGCACAGTGATATACAGTAGAGAGGCAAACAAATAAATTATCAAGATTATTACAGATTGTGCTCTAAAAAGAACAAAACATGATAATGTGATGAAATTGATGGAAGAGGGTTAAAGAATGAGCCCAGAAGAAGGTGATCAAAGAGGCCTGTCTGAAGAGTTGATACTAGAGCTGAGAACTGAATGACAAGATGGAGCTGGCTTAAGAAAATCTAGGATGGGGTCATTCTAGGCAGAAGAACCAGCACGTGCGAAGGTCCTGGGGGGAGGTGGGGAGGGAGCTGAGCTTGCTGTGTTGGAAGAAGATTTTATAACTATGGCTAGTGCATAGTGATAGTGGATCATTGATGGTGTTAATGATCGAAACTGGATAAAAGCAAAGGGTAGGTTTTAAAAAATAATCTCGAAAGAGGAGAGCTTTTAGGTACCATATTCCAGTAATCAACAAACTTTTTCCTTAAGAAAAAAAAGTAAATATTTCAGGCTTTGTGGGCCATATGATCTTTGTCTTATTAACTAAACTCTGCTATCAAATCACAAAAGCAACATAGACCATAAGTAAACAAATGAGCATGCTTGTGTTCCAATAAAGCTTAATTTGCAACAACAGGCATAGAGCCAGATTTGGCTGTGGGCATAGTTTGTCGTATACTGTCTTAGGTATTATTGAGTATAAGGTATTAGGCACTATAACTCCAGACTTGTCTACAGAATCCTAGGTCTTATAATTAGTGATATGAGTATGTACAGTCCTCTAGGCTGTTGCTTCTCAAACTGTTCCACTGAAATCCTCCTAATAGCAGAAGAGAATGAATGCATATTCTCAATCTGGAGGGTGTAGGACCGACCCATAAAATCTCCTTGAGGCTTCGTGTTTGTGCTTAAGAACTGTTACATTCTACTCCATAATAAATTCATTTATTTTGGTGTAAAAGTGACTTTTCCCAAAATTTTTAAGAAGAACTAACCCTCCAAGCAAATGAATATAATAGACCCTGTGGCCTCCAGAACCTCCTGTCCCTGGGGCCTGCCGACCAGTCTATAAACAGTGACTTAAATGGGGCCTGTGGAGACAGCTGGGGTTGTTACAGCTGCCTCAGGACCCTTTCTCTGGACTTTCTCCTCTGCCATTTCTTTTGGTGCATTTTCTCATGCTTCACTCATTCATTCACTCATTCTTTTATTCCTTTATTCCTTCCTTCTATCATTTATTTGGTGTTCACTTTTAAAACACCTGCTCTGGATTACACTAGCTTAGGTATTAGACTATACGCATCTCCAAAATTCCTGAGATTTTTTTTTTTTAATTTTTAAAACATTTCAGCTACTTGTATTTTTTTGAACTCTACTTTGTTATGAGCGTCAGATTTTTCTCTGGTTCCAGTCTGATGGTTCTTTGATTGTTTGCCATGGGAGAAAGAATATGGCTTTTACCCGACTGAGTGATTCCATGCGACTTCACAGCCACTGCTCAGTGCTCAGGCAGCCAGCTTCCAAACTCCTTTGCAGCCCCTTCTGATTGAATTTGGAGTTTATACTTAATTACATTGTCACTCCCTTATACTGATCATGTAGCTACATTATACAAAATTACAAAGCTTATCTATGGATCAAGGCTTGTATCGTTAAATCAAACTAAACTCAGTTCTTCAATTATAGCAGTGCGATCACATTTAACTCATAGTGTGTCGTGGTAGGTGGATGACAGTGGTGGTAAAGATGCTGATAAGAATGGGCGGTGGTCACAAGTGGTGGTGGACGTAACGACAGTAATGGGGGTGAGAATGGAGACGGTGGCACTGTTGCCACCGCTGATGACACCGGTGGGAGGTGACAGAGAGGGAGGCAGTGGCACCGGTGTCGGAAGTCGTGATGTCAGTGAGGGTGATGCACTAGGAGCCTCATTGTCTGGCAGACAGCCAGGCAACCCGACGTTCTCTTCTGTTTTCTTGTCCCAGTATCCACAGCAACATCATGCAATGACCCCGGGGTCCCACAGAATGGGAGCCGGAGTGGCAACAGTTGGGAAGCCGGTGACTCTACAGTGTTCCAGTGTGACCCTGGCTATGCCCTGCAGGGGAGCGCAGAGATCAGCTGTGTGAAGATCGAGAATAGATACTTCTGGCAGCCCAGCCCACCAACGTGCATCGGTACAAAGCAGCCGCAATGTGAACCCTGCCCTCTGGTCCTACCACTTGAGTGTTCCAGAACCCCCACCCACATAAGTGGCAGCTGCATCTTGAGCCTGGCTAGGAGAATGGGGACAGCTAAATGTTGCAGAAAACCCAAAGTTTACTCTGTTCTGCATACATACGTGCGCGCGCACACACACACACTCATTCACATTCACACACTCACGCTCTGCACACTACAAATTCTTCAGTCTCCAAAATGGTCCCTAAGATTTCTAAGCGAGGCACGTCTGTTCCTTTTCTCCTGGCCTAGGATGTACAGGAAGGGGCACGATGGGTCATCTCGGGTAGCTGGGTCAGCAGGTTCCAAAATGACCCTTCCATTCCTGAAGCACTAGAAGGGTACGCACAGGCTCAGGTATAAATGAAAAAGCCTTGTTCTTTCTCTTTTCAAGGAAATTGTTGGTTATCTAGATGCTGGTTCTCTAGATCTGTCCGCAGTCTTAAAATCTTCCCATTGGACAGATGAAGAAATAGGGACCCTGAGGTGTGTCCAAGGTCATGTAGCTTGTAGGAGCTGGGCCTGAATAATCCTGTTCCCTAGCAACTCGAGACTGAGAGGAGGATGGAACTCGAAGGGAGAGGAGGACAGGAAAGAAAGAGAGACAGAGAGAGAGAAACATTCCAGGTACTCACTTCCACGTGGCGCTTTTCACAGGCAAAATACTGAATGTATTTCTCATGTCAACCATGAGTGTTAGAAGGGAACCAAGAGTCATCGAGTCCTCACTGTGTGCCAGCCCCGTACTGGACACTTATTTATACAACCTCATTTTGCTTTCCCTGCAGCTCTCTGTAATGAGCACCATTCCCTCGTTTTATAGTTGAGGAAATGGACACTTACACTAATTTGAATATCATGCCCCAAATCACAGAGCTAGGATATGACAGAACCAAAATTCACAACCGAATGCAGAGCCTTTCATGTTCCTCCCTCCCACACTGACCCCCATGCTGCAGATGGGTTCAGGGGACTTCTTGAGACATATATCCCTGTACTGTCCACCTGGGGATGCCTGCACCTCTTGCCACAGAAGCTCATGGGAGGCGCTGTCCAAGCATATGAGGACTGGCCTTTGCTGGTCGTGCTCTGAGGCCTGGCATTGAAGGTGAGACCCTAAGTCCTGTCCCTCAGTGGTAATTAGGAGTCACCTGGGTATGTGTGACAGGAGCATAGTGCAGGGACAGCAGACGGGAAGTTGAGATCTGGGTTCCAGGACGAGCTCAGTTCTCAACCACGTGTGATAATGTTGGAAAGAGTATAGGATGGTGAAGGAGACAGAGCCACATTTAATTCCTGCCGCTGCAACTTACTAGTTCAGTGGCCTTGAGAAAATCGTTTCAACAATTTTTTGACAATTACTTCAGAGGAGAATCAGTTTCCTCATCTGTAAGCTGAAAGTAAATAGCCTTCCCTCAAAGCATTATGAGGTGAGCACACAACTAATCCTAATGTCAAGAAATTCTAATTTCTCTCCTTCTCTCCTTCCTTCCTCTGTCCTTCCTTCCTTTCTTTGTTTCCTTCTATCAAGGTTTTAGACTCACTTCTCTTCTGTGACCAGAATCTTGTGGTCCAGGGAATTCTGATAAGGCCTTAGAGGGGATCAGATGACCTCTGAGGCCCCTTCCAAAATCGGCATTCTGTACAGCGGTGATTCCTTGAGTTTATCTTACAGAAAAACAGGTCCTGAGCCAAGACTGTCCCAAGTGGAGCAGGAGGGTTGGTGAGAGTAGCAAACAGGCAGCGAGCAGGGCAAAGAGGTTAATTCCACTCTCATTGCCCATTCCTCTGCACCGCGAGGCCTAGGGAATGTTCCTCAGGCAACGAAATGAGTGTTTTCGCCTCTTCTCTCAAACAATCTGGAAATCCCAGTGACAAGCCCCTAATTTTCAGCTCTCTTGGCCGTCTGCCATGACTGGTCTGCCTGGCCTTGACATCCCTTCATTACAGGGAGGAAGCAAAGGAAGAAAACAAGTATTTACTGTATGTCATCTCCGTGGTAGGCAGTGAGCTGGACGTGGGCAATGATTGCAGATAGAGTCTCCATGTGGTCCTAAGTCGAGAGCTTAGGTTCCGGACCACCTGGGTTCGAGTCTGGTTTTACCACAGAAGCTACGTGGCCTTACACAAATAACTTCTTCCCCTCCTCCCCTATAAAAGAAAAGTACCTACCTTATAGGGTTGTTTTGAGGATTACACGAGATAATACTGTAATGCTCTTAGAACCATGCCTGGTTCATAGTAAACACTGTCTGCATCAGCAGCCATTAGCATCATTATTTTTTGATATTTCTTTCATAGATGAGGAGATGGAGGCTCAGAGAGGTCGGATAGCCTGCCCAAACTCACCCCGCTAGTAAGTGGCATAGTCATAATGTAAACCCAGGAATATGCAGCTTCAAAATCAATGGCCTTTTTCACCACTGCCACCCCTCAGAACAGCCTGCCCACTTCTTAGCCTTCTGGAATGATCGTCTGCCAACATTGGAGGTTGAAGGAAGAAAAACGAGGGCCGTTTCAGAAACTCCCAGATTCACCCCACCTTGGCGAACTCAAGGGAAGACATCCCTGAGCTGTGACAAAGGGCCGGGCCAGGTAGCCCTGGCCCCAGTGAAGGCATCATTGTGCCCTCTTGGGACGATCCCTTTGGGAGCCGGGCCGCTGACATGACACAGGTTTTCTCCTCTCACTGGCTGTGTCACACTGTGTTTCAAGGCCGGTCTCCATAGGGCCACTCCCTGTGGACTGGACAGTGTGGTCTTGCTCTGTTAAGTTCCAGATTTTATCTTGATCACACAGGGCTCTAGTCCGTCCCATTTATCTAGAGAAGGCTCAGTGGAGAAGGAGTGAGTGAGATGCAAGGCAGACCTGACTCAAGGAACCATCCTTACTCTCATAGATGCTCTTGCACCTGGGGCTTCCCGCCAGCCTGCAGGTAAGAACAATTTTCCCTGCTCCCACTGCCACCAGCAGTTCCAAGGCAATGAAGAAGAATGGGAAAATGACGGACTTTGGAGTCAGACAGATGTGGGTTTGAGTCTGAGTGACTCTGCACAAGTTACTTAACCTCTCTGAGCCTCAGTGCCTCCTTTTTTAAATCAGGAAGAATAATCCATACCTCAGTGAGTTGCTATGAGACATAAACGAGATAATGTATCTAAAACGCTATAGGTCATGTCTAACATTTAATAGCTGCCCGTTTGAGTATTTCTGGCACTCAAGTTGGTTTTTGAGGTGTATTTTCCACAGAAGAACACTCTACTCATGACTACTCAGCTGTGTTAGGACTTTTATGGCCTGGCTTGAAGACCTACTGTTTTTTAAGAGACCTTGTTAGTGGTCGATCCAGCCTTTTAAGTGCCACTCTGAGGAAAAGCTGTATTGTGAGGCAATAAAGTTCACCTTTGTGACAAGCAGGCAGCTGCTGTTAAATTCAGTCTTCTTGGGTACAGCCTTGCCTCCTACCTCTATGTCCAGTCTTGGATTTTCTTGTCTTCTCTTAAACAGCTCTCCATGTTCTTGCGGGCTCACTACTTGCCTACTCTACTGCCAACCTTCGATGGTGCCCTGCCGTTTCAGACTAAGCTATATTTAGTCTCTGCCGTCTTATCCTGTTAATGACCCCATACTTGTCCCAGCCTCCATTTTGTCAGACCCTCATACCACAGTGCAGTAACCCAGCCAGTTAAGGGAGAACCTCATTCAGGATCTGGGAAGCACCCCGGGGGGTTCTGTTTGAGTGACTTGCTGTATCACTGGCCACCTTCCCTCTCACCACCTGCTGGAAAGACCTGCCATCTCAGGGGAGGGGAACCACCATGGACTAATTGAGGATCTTGTAAAATCTCCATACTGTTGAGTCATACATGCTGTCTTAGACAAGGTCTTTTGGAAAGTTGGAAGGTATCTGCAGCCCCGAGCAGATGCCAAGAACACTGGCAGTGTGGGAGGCCAGCGAGCTTGGCAGGTGAATGTGATAATATTTGCCACTCCTAACACTGAGTGCACGAGAACTCTTGGTAATACCCGCAATGCTCTCCGAGGTACCGGCTGTGAGATAGTAGGAGGAGACCAGGTATTTCATGTGTCTAAAAGGCACATGGCGGCTCCAGATATGGACTGCTTGCAGTATGCCAAATGCTTTGACATCCCCAAAATCAAATTACATTTTTTTTGTTTTTGTTTGTTTTTGTTTTTGTTTTTGCAATAGAGGGAGAATATTGAGGTCCAGAGAAGTAAGGTCGATTCCCTAAGGTCAGATAATCCTGGCAGAGCCAGGGATTTTGTTTTGTTTTTGAATAATTCCTTGAGGTGACATAACATAAAATTAAAGATTTAAAAATGGACACTTCAGGGACACTTAGTACATTCACAGTGTTGTGCAACTGGCACCTCTAATTCCCAAAATTTCCATTGCTTTAAGGAAAAACCTCATACCCATTACACCCCACCCTCCTCTAGGCCCCCAAAGCCAGGTACTAACTTAGGTGTTTTGGTCCTTCCTCTCCTGTGCCTACGAATAACCATAAAAATGTGACCCGCGAAGGGGTCGGTCTGACCTTGTCTTCCCTTCTTCTCAGCGCCCTGTGGGGGAGACCTGACGGGACCATCGGGGGTCATCCTGTCTCCAAATTACCCCGAACCCTACCCACCGGGCAAGGAGTGCGACTGGAAAGTGACCGTCTCGCCGGACTACGTCATCGCCCTGGTATTTAACATGTATGTACCTTTCCCCCGGGTGGGAGACGAAGGGTTCAGAGCAGCTAGGGGTTTCAGACCCGGGTGTCCAGGTGAGTAGACACACGTCTCCTGTGAGCAGAGTTCTGCATTCCACGGGAGGTAGGGGAGTCCGAAAAAGGAGAGAAATTGCATTGGTGGAGTGTTTCACATATATCTTAATTAGTCCTTATCATGACTTATGAAATATTTATTATTTTTTATTTATTTATTTATTATTATTTTTTTTACCTCTGAAGATGTTGAGATTCAGACAGCAGGGCCGCGCGGGATCCTTTCGTGCTGCCCGCCTGCACCTTCCTCCTCGGCCCTGCCCTAGCTCCCGCCAGCACAGTCCCCAGCATGCGGACAGGCTCGGGTTTCTCTCAGGCGCTCCCCCATCCGGCTCCCTCACTTTTTTCTTTCTTCCTTTTAGCAGCAAGCTCTTCAAAAGAATTGTCCCAGCTCTCCTCTCCTTTCTCCCTTCCCGTTCCTTCCAAAACCGCTGAAATCTGGTCTCTGCCTCCACGGTCCCACTGGCAACTCCTCTGATAAAAAGGCACCAACGAACTCCTGGTTGCCAAACGAAACGGAGCCTCCACGTTTTATCCTCCGGCACCTCTTGTTCCCTCCCTTCGTCCTTGCCCTGCGTTTTCCCCCTTGGGTCTTGTGAAGTTCCTCCCCTCTAGTGCTCCAACTTCTTCTGCGACTTCGCGCCTTCCTTTTCATGCCTCTCATTCTCTGCCAGGAAATGTCACAGGCCTTTTTTCCCTCTCATCCACATACCACCTTCCCGGATCAGCTCGTCCACTCCCATGGCTTTTGTCTCATAAATGAGAGTCTCCCCTTCCACCTGCCCAGACTTCTGAGCTGCAGCCTCCTATGTCCGACTGTTGGATGTCTCCGTCTGGCGCCTGCAGCTACCTCAGCTGCCACACTGTAAGCACGTCGCTCTCCCCCCAAACGAGCTGTCTCCCGAACACTGGGGAGTGGCGCCATCGTCCGCTTTTACTGCTTCTGCTGTTAGCGACCAAGGCGTGGGATCTGTGCTGCCTTAACACACTTCGTATTTTCCCGTCTTCTCCATCCTCTCAGCTATTATCTTGATGAAGCCCTGTTATTTCTGCCATAGTCTCCTAATTGGTTCCTCTGCCCCCAGCTTGCTTTCCATGCCAATCTCTTCTTTAGCTAGGTGTCAGAGTGTTCCTGTCATGCAAAGCTGTTCAAATAACCGCCACGTTTTCCGTCTTAACACACGATAATATACTCCTCGGCAATAAGAAGGAATGAACTACTGATACATGCAGCAACGTGGATGAATCTCCAAAACATCACACTGAGTGAAAGAACACACACACACACACGCGCGCGCACACACACACACACACACACGCACACACACGCAAAGTATGATTCCGCTTGTATAACATTTTAGGAGATAAGAATCTGTTCAGTAGTGGCTTCTGGGGCGGGGAAGATTGACTGAGAAGGGGCACCTGCAAACTTGGGATGGTTAGAAATATTCTGGATCTTGACATATATGTCAAAACTGATAGAGGGGTACACTTAACAGCTAATCATTTTACAGTATATAAATTATACCTTGATTTAAAAGCGAAGAAACAACAAACAAATAGATCTCTTATTTTAAAATCCTAAATGACTCCTTCCCTATCAATTAAAGTCCAAACTTTCGAGTTTCACTCCAAGCGATCTGGCCCCTGCCTACCCCTCTTGTTGGTCCCCCGACCCCATCCTAACCCCTGAGCTGCAGCCAGACTGAAGTACTAGCAGTTTCCAAGACTATATCGTGCCCTCACGACTTTGCCTCTGCTCCTCCCTTCACAGCGGCTGCCTTGTCCCTCCTCGTCTAACCTCTGAGTGTCTTTTCATCTCCCAGGACTCAGCTCCAGTTTAGCCTCCACGAAAGCTTCATTTTCTCCTCCCCGAGGACTTCGTTGCGACCCCACTTGCCTGTACCGACTTTAGACTGTGCTCCGTCATCTTCACATCCGTCACTTCCTTTAGCCCCATCGCCATCTCGAAAGGGTGGTGTCTGACATACCCCCATGTCCTGAGCACCTTGCACAGCGCCCAGCATATTCAGGCACTCAGATAAAATCCGATGACTAGCGGAAGACAGGGGCAGATGGAAGGCAGGAAACAGTGGAACCATAATTTGTGACCGAGACTTACCCATTCCCAAACCCTTCCCTGGTAACTTTTGGAACAGCAGATGGGTGGAAGCTGAATTACGGGGGCAAGAGGACCGTTACCACCCAGCAGTGATGGGGTGACACTGCGGCCGACACCAGTGGGAGAGGGTGCCATGCGGGAAGGGGACCGGTGCACATCTGGCTCTGCTCTCCCATCTCGTCTCTCTGCCAGCCCTGCCCCTTCTGTCCTAGAGATGCCACGATGACCCCCTCTCTCTGCCATCTGTCTCAGCCAAAGGGTAGAACCACATTTCATTCTCGGTCCAGCCAAACTGAGTATTGCAACCTATGGCTGGGCTATGAATGAGTTTGCATCAGAAATTTGTGCTCCGCAAACTCGTTGACTTTCATTCTGTTGTCTTCACCTTTGCATACTTGATCAGTACCAATTGCCTTTGTAGACATACATATCTAAGAGTGGAATCACTGCATCATGGGCAAGCGTATGTCCAGATCCAGTAGATACTGGGAAACAGTTTTCCAAAGCATTTGGACCAATTTAAACTCCCCCGGTGGAGTATGAGAGCTTCAGTGGCTCCACATTCTTGCTAATTCGTGGTATTTTCCATCATTTTCACTCCAGCCATTCCAGCGGGATAAATATTAAAGGACTTTAATATTCAATTTACTAAACTAAGACAGTTTTTTAAATGGATTTTTCCATACTAGGGTCAGGATGGCTAAGAAAGAGGCACAGTTGTGGGTGCCAGAAGTGGGGTGGCAGCAGACCCTAAGGAGAGCTGAGAACTAGCTTGTGGGTACAGGAGCAAAGCCAGGGCCCTCCGAGAGGACAGGCCACTTCCTGCTTGAGAATGGCTCCCTGGGTGGCTCCTTCTCTCTTGGAAAAGAAGATGCAGGATAGCATAATATAAAGATGTTTGAGGCAGAGAAGAGACCTGGGCTCTGGACCTACTCTGGCTGACCATTGGGTGACCCCTGGGAACTCATTTTCCCTTCTGTGCACAGTAGACTGAATGTAGACAACAATATTGTACTGTAACCACCCAACTTGCTAAGAGACTAGATCACAATTATTCCAGCCGCTAAAAAAGAAATGATAATTGTGACGTGATAGAGGTGCTCATTATCACTACAATGTCAGTCATATTACAATATAGGAATGCGTGAGTCAACATATTGTATGCCTTCAAATTACACAATGGCAGGTGTCAAATATATTTCAATTTAAATATTTTTCTAAGAAAAAGAGGATAAGTTTGCAGCTGCAGCTTTCTGGACGCTGGCTCTGGAATCTGCCTCCTCTGCCCCCTAGCCTGCCTTATCCGTCTTTTCATGCAGCAGGGAGGCCCTGGGGCTTCATCCTGCCCCTCCCCACCGGGAATCCCGGGGTTTGAGTGCCCGTGGGTTGGAGGGCTTGCCGTCTGGGAGGCCCTGTCCTTCAGCTGAGGCCAGTACTAGCCCTTCTTTGACCTTAGTGGGGTGGGGGCGGGATTTTTTTTTTTTTGTTCCCCAGCTTTAATTTGGAGCCCGGCTACGACTTCCTTCATATCTACGACGGACGGGACTCTCTCAGCCCTCTGATAGGAAGCTTCTATGGCTCCCAGCTACCAGGCCGCATCGAGAGCAGCAGCAACAGCCTCTTCCTCGCCTTCCGCAGCGATGCCTCGGTCAGCAACGCGGGCTTCGTCATCGACTACACAGGTAAGGGCGCTGGTAGCAGAGGCTACTGAGGGCCGGGCCGGCTAGACCTGGCAGCGGGGAAGCCGGAGTGTAGTGAGGAGCGCACTGGGCTGCTTCACAGGGCGCCCAGGCTGATCCTGGCGCCACCGCCACCTGCCGAGCACTTGCCTTCTCTGTGGCCCTCCAGGTGGCTTAGCCTTTCACACCCATGTGCCCCAGGTCTGGGGAGAAAGGGGCCAGCATTCTTCTTACATCTCATTTCTACTTCGACATCTTTACTCTTTTCCCCTTTTCCTGTGACGGTCATTCCTAGTTCTTTCTCAGTCTCACAACCTCAGCCCATACATATCAACTAACATCTTCCTGGTTACTGCTCTGCATTTGCTGAGGTTTGTGAGATGAGGCTCAATCTTCCTCTCTACTCCAAAGCCTCCCACCACCCTGGGTAACTTTAGAGCCCATGCAGACAGCCCGTCCGACTCCTGGGGTCACAACGCCTGGACTTCTGTCCCAAGGACACTCCTTGGCCATACTCTGGATGCTGTCTGATACTTCTTGATCACAGTTTCTCATCCCTCTAGCTCCCCTATCCTTTTATTCTCATTGTGCTTTTAGATTAACCAAGACAGATTGAATCATGTAGCGATCAAGAGCAGAGGTTGGCAGATTTTTTTCCCAAAGGACCAAAGAGTAAATAACTTAGGCTACGAGCCACGCCATCCACAACCACTCAGCTCTGCCTCTGTAGCACTAAAGCAGCCAAAGAGAGAATACGAATGAACGGGTGTGGCTGTGCTCCAGGAAAAGTCTGCTTGCAAAAACCAGGCCTTGTCAAGATGGTCTGACTGCCTGGGTTCAGGGCTCCTGCTTGCCACTTAGCAGTTGTGTGAACTTAGGCAAGAGAATTTAATCTCTTGAAAACTTCATTGCCTCTTCTGTAAAATGATGGTAGAGTAATCCCTGTCTCATCGAAATACAAAGATGGATGAGATTCGTGCATCATAGCTCTTGGTACAGCGCCTGGCACATATCAAGCATTCCATAATGGTCAAACGGTGGCTGTCTTAGCCGCAAGGGCAGTTCCAGGCTCTCAAGCACTCCACTTTCTTCTACTCTGTTATTCTCTTTTTGACCTTTTCTTCTTTCCTAATTATCCCAGAAACCATTATCCAAATTCTAGCTCTATTTCTTGCTTGATTTGTGAGCTTGGCAAGTTATCTCTTGGAACTCATTCCTCTATCTATGAAATGGTAGTAATAATAATTATGTTGCAGAAGGTTAAAATTAAAAGATATTATGTACTCTCATATGTATGAGTATAATATTCAGTATGTACTAAACACTTCTACACATACTCTAGAGATGATCGATTTTGTTATTGTTACTGTAACCCAAGTTCACCCAAGCCTCATCAGCCTGTGTGTACAAATGGAGTCACATTACCAGTTAAAATTAAAAAGTTTCTGGCTCACGTCCCCAATTGCATAACGTAGAACCTCAGCAACCTTTTAAAGTGCCCTTTAATTAAATATTTTTGGCAACTCCTGAGAATATCTCACATGAGATCACAAATAATATCAATCACAATAACAGCTAATTTAGTGTCTATCAGCTACTGACACTGTCCTAAGCAATTTCCATCCGTCAACTCCCTGAAATCTTTGTAACTATCAATTGTCTGCTGTTTGTCTGCTGTTACCGTTCTAGAAGGCACCTGGTGTACAGATTAGAGAACATTTTGCTTGTGGTCTTCTTTCCTTGTGTGGCTGACCTGGGAAGTGGGTGTTTTGCCCTCTTCTCTTCCTCTAGACACCTGCCATTCGATAAACCTACTATATTCAAACCTTTCACCACATGCTGATATCAGAACAAACACTATCTCATGCTGTGGAATTCTAACAGAAGGCTTGACTTCGACACAGCCTGAGACCCCATCGCTCTAGTCCCTGCCATCTTATCATCGTCATCATTTTTCTTATTATTCCTCTCTCTAATCACGCCCTCATCAGTATTCTCAATTATCCTTCCCTGTGGGCCTTCGATTGGATAGACCTTAAAAAACTGCACCTTTTGTTACAACCACACCCAAGTGGCTGAGCATAGCATGAAAAAAATCACACAAACATGGCACTTGGAGCCACCTCAGATAATATCCTTTAACCCCAGCCAAACCTTAGCAACCACCAGAGCGACTTCTGACTTGTCCTACCAGAGGCTTCTCCTTGGTGGAGATCCCAAAATTTCACACCAAATGTCGCCACTTACAAGATGATTTCATTTCACCACCCCTGGGTGTAGTGAGTTACCAGGTAGAAAATCTCTCAGCTTCCTCCCCAGTCATCTTGCTCATGGTCACCTGGCTGTGGCCGCCTCTCTCATAGGTCTTCTCCACTGACTCCCTGGGCTAGGGCCACACCTCCAGGTCCTCTTTCCCAAAGAAGCCCTTTGCACTTTCCACTGTTGGCCCAAGACCGTATCTAGAGGGGTCCTCGGGTCCAAAACACAGCCCCAGAGAATAAGGCCTAGTCAGCTGTCATGACAGCCAGCCAAGTGGCTGAAGGAGGCCAGTTACTGAGGAGAGGGGAGAGGCGAGGCACAGCCACCTCCTTATTAGGATCTGTGGTACCAGTACCAAGATAAATGTGTCTTTTAGGGGCAGGAGATACCTGATGATAGCTGCAGCGGCCTTCCATCCTTCTCTGACTGTACATCCCCTAGTATTAGTCACCCCTCTACTATGTCTCTCAGTGTCTGGTTAGGTAACGCATTCGCTGGAATCCAGGGACCTCTGCCTTACCCTGTGGTCTCCTTTTCTTATCCCAAGATCCCTGGATTCCTGGAATGGGGCTACCTGCTACCCCAACGATATTCTTCTATGTTCGATATCTTCATAAGGGTGGCCTCCATCCCTAATTAACTGTAAGGCATTAAACGAGTTGCCTAATTTCTCTAAGTATCTCCTCCAAATCTTTCAAAGAGAGACAGTGTACTGTGTGAAAGAGTGGTGGTGAGGCTTGGTAGATGGGCACAGCACCTAACAGAGTGCCCGGTGTGGGTAGGTACTTGGTACATTCTTATCCACCCTCTGCAATCTCATTGCCTTTTTTCCTATATAATGGTGGTTTCATTTGCTTTGCCTCTTCACGGGGCTAGCCCTGTAGAGCAAGGTACATTTTCCCATTCGATCATTAAAAATTATAAGGTGTGATTATGATGTTTTGCACACATGTATGTATGAGTGTTGAATACAGGCATACCTGGGAGGTCTTGTGGGCCTGATTCCAGACCACTGCAATAAAGCAAATCAGACAATTTTTTTTTGTTTCCTAGTGCATATAAAAGTTATATCTACCCTATAGTCTGTTAAGTACACAATAGCATTGTCTAAAAAACCAATGTACATCTTAATTAAAAACATTTTATCGCTAAAAAATACTAACCCTCATCTGAGCCTTCAGGGAGTTCTAATCTTTTTGCTGGCGGAGGGTCTCGCCTCAATATTGTGGCTGCTGACTGCCCGGGGCAGTGGTTGCTGAAGGATGGGATAGCTTTGGCACTTACTTAAAAGAAGACAATGAAGTTTGCTCTATCTATTGACTCATTCTTTCACTTAAACACTTAGAGGCCACTGTAGGATTATTAATTGGCCTAATTTTAATATCATTGTGGTGTCTTGGGGAATAGGGAGGCCTGGGGAGAGGGAGAGAGCTGAGGGTACTGCTCGTCAGTGGAGTAGTCAGAACACACACATTTATTGATGAAATTCACCATCTTCTTTGGGTGCAGTTTGTGGCACTCTTTCCCAAAAATATTGCAATGATAAAATTCAAACAATACAAAAGCTTATAAGATGTACTCTAAATATCTAACAGCATCTATTACTACCATCATCTGAGTACCATCAGTAACGATTTGTTATCTCATTCCAGATATTTTATATAACTAAAAGTAACATAAATTCTAGACTAGGGGTTGGCAGATTTTTCCTCTAAAAGGCCAGATAGTAAATATTTTAGGCTTAGCAAGCCAGTTAGGCTCAGCTCTGTTGTTATAATGCTAAAACAGCTATAGACAGTATGTAAACAAATGGGCATGGCTCTGAGCCAATAAAACTTTATTTACAAAAGCAGGCAGGAAGCCTGTGAACTGCAGTTTGCTGATCCCTGTTCTATATGAATGGGATAGCATCATATGTATTAATCTAATATGGATAGTTTTTTTTTTGCTTTGTTTTGTTTTTTGCCCAACAATAATATAAATCTTGGACATCTTTCATATCAGTATTCAAAGACTTCCACCATTCTTTTTAAAGTCTGCTTGTATTTCAATGGATGGCTCTGATTCAACCTTTTAAACCAGTTCTTTACTGGTTGAGTGTTTGGGTTGTCATTTTCAATTTTTTGCCATTAGAGTGTTTGGAAATAACTAATAGGACAAAAAGAAGCTGTTTCTTTTAATTTCCCCATTTTGGAGGGCTTGGGTTTTATTATTATCATCACGATGTTTTAGTCATTCGGTTTTAGCATTTGCAGCTAAGCTCTGATTTGGCAAGCTGAAGACCTGATTTTGGTCTTAATTCTACCACTTAATAGTTGAATGGCTTGGAAAACTTATTTAGCCTCTCTGATCATCACATTCCTCATTGATAACCTGAACAGGAACATACCTGGCCTTGCCCGCTTCAGAGGCCATTGTGATATACAAATGAGATAACAGATTGAAAAGTGCTGTGAAATTATAAAGTGATATTCATATGTAAGAGGCTGTCATCGTTATCATTATCTGTATCATCGTAATTAATGTGATAATGTTGGAATGGTGAGCTCTTGCTTTGATGTGTAGCTATAGAACAGAGTCTGTAGTTGGAATCTTTGATGTGGTTGTTGATTTTCCAAGCCTTGAGGTATTCAGCCAATCAGTTCAGCATTCATTTATTAGGCCTCTATTGTGTGCCAAATAGAGCCAGTCCTGGTGCCAGCTCCTGTGCTTGTTGCCTGGGTGACAAGAAGAACAGGTGATGGTCTCTGTCCTCTAGGAGTTCAGAACTCACTGAAAAGAAACACACTTACCTAAACTACCAATACAATGTCATAAAAAAGAAAAACGGAATTCTACCAGAGAGGTGAGATTTAGGAAGCTTGCTCAGGAGAGGGTGGCCTTGAAAAATGTAAACTTGCTATACAGGGAAGGAAGGAAAGGACTTTCAGACACAGTGTAGAGTTCCAGGGCAGTCCTATCCAGCTGGGGTCCAATGCCAGTGCAGCAGTTACCGAAAAGCACAGCTGCTTCTATGAGGTAAACATTTATTCTCCTTCCTGCAAAAGAAATGTGGAGACTGTCATCCAAGGCTGCTGAGTTGGCTCCACCTAGGCTCCTTTTGTTCTTTCTGTTCTACCACGTTAGTATTTGGCTCCCACCCTCAAGGTTATCTCAGGGTCCACTGGAGTTCCAGCCATAATGTCTGAGTTCTAGACTGCAAGAAAGAGGAAGGGAGTACAGAAGAAGGGCCAAAGCATTTTCTCAGCTAAGTCATCCTCCCTTGAGCAACTTTTCTAGAAATCCCATAATTATCCATTTAAGAAATAGTTGTTGAGTGCCTACCATGTGCCGAGCACTGGACTACAGTAGTGTCCTCGTGGAACCTACATTCTAGTGGAAAGAGATAGAAAAAAATAAGGCAAGTATATAACACATGAGATAGTGCTGAGCCCAGTGCAGAGAAAAAAAAAAAAGCAGGAAAGAGCGATGGGGAGTGTTGCGGGGAGGAATGTTGAAATTTTAAATAGCTGGTCAGGAAAGTGACATCGAGAGAGAGAGACATTGAGTGAAGTCCTCAAAGAAGTGAGAAGAGGAGCCGCGAGGATGGAGGAACGTTCTATGCACAGAGACCAGTGTGGTCGGAGCAAAGTTACCAAAGGAACAATGGGAGTTGAGGCCATAGAGGGGAGGATTGGAGGCCGAATGTGCAGGGCCTTGTCAACCTATTCAGGTTTTGGCTTTTACTCTTACTGATACAGAAGGCTATAATCTGACCTGACTGTGTTTATATCTCTTTGACCAGACCTAGGAGACTAGAAGGCGTCAATTGTAGCTGGCGCCTTGATACTCCGCATTAAATCTGGATGGTTATTTAAGGGGCAGGGGGAAATGGGTATTGGGTGCCACAGCTAGTTATGCCTCTAATGAGCTCTGTGAATTAGGTCCCAGGTTACTTAATTTATCTGAACCTCAAATAAGATTTGACCCAGTTCGAATTTATAAAAAAGGACAGATGGAATATAAGACCTGGTGACGGTTCCCTGTCTCTCTGTGATTTGCATACGGGTCACCCAATGGCTGGTTGTATTCTTGTCAGAGACACTAAGTTTAGAGGGAGGACAGATTTGATGTTGAGGTCAAGGGGACACATCATGGGGCACACGAGGAAACCACCAAGGGAGTCCTCTACTAGGTGAGGGACCATGTTCTGGGTTCGACTTGAGTTTAAATATTAGTGGTCTATCCCGACTGCTCCACCCTTGATATGGGAAAAGACAAAGAGCAGGGCCCTCGTCAGGGCCCCAGAGCAAGCATGGCTAGGCTCAGCAGGATCACAGACTCTCAGAGCCACATTCCATCAGTCAACCAGCTGATTGGCAGCTGAACGGCACTCTCAAGTCATGGCTGCCTCTTGTATAGATAGCTTAAAAGGCACCCAGGTGACAATGACAGCTGTCAGCAGATTTCCTCCTGAGCCATTCATCTCTGAACTCTGATCCCTTCTATTTTGGCTCTTTCTTCCTTAAATCTGCTCTTTGAATTTGAGTCCTTCTGCAAGGGCTGTTGGCACCTCCTCGTGAGCCCCCATCTCTAGACCTCTCCATAGTATAGCCTCCAGCACTCTGATGGAACCCAGTTGCATTGCCCTGATAATGACCAGCCTTAGCTGTGTCCTGACACTGCTCAGCCCTGACGACAGACCTCTTGACCCTGAGCGGTCCTGGAACAAGGAGGGTGAGGAAAGGCAGCAGGGGATGGAAGTGAACGTTGGCTCCCGGTTACTACTCAGGATTTCCTGCTGATGGTGAGGGATGCTGCGAGTGCCCTTCTCCAGATATTTGGGTCCCTGACTCATCCTCTCAGTTGCTCAAGCAGCATCAAGTTCACTCTCGTCCAGTGCAGAGGGACAGAGTGATGTCTGTTAGGTACATGCCTGGTACACCTGATTGGGAAGACATATAAACGTGATAGCCAAATGGAAAAATGCTGCTGTTTTAATTAACTTACCAGCACCCAATACACCAATGCAAAGCCCTGGAAAACTGTGCTGGACACCTGGACTTATCACAGAGGTTGAAGTGGGGTTTCCTACTTTCCTCCTAATTATAAGTATTGGTACCCAGGCACTCAAAAGTGCCTGCAAGGTATGGGTATGACAGCCCCCAAAGCCGATGCCAGTTCCACCTATCTAGCCAGCAGCACAGTCGTAGGTGAAAGAAAGGGAAGAAAAGAGAATAGCCTCCCAAAGCCAGCCCGGCTTCCCGCGTGGAGACCGGAAGCTGAGGACGCCTGCCACACTGAGTGTGGGCGATCGAAGGTGAGCAAGGGTGGACTGTGCCTCGGTGCTGACCTGCACCAGAGTGACCATGTCTGCAGCTGAGATGCGATCCGAGACCATTGGCTCCCTCCAGTCAGAGCAGCACGTCCTCCCCCGGGAGAGCGAGTCCATGGGGGAGAAAGGGCCTTCAGGGTTTAGCTGCAGCTCCCTCCTTTGCAGGTCAGGGTGAGAATGTGGAGAGTGGAGGGGAAACTTCACTCTCCAAGGCGATTTCCAGCCCTAGATTTCTAACCAAATTTAGAGATGTTTGCAGACCTGAAGGGACTAGGACCAGCAATTCCAAATCCCCTTTGTAGTTGGTCAGGGTCTCTTTATGGGCGCTACACTAATGGAAATCAAGCCACTAATGAGTCCTCTGTGTGTCTGTGCATGTATGTGTTTGCTTTTCTTTTTTCCCAGAAAACCCACGAGAGTCATGTTTCGATCCTGGTTCAATCAAAAATGGCACACGAGTGGGGTCCGACCTGAAGCTGGGCTCCTCTATCACCTACTACTGCCATGGGGGCTATGAAGTTGAGGGCTTCTCGACCCTGAGCTGCATCCTGGGGCCCGATGGGAAGCCTGTGTGGAACAATCCCCGGCCAGCGTGCACAGGTGGTGGAGCCGGGGGCCGGGGGAGAGTCAGAGGGAGTGGGGTATGCCGGAGGCAGAAGGGACTGTGGGCTCGAGGGAGGGGATGCTAGGACATGGTTCTCAGGGGTGCGCTCCTGTGTTCGCTGCGAATGACAATGGCCGATAACTCAGCAGGTGTACCAGTCCCTGTTGATGTATCATCTCTCATCACACGTGTCCTCAACAATGGCCCTCAAACATGCCAGCAGCTCATACTGGGGAAAAGGGAGTTAAAGGTGACCTGGCTTGTACCTGGGCCTAGGGAAGATCACTGAGACGTCAGATGTGTAAAACTAAGGCTAGTGGGTGGGCTGAATACAGGGGGTCTGGGTTAGCCATCCAGTCCTGACAAGCAGATACTTCAAGAGCTTCAAGAGCATGGTGGCCACCTAAGCTGGAAAACAAGGAGGCACCTTTGCCCAGGTACCAGAGTCTGGCTCTGAGGTCCGCCCATTGTGGAACTGGGACTGGGCACCATGGATGGGAACAGAACGTGGCTGGGTCACATGGGCTGGCCTCTGCCAGCGGGGCTAATCTGGAGAAGCTTCAGCTCTCTACTCACGCAGACAGTAACTGCCCAGGTGCAGACATCAGCCATAGGGCAGCAGATCAGTTCTGGTTCTATTTGTAAGCAGAAGAGGTTCCTAAAATGCTCCTCAAGGCTACGCCTACAGGGACCACGCCAGCGATAATAGATAGAAGACTGGGGCCAACACGTGCCCAGGAGGGTCCTCGATAGCGTTAGGGTGGGTTTCAGGCCATGTGCCATGTCACGGGTGGATGTTCTTGGGCAGAGCAGGGCAGTGTCCTCAGAATTCCCTTCCTTCACATTGGTGTCTGTGTGCCTCCTGGCAGCCCGACCAGGGCCCTACTTGGGCCCTACCTGGGACTGAGCAGAACAGAGGATGCAGAAGTGATGAGAGGCCCACAGGGTCACCTGGCCCTCCATCTGATTTCTCTTTCAGCTCCGTGTGGGGGACAGTATGTGGGTTCAGACGGAGTGGTCTTGTCCCCGAACTACCCCCAGAACTACACCAGTGGACAGATCTGTCTGTATTTTGTCACCGTGCCCAAGGATTATGGTATGAAGTTTTTCGTATGTTTATTTATATGTTTTCTGACTCCTTCCAACTCCTCAGGCCCTTCCCAATGGTATCTCAATTGCACTCCCAATTTTATCCACTCTCATTGTGGGACTGGGCAGAACAGTCTCCCATATAGGACAACTGAGTGCAGATGCCATGAATACACTCCGGACACATGAAAGAGGAAGGGCACAGTTAGCTGGGACCGAGGAGATGGGATTAATGAGGAGCTAGCCAGGACTGAAGGAAGGCAGGGGGTGCTGGGCTGCCCAGCACAGCGCAAGACTGAGTAGAGGTACAACAGAGCCAGGCCGATTGGGAACCCAGGGGGGGCTGGCCAATGGGAAGGAAGAAGTGAGGAGTTGGATGGAACTAGGTGAGGGAGCTGGGAGTCTGGTCCAGCAGATATAAGAAGGATGAGCAAGAAAAAAGTGAGGAGCAGGTCCGTGCTCCAAGAAGACAGAGAAACCTTCCACATGCTAAGAATTCAAGGTAGGTAGAAAGAAGCCGGGCTCGTCACCTGGTTGGCAGTTGGGACAGTCAAGAGTCCTGCCAGCTCTGGAGGATTCAGGATGTTCCTGAGGATTCAGGAAAGCTATTTGTACTTGGGCAATCAGGTGACCAGCCTGGCTGCTTTTCCCCTGGATCTCCTCTTTATAGGATTAAGAACTGTTTCTAAACACTCTTCGTGTTGGATAGGGCAAAAGGCATAAATGTATCCTGACCATATAGAAAAAGGGATAGGGCAGCCCACAAAGAGCTGGCTGCTTATTCCCAGGGGACAGAATGGAGTGAGCACGGAGCAAGGTGGGGTGTCATTCGCCAAACATTTATTAAACCTCTTCCATGGACTATGAACTCTCCTGGGTACTAAGGCTGCCGAGATGAAAGAGACCTTTTCTCCGCCCTCTGTAAACTCTCAGTCTTATCTTCCACCACAGCTCCAGCCATCACGCATCTCCTGTCCCAACCGCTCCCTGCAAACATGTGCATGTGCACACACTCCATAACATACTTAAGTGGCAGGAGCTTTTGACCTGTGAGATCACAAGTCCTGAAAGGTTGTCCAATCATCCAATCAGCCACCCAGAGCAGAAGAAGCCTTGATAAGTGGACTTGCAGTTTGTGCTTGAATTCCTTCAGTAATAAAAAGCTCACACCTATGCAAACAGTGAAACCCAAGGCTAGTCAGTTTCACTGAGTTCAAACCTGCATATGGAAATCTAGTTCTAGGAAGGGTGGTGGACTGTCCTAAGCATCTTCTGTTTGCCAGTGATACTAAGCCCAGGGCATAGAGGAAGATTGTTCCTCTGAGTCTGGGATACTTGTCCCCTGGCCTAGGTCTCAACTCTAATGTCCTCTTCTCATAGATTTTTCTTTGATCCTCTATCTAGAGTGTCTGCCTCGCCCTATAGCTTTTTCCTATTATACCTAAAACTTAACAATATCTGAAATTATCTTATTTATTTATTTCCTTGAGTGTTTTTGGTTTTCTGTTTTGATTGTGTCTTCTCACTAGAATGCATACTCCGTGAAAGCGGGAACTTTGCCTGTCCTGCTCACCTCTGCAGGGGAAAGCGCCACCTCCCCTGCCACCGCCCCGAACTCAGCACCCATTTTCAGGGCACCACAATGTGCCCTTCCTCCTGCTCCTCTGTCTATAACTTGAGATCTAAGAGTCACTTACTCCATTCACTACTATACTCATCATTGCGAATGCTCTTTTCTCAGCAGTCAACTGCATGGCCTAAATCCATCCCTGCGCCAACATGTAACATACACACACCCACTCAACTTTCTACATGCCGCAAGACTTAAGCCAAAGTGGTAGGTCGACCCTGGTTCTTGCCCTCAGACACCCCTGGCCAATTGACTGGATCTTTGAAGGAAACATAGAGAAGAACACAAGGTCCTGAGATCACATGGAAAATGATAGCTCTTACCCAAAGCCCTTTCAGGTCCTTAGTGGCTACTGTAGCTGCAGCTGCTATCTGGGAAAGGAATAAGATTAGCTTGGTGCTGCCGCCACCGGCATGATGATTGGGTACAGTCCTTGATGTCATCTTGACCCATGTGAAAGAATGGCAGCCAGCCATCCCATCTCCCTGCATCCCTGTGCCCGGCGTCTGGCCAGGGTACTAATCAGCCAGTAGAAAGGCTCAGTGAGCAGTTAGCCCCATGAACCAACAACTTCCGCCGAGGTGTCACACTTCCTGGAGCCCCCCGACCGCCAGTCCTTGCCCCCAGCACGGCTGCTGCGGTTCCACACTGAAATCTCCTCACCATGTCTCCACTGCAGTTGTGTTTGGACAGTTCGCCTTCTTCCACACAGCCCTCAACGACGTCGTGGAGGTGCACGATGGCCACAGCCAGCACTCCCGTCTCCTCAGCTCCCTGTCCGGCACCCACACAGGTACCCAGGGCTCGACCAGCACTGGCGATGGTGGGGGGCTGGGGTATCCCAGGCCGGCTAAAAGGAAAGAGGCCCTATAAGCGTGGCTACAGGTGGAACCCCACAGCTTTGTGTTTGTCATGTGCTGCTGCTGTCTCTGCCACGACAGTCGGCTCCTGACCGCCGTACTGGAAGAGGGCTTTAGAAACTGCTCTTGCCCCAAGCTGTGTCTACACCACCCCTAAGGGGTGAAGCATCCCCTGTTGTTTAATATTTAGCCCCAACATGTTTGTCTAGTTATAAACATATTGTATTTTCATTGTGGAAAACTTAGAGGCAAGAAAAAACTAATTATAGAGAGAATTAAAATAAAAACCACCCAGAAAGAACTACTGAAATATGGAGCGTATTTCCTTTCCGTCTTTATATCTTACTTAGGCCTAATCTTTTACATATTTTATTGAACAAAGCAATATACATATTTTTACTGAAATACTCATTGTAAGCGTTTCTATGTCATTATTTTATTCTATAATAGGATTTTTAAATGCTGCATAATAGACTATCATATAGTTATTTAAAATTTATGTAATGAATTCCCTATTATTGAACATTTAGATTGTTTCTAATTTTTCACTCTTATGAATAGTAATTCAAGGTATTATACATGTCATTATACACGTCTCTATTACCTTAGAATATCTGGAAGGAGAATTGCCAGTTAAAGGATGAGATCCTTAATTCTTTTTATACAAATTGTCAAATATGCCTCTAGAAAGTTCTTGCCATTTTGTTCACTGACAATGAATAAGAGAGAATGTTTTATCCTCACAAAAATTAGATAATTAAAAAAATAAAAGCGTTATCACTGTGAAAACTGAAAATGGTATCTCATATTTTAATTTTCTCTTTCTTATTGCTAGTCAGGTTAAACTTTTTCTAATTTAAGTATTGGCCCATGCATTTTTTTATTTGTGAATCTACTTATGAATTAGTGTTGGTTTTTCTATTAGCATTTGTTTTCTTATTTATTTAGTAGAGCTTTATATTATTATAAGTTATATATATTATATGCTATAAAAATCTCTTCTCTTTATTATAAGCTATAAAAAGCCTTCCCCTGTAATTCGTCATTTGCCACTTAATTTTCTTCAGGGTGTGTTTTTATGTCAAAAAATTTAAATTCCCCATGATATCAAATCTATCAACGTTTTCTTTAATAGTTTTCTCCTTTACTTTTATATTCATGAAATAAATATTCCTCTGTGTTTTCTTTTACTTCTTTTTAGTTTCAATGTTTAGCTTTAATAACTTTGGAATTTATTTTGATTTATTATTTGATATGGGCAATACAACCATATTCTTTCCAGTTTAATCAGCTGTCCTAACAATTTTCAAAATGTCAGATTTACATATTTTAAATTTTTATGAAATTAAGAGTATGTTTCTAGACTTTTTATTCATTTGCTCTAAGTATCTGTTTATTCTTATATTAATATCAAAAACCTTAATTATTATAACATAATAATGTTTAATATTATAATAATTTTAAACATGCAGTAAGGTATGTCCTCATAGACATTGTTTGTTTTGAAATTTTTATGGGCTTTTCTTGCTTACTTTTGCCTCCAAATAAATTTTACAAATATGTCGTCAAGTTAAAAAAAAATTGCATCGGAATTTTCATTGAAATCCATTAAACTGATAAGTTAACTAGGGACGAAGTTACATCTTTATAGTAACTCTTCTCCCCATTCAGGAACATGGTGTGTCTCTCCATTTATTTCTCATTTATGACCTTTGAGAAGGTGTTATAATTTTCATTTAAGTAGTATGCATGCTTTGTTAACTTTCTCCCTAGATATTTCATGACAATTTTTGTTATTGTTTTTTTCTGCTGCTGTAAATGGGTCTCCCTGTGTTATATTTTCTAACCAGTCTTTGTCAGTATATTAGAAGACTGATATTTTCAGGATATTCATTTTGTGAAGTCACTGAACCCTTCATCATAATGCCAACACTGCCGGCCGATTCTCCAGTGTCCTTTAGGCAAGAAACAATATCATCTGCAGATAAATTTGTCTCATTATTTTATCTCTTCCTTTTCAGTGGTTTTTCTGTTATTTTCTTCCACAGTTATTGGTCTGTTTGGGTATATTACTTTATGGTCAATGCTCATGATTTATATTTTAGTAAAAATTCCATTTTGTAATTATTTTAGCAATGCAGCTTATATAATATACTACTACAATATTTAATCTCCTCTCTATTAGTGGTTAGATTCCTTGCCTTTAAAATACTGAATGCTGTATTTGTAGTTCCCCTTTTTACTCAGCTGGACCAGAGGTTTTGTGTTGTTTTTTTTGTTTGTTTGTTTTATTTTTATTGTTTCTACTTATCAGTTCTTTTGGGTTTGTTATTATCTTCTAATTAATTAACCTCTGCCTTTATTTCATAATGTCTCCCCCTGCCCTTTTATTCTTCAGATTATTTTGTTCTTGTTGTTCTAACACCTTGAACTGAGAGCTTTGTCTGTTATCTTTTCTGTGTAGCAGATATATTCACCCCTAAGCATAATTTCAGCTTCAAGTCATAAATCTTGATATGTATTTGATATGCATTATTTTCATCATCATTACCCTCTAAATAATCCATGATCGAGTTTTACTCTTTTTTTCCCAAGAGTTGTGTAAGAATAGTTCTTCTTTCCCCCCAGGAACCTAGATTTTGTTCCTCTTACATTTGCATTAATTTCTATCATTATTGCCATGCAGTTAGAGAATGTAGCCTGTACCATTCTACTTTGGAGATTCAATGAGGTCCTCTCTGTAGCCAAGGATTTATATTTGTTTAACGTATCTGAGAAGAATGTGGATTCTCTGTAGGGTCGAGAAGCCATGTAGAGAGAAAAGGCAAGCTCAGGCCCTGCATTCCTCACTGCCTGGATTCTAACCTAAGCCCTGCCACTTGTTTGCTGGGTGCCCGCGGACACAACATTTGACCACTTGGAGCTTCAGTTTCCTCATCTATAAAATGCAGAGAGTAAAAGTTCTACCTCCTAGAGTTATTGTTAGGATTAAATGAGCTTTATAATATCCATTAGACCAGTCATACTCAATTTTATAATCAAGTTCATTATATCAGTGATTCTTAGACAAATGATTTTCCTACACCAACACCCCACATATACACATCCAACTGGGAGTGTGAATTAGGATCTCTTAGGGTAGAATGCTTTTTCAAAATTTCTTGATAGATGGATAGGTAGATATAGATGATAGATAGATAGATAGATAGATAGATAGATAGATAGATAGATAATGATGATGTATAAGCAGGTATAGATATAAATATAGAAGTATAAGTGTAGGTACAGATAGAAATAGACAGGTATACACTTAGGACCTATAGATGTAAACATAGATATAGATATAGGTGTCGATACAAATGTATAGGACCAATAAAAAATAAAAAGAAATAGGGATAGAGACAGACAGACAGACAGACAGAGACAGAGAGACAGAGGGACAAAGATAGAGACAGAGAGAGAGGGAGGTATAAGACCTATAGATATTAACATCAGCATACTCAGATCTTATTCCTTATTTGGAGATACACTGATGATGAGCCACAGGTAACTGATGGCAGTGAAGTATGTTCCTGTCCCTAGGGTGTGCTGTTGGGGGCAGGAAGGAACTTGAAGACCACTGCTCAACAACCTTCATTTTGTTTTTCCATTTCATACATCGATGGTTGAAAATATAGTATGAAAGTGTCTCCCACCACAATTGTGATATTTTGTTATCTTCGTGTGTTTCTAACAATTTTTTACCTGTGGTTGTCTGATGTATCTTTCTTCATTTTCTCTGAGAGTCTTTTTCTTTTAAGAGGAAGTTTACTTACTTTACAAGTGACAAATCTGGTCTGCCATCTGTCATCTTGTTTTGTTCTTTCTGGGTTTTTGTTTGTTTTGCTTTGATTTTGTCTCCTTGCTTTTCTATTCATACCTGACCCATCTCTAATTTCCAAGGGTTTTCTTTATATATATATATATATATATATATATATATATATATATATATTTAGAATTTTATAATAATGCCATTAGTAATTATTTTTAAATTAGGACTTCTTCCCCCAAGTACACATTTTTATGTTTGCATAAAGTTTTGTTACCTATTCATAATAATTACTTGGATTTAACTATATTTTGCAGGTCATCTTTATCCCTGATAGCTTTTTATTTCCCTTTCATTCATTTTTTTTAATAAGGCTCATAACTGCAGTACTTCCTGTCACCTTGCATGTATGAGAATGCATTTCCTTTGACAGATCATATAAATGACAACTTGATTGTAAATCAAATTATGGGTCACAAACTTTTTCTTTCAAAACTCCATTCCAACAGCTAACATTACAGAAGAGTTAGAGTTCAATCTGATTCCTTATCTTGTAGGTAACCTATGGTTTTCTTTCTAAATGCCTTTTATATTTTTTCTTAATTTTTAAAATTGAAAAACCCACTAGGATGTGTTGTAGTGGAAATCTTTTTTCATTAATTAAATCTGGCACTTTACAAACAATTTCAGTCTGAACCTCACATCTTTCTTAAGCTTAGGAAAGTTATATTCTTTCTTAAATTATTTTTTCCCCAGTTTTTCTTCACTCTCTCTCTCTTTCTCTAGAATTTTTGATATATGCATATTGGATATTTTAAAATCTATCTTCCATGTCACTTGTCATTTCTCTCATTATTTTAATCTCTTTATCTTTTTTCTGTGCATTCTGGAAGAATTTCCCAAATTTAATCTCCATGTTGCTGTTTGATTTCTGCAGGATCCAGCTGTCATGTACTGGCATTTCTCATTTCTCTGACGCCTTCATTAATCTCGGATTTTTTCTTTGGCATGTCTTCCCCGTCTGATCTCACAGGTGCAATGCTAGATTTAATCTTGTGACAATCATGACAGACAATCTTTTGAGATTTTGCCAGTTCTTTGTGGTAGTTCATATAAAATTTTTGCTTTGATTTCTCAGAGTAGTTTTCTCCTTTAAAACTTTAGAATCTTCTTATGTCCAGTAATTTTACTATGCACTTAGCTTAGCATGGACAGGGAGGTCTTCATATGTCCAGGACAGGAAGTCAAAAAAGGATTCTGCAAGATATTATGGGAATCTCAATCCACGTGTCAGGCTAGATGATGGGATGATGGAAAAGTTGAGTTTTGTTCTGGTCACATCCATTGTGTAGAGGAGGTAAAGATGGTGGTGATAATGAGGAGAGGCTTTGTCTTCATGAGTTTCTTTTTATTTAGAAGCCAGGAGTTAGCTGGGGCAATGACTCCTAGCTAGGCTCAGCTGTCTGGGTCACATGTAAATCTAAGTGTGCTATGCAAAAAGCTGTCCACTCCCCATGGCCAAAAGCATCATATGAGCTTCCTGGAAGCTTTCTGTAACCTCTACTTCCCTTCTGATGGCGGAGCTAGCAGCCATTCTCAGGTGTCCCTAAGGCTTCAAAGGGGAATCCTACCTCATATTCCCTCAGCTTCCACTGGAAGGCGATGATGAGCAGGACTACACTTCACAGCTGCAGGTCCAGTTCGTGCTGCCTTTACTTTGTCCATCTATACCACATCGAGCAGAAGATACACTTCGTGTTCTGATGTAAAGGCTGTCAGGCTCCCTAAGCTTTCTGTGCCTATTGGGTTTTCACCAGATTGTGTGTTATTGGTTGGGTGACAATATGTCCTGCTTTCCCTGGGGCAGTCCCAGCTTTCCCTTGGTTCTCCCAGCGTAATTATTAATAGCATGCCCTTTTACTCTCAAAAGTATCCTAGTATGAGCAATAAATTATACGATCGCTCTAGTTACTGATCATTTCACAGAGAATCTGGGAAAGGCCAGTTACTCTCCAAAGATCACAGCACCCTCCTTCCCAGACGCTGGTGCCATTTTTCTTCTATCAGACTGATGACTGTTTTCTTAGCAAACCACCAGTCAGGTTAGTAATGGCCGTTTTCTCCATCCCTGTGAGTCACCACATCTTTAGAAGCTTTGTCTTCTTGAGGCAGGTCATTTAATCATTCTGAACCTCTCTTTCCTGATCTATTAACTAGGGGTACTGAACTCTTGTCATGCTAACCTCCCATTACCCATGAATCAAAATAAGACCATGAATGTGAAAGCCTTCTGCAAACTTTAAACTGAAAAGTACAATAAAAATGTGAGATTTCATTTCAGGAAAACCAGGAGTGTGGAAGGAATTGCTATGAGGGGTGTGGGTAGCCTCTCCTTCCTGGCCAGGATTTTATCTGCTTGGCCTGACTACTGGACTCACTGTCTCCCTTTCTTCCTTGCCTCTTATTTCGACAGGAGAATCGTTGCCCTTGGCCACCTCCAATCAAGTTCTCATTAAGTTCAGTGCCAAAGGCCAGGCACCAGCCAAAGGCTTCCACTTTGTCTACCAAGGTATGTAGGACGTGGACTTGGGCGGGGTGAAAGCAGTCTCAGTTCTTCTGTGACTCAGTGACCAAAAGAACAGCAACTTTTTCCCACTAGTCTAAGCTTCATTCTTAGAGTCTTTAGGGCAGTTATTAGTTTGTGAGGCAGTTCCTTAAAGTTAGTTGAATTTTATACAGTTGCTTACTCAACAGACAATTCTTGGGCCAAACTTTATGTTTAAATGAGGGGAGAGATCAGGCATAGGAAGCTAATCTAACTCCCTACACACACACACACACACACACACACACACACACACACACACGCTGTCTATTACATCCCCTAGACTCTCTCCCATGGAGCTTGGCTTGTCTATGAGGCCCAGCAAAAACACAGGCTTGGAAATGAGGAGAACATGGATTTGAATCCTAGCTGTGCCACTTTCTAAATGGGCACCAGTTACCCCAACTCTCATCATCCCAGTTTGCTCACCTATAAAATAAGTAATGATATGACCTCATCGATAGGATTAAAAGAGAGTTCACAAAATAGGTAGCACCAAGCAGATCGTCAATGTTTATTTCTTCCTTACTGGTCCTAAGAGACAGAGTCTCGGAGCATTCTGTCTTCCGCCTGCAGGTCCCAACCTCTCCTTGCTCAGGAGAACGTCCATTTTGCTAGGGCCCATTCTAAGTGTGGTCCTATTCATTCGACCACCCAGGATGAGTTGCGTTTCCCTGTACAAGGTAATCCTGCCACAGGAGACGCCATGTCTGGGGCCTGGGTTAAAGGGTCCTATTTAACATTGTCAGTAGAGGGAGAGGAGGTTTAGGTGATGGAGAGCAGTGCCTTGGGCAGGGTCTTAAGGCATGTGGGAGAAGAGGCCAAAAGCAGGGTGAAGGCACTTAATTGGAAGAGGATGGACCATTCCGCTGTTAGGGGACATGGGACCCCGATGGGCGAGGGGCATCATTAGGAAGGCAAAGAACACAGCTGGGCCTGAATTCTGAGCCCAGGGACTCACACTGTCACCCAAGGTTTCCAGAGGCTGCAACATTGTGTGTCCAGCTATATTTCAGTACAACAGGCACAACCTAGAAAGACCCCTACCTTTGCCTTAAAAGAAAGTGCCCAGGACCTCTCAGGGTCCCATCCAGACCATCTCAGTTCCATTCTGTGTGTGTCCATCCCTGGGCCAGTTTCTAGAGGGGAGAGGCCTGCCCCATAGCGCCCTTGTCCCCTGCAGCGGTGCCTCGAACCAGCGCCACGCAGTGCAGCTCCGTGCCCGAACCGCGCTATGGCAAGAGGCTGGGCAGTGACTTCTCTGTGGGAGCCATCGTCCGCTTCGAATGCAGCTCCGGCTATGCCCTGCAGGGGTCCCCAGAAATCGAGTGCCTCCCTGTTCCCGGGGCCTTGGCCCAGTGGAATGTCTCAGCACCAGCATGTGTGGGTGAGTACCTGAACAACCAGCACTTGGGAAGGGGGTGGCCAGCAAACAGTCCTTTCTCTCTGAAGGAGGCAGCAAGACCTGGCAGCTGCGGGTTGGATGTGAAGACAGCCTGGAGGAGGAGCTGGGGTTGCTAGGCATTGGGAGGGGAGGTCCATGTGTGAGAGAGGAGTATGGGTCTAGGCCCCTGCAGGGGGAGGTGGGCATGGAGAGGAGGCATGGGAAGAGGTGAGAGTGGGGCCGTCCTGGAGAAGCCAGCAGGGGCAGGAGTGACAAGCAGGCTGGTGAGCCCTGAGAAGTCCGTTTGGGAAGGTTCTCATGGGGGATCCACAAAGACAGGCGGGAAGAGCTTCTAACCAGAGCTGCCTCCTCCCAGTGCCGTGCGGGGGCAACCTCACGGAACGCAGGGGCACCATCCTGTCCCCTGGCTTCCCTGAGCCCTACCTCAACAGCCTCAACTGCGTGTGGAAGATCATGGTCCCCGAAGGTGCTGGCATCCAGGTAGGCTTAAGGGGACACCTGGGTCAGACAGGTGGCTGGGAGGAGATGTAGCCCTGTCCCTGCCCTTCGGGCCAGGCGTGGAGGCGAGCCCCACAGACAAGAAAACACAATAGCTTGTGGCCATGAGCTTCAGGGGGCACAGGGAGAGAGGTAACTCAGGGAGGAGGGGTGGGGGGCGCCCTGCTTGGGTCATCAAGGAAGGCCATAAGGAGGAAGTCGGCCTAGAGCTGGACTACAAAGACTGGGGAGGAGTCATAGGAGATATTTTTCAAATGGCTCATAGAATTTTTTTTCTTAAGATTGTGAGGGACAAAAGAGGGGACATCGCAGGTGAGGGGAAGGAGCAAACTGACAAGTACAGATGAAGCATGGAGAAAGCACACACCTAGGGTGTCGTACTTGCAGCCTGAATTGTAGGGACAGAATTAGAGCCATAACAGATGCCCAGTGGTCAGAGCCAAGTGCAGGAGGCCCCAGAACTGGTGTGGTGGCGTGGAAGAGGCCAATGGAGGGGCAGCAAGCAGCGACTTGAGGTGAACAGGTCCAGCCCGCAGGGGGTTACTGCGCGGTGTCTGATGCAGTCCAGACAGGAAAATGGGGAAATCCGAGGAATGTTTGAGAGACACACAGAAAGCCGATCAGATTGAAGTATTCCCTCTTTCCGAAATTTCCTTTCCCCATTCACAGCCTTATTGTCATTCATTTCACTTCCATCTCCCCCACTGGACAGAGTTCCTCAGGGGTAGAGATTGCATCTCATTCGTATTGGAAGGATCTAACACAGCGTCAGGCCTAGAGTAGTTGCTCAATAACTGAATTAATTACATGCAAGAGGGAGGGAGGGGCACAGGCTGTCGAACCAACAATTCATTCCCTCTGCCTTCCCAGATTCAAGTCATCAGTTTCGTCACAGAGCAGAACTGGGACTCCCTGGAAGTGTTTGACGGTGCAGACAACACTGTGACCATGCTGGGAAGTTTCTCAGGTGAGGTGGGGCTTCCAAGGTCCTCGACTCGGAGGGCGGTAGGTGACTTTATCATTAGGAGGAGCAGCATTAGTATTGAGTTATAATTCCCATACCTATAAAATTCACCATTTTAAGGCATAAAATCCAGTGGGTTTTAGTATATTCACAAAGTTCTAGATTATCATTGCTGTCTAATCCCAGAACATTTTCATCACCCCAAAAAGAAGCCAGGTACCCATCTGCACCCACTCCCCATCGCCCCCCACCCCGTCTCCTGGCAACCACTAACCTACTTTCCGTCTCTGGATTTGCTTGTTCCAGACATTTAATATAAATGGAATCCTACAATATGTGCCCTTTTGTGTCCGTCTGCTTTCACTCGACGGATTGTTTTCAAGTGTCATTAATTGTAACATGTATTAGTACTTTATAAGATAAATAGACCTCATTTGTTTATTCATCCATTAGTTGGTGAACATTTGGATGTTTCCACTTTTTGTCTAATTATAAATAATGCTGCTATGAATATTCACATGCAAGTTTCTATGGGGACGTGTGTTTTCAATTCTCTTGGGTATATACCTAGGAGTGGAATTCCTGGGCATATGGTAACTCTATATTTACCGTTTTTGAGGAACTGAAAAACTTTTTTCCGAAATGCCTACACCATTTTCCTTTCCGGCGGTGGACTTCTGACTGAGTGTGGTGTATGTTTTTGCCCAATGACCAGGTCAATTATTTGGGTCTTCCAGGCCCCAGAACCCATTTTGCCAAGATATGAAAAGGAGACATATGCCCCATATAAAAAGTCTACATTGCCTAGATTGCCAAGATAATGACACACATCAGAGTTATTTTGAGGATGACTGAAAGGGGACCAAACTCATAGGCCACCTGAAGAACCCTACTCCGGGCATGAGGCTCTGCCACTCCCCATTTTGCAGGAAGTTGTTCGAGGTCTTTCCCGCCCTCTCCCTTGGACATGAGAGACCCAGCACTCTGAGGGGTGCTAATTTGTCATTCAGCAGGCATGACAATTGGGAACATTTGGGGGCCTTGGGAGCAGAACACCAGCAGGCAGCAAAAGCAAGAGGAAGAGGGAGGAACTTGGGAGCAGGGGAAGCTAAGCCTGAATGTCCCGTCTCTTGCCCTAGGAACAACTGTTCCCGCCCTTCTGAACAGCACCTCAAACCAGCTCTACCTTCATTTCTACTCAGATATCAGCGTGTCGGCAGCCGGCTTCCACTTGGAGTACAAAAGTGAGAATCCAGGGTCTCAGCTGTGTACAGGGTTCAGGGTGGGAACTGACAGATACTGAGTACCCACAAAGAGTAGGGGTCATACTGGGACTGTATTTTCTCCATCCCACTGGAGCCTTATCACAGACCTAGATAAGAACACTAGGGCTCAGAGAAGGTCTGAAACCTCTTCAAGGCTACACAGGCAGTAAATGGTGGAGATGGGATTCTCACCCAGATGTTAGTTACTCAGAAACCTGTATGTTTTCTCTGTGCCCACACAAGGAATGGGAAAGGGGCTTGCCCATTGGCCTATGCCCAGCATATAATTTGAGATATAAGAACATAGGGGTGTTCTCCAATCTTAAAAACTGGCCTCTCCAACCCCTGGTTCTGTGACACAATTATCTTTGGAAATGTGGGAAGGCATGATTTGCTTGACCATCTGTGACAGCATGGGCCTGTGCAGATGGAAGCCTCACTTGGTAATAGAAACTTAATAGGGTCAGCATTGGATGTTATGCAGATGACCAACTGGTCTGCAAAACTAATGAGCTTTATCCAGGTGAATGGGAGAGGATTAGCTAGATACCAGGATGCTCATGGCCTGAAAGAACTGAAGAGTGTACCTAATAGGAGAGACCCGGAACAGCTTGAAGCCAAGACTCTGAAAGGTAGAGAATAGGACAGGAACCTCTGAGAGCTTCCCCTGCAGACCTCCGAGGCTTTACTCAGCTGGTGGAGTGAGGTATCCTGGGTCTCTCGAGAAATTCACATGTTTTCTTTTACTCTCTTTTCTCTGTTCTTTCCAGTTTTGTGTCCTTCTCCAATATTTTAATTCAAGTCCTTAAATGTTTCTTAGAGTCTTCTCTTTATTTTCTTCTCCCAAAGATATACTTCCTTCTTAAACCTCTTTGTCATTCTACTGCCTCATTCCCAGGAAAAATTCACCTCTTCTCTTTGTTTTAGAGAACCGGTAGTTTTCTAATACCTGATATTTATCATGCACTGTCCTTTTATGATGGGGAAAACTGAGGTCCCCATTAGTATTTGGCAACTGAAATTCCGAGGAGCCAAGACCCAGTGGTTATATTTTTGTTTTGTGTACAATCTACAAAGAGGTGCAGAAGGGGAGAATTAATTGCTATTGTAGAGGCAAATGGTTTTGAAGGGTACTGAAAAGTCATATCTACTGCTGTGACTCATACTTAATGTTTATTTAATTGAAATGGAAATGGAACAATATGCTTTCAAAAGTAATAAATTGCATATGATAAAAAATAATTCTTCCTCTGTTGCAAGCATAGCTTAAATAAAATCAAGCTATGCAACAAAAGAGAAATTAGAATGATTTTCTCTGTCTCCCTCTTTCTCTGGCCTCACTTTTCTCCCCATTCCATTTTTTCTCCCACCATACCCTTTTGCTCTGGCTTTCTCGCTGCCTCTCCTCCTTCTGTCCATCACTGACTTTCCAGTAAAGAGATCTCAGGTTACTAAGTTACGATCACCCCACTAAATACTGAGTTATAGTCTGCTTGGTGTACAGGGAGGAGTGGGGAGAAAATAACAATATGACAGCCAAGATGAAATACTTCAAATTCAGTTTACTGATTGTTTCAATTCTGTCCTTTAGGTCTTTTGTCCCAGCTGCTCAGATTTGTGGACATAGGCCCAAATAGCCTTCATTTCCAAGCCTCACATTCACTTCTTAAAAGCACATGTAGAACAGTAGTTATCTGAGAAGAACATGAGGGAACTTTCTAGAGTGATAGTAATGTTGTATAGTTAGGGATTTAGGTTATACAGGTGCCTGCATTTGTCAAAACTCAGCCAATGTACACTTAGGATTTGTACATTTTGTTATATATAAATTTCCCTCCAAAGGGGGGGGGGGGCGGGGGACATGTAGTTATCTCATGCACATGTAGAATCTTAGTTCTGAATATGGAATGGGGATTCGTCAGCTACTGCACAAGAAGATGGGTCTGGGGCATCCTAGGCTGGCCAGTTCTTCCCATTGCTTTTCCACAAGAGCGTGGCTTCCTGAAGGCACTGCATACACTGGGTTCCCCAAGGGATCTGGGATCTACCAAAAGCTCTCTGACAGGAATGCTGATAGATAGGGCACCCTCTCCCAAACTTTCTGGCCATGTGGGTGCCCAGGGTTAGACCCAACCACAAAGTCTCTTAGCCCAAACAGGTAAAAGAAGAGTGCTTTGAAGTAGGCAGAGAACTTAGTTTACAACTATCCCTTTGCCTTGTCGTGAGTCTTCTGGCCCTCGTCCATAAGAGGCGCACTCCAAGTCCCATCCATCAATAAATACATAGGGATTTATTTCATGCATCTTAAGTGCCCTCGCCTACAGATGGGCTCTTGCGGGGCAAAAGAGATGTGTAAAGCCCACCAGTCAGGAGATGCTACCCTCCTATTTGCTGTAAGAGTCAGCCAAGCAGGAATTCAAAGAAGATGAGAATGATTTCAGGAGGGGAGGCAGTGAGAGCAGGGCTGGGCTCAGACATGAGCTCATGTAGCCCTGGGGGTTTGACCTCTACTTGGGCAGGCCTGGAGCCAGACTGGGTTTGACTTGCATCCCAACTCTGTGGCTTACTAAGGACACGTCTCTGGGCCTCCTAGCCTGCATCTTCACCTGTGAAATGGGATGTTAAGACCTGTTTCAAGGGAATGAGATGATGTGTGTGGCATACTCACTCTAGCCTTGCTGATGCGAAGTGCTCAGTGAGTGTTGCCCCAGTGATGATGGTGTGAGCGGACAGAGAGAGGAAGTAGGGAAGGAAGATTAAGATGGATGTCCTAGCAAAGCACTGTGTACAATGCTGGGTATATAATGAGGAGTAAATGAACATAGATTGAATTCAAAAAGTCAAGAAAGGAGAGTGAAGGAGGACCACCTGAGATCCCATAAGGTGATCTTGAAAAGGACCAGGCCAAGACCATGAAGGTCCTATATATAATGTCAGGATGATAAGGCGAGACTCCATATAATAGATGATAGGGACCCACCACTTCAAATTGCTAAGCAAGGAAACTCCATAATTCACAGAGAGAATTTAAGAACATAAATTGCCCGTGAGTGCAGGATGGATGGGGATAGCAGTGGCTTAGGTAGGGAACAAGAGGGAAGCTATTGTGAGTCCAGCGATGAGTGAGGGCCAGAGCTGGCCATAGGAGGCGAAGTATGAGGAGCCCCAGTACTGCTTCCAGAAAGAAGCTGCCCTGACCTTAAAAACAACAGGAGAAAGAAGGCAGTGGAGGGCTTCATCTCAGAGAGTGGGACTCTCGGAGCCCCCAAGCATCACTGGGATGTCCCTGTGATAACTGCTCTCCTTCCTTCTTGCCCTTCATTTGCCTCTCTCCTAATTTCTTAGCCCTTGGGAAATGTCTTCTTAGGGCAAGGAAAATGGAAAGAAGTTGGGAGTCGGAGGCAGGAGTGATGTGGGAGCTGCTCATACAGAGGAGTCTGGGGGCTTAGAGCCAAGGCTGGAGCAGCAACCTAGCTCTCCTGCCCCAAAGGCTTTCTGGGGAGCCCAGGGGGCAGGCAGCAGCCAGAGTTCTCAGATGATACCCACCTGCCACCAAGGAGCTTTGGTCTGTGGAACCTCTGTGCCATATAAATATTCTAATTTTTTCTGTGCGCTGTGAGGTGACGGGGTTGGGAGGAGCTAGCCTAGACGCCAAGAGCAGAGAAAGCCCAATTTGGAGACACCCTTCTCCCTGCTGCCAGCATTGCCCTCAGCCTACAGTCGCACTTACCTCCTGGGCTGATCCATTCTCCTTCCCATCTGTCTGTCTTGTCTAGCTGTGGGCCTGAGCAGTTGTCCAGAACCTGCCGTGCCAAGTAATGGGGTGAAGACTGGCGAGCGCTACTTGGTGAATGATGTGGTCTCTTTCCAGTGTGAGCCTGGATACGCCCTCCAGGTACCTCCCCTGGACACCCAAGAAACAGGTGTCCCTTGAGATGTGCTTGGCCAGCCTTGCACCAGCAGAGCTACAGTCACCAAAGAATAGTGAGCAGTCCCCCAATTCCCCCGAGGATCATCTTCCCCTCCTGGAGCTGTTTATGCAAAAGACAAACTTTGCTGACTTTAGTGATTTGGCATAAGCCAGCCTCCAATGTGCTCCTGCAAAGTTTTGGTTTGATTAGACTTTAGGAAAATTAAATTTTCCTTTGAAGCCCATGAGGGAATCTAGCAATTAAAAGAAGCTCACAAGGAAGCTTGAGTAATGAGACTTCTATAGTAATGGCTGTTAAAAGCATCCTTCCCAAAACCTCTCTCCCTCTGCCTCACTCCCCATCCCACAGTGGATTAATGTATCTTGTTCCCTAACACAAAGCCCCTGAACGAGCTCTCCTACATACAATCGTGCGCGTGGGGGCCGCTAGCCCACCCATGTTCCCGATTCCTCCAGGGCCACGCCCACATCTCCTGCATGCCCGGAACCGTGCGGCGCTGGAACTACCCGCCTCCGCTCTGTATCGGTAAGAGAGCCCGGACTTTTCCCGTTCATTCAGACCCATTTTCTACCAGGGATTTGTACTCACTGACATATCGTCTAGTTCAAATCAAAAGGCAGTTTGGTATTCTGGGTGTGTTCACAGGCAGTAGCTTTAGGCTTGATGTTTTCGTAAACTCTAATTCTCACTCCAGGCTTTCATGACTTTTGGAAACCTTCGCCCACCAAATGGAAAATGACAGGTTTGAAAAGGTTATGATGACCATTCTCATTCCAAGTAATTGGCCAAATGGACCTTCTAGGCACTTTGGGCTTTCTCCTATGACTTTTCATGGGACAGACAGATAAAATCTACTAAGAGGAAAACGCGGAGGGTTACATGCAAAATGAGAACTTAGCTTGGTTTGGTCTCCTACCCTGTGCTAAGCAATGATAAAGAGATCAGTGGGTACAAGAAAATAAGGGATCTTCACCCTCAGAAACTTCTAGTCAGATCGGTGCAGGGAAAAACTAACAATTATTGAAAGTCTACTATGTGCAAGGCATGGAGCCATATGTTTCTTCATGATCCTCATTTTTATAAGTAGGAAAACTAAGGTTTTTAGGGTTAAAAAGAAAGCGATAAGGTCAGGAATGGATACTTAGGTTCCTCTGATGCCTGGGCAACTGTAAAGTGCCCCTCAAGGCTGACCTTGAGATTAGGAGCAAGGTGAGTCGAAGGAGTGTCATAGGCTTAATGGCATTTTCCTTCTGTGATCTCACCAGGTACAGGGCCCAGTAGTCTGCCGAGCAGTCAAAAATGTGACTGGTCAGCCCAGGGCGCTTTCCTTCATTACATAATACAAAAGCCCTGCCAAGAAAAGCACTCACGTTAACAGCAGCTGCCATTGGATGTGCCGGCCCCAGTCCCGAGTGAAGTGTGGTCCTTCCTGTTGCAACCTCATAACAACCCTGTGTTATGGATGCTGTTGTTAGCTCCATTTCATGGGGGAAATTGAGGTGTGGAGGGGTTTCACACAGGAAGTGGAAGCCTTGGGATTGTGTCCCTCATGGTCAATGCTGGAGCTCCTGCTCTTAATCCAGGCACTGCCCTGTTCAGGTCTAAACAGAACCTTCTTCCCAGAAAGCATTTGCCTAGACACTGCAAATCCCTGCCTTCTGCTCCTTTCTCTGGGGATCCATGCATGGCTAACCCCTTTCTGCTCACACAACTTTGTCCTAATAAGATGTGAAAGCAAAGTATTGATGCCAACTGTCCAGGCCATAGTCATGCCGCAGCTCTGCATCCTCTGATGACTCAGAAGTCACCTCCATTGGAGTTTCAGATGCCCAGCTTCTTGTGACTGGCTCCTTGTGGAATGCTAATCACAGTCACTTTGGCCAAGGGCATATGTCAAAGTTCTGAGGGCAGGTTCATGGTGAGGCTAATCTATTGCCCACCCAACCCCATGGAGTATAAATTTATAAAAGTCCTGGCGTGGTGTCTGGCACAGAGTAGGGAATCAATGCATGCCAGTCCTTTTCCTTGATCCTTTTTCTTCAATCTTGGAAGAGTTGACTGGACAATGAGGAGAGGGAGATTTAAGGGTAAAGTAAGAAGTGGCTGTGCTTCTCATGGAGCAGACTTGTGCTGCGTGACCTCACTAAGAGAACTAACTTGTGAAGGGCATGCTCAAGGTCTAGAGTCCACAACTTGGGTTTGTGGACTACTACATGGTCCTAGGATGCTGGGCAGTCCTTACTGAATTTACATAACAAGTTTTGCCCATGTGTGCAGTTTTTTTAAAAGAAATGAAGTATAAGTTTCTTTAGAAAGGGTTTCAAAGGGGTTTATGACTTGGGAAAGGTTGAAAACTGCTGCTCTAAGGGAGCATCCAAATGCTGGTATGGCCCCGTATGCTCTTTAGTGCTGCCCTAACCCTCTGGTCTCATTGTCACAGCACAGTGTGGGGGAGCAGTGGAAGAAATGGAGGGGGTGATCCTGAGCCCCGGTTTCCCAGGCAACTACCCCAGCAACATGGACTGCTCCTGGAAAATCGTGCTGCCTGTGGGCTTTGGTGAGTCTTCACACCCAGGACTCTGGACAACTGTCTGAAAAACCGTGGCTCAGGCAATTTAGCTCTCTGCCTCTCTATTTCCTTATCTATTGACCTCTTGTACAATTGTGGGCTCGGTTAAGAATGGGAGAGATGAATGCTTTGAGAACATTAATTGCGGGGTTGAGAGTGTTAGGAATTGCCATTGTTTTTATTATTTGAGTAGCAAGCTGAAATCCAGGACTGTAGAATGAGAAATTACTTAGGGATGGTTAAAGAAAAGGAAAAAAAAGTCTATTTTACAGAGACCGGACCTCGAATTGTGCTTTTAACTAAATATCCAATTTCTCATCCTAATTAAATCGAGCCAAGGTCAACATGAAATTGAGTTTGCATTCTTCATAGGCATATTCTGGCTAGCCTTAGAGATCGAGAGGTGTTTTCTTGTGGAGATAGAGTATGCCACTGTGAAAGACAGTGATCTGGGTGCAAAATTTAATTGCCAATGATTCATCTATGGTGCACTCAGAATAAAATTTAACCCCAAATATCTTGGTTGAAGAGAAAAAGACTTGTGCTGACATGGAACAGATGGGCCGTCCACATAAGTCATCTTGCCCAAGTCACTGCTCTGTTCCCGGGAACAGAATGTCCCAAGGGGACCTTTCCTGCACAGGCCTGTAATCTTCCAGTCTGTGACCTTGGGAATGAAGACCACCTATTTGGTCCTTTATTATTCAGCCTAGAGTAGGTCTTCTGATGGAGAAAGGGCTTTCAGGAGAAAGTGATCTAAACTGGCCCTCTTTCAATCTGTTCCAAGGGGTGGAAAGGGGCCAGTGACCCTCCGAGGGATGGAGTCTTATATTTGATACCATTTTTTCAAGAAAACCAAGGACAGATGATCAAGGTGCAAAATGATGATGACATCAGAAGCCTTGGGAAACTCCAGATGTTGAGACACTGAGGAAAGAGGAGCTAGGAGACTCTTTAGCTCTGCTTCCATACATGGGCCAGAAGAACCTCAGATGATAGAGACATGGTGGGGGAGAACAACATCCAAGAGAAAAGGAAGTTTAAATGGGGGGCACATCCCTGTTCTCTCTAAGCCCTGATGTTCAGCCACCAGAATGCTCTATCTCTAGGTCCTGAGTGCCTATTCTGCCCCTGGAGAATAAGCCTCCTGCAGGGTCCAATTGCTTTTAAATGAATGTTGAACTCTAACACAGTCCCTAACATGGCTTCAGCATATAAAGAGACACTACATTTACAAGCTACTGCCACTAGATGACAGTGATCACATCCAGTTCTTTCCAGGAGCTCAGTTCAGAAGCCCTGCAATCCTTTGATAGACATGCAGCCCACAGCGTTGGGATGATGCATGGGCAGTGGGGTGGAGAGCATAGGCTCCACGCATGATATGTACAATAGCGCTCATTGCAAAATTATCCACAACTTGGAAACAATCTACATGTTCGTTAGTAGGGAAGTGAATAGTGTTGTTGGATAATTCATAAATTAGAATTAATTAATGTGTCGTCAAAATCAATGAACTATGTCTTTGTATATCAACTTGGAAAGACCTTGAAAAACACAACGTTGAATAAAAAATAGGTTTGGAAAACTGTAGATAAAGCATATCATTTATGTAAATGTTTAAAACAAATAAACACGAGTATTACTTATGAATCTTAAAAGCATGAACTAGAAGGATAGCTTCCACATTTATGATAGTGATTGCCTCTGTGGAAGGAAGTAGGGAATGGGATAAAGCAGGAGACATAAAACGTATTTAACATTATATGTCAAGTCTTATTTTATTCTTTAAATAATCAGCTGCAAAAAAAAAATCATATATGAACTCACTCTAAGCAAATTGGAAAGTACATATGAGCAAATTTTAAAAATAAAAATTATCTGTAACCCCACCATGCAATCACTAACAGCTTAATCCTCACCATTAAAAGAAAGCGACCTTGTAGGTCTTGTTCATCCCTGTGCCATGCCTCACACAGCCCTGATGCATGGCAAATGTTCAACAAATATTGTTAGCAAATCAATGAATATTTTTCTAGTTTTTAAATTCAAAAATGAGAATTATATTCAACCTACTATTATGCGATCAGATTTTCACAATTAACGTTGTGGACAGTTTCCTGTGCTCGGTGAATATATTTTTTCAGTATTATTTTTAATAGTACTCCAATTTTAAGAAATCTTATCATAAACAAATATGAATATTCCCACCTCCATTCTCTAAAGAATATATTATTATGTAAATTAAGCCATTTAACCTGTCAGGTTGTTAGGAGAACTTGATTAATCCATTAAGATCCCAAAGTATAAACCTCCCTTGGCTTAATGAACAGATGGGACAACATATTCTCCTAAGTTTTATATTCCTGAATTATCATAAGTGTTCTAGAAAATACTAGTCTTGAAGTTCATGTCTTTCAGTTGAGTTTGTGGACGGGATATTATTTTTAAGTAAAAAGTTTATCGTAGCAAAGCTGTTTTTACACTAATATGAAACATAAGAATCACAAATTAAATGTCAATCCTGAACTTTGTTTTTAATAAAATAAAATGGACTCAAGATGGAGCTCAGAAATGACAGACACTCTTCCTTTTTGAGTGAATAGCATACTTTTTAAGTTCAGTCCAGACTGAAGATAAGAGGCTGGGCTGGCCCCGCACCTCCTGCAGTCTGTCCTGGGAATCCTGATTGGATAGGAAGTCAGCGGTAGGGACACGTGGGCTCTGGCAGGAAGCAGTTTCCTGAGGCGGCACATTTGAAACAAGACTATATATTGCTTTGGGCACTGCCTGCCTCTGTCTTGCTCCCAGGAGCTCACATCCAGTTCCTGAACTTCTCCACCGAGCCCAATCATGACTTCATCGAAATCCGGAACGGCCCGCATGAGACCAGCCGCATGATGGGCAGATTCAGTGGAAGCGAGCTTCCAAGCGCCCTGCTCTCCACGGCCCACGAGACCACCGTGTATTTCCACAGCGACCACTCCCAGAACCGGCCAGGGTTCAAGCTGGAGTATCAAGGTAAGGACAAGGAGGGCCCAGTTTGCTCCTCTGTCCATCCCCATCTCTTACCCACAACCACGCATCTTCCCGGCCTCCCATGTAGGGGAAGAAAGAACACAGGAGGGGCTGAGTGTGGAGGAACAGGACCATTCATGAGGCTTCCTTTCGACGGCATGTCACTCTGGCCTAGCTGAGACAGTTTAATCCCATTTGACAAGCCTTTACCAGGGCGGCAGACCCAACAGCGCCCTCAGAGGCTCAACTTCTGTCCAGGCCTAATAGCCAACAGCTTTCCTTGAGCAAGTGACCCATCGCAGGCACCCCTGAGTACCCAGCTAGCCACTTCCCTTGGGCCTGACAGGCCTGCTAACTCCCTCTGGGTCTCTCCTGCATGTCAAGTCCAAACATGCCCAGCAAAGCTAGGACTCGTTGGAGGATTCCAGTCACAATCCCAGGGCAGCCCACTGAGCCTTCACAATGAGACAGGCCCGTTCACCTCTACCGAAGGTTTTCATGCATGATGTGCAGCCACACTCACCATGGCGCTATCCTCCCGAAGCAAAATCCTGTGACAGACCCCACTCCTGGCAACCCCACTGCTTCTCAGGAGGAAGCCTCATCTACTCCAGCTCCGGCTTCGCCTGTTGGAGATGCCATAACCTGTGGCTGTGCGAATCGCGCCCAACCTGTGCAGCTGTACCTAGTGGCCCTGGATAGGCCCACCTCGCTCCAATGCTTCCCTGGTGTCACTGACCGAACTGTTTGTTCTAACCTATTCTCCCATTTTCTAACACTGATTTTTTTTTTCGTATTTTTAGATTTTTTCCCAATACTAATACATCCTTATAAAAAATTAAAATGTTATAGATGTTTTTGTGAGTGCATCATTGAAAGTCAAAATTCTCCCATAATACCATTTCCAACGCCACCTTATACAGAGTTGTCAACTTTCAACAATTTGATTTCCCCATTTTTTGGTACATATTTTGATTTAACTGTATTATTATATTATAACCAAAATTGGATCATATTATAAATACTGTTTTGCAATTTGCTTTTTTAAAGTTAATTTTTAATTACACAATTTACAAACACACTCAACTCGTTAAGAAAAGGGAGGAAGGAAAAAAGGAAGGAGGGAGGGAGGGAGGGAGGAAGGAATTGCAAACATTACAGGTAAAGCCAAACTCTTTGCCTGAAGCCTCCAAACACAGTATTATTCCCCAGAAATAACCAGTATTGTTTTAATGTGATCATTCGAGATCTTTTTCCATGTATTGACATACATGTTCTATGTACCTGTGAAAAATATGTCCTTTTTCATGAATTTTTTGGTTGTGTTTTCCACATAAATGTAGAATATTCTGTATACATAACATTCTGACATTTGTCTTTCTCACCCCATATCAGAGATGTATGGTGGCGTGGATTCGGGCTTGTCATTAGGGAAGGCTTTAAAGGGTGTTCCATGAGGTGAGCACAGTGGGACCAGTTATACGGGTGCTGCCTCCTCTGTCTGTCTTGAATGGAAAGGAACTCCAGTGAGTGTGATTGGGCTTGTCACCAGAGCTGAGGCCTCAGGAAGAGATGCTGAGCCTCTCACACCAGTGAAATGACAGGGAGAAGCTGTGCCTCTTACCCAGACTGACATTTCATCTTCATTGGTAGTAAGGCACTTGCCACACCCAGTGAGGCTGTGCATGGGCTTGTCACAGAGGCCAACCTTAACTAAGAGTGCCTATGCCTGTTAAGTACACACAGCCTCCGTGTGTGGGGTGGGGCTGTCCAATGAGTCATGATGCCTCAGAGGGACACAATCTGTCAAAGGAGAGACTTGGGCCCTAATACTTGGTCAGCGTTCCTCTCTGGGACAGACACATGCCTGTCTTGGGCTTCCCTTGTGTATTAGGCATCTAGGACTGCTATAACAGAGTACCACGGACTGGGTGGCTTAAACAACAAGAATTTATTCTCTCTCAGTTATGGAAGCTGGAAGTTCCAAGATTAAGGTCTCTTCTGAGGGTCATGAGGAAGAATATATTCCATGCCTCTCTCCTAGTTTCCGGTGATTTGCTGGCAATCTTTAGCAGCCTTTGGCTTACTGGAGTAACACCCCAATCTCTGGCTTCATCTATGCATGGTTTTCTCCCCGTATGTCTGTCTCCAAAGTTCCCTTTTTCATAAGGACACCAGGCATATTGGATTAGGGCCCACCCTGATGACCTCATTGTCATTTAAATAAAGATAAATAAAGGCCTTATCTCCAAGTAAAGTCATATTTTGAGGTACTGGGGATTAGTACTCCAACATATGAATTTGGGGAAGACAAAATTCAACCCATAGCACCCTCTGACAGGCCCAGTACTCTCCCTGAGGCTTCTCTTCTCAATAAATGCAAGTACTGAGGATGCCACCATTGTGACAGGGACAGCTGCTCTGGGGCCAACCCACAGACACTGTGCCTTTGCCCCTATGATAGGCATGGCCCTGCCCCTGAGTCCCTATGATGAAACCAGACACTCTTGCCATGTTCCCCATGTGATAAGCCCACTTTTCCTTATAAAAGCTGTTTCTCTGAGACCCTCAGACTCCACCAACTCCTTCCTGTGGAAGAGACCTGCCCACTCCCACAGAGCCCTGGTCCCAGGCTGAGCCCCTCCCAAGACCCTCCCAAAGTTCCCCTGCACAAGGACCCTGTGTTGAGGCTTCCTGGCCAGCAGGCCAACATTCTGGGTCAGCATTCATCTCTGCCATGTGCCCATATTGCAAACTGACACTTCACAGGTTCAGCAGCCAGTTCTCTGAGGATTTCCCCCCCGGGTGGGGGGGGGGCGGGGTAGGAGCAGGGAATAAGTGGGGTTCTAAGTAGGCTTTCAGAGGCCCAACACCTCCACCAGGAATTGGCCCAACTGCATGAGAGGCGCAGCGTCCCCTGGGGTTTCCACTCTGTGGTGAGCCCACCTTCTCCCACCCATGTTTCATCGTCAAGACTTGCCTGGATGTTCCCCTGAAGGCTTCCCGTGGGTCACAGGCCCAGCTACTCCCTCTGTGCCTGCCCATGTGCCACAGTCCTGATGACACCTGTGGAACCACTCTTGGTATCGAGGCAGCTGCTCCTCCTCAGACTTGACCTTGGCTTCCATTAACGCTTCTTGGTTGTGATGGCCCCAAACTCTTGGACAACCAGAGGCCCAAGGCCTCCGACCAAGGTCTTAAGATATGTCACAGACCCGAATAATTCTTCCTGCTGCATAGCGCACCTCCTCCAATGATGTCTCCCTTAGCCCTACAGAGTTATATCCTGTGAGCAAGCTCCAGTCACTCCCCCCACAGTTTTTCTTCAGGAAAGACCTTCCTAGAAGAGCCACCTGTCACTGTAGAGGCTGTTGCTTACTTTTTCTCAAATTTCCTTCTACTAGATACTCTGAATTTCCTAGGCTGGGGTTTTCCTTTCCCTTCTTCAGGTAAATATTCCCCCCAAAATTTTAGTAACAGCATAAGCTACTCCCACACAGGTCTCCCACTTTGACAGGCTTAACTTACTCCATTAAAACTTCTCAAAAGGTTTTGTTTATAAAGAACTTAGCAAAATGATAAAATATAGGATTATTCCAAAATGTTAGGCATCATGATTATTAGTATTTTGGGGTATGGCACTTTTTTTGAAATCGTTCATATTGAATGGAAATGTATAACACAGCCACTGTCACAGAGGAGGTGCTTAGGAAATGTCAAGTTCATGATCACTGCTGTTTATATTGTTATTACATATGATGAATGTGTCCACTTCCATGGAGCATTCATTTGGCTTCCAATGCTTCAAGTGAGAACTTGAATGTTCCTTCTGCTCCAGCCACCGATTTCCTGTATAGGATGGGAATTTCCTATTACTGCCACAAAGGCTATTCTTTGTCTTTTGGATCCAATTAATCAAAGGCCATGCTTCATGGCACATGCTCAGCAAATCCCTCGGCAACCTCTCCCTGTTGGGCAGGCCTCAGCTACTTCCATGAAGGTGTCTGTTTTGAGTCAGGCCCACCCATTCTTATGGAAGCAGCTTTCTTGCTCTTTGGAGTGACTTCCTTGTATGACAGTCTCACATTTCTTTTAACTCAGCCATTTCCTCTGAAAAGTTCCTCTCCTTGCCACAGGTTTGGCTTCCCCCCACCAAGTCAGTTCCTTCCTGGTAGGTTTCTCCAAGCTGGAAAGACTCCACTCAGGTCTTCAGTGCTTCCTATGTTTGTGATCTTGATCATTGTCGTCATAGTTAAATGAAAGAACTAGGTCAACACCTGGCCCCAAGGAGGTCCTCAAAAATAATGGTTCGGTCTAGCGTTTTCTTCCTTGAACCTCCTTTTCCCATGGAAAAAATAATAATAGACAATATTAATTGAGATTTTACCTTGTGCCAGTACAATGCAAAGAGTTATGTATATAGTCTCCTACTTAATCCTCACAAGAACCATTTTCTAAATAAGAAAACTGAGGCACAGAGAAGTTAAATAATGTGCCCAAAGCCAACAACTAACAAATAACAAAGTTCTGCCTGAGTCCTAGTCTTGGCGCTTCACCACTATGTGACCCTCTGCTGCTCCTGTGTTCTGACTGGGGAGAAAATGCCCGGAAAGAATAAAGTAACCTTCTCTCCTGACCTTTTCCAGCCTATGAACTTCAAGAGTGCCCAGACCCAGAGCCCTTTGCCAATGGCATTGTGAGGGGAGCTGGCTACAATGTCGGACAATCAGTGACTTTCGAGTGCCTCACAGGATATCAACTAATGGGCCACCCTGTCCTCACATGTCAACATGGCACCAACCGGAACTGGGACCACCCCCTGCCCAGGTGTGAAGGTACGTCCCTCCTTCATTCCTTGGGGTTTTTCTTAGGGAGACTGGTCCAGAGTAGTCCTGTATCTACCTGTGTGCTCCATCCATGCTGGGAGATCCTGACAAATATCCTTTTCATATGAATGGGACCCAGCCTATCCAAGGAAGGATCCTGTGGACAGAACTCTGGGCCAATGCTAGGGAGGACCTGAAGGAGCTGTGGGCCATAGCTAAGGGAAAACATACTGAGCCCCTGGAAACATCCAACCTGGTGGGCTAGATGTCCCTGATCAGAAGGGAAGACGCTGCACAAGGGTGTAGGAGCCAGTGGGGTGCTGACAGGTAAAGATAGGGTTAACCATGGCATCTTCACAAGTGGAGAGAAAAGAATACCTCTTTTTAGGAAATCTCTTGTTTCCCTCTTCACTTGCCTTCCCCCTAATTCTCATTCTCCTACATGTGCCTAGAGATATCTGAGTTAATAATATCAGGGAGCTAGAGGTGACACTCTCCTGGATCGTCATTAACCAGAACCAGGATGGAAGAAGACGTAGAGGTTGTACTGCCTCTACCTTCATCTGCTCACCTCAGTTCTGTTTTCTTTCATTTTTCACTCTTGGGGCTCAACATTTTCCTGGAGAAAAAGCTGGTATTTGTCTTGAAAGGGGAAAGCTTGGCAGGATGACAGCAGTCTAAGAGAAAGCTGGATCATCTCCAGGATCAGATCATCCTGGGCTCCATCCTTGAACCAGTTCCCCTCTCCAAACTTCAGTTTCTTTCTTAGTACAATGGGACTTCTCGTCTCTACTTTGTAAGAGCTGAGAGGCTTTCAAGACGACTCATGTAATGTGCCCAGCACAGTAACTGGTTCACAGACAGTGAGTTTGAAGTAGTAACTCTCCATAGAAAAACAGGTCTTGTTTGTAGAACTGAGCTATGCTGACGTTGAACTATGAGGCCATAATTTCTAAAAGTATTAAAACCCAGTTTGTTTTTCAGATTTTCAGGACTATCCCCGTGCTTAACCAGTCCATTATTCTGGAATTGTTGGTCGATCTCGTGCTCTGTAACAAGCTTCATTGTGGACTTTCATCCTTTTATTCCTTATTATATCTTGTTCTTTTCATGGCATCACAGGAGAGAGAAAAGCACAGTGCTCAGCCAGACATCTTAAGCCAGAAGCTCTTCTCCCTCCTGAGAAAGTGTTCCCCTTGACCTTTATATGCTTTATTCTCTTACTTTTCCAATTACCTTTCCATCTGTTCCACCTCTTTGGTCATCTTTTTCTGCTCTTCTCCTGAGGCATCTAAATCCCAACATATTCAAAATTCAAAACTCATCACCTTTCTTCCATTAAACTGGAATCCTTATTCACTGAAGGGCACCTCCAGTCACCTGGTTACTCAGCCCTTAATTTGGGTACCTTCCCTCTCCCTCATCCACCGTATTCACCAAGTCTCCCTCATTCTACATCCCAATTATCTTTAAATTGGATCCCCTTCTCTCTGTCTGCTGCCTCCACCTTAATCTAGGCCACCACTTAGATGCAGATCTTCCCTGGTCTCTCAGCCTTTAGTTTTGCCCTCCTCAATCCATCTTCACAGCGTAGCTTGAGCAAGTCTTCAAAACCATCGATATACACCGGACACATCCCTACTCAAGTTAGCAAGGCATTCCCATCTCCCTTGAGATAAACCCCTTAATACAGCACACCATGTCCCTCGGGGCCTGCTTACCACTTACTCCTTGGTATTCTCCACTCGCACGGACTTTACGCTCCAGCTAAGCTGAAAACTGAAATGCTTTCGGTTTTCCCATGTGCCGTGTTCTCTTACCTCCGGTGCTTAGAGCATGCCGTTCCTCCCTCATAGAACATTGCTCTCCTCTCTTGCTTTGAGCCTGATTAGCCCGTGTCATCCTTCAGGTCTGAGTCGAAAAGTGAATTCTACCAGGAATCCCTCGCTACCCTTCCCAGAGCCAGAGGAGGGGCTCACACAACTGTTCCAAAGGCAGAGGAAGGGTCCCCATAACGGTCCCTGCAGCGTTTCACACTGATGGCAGGTGCCCCTATGCTGTACACGCTGGTCTATGTGGCTACACCCCACTGGACCACGAGTGCCAGGGAACAGAACCGTGTGCTTTCGTGTCCTTGCTCTCTTTTGTTTCTTCCCAGCAAAGGTACTGCACCCTGACTCTGACATCTGCCCCCCCCCCCACTTCTAGGAAAAGAGAGGGGAGAGCTTTAGTGTGTCCTTCCTTCTGGGCAGGCCTCGTGCATGAGAAGGAGGGTGGCCGGGGGCTAAGGCAGGCTGTTCGAGGCACCTGCTCGGAAAATCAAGACTGTATGGGGAGTGGTGTGTTCAGACTGGTGGGGAAAGCCAGGCCCAGCCATCCTCAGCCCCACCCCCCTCCTCATCCTGCCCTATCTCCTTGAACAGGATGATTTGTGATGGGAGCTGGGACTTCATAGGAAGTCATCTGACTTCTCAGGTGGGAGGTGATCTCCAGCACTCATCTGTGTTTGTGTTCCCTCCCCGCAGTCCCCTGTGGTGGGAATATCACCTCATCCAATGGCACAGTGTACTCCCCTGGCTTCCCCAGTCCATACTCCAGTTCCCAGGACTGTATCTGGCTGATCACCGTGCCCATTGGTCATGGCATCCGCCTCAACCTCAGCCTGCTGCAGACAGAGCTCTCTGGAGACTTCATCACCGTCTGGTAGGGCAACTGCTGTGTTGACAACCAATAAGAAAGGGGCATTAGCTGGGCTCTAAACTGGATTATTCACCTATTTGTTCAGAACACCAAGAGCTGAATGGATTTACATGGCCATCAGCCTCCTGAGTTTCAAAAACACACAGTGCAATAAGAGCTTCGCTTCAGTTAGCACCTCTGACTCCTTGAAGGCCGAGTAATGGAGTGAAGTGGTTCCCAGCTTGGAGTCCTGCTAGTGGTCCTTGAAAGTACCAGTGGGTGTGTGAATGGGAACGGGCGTAGATATGCTGACTTTTCTCAGTATTTCTAGAGTCTGTACCAAAATTCTCCATTTACCTAAGATAAGCTACCCAGACTAATAAAAGAGCTGGGGGTGGGATTTCGTGTTGGCCCACCGGTCATCTCCTGCTAAGTCAGCGCTGTCCCACAGAACTTTCTGCAGCGATGGAAATGTTCTATATCTGTGCTGTCCAATAGCCATAAGTGGCTTTTGAGTACTTGAATGTGACTAGAGTGACTGAGAAGCTGATTTTTAAACTTTATTTAACTTTAACTAATTTAAATATAAATAGCCATGTGTGGCCTCATGGTTACAAATGGGATAGCTCAGCTTTGTGTTATAGAGTTAGAATAGCTTGAGTTAATTTTAAAATAAGAATACGAATTATTAGTTGATAAGTGGAGTTACCTAGACAGATTTTTCCAAACCACTTGATCTTTGCGCAAAGATATAATTTTAAGTTTCCTTTCTTTGGGGGTTACTGCCATTCAGGGAATCGATAGGGGATAGTGGGAATCTTTTTCCCAAATTCCCAGGGATGGATAACTGTAACCGGACTGCCCTGGATTAATTTCCAGCTTAATTTCTAGGCAATGGCTAAGAACAGATGGAAGGGACTAGATAAATTTCCAGGGAAGAAATCCTTTGCCCAGAAAGGTAACATGGTTATGTCTCTTTGCCTGGGGAACAAGGAAGCGGGGCTGGCACAGACAGCAGCATGAGCCTCCTGCACCTCTTCCATTGCTCTGTCCCAGTCCTGCCTTGGACTGACAGAAACCTGCGGTAAGACCCGCAGCCCTGCTCCATGGCTCCTGCTTCTCGGGTGAGAGTGTTGCCCCAGGGACCTACTAAGGAGGGCCGGGCCGATGAAGAATCAGGTGAATGAGAATTCAATGTGGGCTTCACCAGCACTTAACTTTATTGGGAGACAAAGTTGGGAGAGATAGAAGAGAAGTATTTAAGGCACTGGGGAAAGACAGTGTTGGGTGCAAGAAAAGTCACAGCCACCTGCTCCAGGTCTCTCTTAAGACCACTGATGGTGCGCACCCAGTAGAGCAGGCAGCCATAGTGGCTCGTGACATGCCAGGACCTTCTTTCCTGTTGCAGGGATGGGCCACAGCAATCAGCTCCACAACTCTGGATTTTCACCAGGAGCTTGGCCAAGAAAATAGTGCATAGCTCAACCAACCAGGTCCTGCTCAAGTTTCACCGTGATGCAGCCACAGGTGGGATCTTCGCCATAGCCTTTTCTGGTCAGTATGGAAGCATGGCCTGGTAAGAAGGGCCAGGCTCTCAGGTCCAGGCTGGGCTTGACCCCTGGCTCCATCATTCCCAGTCATGTGACTGTGAATGAGTTACATAGCTTCTCGATCCCAGTGTCCTCAGAGTTATGAGAATTAAATGTGTTAGCCTATGTGAAATCTCCCAGCAGAGGGGTCCATAAATGTAAGTTTTCCTCTTCTTCCACACTATCAGGACAGAGAGGCACGTGGTGTTGCTCCTTGGTGCCAAGTCCAAGATTAGAAGCAGCAGGGCGAAGCTCCTCATCTCACTCATTTACATCAACTCACTGGCTGGTTAACCATCTGCCTGTGCTCCATGATGTCCCTTAGTACCTTCTAGACAGTTGTCCCACTCAAAGAAATCCACGACCTCTGTTAACTGTGCACAAATGAATTCATGGAAAATTCAAACAGGAGGGGCATGAATTATTCAGGGTGGGTTTGTCATAATCAATAGACAGTTTTTTTCTAGGAGTCTAAAGTTATGGACCTGGATATTTTCTCAGTTTTGTTACAGTGAACACAGCTTAGGAAAACTTGTAGAAAGTTCTCAGTGAGCTTGTATTCAATAATCCTCCATGTTTATAATTTTGAGAACCTTACATATATTTTAACTGGAAATCAAAAAAGCTTGACTTTGTTACCAGCTCCACCTCAAGCCAGGTGTGAGACCTTGTGTAGGTCTCTCCTCAACTTGAGACCTCAATTTCTTCACTTGTAGAATGAGGAGCTTAGAGTTTTTGACTGGTAAGAATTCTGTAAGGTAATAAAGCAGATATCATTACCCTCACTTTACAGGTGAAGAAATGATGGCCAAGTCAGGCTTGAGGACTTGACCAAAGACTTGGACCCCAGTTCTGTTCCCAGTTCTTTCAGTTCTGCACTGTCTGCTCTGGTGGACCTGTACTGTGTTATTACATCACACATGCATTTACAGAAACTCGAACACAGTCCGCCCTCAGCCCTTGGAAGAGGTAGTGTGATAGAGAGGCAGAAAAAACACACACACACACACAGAAATAATCATGGTGGCATAGGCCGCCATCGCCATGGCATAGCTCTAATCACCATTCCCAGGGAGCTATGGCCCAAGGTGAGTGTATCGTGCTTTCTACATACCCTTTTCCATGTAAATGAACCACAGTTCCTTGAAGAAATGGCTGATTCCAGGATGGGAGAGAGAAAGTACAAGATGAGCCTGAAACATTTTATGGCGGAAAGTAAAGAAGTGCTCAAGGAATGTTGGAGACATAGTCAGGCTTGAAGGGCTCCCACCGACCATAATGGGGATAATTTGAACATCAAAATAATTAATATTGGTAAGAAATAGTAACCCGTTGAGTAAACCAGGATACCGTGTAAAGCTATACAGGTATTAACTGATTAATTAATTAAAGATTCATGAGGAACAGGTTATTTACATAGCCTCAAACTACCTCCCACACAATGATCACAAAGGGAAAAAAAAGAACAGCTTTCCAGTGGAGAAGCCTAGAGGACATCACCTTAATCAAATGACCCCAGTGAGCATCATCAATAATGAAACAAACTGAAATCACACCCCAGCTGGTAGGATGCAGTAAGGAGAAGAACCCAGCATCATATCTGTGATAGTCCTGTCAAAGATGCACAACCTGAATCTAATCATGAGGAATGAGACAAACTTAAATTGAAAGTAACGTAATATAGTATTACATACTGTAAATTAACTGACATATATTCTTTCAAAATATAAAAGTTATGAAGGTCAAGGAAAGAATTTGGAACTGTTCCAGACTAAAGGAGACTAAAGAGATGTGACAATGACATGCAATGTATGATTCTGAACTGGATCCTTTTGCTGTTAAGAACTTTATTGGGACAAGTGGCAAAACTTGAATAGCATGTAAGGATTAGATGGCAATAACGTACCAGTATTAATTTTCTGCTTTTGATGGTCGTATTGTGGTTATGTGGGAAATGTGCTTGTTTTTAGAAAACTTGCTAAAATATTCTGTGGTTACAGGGCATCATGTTGGCATTTACTTTCAACTAGTTTGTGAAAAACTTTTTATACTCTACTTCCATCTTTTCCTATAGCTTTGTGATTGTCTCAAAATAAAAATTGTACTTACAGGGGGAGCTAGATAATAAAAAATAAAAAGGATTGAAAGAAATGCAATACCACAATTTAACTTAGCATAAGAATCAGCAAAGAGTAGAATCAACACCGTAGAAAAGTAGTTCAGAAATGTGGAGAACAAGCCTGAAAAGCTCAACACAAAGAGAGAAAAGGCAAAGACTTGAAAATGGTGAGGGAGAATATAGTAAATAAAGAGATCCATTGAACAAAGAACCAGCATGCTGAGTAAAAAAAGTATTGATGGAAAAAAGAACCAGATGTGTGGAATCGAGATTTTGAAATGAAACTCTTCTGTGATGAAGAAAAACCTATGCATATATAATAAAAGAGCCCACTTTATACTAGGAAAATTTTTTTTAAAAGCCTGACAAGTTTTTCAAGTTATAAGGATGAAATATAGAGAAAATCTACTAGAATCCAGGCTGAAAAGTTAACTACAAGGAGCCCAGGTCAATTCTCAGACTATTTTTGGCATTTAATTCCAGAAAATAAAGTAATCATTTTTATTGATGTTTAAGGAAAAAATAATTGGGAAGACAGGAGACATGTGAAGGCAAAAGACTTTATTTGCCAATATTCAAGAGCTTAAAATTAATACATCCCATAGTCTCCATTTGAATTGTTACCCAAGCATGTAGCCACACAAGGGATGAGAGAATAACATCATATAGAGAAGACGCATAAAAAAACAAGATAAAAATGAGAAGCATTGACTAGCTAATCACAGATTTAAGTCTAATAATAATTGAAAATATAGATGCAGGATGAAATACAATAATTCTTGAAAGATTAAAAGTAATTCTATGTTAACAAATACCTAAGTAGTTAGAAGAGTAGGAGAAAGGAAATGTCCTTATCTTTCATGGGGGAGGAATCGATAGATATTATTTCATTATTGACTTTGATAATCAGGAAAATAAGAGTTGCAGGCATACCTTTTATCATTAATAAATTAAAAATTGGTCATTTCTTCACCTGTAAAGTGAGGGTAATGATATCTGCTGAGCTGACTGCTACTTTTCATAAAGCACTGAGCCCTCTCTGCCTGTTAGCATGTTTACATGTACTGGAGTCCGGCTAAGCGGTACCAATGCTTCCCCACCAAGAAGAGTAGGGGGTAGGGACAAAATGAAATGGAGGAGTTTTCAATGTCCCCCTGCCTTAGAGTTCTGTAGCAATAACATGGTAGATACAGTGTGAGTTTGGAAGGAGAGGGGATTCTCTGTAAAAGAGCATAGGTCACATACTACAAAATGCTAACGATGATTACTCTCAGGTGGTACAATTTCGGGAGTTTTTGTTTTGCTGTTTGGTACTTCATCAGCTTTCTGAATTGAGCAAAAATTTATAATTTTTTTAAAATATGATTTTAAAAAATGTAATGGGAAATATTATAATTAAACTAGTAACCACAAAATATAAAATATTCACGGCTCTGTTTAGGTAAATATTTCATCGATATTTTTCTGGAAAAGTTAAGTATGTCATAAAAGATTTTAGAATGTATGTTTTATAGGTCAGCATGAGGCTGAGTGAGAATGGAAGGTATCAAATTTAAAAAAAAAATGAAAAAATTAAAAATTGACTAAATAAATATTTAATACTTCTACAAATCAAATGAGTACCATAAATAAATATAAACAAATGATAACTTGGGAAAATATATTTAACAGGCAAAAGTCGATCTTAAATATGCATAGACTTCTTCAAATTTGTAAGAAAAATCAGTGCAAAGGACATGAATAGAAAGTTAAAAAAGGAAATGTAAACAGTCCTTTAACACATGAAAATGTTTAACTTAAGTTACCAAATGCCATCTAAAAGAAAAGAAATGCTATTCATTTCATTTGTTTATCAGGCTGAGAAAGATTAAGATTAATGACTGTTTTCCCCAATGGGCTCTAAATTCCGTGAGGGCAAGGGCTGTATCTGTTTATCTTGCACCCTTAGCAGCTAACGCAGTGTCTGACCCAGAAAAAGCCCTCAAAAGATATGCATTAAGTGAATAAGATGAAAGAAGAATGGTAGCAATTTTGATGAGGATTGCATTAAATCTATATATTGCTTTGGGTAATATGGCAATTTTAACTATGTTGATTCTTCCAATTCATGAATACAGAATATCTTTCCATTTCTTTGTGCCTTCCTCAATTTCTTTTAATAATGTCTTGTAGTTTTTAGTGTATAGGTCTTTCACATCCTTTGTTAAGTTTATTCCTAAGTATCTTATTATTTTTGTTGCAAGTGCAAATATAACTGTTTTTTTTTTTCTGAAATTTCAATGTTAGTATATAGGAACACAGTGGATTTTTTTTTACATTGCTTTTATATCCTGAAACTTTACCGTATTGGTTTATTGTTTCCAAGAGTTTTTTGGTGGAGCATTTAAAGTTTTCTACATAAAGAATCATGTTATCTGCAAAAAGGGACAGTTTTACTTCTTCATTCCCAGTTTGGATGCCTTTTATTTCTTCCTCTTGCCGGATTGCTCTAGCTAAGATTTCCAGTACTATGTCTAATAATAGTGGTAAGAGTGGGCATCCTTGTTTCATTCCTGATCAAAGAGGAAAACTTTTTGGTTTTTTACCATTGAGTATAATATTAGCTGAGGGTTTGTCATATGGCCTTTATTATATTGAGGTACTTGCTCTCCATACCCATTTTATTGAGCGTATTAACCATAAATGGATGTTATATCTTGTCATATGCTTGAGAAAAAAACAAAGCCAAAGATATCACACTCCCTGACCTCAAATTGTACTAGGAAGTGACAGTAATCAAAACAGCATAGTATTGGCAGAAAAACAGACACGCAGATCAATGAAACAGACTCGCGAGCCCAGAAATAGACCCACACATATAGAGGTAAATAATGTTCATCAAAGGAACCAAAAACCTATAATGGAGAAAAGAAATCCTCTTCAATAAATGGGAAAATTGGAAAGCCACATGCAAAAGAATGAAATCAGACTTCTATTTGTCACCATATACAAAAATTAACTCAAAATATATCAAAGGCTAAATATAAGACCTGGAGCAATAAAATACATAGAAGAAAATACAAGTAACAAACTTATGGACCTTGGTCTTAGAGAGGATTTTATGAATTTGACCTCAAAGGCAAGGAAGTAAAAGCATAAGTAAATGACTGGGACTCTATCAAACAAAAAAACTTCTGCACAGCAAAAGAAACCATCAACAAAACAAAAAGGCAACTGAATGGGAAAAGATACGCAAACAACACCTCTGATAAGGGGTTAATATGCAAAATTATTCAAGAACTCATACAATTCGACAATAAAAAAACAATCTAATTAAAAAATGGCCAGAGGACCTGAACAGACACTTCTACCAATAAGACGTACAAATGACTAACAGATATATGAAAGGATGCTCAACTTTACTAGCTATTAGGGAAAAGCAAATCAAAACTACAATGAGATACCACCTCAAACCTGCTAGACTGGCTATTATCAACCAGACAAGTGATAACAAGAATTGAAGACATTATGGAGAAAAAAGAACCCTCATGCACTGCTGGTGAGAATGTAAATTGTTACAGCCACTATGAAAACAGTATGGAGGTTCCTCAAAAAACTAAGAATAAAGTTACCATATGACCCAGCAATCCCTCTTCTGGGTGTCTACCCCCCCAAAAAAAAAATTGAAAACATTTATTAATAAAGATATATGTACCCACTATATTCATTGCAGCATTATTCAAGGTGGCCAAGATATGGAAACAACCAAAGTGTTATTCCATAGATGATTAGATGAAGAAGATGTGGTACATATATACAATGGACTATCACTCAGACATGAGTAAAGATGAAATAGTGCTATTTGCAACAACATGGGTGGATCTTGAGAATATTACACAAAGTGAGATAAGTCAGATGGAAAAAGTCAAGAACCATATGATTCACTCATATTTAGAATTTAAAACTGAAAGCAACAAACCAAACAAACAAAAACTAATATACTTAGACAATAGTATAGTGGTTACCAAAGGAAAAGGGGAGTGGAGGGGAGGGCAGAAGAAAAGGTTAAATGGGGTCAAATATATAGTGACAAAAGAGGTTTGACTTTGATGAACACAATGCAATATACAGATGATGTATTATAAAATTGTACACTTGAAACTTATATAATTTTATTAACCAATGTCACCCTAATAAATTTAATAAAATTTTTCAAAAAGGATGATAGCATCCAGTGTTGGAAAAACTTAAAACTTTGTTGCTGGTATCTGTTGGAGCAACTTTCCTGAAGAGAAAAAGTGGAAGCATGCATCAAACGCAGTCATGGTCCTCCCTGGTTTATGTTAAGTCGAGATTAAACCTGCTTAGTTACCCCAAGAGTGCCTCTTGGTTTTAATACCCATACTTCATAAAGCTTATATATGTTTCAATAGGATATTTTTCTGCAAACACGTTTGTAGAAAAATGTATGTAATATAACAGTTTATATAAAACAATAGGCAAGAAAAGTCCTAAATTACATTCCAACTACAACTGGTAAAATGTTAACAATCTCATGTGACTATCTGGAATGTGTATTCCAGACGCTGCTGGCCCTGAGAGTTATCACAGTGTGATATTCTCTGTGAGCCTTTTTCCACCTCCTAGCACTGTCCCTGAACACATTCCCATGTGTCTTTCATATTTAGCCCTTGTTTCTGCCTAGGGCTTTACAGTTTCTCAAGCAGAGAAAGTTCACACAGTGCACTGAATGTTTATGGTGCGATTTGCAAAGTAGATGTGTTAAAGTGCATAGGACTACTGTTTTGTTACAATTGTATTAGTCATTGGGTGATCTTCAAGTGATATTTTAAGTATTTAACTACTAACATCATAGTTTGTTGAATATATTTGTACATATTTTATTGTTTTAAGTACTTTTTGGGTTTTAGGTTGCACATTGTAATTTTTTTCCATTTAAAGTAATGGGAAGTAAGTTCCTAATTAACATAGTCACAGAGAACATCTAATTTTCAGGAATTGATTACTAACATTCAGGAGATGCCATACTTTAAAAGGCCATACATTTTAATCATTCCTAGTTTTAAAGAAGAAAAGAAAAAAAATATAAAAGATGCATATATAGTAGGATGTGCCTCACAGTTTTATTTTAAATTGCAAAACTTTGGAAACCTAAATGATTAACAGTAAAACATCTGTTAAATACATTCTAGTTGATCATATAATTATATCCTTTAAAGTCATTTACATCATGTTTTTTTCAAGAAATTTAATTGCATGGGAAAATTCTTGCAATATAAGTACATGGGATCAACGCAAAGTATAAAACGTGTTGCGACTTTTGTAAGAAAAAATATTTACATACACAGTGAATAAATACTCTAAGAAATTACAGTAAAGGGTTAGTGGTTATCACTAAGGGGGCTATGGATGAGTTTAATTTTCCGCCTGCTATTTTCACAGAAAATCTCATATTTTCTCTAATGACAATGTATTTCATTTGTAATTTTTCTTTAAAAGAATGCTATTTTTAAAAAACATAGATAGGTTAAAGTGACTTTGGAAATAACAATAATAATAGATAGCAGCAGCTAACACTTATACAGCACTTAACCATGTACTGCCCGGTAGTGAATGAAAACCAAGTTATGAGTTTACTCACTGAAATCTGCCTCGCTAACACCATCCATACACAATTCCATCTCTGCCGAGAGGGATGGTTTCCAGTTTAGAAATCCGCTGAAGCTAGAAGTGTTTAGGCAAAGGTCAGAAGGTAAATAAGCTGACTTCAGTGGGTACTCAACAGGACACACACAATGTTTAGATGCTGAGTAATAGAAAGAATATGGGATTTGAGAGCATCCGGACCTGGATTCAAATCCTGTCTGTGCCACTTAACTTTCTGTGGTGGAGGAGTAACTAAACCCTTCTGAATCTCAGCTTCCTCAAAAGTAAAGTAAGAACACCCTGCAAGGGGATCATCTTTTGTGAGAAGTAAAGATGGCAGCTTGTGAAAGTGCCTGGCACATAGTAGCCGCTCAGGAAATGCTTCTCTCCCCTTCAGTGCAAGTGACTATCGCTGCCTTCTTGGATTCTCTTTCCTTTATTGTTAGTCTTAATATATAGTTCCTCATTTTTGTATTTAAAAAATAAAGATGACAGCAGCAGATACACAAAACAGTACTTGGTTAAACTTGCCCTGTGTACAGGTAAATACTGATTAATAATATCTGCTATGTCAGTGAATGAGGAACGAGAAAGTGACGCATTGAACGATGACTGAGTCCATGCCCCAAGAATGACATTTCCACACTGACTTGTCTCCTTTTGTCTTTTCAGCTTATCCACTCACCAAATGCCCTCCTCCCACCATCCTCCCCAATGCTGAAGTCGTCACAGAGAATGAAGAATTCAACATAGGTACCAACTTCCCAAACCAGCAAGGATGGGGCTGGCAAGGAGGGGCTGGGTAGAGGTGGAGGCTGGCCAGCCGGCCATGTCTCCCTCCCTTCCGTGGAGAGAAACAGTAGGCCCAGTGCAAGAGAAATGTTATTCCGTCACCTGAGTTTGCACCAGATACACTCGTTCTTCCTTTGGCCATATCTGGACAGAGGAGCTAGGAAAGTGGTGTTCTTTTGTGATTCAGTATGTTTTTGAGAAATAAATTCATGCAAGACACTATAAAAAAGTTTCTGGAATGTGAAAACACTCAGGCTCAGCAAAGCTGAGCTTTGAGAGGGGAGCAGCAATTGTCTGGGTTATTCGATTATAGTTGAGCTAATTATTTAAGTCTGAATGGAACACAACCTGCTACTAATCGTCTGGCCTGGAAGTGGAGTTCTAGATACTAAGGGGTGATGGTCAGCCCTGCCCAGATCTCTCCCAGAATTCCCATGTTGGTCTGTCTTTGACAGGTGACATCGTACGCTACAGGTGCCTTCCTGGCTTTTCCTTGGTAGGGAATGAAATCCTGACCTGCAAACTTGGAACCTACCTGCAGTTTGAAGGCCCGCCCCCAATATGTGAAGGTAATTGCCCTGAGCCATGCCGTATGGGTCTGGAGTGCCTCTAAAATACAGCCCTGTTGTTACTCCTCTCTATATTCCCAGTCCCCGCCCAAGAAGGAAGAGATCACGTGTTGAACGTTTGTTTGAATGAGGGAGTAAGTGATTGCTCTAGATAGGTTCTCTGCCTTGCCCCTAGGGCTGGAGCAGGAAATTGGTCATGGTGGCCACATTTATTTCAGTCTTCTTTTTTTCTAACTGGCATTTCCTACAAATGGCATACCGATCATTAGAAGGAGGGAGTTCTGGGACCTCAGGGAGTGGTGGTCTCACCCACCTACTGGAATGCAAATGAGCTCAAGGTCCCGTGTGCTGAATTTGACAACTGAAGTACCATAGCTGTCTTAAGTCCAGCGTGATGCCTTGACAGAAGATGAATTCTCTTCACCAGTTTATCCCAGTTAAGACCAAAACAATACTCCCAAGACATCTGACCTGGGGCGAGATATCTACCTGTCCTGTGCCTCAGTTTTCTCATCTATAATATAAAGATAATGGTATTGCTTATGTCATGGGCTTATTATGAAGAATTAAATGAATTAATAATGTAAAGTACTTTAGAACTATGCCTGGCATGTAGTAACTGCTCAATGTTAGCTATTATTATTGTTATTAGTACTACCACTGCTTCTAATACCATTGCTACCAACGAATATTTAGCAGCCTATAGACAGATCAGTAGATTATTAGTGAGGAATTCTGGAGCTTGAGGAACCACAAGCTCCAGAATTAGGCTGCCCCAATGCTGAATTTCTCCATTCAATAACTGTTTATCTCAGCTGAGTTGACCCACTCACCACCAAAACAACCAGCCCCCAATAAAAGTGAACTTTGGCCTTCATTGTCCTCCAGAACCTCCTTGATTTGCTCCAACTGGCCAGGTCTGTGTCTCAGCAATATGGTAACGTTGACACAGAATCTGAGGTCATCTCCTGCCGTGGAGCAGTATAATGATGGGTGCTGGGGTCTTGGATGAATGTGCTTAAATACTGGTTTTCCAGTTGTTGTCTTTTGCACCAGGAAAAAGCACATGTGTTTGTCTTCCTCCTTTTCCATCTCATGTACCTAATATTTCTCTTTTCTTTCTCCAAGTGCACTGCCCAACAAATGAGCTTCTGACAGACTCCACAGGCGTTATCTTGAGTCAGAGCTACCCTGGAAGCTATCCTCAGTTCCAGACCTGCTCTTGGCTGGTGAAAGTGGAGCCTGAATATAACATCTCCATCACAGTAGAGTACTTCCTCAGTGAGAAGCAGTATGATGAGTTTGAGATCTTTGATGGTAAGTAGAATATTGTATCGTTCCCTTCTGCAGATGGTGCACACTTGCTTTGGAACCCTAAGGGTCTATGCTATGTCCTCCCCATTGGTGCTTTCCAGAGGCAGGCTCTGCATAATGTCTTCTCCACCACAACAACCCCAATACCATAAAAGCCGATGGATTGTATAGCCCAAGCAACAGGGCTGGTTATACCGCAGCCTGGACCTGCTGCAGAACCCATTCTTAAGCTAGCCCCCACTAAAAGCTAGCTCCTTGAATGTCAGCCAATGAATGGTTCATACCAGTACCCCCCAAGGGAAGAGCATGCTGTCTCCAAACCCCCGAAGAAGTCTACCAAACATTGTGCTTGGTGGTAGGAGGGAGAAGGTGTGATAATTTGCTCTTTAATTTGGAGGAAATGTCTCAGCATGCCCCAGGCCCCTGAACCCTAAAATTTCACCTGAGTTTTTGTAGGATTTATCTCTTACAGCGCATGTGTCTTGCAAAGGCATCTGCACTAATTGTCCCTTCTGGCTCATCAGGTCCAATTAATACAAGGTCATCAATATAGAGAAACAACATGTTCTATTCTGAAGGATGTCCAGATGTTCCATATCTCTTCATATTGTATTATAACAGAGAGCAGAAGAATTAACATAGCTCTGAGGCAAGACTATGACTATATACTCTTGTCTATCTCATATGAATGCAAATTGCTGTGATCCTCCTATTCGATTGGGTATGGGAAGAATGCACTGCTAGATCGTTAACTGCTTTCCATATAACCAAGGCTATGTTTATCTGCTCTAATGAAGATACTACATCTGGCACCGCTACTGAAATTTGAGGCTACTACTGAGTTAAGTCCTGGGCCAGAGCTCCATTTATTACCAACCCTCGCCCTCAGATACCCCCACTCAAACAGAGGGGCCATGATAGTGCTTTGGGTCCCCAGGTAACAGCATCAATTCACATTCTGTATCCAAAAGTCTTTAAAATATCTGACCATTCTCTTTTCTTCAATATTTAGTTACCTGAGTAAATAGTGGTAGGTCTTTGGGGGGAAGGACTGCAGGAATCACTACTATGTACAATTGATGTCATTTCGTAGGGTCCTTCCTCATGGGCACTCAGTCCTTCCTTCAGCCAAAGTGTTCTGGAGTAAGAAATGAAACCTGAATCAAGTCTCCAAATTGGACAAGGGATTATACCTTTCCACTGGGGTTAGCTTACCTCTCCCTTTTGATTATATATTCATGATCTGTTTTGTTCATATGTTCATTTTTTTTTTTGGCTGCCTGTCCATTTTGCCCTTAGGAACACATTGTGCTGTGAGCCATCTTCATAGATCCTACAGGTCAGGCCCTTCCAGCTGCCATTTCAGCCTTACCGTATATTTTAATTATTATGCCAACCTCACTTCTAACAGTTAAGTGCTTCCACCTGGCCTTTGTGTTCTAGAACCTTCTCATCCCCGTCCAAACTAGGAAGCCGATTCTGTGACAGCATCTCCTCACAATCACATCAGTTGTGGCCTGCAGAGGACAGCCATTACTCAGGTTGTCAGTGATGCTGGTGCTCACCCCTCACCAATGTGTCCTTGTTGCTGTAGGAACTGAAGGGTCCTCCAGGTCCTCCCAATGAACATGGTCACCTAGTGGGTATTCTGACCTAACGCAATACACCTATTCTAGGCATGGCTCTTCTCTGAGCCTTTTGACTTCTTTGTCATTTGTCGCAGCAATAATTCTGATGGCTCTACTTTGTTTAATGCGGCCCATTAGTTTCGCCAAGCTCCCAGGAGTTGTCTCAGCAGCACATCAGAACCATCTCTCAGGGCCCTTGCCAGAGTGGCAAATCCTATCTATGTCTTGAATTATCCAGCTTTATATTCTGCCTCCCTTGAACTAGCCCCCTCAGGGTGCACTGCCAGGCATTTAAGATTAGGACAAAAGAAGAGAGGAGGCCTTTCTGGAAAAGCCTTAGAAAAGAATGTTGGGGAGCCATGTCATTTATGACATTGAGACATGACGTTTCCCTCTACCTTTATTGTTACATATTCATTCATAAATATGTTTCTATAAGACAGGCACTGAACTGATTTTAGTATGCGCAAGACAGGTAGGGTGGTGAGTTGGAAGAAGTTCCCAGGTTGAAAACCAGCTCTCCCTTTAACCAGCTCCTTGACCTTAGGAAATCCCAAGATGGCAAATAGATTTCATGTCAACTGCCAACTGCCATGGGTTGGCAGTGACTTCCTGGAGCGCTGCTTTAGGTCTTAGGAGGAAAATGCACCTAGAGCAAGGCCTGTGGATGGAGAGAGAGGAGTTGAAGGACAATGACTGTGCTGACTCTGACCAAACTACCCAACCATTCCAAGCCTTCACTTAAGGATGGGGAACTTAAGAGGTGGTTACATTAAAGAATTCGAATCGAACATCTTTAATAGCTGTGGCAGTCTGTAATCCTGTGTCCTGTACTCTCACGTCAGGTCCCTCAGGACAGAGTCCTCTGCTGAAAGCCCTCAGTGGGAATTACTCAGCCCCTCTGGTTGTCACCAGCACAAGCAACTCCGTGTACCTGCGCTGGTCGTCTGACCACGCCTACAATCGGAAGGGCTTTAAGATTCGGTATTCAGGTGAGTGAAACATAAGGACTCATGAGAAAGGCCAAAGATTTTGAGCCCTTTAAGTTTCTCACCCCAAACACCCAAACAAGCCATGGGTCGTATCGTCAATGGCAGAGCTCCTCCACGGGGACCGGGCAGCCTTCTCCCCCTCTAAGTCCCTCTGGCATTGTCCTACCTCCCCTTTTTATACTCCTTCTCCACTTAAAACCTCTTCCCTTTCTTCTGCTCATACTGCCAGCTGGTATCTTTTGGATAAACTTATTATTTAATCGAATAATGCCTAAAGGTGATCCTATCTCTGCCCCTGTTGACATCTTAATAAACATTCCTTAAAACTGAAAAACCAGTCTATGGCCATGCCACCCTGAACAAGCCTGATCACATCTGATCTCGGAAGCTAAGCAGGGTCAGGCCTGGTTAGTACTTGGATGGGAGACCCTAGGAAGACCAGGTGCTGTAGGCATAAAATATACAAACAAATAAATAAACAAACAAACAAACAAATAAGGGATTGTAAGCTGACAAAGTCTTTGCAATCTGTGAGGTCAACCAAGTGTTGCCTCACCTAAAAAAATAAAAAACTGTAAAACCCTAAGACATGGGTCTCTAATTGGCAAATGTTAGACAAGCAGCCCAGAGCTGGGCTATATTTTAAGCCTCTCTTGTGCTCTGCAAGCCACATCTTATAGGCAGAGTTAAGCAAAGGCCAAGCCAGTTAGTTAAACAGCTGACCAGGGCAATAGTCTATAAAGAACACAGAAATATTCCTAGAAATGTAATGAGATGAAGGAAAAATCAAATTCATCTGAACGTCCATCATGAGGATAACTGTCTGTATTTGGAAAGAAAACTTGATAAACCGCTCGATCCCACTCTGAAGGGGTGTGGGTCCAGGAAACTGCTGGCTGGGCTCTATAAACTTGGAGGCAGAAATGAATTACCTAAGGCCACCATGCACAAGGTCCCCTTCAGCACTTTCCCCTAGCTGCATTTGGCCTACATTCCAAACAAATGTTGGACGAAGTTTTAACACTGGTGAGAAAGGATGTCAACTTATAGCCTGCATGAGTTTCCACTTGTCTTCATCCCTCTCTTCTCAAGAGCCACCTAGTTGGAAGACCAGCCCTCACTTAGCGGCCCAGTTGAAGTCTTAAAGAACTCGGGTGTGGCATCAGGACAGCAAACCAGATAAAGCTGAGGAGCTCCTGGGATAAGGGTCATTACTATTTGAGTCAATTTCCTCTGCGAAGTCAACCCAGAATTCCTTCCCCCACGTACACATGCAGGGAGCAGGGGTGAAGGGGGCGTGGGAAGGACGTGGCTCCATAACCCCTAGGGAGAGTGATCAGCTCTGTCACTAACTAGCTGAGTAGTTATTAGACAGGGCACTTAACCTCTCCAGGCCTCAGTTTCCTCATGATGAAAAAAAACCTTAAGGCACCTCTCAGGGATATTCAAGCTGAGCTCCTGGCAGCTGCTCACACAAAAGGGAAATACAGCAGCTGAGTAGCGTTTCATTATGCTGGTTGCTAAACTGGGAACTAAAAGCCATTAAGGAGTTGCCCTTTCCTTGATGTTTTTAAAGACTAACCACATGTTTGGGGGTAATGAGTCAGTTGTAATTACAACACGTATGCCAAGTAGAAAGCGAATTAATTACATGGTGAAACAATTAGTACTTAATTAAAATACAGTAGACTTGTGTAATTTGCAAATGCCTCTATCACTGTGATTAAGTATATTTTATAACTGAAAGTCTTGTTCTTGACTGAGGTAGACACATAAAAATGATATACACAGGACACAAGTAGCAAAGCAGGAGCAAGAAAATATATCCGGCTTGGAAGGAGGGCATTTAAAATACGAATTTCACCAACGGAAGGATGTGATCACCAAATAAAAGGCCAGAGAACTCGCTGTGAGAGGATGTAGTAAGAGCCTGGCACCCTCATCCTCCCTTAGCCCAAGAGACCCAGCCAGCCAGGGTCTCTCAGAGCAACCAAGGGCATGTTCTTCGTGTTCCTTTGCTCATCCCTCTTTCCCAGCCTCTTAAAACTTCCCTGAGAATCTCTTGGCAGGAGTTTTTCTGGCAAGTTCTTCGAGGCAGGGATTTTAGTCTATTTCTTCATTGCTGTGTTCCCAGCCTTAGAACAGCACCGGGCACATTATAGGCACACGATACTTTTTTGTTGAATAAGTGAATGACATAAGTTGAAACCATATGTTGAGGGAGAATTAGAACTGTGGACTTTATGTCCTGGATTTCCACAGCTTGCTCTCCCTCCACCTTCCCCCAACATGACAGAAAGAAGGAGAAGAACCATTTATTAAGCACTGAGTGCCCTGCACTGGGCTGGGGGCTTTACAAACACAATCTCATTTAAGTGGTCCAAAAACCTATGAGGTAAGCATTACCAATCCCAATAGACAGTTGAGGAGAGCAGAGCTGAAAGAGCTTCAGGGATGTGTCCCAAGTCACAGACCTGGAAAGGTCAGAAACGGGACTTGAGTGCAGGCCTGGCTGGCCCCAGAGTCCACGCCCCTGTGGTCACACCCTTCTGGAACCAACCCTGTTGGGTTCTGTTTTCTGTGTTTCTTTGGGAACCGACGAACTCATAAGCCTAAACTTAGCTGTATAACCAGCGCTGCCTCCCGGCCACAAAGGGGACCCAGCGCTTCATGGTTTTTCCTCCTCTTTCCTTTGGTTTTATTAAACTGATCGGCCATTTTTTGGTACCAGCTACTCAGACCTTCCCAAATAGCAGTGGGCCCGGCGGTGGCCAAGACAAGGAATTGGGGGAGAAGAAAGGGTGCGGGGCGTGCAGGAAAGAACGCCCGTCTTCCCCCCTGTGTGCGGTCCCCTCACTTCCCTTCGTTGTTCAGCTCCCTACTGCAGCCTGCCCAGGGCTCCACTCCATGGCTTCCTCCTGGGCCAGACCAGCACCCAGCCCGGAGGCTCCATCCACTTTGGCTGCAACGCTGGCTACCGCTTGGTGGGACACAGTATGGCCATTTGTACCCGGCATCCCCAGGGCTACCACCTGTGGAGCGAGGCCATTCCTCTCTGTCAAGGTGAGAAGCAGGTGGGATGAGGGTAACAGGTGGTTTGGATCCTACTCACATCTTGGATTTGTCCCAGGACTGATCACTTTGAAATGTGGGTTTTCTCACTGATAATTCATTCATTCTTTCAAAAAGCATATATTGAGGATTTACAATCGTCTCAGCATAAAACGCAGTCTCACTGTTTTCAGAGCAGTGAAGGAGATGGGTCTTAACCACATAAATGCACAATGACAGAGGAATTGCTATCTCGGAGTATAAACTGCGTCGTGGGAACCGAGGTGTCAAAAAGGACCGAGCTCCTTCTGGACAGCTATCAAGGGCTCCCAGAAGAAGCACGCTTGGGCTCGGAGGCATGGAGCCAGGAGGGTTCGGGACCAGGCATTGGCAAGGCAGACATTCTAGGCAACAGCAAGAGCATTTGTAAAAGCGCGGAATTGAAATCGAGAGAGATGAGACATGCAAAGCAATTTGGGCTGGCCGAAGCATCAGGGTGGAGGAGGCAAGGGGCAGAGGGACCCAGGGCGGAGCGGCTCCCATCGCCATACTGTTTTCAGCGATCAAGCTCGCGATGTACACCAGGCAGTTGGCGTGCATCACCTTTGATAATTGATGGGATTTTTTCCTTAAATTAATATAAATTAAGACTAGAAATCAGAAAAAAAAAAAGCTATAGATAATACAAAAGAAAAAAGTGAAAATAACCTATCTCATCAACTGAGATCACCACCGTTAACATTTCAGTACATTCCTTTGGTCTTTTATGTACTGTTTAACAAAAAGGCATTCATCAATATATAAAACTCTTAATATTAACATCTATCATATACTTAAATATACTTCCTCATCATTATTTTCAGTAGTGGCATACAGTTATGGAAAAACTCGTGTATTCAAGTCTTATTCTATTGTTGGATATTTGAAGTTCTATATTTTTTGCTACTGTAAACAGTGCTGCTATTAAAATTTTTGTAATTCCATTGTTATGAAAATTCATATTTATTTCTTAAAATAAGTGCTCAAAAGTGAGTTTGTTGAATTATAACCTATGCAAAATTTACAGCTTTCAATACTTCTTGCCCTCCTGAAATTTGTCTTCACTCATACTTCTGCCAGCAGCATGCGAAATTATCTTTTCTTCCACATTCTCAACATTATGTACGGAATTTTAAAAAGAAAAGAACTTTGCCAATTATATACACAAAAATAGGAAATCATGTTAATATTTGATATTGTTATTCTTCGGTCCCTGGTGCGGTGCCATACTTTTTAATGACACCTATCTACTCTGACCCTCACAAACCTGCTTACCTGTGTCTGAGCTGTCTCAAAGGACAGAATATCAATGTGCCATTAATATTCTGTCTGATGCCCTGAGCAAAGGTCACAGAGAACCAACTGTCCACAAATGGCAAATGTCATTTGGCTTTGGTCTCCGTGTCTCTGTGTCAACACAGAAAACGAGTCTTTTTTTCCAGAGCGCCAGTTGGAACCTACTGTACCTCTCATCTTTTTTATCTTCTGTTCTTGCCCAAATTAAGCCCCTGTAGGTTCTGTCCACTCATCACCACATTGCTCTGTGCTTCTTCTCCCCATCCACCCCCCGCCCCAGCTTCCCCCTGACACCCTCCCTCTCAGCCATTCCCTCTCTGTTCTCTGGATTTCTGGTTCCATGGCCAACAAGCGTACACCCTCGGTCACCACCCAGGGGGCTCTCTTCACTTCCCTCCTCCACAGAGACTGTGCCTCTCCTCGGAAAACACGGATGCTTCCCCCTTTCAGGCGGAGGGTGTTAATCCCCCATTTCCCACAAAACCCAGGGCCAGGAAAGGCCTGGCATTCTTCCACTTTCTTATTGCTGTTTCCAAACCATGACTTCTCCACTGATAAATAAATCTCATTGGAGATTCTGTGCCTCCTAATGCTTTCTCTCTCCTTCCCCAAGTCTATTCTATCACTACGTATTCGCTCCCTCTGATATCTCATTCCGCCACAAGCTTCAGATACTTGGTTTATATCCCCTCCTCTCCTACCCACAAGAAGTACCCCTCCTACCTCAGGTTTTTGGGGACTGTATTTTGACATGGACATCAGGAGACAGACTGTCGATCTCTCAAGTCTGAGAATTTGTCTAATGTCTTCTTAGTTACCTGCAAGAGACAAGGCAGGCCAAGGGCAGTGAGAAGGGGCTGCTGTCCACTTCCTTTACCTGCTGTCTCCAGATTGACCCTTCATGTAAAATGTCAGTGGGGATCTGAGTATTTATTTCCAAAAGGTTCAAGGAAACAGCTGATCAGATTTGATAATTTGGCAAACCTAGTACCCTGAAGGAGCTCAAAGTCTTGCTCTTCAGGCATTAAAAGAACACCATATTCAAATGCTCCCATATTTCTTCATTCCTTCTGTTCCCAATCCTCCACAGCCAGTCTGACTCCTTCTTCCATCTTGATATCCCAGCCCCTCTCTCTCTGGACAATTCATCCTTCCCCATAACATAGTGCAGCCTTAGTCTTCTGCCTCTGGAAATTCTAATAGCGTCAAGCATTATCGTTAGCCAATTTGGATGGGACTTCGCTCAAGCTTATTCTGGCTCTGAGTGAGGGACGTCTGAGCTCTAGACTAATTGCAGAGGTGGGGGTACTCTGATTAATCTCTCTCCATTTGTAATAGCTCCTGAACTGTCAAATGGCAAGCATGGTTTATAAGTATTAATTTCTTTCAAAGACCACACAGGCAACTCTTATGTAAGTAATGTATACTCCTTATTACACAGTGCTGACCCTGCTCATTATAGAATAGTAACCCTGGCCATGTTGCTGCACACCTTTCTCTCCTGAACTATCACCTTGAGATTCTTTTTCTTCATGCTCCTGAGTGAGTTCTATCATTTTTATATTCTATATCTTGCCTTTTCTTGGTTTTGATGATCTTTTTGATAGAGTATAGCCTTAAGTAAATTTCTCAGAAAGGGTTCATGAAAGATATATTTTCTGAGTCTTTAAATATCTGAAAATATCATTATTTTTGCCCTCACACATTGCTTAGTATGTTGGCTAGGTAAAATACTAGGTTACAAATCATTTTCTTCAGCACTTTAAAAGCATCGTTCCATTATCTTCGAACCTCCGTTGTTGCTGGGAAGTCCGATGCCAGTCTGATTCTCAGTCCTTCACAGGGATGCCATTTCCCGCCCCTCTGGCAAGTTATAGGAATTTCTGTGTGTCTTTGGTGTTCCGAGGTTCCATGGCGGTGTATCAAAGAATGGTTCTCTTCACATCCCTGTGGTTCCCTTTCAGTCTGGAGACTTGTATCTCTCTTCGGCTCTGGGAAATCTTTATCTGTGATAATTGCACCCCTTCCACTTTTTCTGTTCTCTCTTTCTGGAACACCACCCATTAGATGCTGAACCTCTTGGACTGATTCTCCGTTTTCAGTCTTTTTTAATCATTTCAGTCTGTATCTTTTTTGGTCTATATTCTGGGAAATTCCCTTTAGTTTTACTCCCCAACCATTCTATTGGATGCTTATTTTGGCAATCATATTTTTAATTTAAAAGAGGAATTCCTTGTTCTTTTTTGTTGTCCTTTCTTCAAAGCACTGTCTTCCCATTCTATGAATATAATATGTGACTTTGATTTTCTTCAGATACTACTAGTCACAAGTTTACAGATTATATATGTTCAATTTCCTGAGTTAGCTTATTTCTTAAAGAAGACTTTTTCTATTTTTTACATGATCTTAGCCTAAAGACCAAGAAGCATTTTTTTTTCATATTTTTAACCATATCTTTGTTTATTTCTTTCATGCTGCTGGTTTTCTTCATATGTATAGTGATCCTCAATTGCTTTAAAGTAAAAGCTCGGTCGATTTGTCCAGGTAGCAGATGTGAGTTGACTTTGTTGTTATTACATACAGATATCTTTGCCTACTGGGTCTCTCCTGTGAAAAAGAAGTTGAGTTGAGTATGTTGCAGAGATGAGCAGGAAGAGGGGCAGCCTTTAGGCCAACAGCCTTTAAATCCTAGAACTAAAAGAGCTTTATTCTGGGATGCCAGCTCACACCTTAGCAGCCTGAAATCTTCCAGGGGAATCACTGAGTTTTTATTTTTGTTTTTGTTTTTTCTTTCTCAAGTGGGAAAGAAAAATCCTCTCTATTTAGTTAGGAAAACAGATACCTGAATGTCTCTACACTGTGTTTGTGGGAAGGGATGGAGAACTGGTCTCACCCCACAGCTCTCCCTGCTCCCCATGTATTTACTTTGGTCTGCAGCTTCTTGGCTCCATGTACTCCATCAACATGCTTCTATCTGCATTTAATCTTTCAGTGTTTTTGTTTTTGTTTTTGTTTTTTAACTCTCCTTTGCTGGTGATCCTTATATTTCCATTTTTGTTAAGAAGATTTTTTTCTTTTAACAGTATTTAGTATTTATATAATTTTGTTAAAGTCTCAGGGAAGAGGAAAGACAAAAATATATACGTGTGTTCTCAGAACACCATCGTGAGGCAGGCATGCTCATGACATTTTTTTTCCCCTCTGCTAGCTCTTTCCTGTGGGCTTCCTGAGGCTCCCAAGAATGGAATGGTTTTTGGTAAAGAGTACACAGTGGGGACCAAGGCTGTGTACAGCTGCAGCGAAGGCTACCACCTCCAGGCAGGCGCTGAGGCCACAGCAGAGTGTCTGGAGACAGGACTGTGGAACAACCACAACACGCCCCCTCAGTGTGTCCGTGAGTCCTTGGGCAGCAGAGGTGGATGTAAGGAGGGTTTGGGCCAGAAACTGAAAAGATTTCTACAAAAAAAGTGAGCTAAAAACTCAGTAATGGGAAAAAAACATGTACATGGAGGTTGGGAATTCAGGAAGCAGGGACAGATGGATAATGTCATCTACCAACTTAGGTTCCCATTTGAAATTAGTCTCAAAGCAGTGATATCTTGAGATGTTTCCATAAATCATTACAGAACTTAGGAATGGTCTGGTCCACTTGTTTTTAGATGGAAAAACTATTAGAACATTAGCGCAAATGTCCTTTGATCACAGAACTCTAAAATGACATAAGTATAGTTCAACTGTAAGGTCAAAGTCACAAACTGACAGGTTAATGGGCCACATCCAGTCCGAAGATATTGGGTTTTGTGTTTTTCTATTCATTTGTTTTGTTTCTTTGGCCCGTAGTGTGCTTTATAAAATTTTGAATTGCTTCCCAACATTAAATTCAGGAAATTTTACATAAAAATCCACATTCCTAGCTTCCCTTGAAAAATGAAGATCTGACCAGATAGAACAGGTCATATCCAACAACCAGCATTGACCGAGTCCCACCTCCCCCTTTTTTTGCATGGGGGCAGACCTGCCCATCCTAGTTTGCCACATCCCCCTAGTTTGCCTGGGGATTGAAGACTCTTGCATTCATCATTACTGCATTACATTCTCCTGGTCCCCAGCTCTGGACTCTTGCCAGTGTCTCCCATAATTAATTAATCCTCCTCACTGCTCCTTGTCTCCCTAGCTGTGACCTGTCCCGATGTCAGCAGCATTGGCGTGGAACACGGCCGATGGAGGCTCATCTTTGAGACACAGTACCAGTTTCAGGCCCAGCTGATGCTCATCTGTGACCCTGGCTACTACTACACTGGTCAAAGGGTCATCCGCTGTCAAGCCAATGGCAAATGGAGTCTTGGGAACTCTATGCCCACCTGCCAAAGTAAGCCCAGGAGGAGAGGGTGGGCAGCTTTGGCACAGTGCCTCCTACCTGAACTGGGGAGGAGGGGAAGGTGGGGATGCAGTGTACCTCTTTTTGAACACTCACCTAATTCAGGTGGGGAGGTGCCTACTCCTTTAAGGAAGTTCTTAATATTTCGTCATCTTATTAAAAAGCAGTTTTGAGGTGGTTCCATAGAGTAGTGATTAGCATGTCTACTTTACATACATAAGGTCCTGGGTTCGATCCCCAGTGGAGCCACGGTCCATACCCCAAACGCGCCAGGCCCCCTGGGTGTGCCAGGCCGTGGATGTGCCAGGCCCCAGGTATGCACCGCGAGCACATAGGAGGAGATTCCTTGCCTTCAGAGATCCAATTCTTAAGGAGAGATGGAAGTTGGGGAAGGAAATTTTTTTAAAAAGCACCTTTGTCCAGGTGATCATTCGCTAATTCATTTATTCAATATTCATGTCAAGTATTGTAGAGATATGAAGATAAAAGGTTGTGGTTCCTGCCCACAAGGAGTTTATAGTCTACTGGAGAGGCAGACAAATAAGGATGCAGCGATAATGTGGTGTGATAAGACCTATAATGGAAGCGTATGTAGGAGGAGTGGGTATAGCACAAGGGACAGGCCGCCTCAGTGTGTCTGCCTCTTCTTCATTGTAAATTGTTTTTCTTTGGTTCAAGATAGTTTCAAAGTTCAGGGTCCCTGGGAAGCAACTCTGAGACAGAGGTTTATTAGGGGAGTGCTCCTGGGATCATCACCTGTGGAAAGGGAGGGGAGGGGAGGGCAGGGCAGGGCAGGGCAGGGGAGGGGAGGGCAGGGCAGGGCAGGGCAGGGCAGGGCAGGGCAGGGCAGGGAAGGGAAGGGAAGGGAAGGGAAGGGAAGATGGAGAAGTTGAGTTCTAATGCAGTATCAGTGAAGGTCTTGGCCAACCCCACAGGGAGCTCAGAAGCCAGGGTGACACTTCAGAATTGTCACAAGTTGAGGAGAGGGGCCTTTATACCTCCATACTAACCAGACATTGGGTGCAGGCTGCCCCAGGAAGAGCACATGACCTTAGAAGGGAGGACTCATAAATCGAGGCAATCTGAAGGAGGCTAGCAGATGAGGAAATAAGTTCTTCAGTCCTAAATAGGGATCTGAGTGGCTCACCACAGCATCCACTACAATAGGAAATACTCACATTTACCTTAATCAGTAAGGATGTGATAGAGGAAATAAGTGTCTGCAAAGGTGTAGAAGGAGACAGCTTGTCAGTGAGCCATGGAAAGTTTGAGACTGGGTGGCTGGATGGGAGAAGGATTGATGCCTTCCTAATGGGGCACTGGTGTCTTATGCATCCAAGTGCAGACGCTACGGTGGAATATAACCATGTTTGTGGCAGAGTAGAAGTCACAAGCGTGTAACAGCTTATTACAGCGAAGGCATGCACATTACAGTGCAACCTTGGCCATAGCGCCTCACCCATACGTCAGTGGCTATCTGCAGCGCTCTGTTGAGAAGGAACGTGAGGCTGCTGCTGGGCTCAGCAGAAAGGACCAGGATGTCGATTCGCAGTGTCTGCCCTGAACACCACGGAGCATACCTCAGAATTTCCATCTCTCCAGTATGGTCATTCCTAACCAGGGTGTGTACCTAAACCACCCGAGTTTTTTAAAAACGCCCCTGCTTGGACCAGAGATTTTGAGTCACAGGTCCAGAGGGGAATCTGGACAGTTTAAAAGCCCCTCAGGTGCTTCTGGCAACACCTCCAGTTGAGAATCACTCCCCCAGTGTAACATCACACACGTCACTGTCATGACTCATACTCTGGTTGAGTCTCAGGAGAGTAAGATGAAGCAGGTTTTATTTTTGTCATTATTCTTGCTGATCAAGAGCAACATGTGTCCCCTCACTTGGGGCTGGCTTACTGAGGATTTTGTGATCTTTTAGTCATTTCCTGTGGAGAGCTCCCCATCCCTCCCAATGGGCACCGCATCGGAACATTGTCCGTGTATGGGGCAACGGCCATCTTCTCCTGCAATTCTGGATACACACTCGTGGGCTCCAGGGTGCGGGAGTGCATGGCCAATGGGCTCTGGAGTGGCTCTGAAGTCCGCTGCCTCGGTACGTGACTCCCCAGGCCTTTCCTGCCGGTTTTTTCCTTCTCGGGACAGGTTTGATCTTTCCAAAGCTGGATCCCAGTCTCAGAACAATATCATCTTACCACTTTCATAAAATGCTTAATCCAAACACCAGCTGTTGGGCATCTACCTACCATAACGACCCTCCCCTAACTTCTCTTGGGCACCCAAAAGAATGAGAATAACTTAAAGTTTGATGAGACAAACCTTTGAGGAGTTCTCATTCTGATCAACGAAACACTTTCTCACGGGCCTTTGTGTCATGGGAGAAGCCCCAGTCCCCACCTTCAAGGCAACGCACAGCTAAAATATCTTTTATATTACATATTAGTGAATTTTACAGATATAATATTTTATATATAATATAATATAGACTTATAATATAGAAATATATTTTGTCACTTATTCTATACATCATATATATGCGAGTGTGTGTATATGTGTGTGCGTATAAAATAAGCTATAACAAATTCTTTAAAAAAAAAAACAGTTTACAAAGAACAAAGTTATAGTTATAATTTCTCCCATGGCTAATCCATCCCCTGCCTAAACCTTAGACTCTAAGTTTCTCTCTCCTCTCACTCCTTTCTGAGACCTTTCAAGTCCAAAGGAGGGTCCCCAGTACACAGACGTAATAGCATAAATCGGGTGGTCTGTACCAGGGTGAACACTGCTCCCCTCCCACTGTCTCAGGCCCCCGTTGAGTTATTTCCACACAGAGCCAAAAGATGCTAGTAGAAATGCTAGGCACACACTCTGCCCAAACCCCATTTAATAAAAATCACTCGCCTAGCTTTACGTTGTGTATGTGCCTTGCATTCAGCCAGACCACCTGTTTTGCATGGTGATTTTCAACACAGCTATGCTTCAGCGGCATTGATGGAGACCGTGGTGCCCTCCATGCCCTACGTGCTCAGTAAAGACTAGTCGATGAGACAAAGGAGAGAGAAGCGGGGCACCTTTGTATAGACATAGAAACTCAGAGATGAATGGGTACTTGGGATGCAACTTTGGGGTTGTCAAGTCTTCAACACGACTTCTGCCATGTCTAGGATTCCTAAAGTCACTCCTGGATTGCTACTCTCAGGGGGAGGTGGGAAAACAATGAGCGCTTTGGTACTTGATCCTTTTCCCCTCCATCCCTGTCTCCCCCAACCCTGACCAAGCCCCACTTCCATTTTCTGTAAACTCCTTTCATTTGCCCTCTTTCCCTGTCCTCCACCAAGCCGGACACTGCGGGACCCCTGAGCCCATCGTAAATGGACTCATCAACGGAGAGAACTACAACTACCGGGGCAGTGTGGTGTACCAGTGCAGCGCCGGCTTCCGGCTCATCGGCATGTCTGTGCGCATCTGCCAGCAGGATCACCACTGGTCGGGCAAGACCCCTTTCTGTGTGCGTAAGTATGTTATCCACTCTCCCTAGCCACGGGCTCAGATTCAACATGGACTTTCTCCCTTGTTCTCTTGATTAGGTTAGCTAGAGGTTTTTGTATGTTTTGTTAATTTTTTTCCAAAGATGCGATCATCACATCTATTGCTTTTCATTTTCTGCATATCACTAATTATTGCCTTCACCTTTATTATTTCCTTTCTTGTTACGTCTTTTGGTTAACATTTTATTCATTTTCTAGCTTTCGACTTGGGAATTTAATTCATTTATTTTCTTTCCTTCATTTTTATCGATTGTTATGGATCTAAGTGTTCAAGGCTGTAAAATTTCTTCTGATCGCTGCTCTAATTATATCCTATAGATTACAATAAAATTTTATTGTTAGAAATTCTGTAACTTTGCTGTTAATTTCCTTTTCACCTAGAACTTTTTGAATAGAGGGTTTTTTTTAAAAAATTCTAGATGGAAGGACCTTTTTAATTTTTCTTTTTTTATTTATTTCTAACTTTATTGCATTGTATATCATATTTCTACTTTGTAGAATTTACCGAGTCTTTGTGGCATAATATTTGATCTATTATAAGTGTTTCATACGCATTTAAGAAAAAAAGAGTTTTAAGGTATAAAGATCTATATATGGTGATAAGATGTGCCTTCTTGATTATGTTGTTTCTGTCTTGTGTACACATTTATTATTTTGTCCACTTGACCTGTTTTGTTTCGAGAGGTATTTTTTAAAGTTTTCTGTTATTAGTGTCCTTCCATCTATTTCCCCCTGCATATCCTGTAGTTTCTGCTACTTAAAGGTAATTGTTGTGTTCTTTGGTTCATAAATATTCATAACTATTATATCTTTATTGCATTTGTGGTTTTAGCCCTTTAAAATGTCTTCTTTGTCTTTTTAAGTATTTTTTTAGCATGAATTATACTGTGCCCGATATTAGGCTTTCAATTCTTACTTTCATCCTCAACAACATCATAAATAACATTTTATACTTATAAAATTTTAATGCTATTACCTTCTGTTTCCTTATTTAACCTTTTATTATTATATCGTTTATCAATTTTTTTCAGTTTTTAGTAGTATTCTTTGACTTTCACCTACTACGACGGTCAGGGAGCCTATTCTGCTTCCCCTGCTCCTTTCTCTTCCCGCTTTTAGTTGTATTACTTCTACTTTGTCAGAACATAAAATGTTCATTATAAGGTTTATATAATGTTATTCTGCCCTTTCCTCTACCTTTATTATAATCCTGGATCTATAATTAAATATGTTAAAAGTTTACCAGTGCTGCTGAAGTTTTCCCAGTTTTCTCTTAGTGGGGTCAAGTTCAGTCTCTAGTAGATTTCTTTAGTGCCTCCTTTGCATAATGTTCCCCAGTTCTTGCAAGTTTATAACTGTTTTTCTGAACTTTAAAACTTGAAGGACAGCTGGATTGAATATAAAATCCTTGGTCACTATTTCCTCGATTTCTTAAAAACGCTCCTCCATCATTATTTTGCATTGCATGTTACTCTTAAGAATGCAAATAGTAGTTTAATGCTGTTGTTCTTATAAGTTATTTGGAGGCTTTTCCCCAGGCCCTGATGATTATTTTCCTTTATCCTTGAAGTCTAATATTTCTACAAGAGTATGCCTGAGTTGACTGTTCCGAGGCAATTTCCCCAGATATACTATGGACTTTTGAATATGTAGATTCAAGTCTTCTTTCATTTCTGAAACATTTTCTTGGATTATAGCTTTAAACAGTAATTGAAGCCCACTGTTTTGTTTTCCTTCTAAATCAACTCCAATTATGTGTACGTTGAATCTTTTTTTCCTGTCTTCTATTTTAGCCTCTTTCTCTCTGATCATTTTTACTTTTATCTCCTTTTAATTCCATTGGTTGTTTGCTGCCTTTCTTTAACACCTCTTAGTAAATTACCATTCTAAGGATAATTTTTCATAACTCCAAATGCTTATTTGTGAATATTTAATTCAGTTCAGAGTGTTATTATCATTTTCTTATACTTCATGTGTTTTGTTTTGATGAGTTTTTTTTCAGCTAAGATGCTTTGATCCCTTCCTATTTTCTTCTTATCATAGCTTTATCTAGATTTAGGCTAATGTTTTCTATTCATTTTGTGGCTTTAGGGTGGTTTACAAGAGCACCCTCTTCTGTCCATGTAAGGAAGCAAAATTGTTTTGTTTTGTTTTCTAATAGAAAGCTTTCTTGTGTGTGGAAGGGAGAGTTGTGTGTCCTCCATTTTGTTTATTTCTCTTTTGTTTTGTAGAACCCTAAATTTTTCCCCTTTTGCTTCTTTTTCCCTTTGTTACCCAATCTCCAGAGGATATCTCTTCTCTGTCTCCCTCCCTCCCTTCCTTTCTCCACCCCTTCTTACCTTCATTTGTTTACCTTTCATCCTGACACATTGGAATCCTTTTTCAATATGTTCACATTTAAGATAAATGTTCTTTTTCTAGCAGTGGTTTTAGATCAATATTTGGCCCTTCCCCTGCTTCTCTCTCTCTTTCCATGAAGTCTTGCTCCCCACAAAGACTTGCATCAGAAGCATGAGAAATTGTTCTGCTTGGGTTTAGTGTTTATTTTTCTCCTTACACATAATTTAAAGTTTATAGCATTCTCTGTCTTTTAGTTATGCTGCAGGCCTGGGCTTTCTACAGTTTTATTTGTTCTTCTTGTTAATCTGCATTTTCTGGATTTAGATGACCACCATTATTCTCAGCCGCCTGAAAGTAATTTGGAAAATTCTTCACTTTTTAATGTTCCCCAAAGTAAGCCTTTTAGTGAAGTGCAGGGTTTTGTTCTTAATTTTTGTAAGGCCAGTTTTGTTTTTAATTCTTCTTCTTTGTTTGCTTTTTCATATATGAGATGGAACAGTAAAGTAATAAGACTCAGTAAACAATGCATGAAAATTAGTCTTAATATCTTCTAAAGTATTAAGTTTACAGAAAGCAACACACCCATCTGTATTCAGTTTCTCTTCCAGATGTGTATAAACAAAATATATTTGGTTTCATCCAGGAGACAAAATTCAAAGGCCTTCAGGAAATTGGCACAGAATGTGTGTGAAGAGATTGGGTTATAAGTAATATGGAATGTTGGAGTCTAGAATTAAACAGAGAATGTCTTATTGACCTAAATATATTTTAAACCTGGGCCATACTGAAAGGCTGTATAGTAAAGTAGTTAGACACCACTTGGACCCCGGACCTAGATTGCCTGGGTTCAGATCCTATATGTACCACTATATAACATACTGCTATATGACAAAATGACTTAGTTGATCTCACTAGTTCTCAGTTTTCTCATCTATAAAACACAGGTACCTCAGAGGGTATTACAAGGATTAAATAAATTAAAACGACATCTAAAATGGTCAGAACAATGCCTGACACAGGTGTTAAGCAGATGCTGCTGCTATTATTGTTGTTGTGATGATGGTGGCGATGACGTCACCACCCTGTCATATCACAGAATCCAGGATCTCTTATACCGAGCCCTATTCTCTCCTAAAGAACAGAAATTTGGGAATAATCTAGAGAAGGAAAGCAAGAGTAAAAGAACAAATATTTAGAAGTGATTAATCTGTGGTAGGCACTGTTAGCTGTCATCAAATATAAATTCAAGGTTTTCAATATCAACCACTATCAAAACTTTCCAGCAATCCTTCTTTAGTTATCTCTCCTGCCTATTCCCACACAACTTTCACAATTTCGCTTCTTTTCTAAAGACCTATAATCCATCTCCCCTACTTATATTCTCAGCAAAGAGCTAAAGCAAACAGCTAAGATTACCTAGAATCAGAGAAACTGGGTTCAAACTTAGATGAGCCACTTAGAAACTGTGTCCCTTGAACCAGTCTCCTGACTCCTCTGAAATTCGGTTTTCCATGAAGATAATGATGGTGCCTACCTCACAGAGTTGTAGGGATTAAATAAAATAATGCATATAAACCCCAATAATTATTAGCCAATTATATAATCTCACTTTCTATTTTGCAGAGATAATAGAGACCATCAGACAATAACTCCTTTAACTTCCTGCTTCCCCACCCACATTCCTGTCCTCATCTGTATTCATCCTTGCCCCTTTTTTTCCCACCTCTATAGAAGAGTCTCTCTCCAAGCCCAAAGTTTTGCCTTCCACTGAGTCTCTGGATCTCCTTCTCTCCTGCCTCTTTAGTGAGCTTAGTCTGTTTTTAACTCTCTCCTCTGTACTACTGACTTTCCCTGTCTATTAATTTCCCTCAGCCTATAAGACCATATTCAATAAACATTTCCTTAGCATCTACAATGTACCAGGCACTGTATTAGGTGTCATGGATAAAGATGAATTGAATGTGTCATAGTCTCTGCCCCCAGGAAATGTGGATATAGTGATTCATGTGCTCAAGCTCTAGTTAAGGAATCCTCATAAGGATTCCTATTTTCCTTCCTCTTGATGGTTCTCCTTGTTCCCTTTTCAGCCTCGGTCAGTCAGGGTCCTCCAGGGAAACAGACCTATCTGGGTGTCTGACATTTCTTGAGACTCTCCCTACGGCTTCTGTGACACTCCTACCTTCTGTTGAGCTTTGTTTATCTACTTTGCTGACCACCCCTCAGTTTCCTTTACAGATGTTTTGGTGGATCTGCCCTTCAAAAGGTTGTTATTCCCAAAGGTTTTACTACCCAGAGCTCTTCTCTCACCATATACAAGTGGTTTTTAATCTTGAGGAGGAGGTCGTGACCCTTTGTGAATCTGATGAGAGCACTGGATCCTTTTTCAAGCTGATGGCATACACCCAATATTTTGCATAGAATCTGAGCGAGTTCACAGACCCTATGAGCTTATCTCCACTCTCCCACCATCTCATTGACCTGGCAAAGTCCTACCCACCCTTGAGATTCAGCTCAGATGGCAACTCCCTCTGGGAGCCCCTCTTAACCCTCTCTCTCCCCAGTGGAGGGTAGATGCCCCTCCTCTGTACTGGTTCTATCCCAGCATCAGTCCCCTCTATCGAAGCAGTCTACTGTCAGGGGAGCTCCCTGAGGTCAAGAATCATATCGTATTCCTCCTTATAATTTATCAGTGCATAGCAGAGTGCCTAGCACAAAGAAAGCACTCAGTAATAGTTAATGAAAAGTAAACATATGAATCTATTTCGAAGCAACACTGTTAATGCATATTGAAATCCTTACTTTATAGATATAGAAACTGAGGCTCAGAGTGAATCTTCCAAAGTCAGGAAAGGGCAGAGTTGTAAATTCTGGTCTGCTGCCCCCTGTAGCCCATTCTCATCCTACCACTCCAAGCTGTCTTGAACCCCTGTAGTCAGTCCACTAGTAGCGTATCTCCCACTCTGCTCAGCTCTCTCCTCTTGAATCAGGAATGCTACTGTCAAGATTTACAAAAAAAAAAAAAAAAAAAAAAACCTGTCCCTAAAAGATACCAGAGTTGGCCACAACAAAAACTGGATCCTGTATGCTCTCGTTCTCCCATCCCCATCCACACCCTTTGGGCTTGGGGCGGGGTCCTCACAGATCCAAACTGGGATAAGAAAGCATTCCTCATGGTCCTCGGCCTCTCACAGCTAACCAAGGGAGAGGCCTGGCAAAAGCAACAAGTGAATTCAATCCAAAGTGACTGGAACCAGGCGGGTTCTAAATAGAACTGAGGACTGGGGAGCAAAGCAGAAGCCCAGGCTTGCATCCATCTATGCACTCACTCACCGATTCGTTCGTTCACTCGGCAAACATTTATCAAGCTCATTCTTCTCAAATTGCACAGATAGGCCATTGCAGGTTACTGGGGCAGAGTAAGTAAAAGAGCCCAGAGGAAGGCCAGGAATTACACCAGTTGAATTCCCTTCACATGGAAGGAATGGAAGGGGAGGAGTAGTGCTCTCCTGACAACTCTGGTTCCCTGGTGTTGGTCTGGCAGGGTGACCAGTCCCTTTGTTCAGGCTTGATTAGTATGGACTCTGGCTCTACCAAGATTGGCCGAGGAACTAGGATGAGTCTGAATCAGCCGAGGAGTAGTCATCAGTATATCTAGCAATGAAGCCTGAAGGTGGGGAGGCACGAGGATCAGCAGCAGGAAAGGAGGCAGGACTGAGTACCCGGATAACAGAGAATTACAATCCAGGTCTACTGCCCTATGGGGAGTCATAGAAGGATTTTTCTTCAAGCTATGGACATGCCTTCAAAGAAGAAGGAATGTCCCCATGATGATTTCAGGGAATAAAGATTTTGTAGCAGAAGAGATGAACGTTAGACTTATGGCTGACCTTCACTTGATAGGCATGCCAAGTGAGAAGAGGATGAATTTGGAATAACGAGAAGGCTTACCTATCTCCTGTTTTGGTTACAGCAATTACCTGTGGACACCCAGGCAACCCAATCAACGGCCTCACTCAGGGCAACCAGTTTAATCTCAACGATGTGGTCAAGTTTGTTTGCAACCCTGGCTATGTGTCTGAGGGGGCTCCTAGGTCCCAGTGCCTGGCCAGCGGGCAGTGGAGCGACTTACTGCCCACATGCAGAAGTGAGTCACCCATCTTCTCCCCCTCTACCCGCAGTACCTCAGCCATCTGTGGTTAGTAACCCATGAGCAGAAGCCAGTGGATTTAGTCCTGGTGTTATTTTGACTCTGAGAAGACTTAGGGCAGAGAAGCATCATAAATGGGGACTTTCTCAACCCCTAGGCAGAGCCATATAAAATTTCATCATTGGTTGCATAAAGAAAGCAAATGAAGTTTCGTATTTCAAAATAGAAGTCAAAAACCATCTTGTTTCCATAGCATAGAACCAATAATTCATCGTTATCATGTAGAGCCCTATTCTTGATGACAGGAAAAAACCATACGGGTTCAAATGAAAAATAAAAAGTAGCATCTAGGGTTTGGGATGAAGGAGGAGGGAAGAGAAAAAAACAAGGGCTCAAGAGGCAGACTTTGTGTAGAGGTTATTCCAGCCCCATTTGCACTATTTGGGAAATAACTCCTAAAGCTTTTGAAGGCTGTTCACAGCATTAAGGACAAACGGAGCTGTCTGCCTCTTACCAAGAATGTCCAGGCAGGCTCGATGACATTTGAGTGGAGAGTCAGAGTGGGCTGAACACAAGCAAGTCATGCCCTGATCTGGAGGTTGATCAAGTCTTCATTGCTGTAAGGGCTGAGATTCCCTGGAACTATGAATCCTCCTTACAGTATCTGGGGGTACATGGTAATTGGCTGTGCAATGTGTCGCAAGTCATTTGTAACTGATATTAAAGGATCAAATTTTCAAATTATTTTTTAAGTAAATCAAGATACATTTATAACTAACCCTAAAATAACAACTGTCTCTTAACATTTCAAGATGCCATTTTGCATTAGAGAAGGTTCCAGAAAACATAGGGAAAACTGCCGTGACCTTGTGTTGTGCCTTCTTTTGATGGTCTTTTCGGGCAGGAAAGAATTGAGAACTGCTGCTTTTGGGGTGTTATTCCATGTCTCCTCTCCTCAAGAACTGTGCTTCATTTCCCCAACACAAGATGCAAATTCTTCTGTAACTCTGCCGCCTACCCCGCAACCAGCCCCTCTTGAGCAGAGCTAACATGCTCGAGAGCTGGTCTCGAAATCAGAGTGTTGTGGTGAAATCCTCAGAAACCATGGCCTCCAGTCCCGCTCCCCACCAGCCCAGTCTCTGCCTGGACAGAGTGACCTGCCTAAAGTGCAAATACGATCAAGTCACTCTCTGTTTATGCCTTTCCACACATCCCACTGCCCTTATGAGAACAGTATTCTCCTCCACTTGGTTACAGGGTCCAAGAGACCTGGCCTGGCCTCCTGTCCAGCCTGATTCTTCTTCACTTCCTCTTCCTCCAGCTAAAGCTCTGCATTGGGTCCCATCCACACTGAACCTCACCCATTTCCTCACACATGCCCTGTGTCCACACACCCCTGGGGCACTTCACCCCAGTTTCCTCAAATGCATTCTTCTCTATCCCCCTCACCACCCACTCTTTATCTGGGCGACTTAAACCCAGTCATCAGGAGCCAGCTTATAGCCTGCCTGAGTTTCCACTTGTTTTAGTCCATGTCTTCTCATGGGCCACCTACTTGGAAGACCAGCCCTAACCAGCACCCTGCACTGGTCTAGGTGCTCTGCTTTGTGCTTCCAGAACATTCTCTGCTGCCCCTACCAGAGCATTTATTTAACAGGATAATTGCTTGTTTTTCCTTTTCTCTCTAAACCAGCAGTTCTCTATTGGGGACAATTTTACCCATACCCCTGCGCCAATGGGGGACAGAGGTCTAAAAACATTTTGGGTTGTCACACTTCAGGGTTTCTGTTGACATCTAGTGGGTAGAAGCCAGGGATGCTGTTCAACATCGTGCAGTGCACAGGACCGGCCCAATAACAAAGATTTATCAGCCCAAAATGTCCACAGTGCTAAGGTAGAGAAACCCCACTATAGACTTTAAGTTCTGTAGTATACTTACTGCCCAGCACAATGCTTGGCACTCAGTATAGCCCAATAAATACTGTGCATGACTAAATGCCACTAACCTGTTTCATGACACCAACCTCTCTGAGCCTCAGAGAGGCTCATCAAAGGTAAAATACCTTTCACCTTAAAAGCTTATCAAAGATTTTAAAAGCCTGCCCTGATGCATATGACATTCAGGCAAGTTAATGGATATGTAAGTGTTTTGAAAGCAGAAGTACCCAACATGAGTTATGAATGATATTGTCATTATTCTAAAATCACACTCTTATTTTGAGTTAAGCTGCTTTGGAAACACTTCAACATTTAAAAGTCAAATTTATTCCCCAGGATATTAATCTTTCCCTGAAATACTCATAAAAGTGATTAAAACAGTTTCCAAAAGAGCACAACCCCTGGTCAAGTCAGATCAGATGCATCGGTTTTACAAAAGATGAGCTTTGCTGCAGGAGACACAGTGTACCAGGGATCAGAAGCACTGAGCGAGGCATTCATGCCCTCAAGAGACTCAAGTATTCAAATAAATCACTATCTGGGTGGATGCAGTCTGCAATAGAGGTGTGTGCGAGGAGGCACTAAGGAGGAAAAGGTTCACTAGTCTGGGAGGAGGTGGGAAGGCTTCTCAATGGAGAAGATGTCTCGCTGGGCATGCAAGGATGAGTGAGTCCCTTAAACAAGTGATCAGGGTTGGGAGGGAGAAGTACCAGCCTCAGGACCAGGCAGGATCTGCTCCAGGTCACCTCTTATGGTCTAGAAATTTTGCCGTACTGGGGAATATATGCCCATTCAGGCATCTGAATTCTCATTTGAAAACATATGAATATCTTCACATCCAGGTGTCTGCATCTAATTGTCCCATTCCATTGCAGTCATCAACTGCACAGATCCTGGGCACCAAGAAAACAGCGTTCGTCAGGTCCACGCCAGCGGCCCACACGGTTTCAGTTACGGCACCACTGTGTCTTACCAGTGCAACCACGGCTTCTACCTCCTGGGCACCCCAGTGCTCAGCTGCCAGGGAGATGGCACGTGGGACCGTCCCCGCCCCCAGTGTCTCCGTAAGTAGATGTCATCTACCATCTACTCAAAATGATTGCCTGTGCAGGCTGATGGGATGGTTCATGTCAAAGGACTGTCCTCCCCTCTGTGGGGCGTGTGTGTGTGTGTGTGTGTGTGTGTGTGTGTGTGTGTGTGTGTTAACTCACAATGATGGTCACTCTGGCTGCTTGTCAGATGTCAGAACCCTCCTTGGGCCCCAGCTGCATTAGTTACCATACCAGTTCACATGCTCTTTCTTCCTGCTTGGAGGCCTATCCCCTGCCTCTCGAGGACTGCCACCAACCTCTTCAGCCTTCTGGGCTCCCTGCTTCAGAACTGGCTGCCTGGCATGATATTGTCTCCCATTTTATTCCATCTTTGCTTTTCCAGAAAGACAGCACATGAACCCCTATCCTTTGAAGGATTAAAGCAGAAATGCCACTTTCTCTTGAGGCAGACAGACCTGGATCTGAATTCTGGCTTCGCCACTGACAAGCTATGTGGTCTGAGAGAAGTCCATCAACCTCTCAGAGCCTCTGTTTCTTTGTGTATAAAAACGATGCTCATACCTAGTCCATAGGGTATTAGAGGGTTAAATGAAATAATCCATAAAAGTTCCCAGTGTAGTATCTAGTAGTCAATAAACAACAACTTATTTAATGATTATTAGGAAAAAATATGAGGACAACATGTGAAGGGAAAAGAAACGGAGAGGGGCGGTGATTAGACCGCTGCCTTCTGGTTGCTAGCCTCATACATCCTTATGAGAAAATCAGTCCCTTGATCTCTTGCTCTCTCCTCTTGCTCCTAAAGTTGAACCCTGTGATTACTCTCTCCCCCATCTTCCTAGTAGTACAGGTGAAGATGCATTCCAGAGCAGTTAACGGGTGTTGGTTTCTGGCCACACAGCAGTCCGCTTATTGTAGACGAATGATACACACTGTGTCATATCCCCACGCACTCAGTCTGCATGACTCCACCTCCTCATGTCCTGTGCCTCTGCATACGAGAGGAGACTGGGGCAGCTCCTCACCACCCAAACTCCCCTTGTTGGAGGACCCCACCCTGGCCATCCAGCCCCATTTATGACCGACAGACTCAGAGGGCTTGGAAATGGACCGCCGACCGCGTATAGCGATCCCAGCTGAGATTCAGGGCGCGTGCAGGTTCAGATTGTATCTTTTGGTAAAACAAAGCTTTCATTATAGTAAAGTTACTCGATCTGTATTAATTTCTTTGCCCTAAAGTTTATTTTATCCAATGTTAATGTTGATACTGAAGTAATTAATTAATATATAATTATATTAATATAATTTATAACCAGCTTCCTTTGAAAGATTTAACCATTTGCATATTTTTTAATGGAATATAATTCACATACCATAAAATCTACTCTTACAAAGTCTATAATTCAGTGGTATTAACATTCACAAAGTTGTGCAGTTATCACCACTATCTAATTCTAGAGCATTTTCATCACTCCAAAAGGAAATCCTTGAGCACTCACTTCCCGTTCCCCACCATCCTGTCCCCTAGTAATCATTAATCTACTTTCTGTCTATGGATTTGCCTATTCTGGACACTTTACATAAATGGAATTAAATATGTGACCTTTTGTGACTGGGTTCTTTTGTTTAGCATAAGGTTTTCAAAGTTCATCCATGTGATCGCATGTATCAGTACTTCATTCCATTTTATGGCCAAATACTATTCCATTGTATGAATATACTACGTTTTATTATCCACGTCTCAGTTGATAGACGTTTGAGTAGTTTCTACTTTTTGGCTATTGTGAATAATACTGCTATGAACACTTATGTGACCATATGCTTTCAGTTCTCTTGGATCTATACCTAGGAGTAGAATTGCTGAGTCATGTGGTAACTTTACGTTTAACTTTATGAGATGAACTGTTTTCCAAAGTGGCTGCACTATTTCGCATTCTCGCCAGCAGCATATGAGGGTTCCAATTTCTCCACTCCTCACTTACACTCGTTATTGTCCATCTTTTACATCACAGCCATTCTAGTGGATACGAAGTGGTATCGCATTATGGTTTGATTTCCATTTCCCTAATGGCTTATGCTGTGAGCATCTTTTTATGTTTTTCTTGGCCATTCGTATCTCTTCTCTAGAGAACTGTCTATTCAAGTTTTTGCCCATTTTTAATTGAGTTGTTTGTCTTTGTATTACTGAGTTTTAACAGTTCTTTATATATATTCTGGATACTATATTCAAATACATGATTTGCAAATGTTTTCTTCCATTCTGTGGATTATCGTTTCACTTTCCGGATAATGTCCTTTGATGCATGAAAGGTTTTCATTTTCATGAAGTCTAATTTATCTGTTTTTTTCTTTTGTTGCTTATGCTTTTGGTGGAATAATTAAGCAATCATTGCCTAATCCAGTGTCACATCATGATCCAAGATAATGTAATCTATGGACAGGCATATTTTTACTTCTTTTCCAACCTGGATGTCTTTTACTTCTTTTTCTTACTTATTTGCCCTAGCTAGAACTTCCAGTACAATGTTGAAAGAAGTAACAAGCACAGATATTCTATTCACGTTCCTGGTCTTTGGGGAAAAGCTTTCAGTCTTTCACCCTTAGGTGTGATGTTACCTGCTCTTCGCCCAGATCTTGCATGGCTGGCCTCTTCACATCACTCAAGTTACTGTTCAAATGTTACCTCCTCAGAGAGCTCTTCCCTGACCATCCTACTCAAAAATAGCATCTTTATCCCACCCTTGAACACCCTTTTCCCGATGTAGATTTATTTTTCTTCATAGCTCCCCTAAAATTACCTATTTATTTTCTTATTTATAGTCTCTTTTCCTACTAGAATGTAAGCTTCACAAGAACATGGACTTTACTCTCTCAAATACACAAAACAGTGCTTAGCACCTAATAGGCACTCAATAAATATGTGTCGAATAAATGACAGAACCTGGGGTCAAACTGGCTAGAAAATGGGAAGGGAAAGTGCAGTGACCTTAATGGCATTGCCCGGCCCTGGCCTGGACACTTCGGATATTCTAATCTTATCACTGGTCTCCACAGTTGCACTATGGTGTTTCAGGAGAGGGAACTTTCAGACTGAGGAAACAAGTGACAGGCAATTGTAAGATGGAATTGAGAAAGGACTATAACGGGCCCTTGTTCTGGAACCTGTGACTGATGCAAACAGTCCTGGGATGACGAGTGCCCGTTTTGTATTACGTATACTATGTGTACCACCTCTCTGCCAGAGGCATCTTGTGTTCTACGGCAGTGAGGAAATAGGGAGGAGAGATCACAAGAAGGAAGAAAGAAAAAAGAATATGACTGCATATCTACTACCTGCTGAGAAGTTTCACAAATATTATCTCTTTAACTTTTAAAATAGTTGATTTCATTGATATGGAAACCGGACCGCGGGATGGGTAGGCATTGTGTGCCGATGTCAGGTGGGTGTGGCAGCAGGAAGTTTGCTTCGATCAATACCCGAGGTTTCTCTTCCTCTCTGCCCGTCGCTACAAAAGGCCTAACGTGTGTCCCCCGATGATGATCTATCCCTGTGCGGAGTTGCTGAGATGTTTGCTCTTCCTCGCAGTGGTATCCTGTGGCCATCCGGGCTCCCCGCCCCATTCCCAGATGTCCGGGGACAACTATACCGTGGGGGCAGTTGTGCATTACAGTTGCACCGGCAAGCGGACTCTGGTGGGAAATGCCACCCGCATGTGTGGGCTGGATGGACACTGGACCGGCTCCCTGCCCCACTGTTCAGGTATGGGGCCTGGCATGGGGGTGAGGGGTCCAACTGAACACTTAACTGATGGGAGGTGGACGAGCTCCCGAGGTGCGAATGTGACAGACAGGAGGAAAGCAGACTTTTGAATGCTCACCCCATCCCTCATAAGCAGAGAGCACAGGTATCAGAGGTCCCAACTGGACTTCGGTCCAGCTTCATCCCCGTAGTCAGCTGTAGCCAAGCCTGTACAGCCGAGAGATTACAAATTAGGGAGGACATAGCTGTTCTAGCAGTTTGCGGTTCCCAGATGATCCTGTTTTCCAGAATTAAGAGTACTGCCAAAATATTGAACCTGGTATTAGTTAGGTTTCCCCAGAAAGGAGACATTCCCAAAGTGTTCGCCACGATTTAAAAGGAATATTGGCTTCCTGAGACAATCCCCAAACATATTGCTCTGTTACCACCCAGGACTTTGGCCCCTCACCCCTATAAATCTCATTAACCACCCATTTGATGAACTGGGCAGGACTAGGTATGAGCCACGGGGACTCCCTCAACCTGGACTAGAGGAAGGCCAGATTTCTGGGCTGCTAACTTCATTCTTTTTGGACTTCTGGTGGAAATGGCTTGGGGAGGATGGCATGGAGAGGACAAGGGCCATGTATATTGAGGCCTCCTGACTTGTCCACAGAGCAAGTTCCAGAAAGAAGAGACATCCCAAAGGGCAAAGGCATGCATTTCCCATCCAAATGCCCATCCATGACTACATTTGCCCCAGTATCTTCTGTGAATAATCCCTTTGATTAAAACTCTTCCCTCTAGACACTTCTCAAGGACATTGAGCAAATGGTACTGGGTTTTTATTATTATTATTATTATTATTATTATTATTATTATTTTTTAGGCGAGACAACCCTCGGTTGACCTCACAGATTGCAAGGACTTTGTCAGCTTACAATCCCTTATTTTTTTATTTTTTTATTTTTTACGCCTATAGCACATGGTCTTCCTAAGTGGTCTCCCATCTAAGTACTGACCAGGCCTGATCCTGCTTAGCTTCTGAGATCAGATGGGATCAGGCTTGTTCAGGGTAGCATGGCCATAAACAGACAAATGGTACTCTTAAAGTGTATTTGGTCTATTTGCGGGATCATTGTACTCCATGGGAAAAGGAAGCGCAAAGTAGAAGAGAAAGAGACCAGAGAGAAAGCCCTGAGCATCTCCTGCCTGTATAACCCAACCACACGTCATTCTCATGGTCCATGGCATGGAATCCAAAGTCTTTTTTCCCAAACCATGCTTTCCCTTCTTTGGAGTTGTCTTAGCAAAGGCTGGAAAATGACCTACTGGAAATATTATTGAAACAATTCTTGTCTGAAGTAGAAAACTAAGCTAGAAAACCTCCAAGACCCTTTCAACCCTGAGACAATTTTGCGACTTCCAAAATACTTGTCTTACATGTGAAAGAAGGGATTCTTGGCCACATCAAAGTTCAATAGGGCACCCTTAGAAGTAAGCTGACACCTTGGGAGCTTGAAAATGTAAGAAGAAAAGAACCTTCATGGGATATGGGCCTCACTCATTAAGGGTTAGATTGCATCCAGCTGTCTGAGCCCTGATCCTGAATATTCTGAGTAGTTCGCAGTCTCATTTCTCCTGTATATCCATCAAGGATGACAGACACTTAGGCAACGAGAATCATGGGCAGAGTTTTTCAGGGACCTCTGAGGACAAGATTAGAAGGGATTCTATAAATGCTAAGTCTGAGGAATGAATGAATCTTAAATGCCTTAGATAAGAAAATGGTAGATGAAAAGAAAAGGCAACTAGGAAGCAATGCTAATGAGTAGAATATAACTCCTCCCTTCCTGAAACGTACAGATGTCATCTTTTGCAACAGCTTCTCCTGCCAGTCCTAAGAAATGCACAGTCAGGGTTCCAAGGTCAAATTTTTGAACCTCATTCTGCATAGTCCGTGCACCTAGATGCTGCATAACGGAGTGTCCTGAGTCCTTGAATCATAAGTCCCTGGGCCATCAAGGACATGCAGAGATCTCTGGCATTTGAGACATACTTTGGGAAGTTCATTGCCCAACTCTGCCGTGTTGTCATGTTGCTGAGTTGTCATCTGCCTCAGGGTACAATATTCTGTCCCTGACTTGTATTATTGAATTAGAAGCTCCAAACACCACAGTGGGGGCCATTCTGACAGATAAGTCCCCAAGATTGGAAAGTTCCACCCTCAGCCCTATTGTACATTATTGCCGGCTTTGACTGAGGTCAGCTAGCCAGTGCAGGAGTTAGATATTCACCATTAGGCGTGCTTTCCAGGGGACCCAGTACTGCCGTTGCATGAGCCACATCATGGAAAACTTCCAAAGATAAGAAAACCTGACCAAATGTCATGGGCTCTCTTGTCCCAGATGTCTGAGTCAAAGGTTGAACAAATCTCCCTTTCTTGGTAGAGAACAGAATGGGGAACATGGTATTCTCATAGTCTGAGGTTAGACTAGAAAAGGATGTAATTCTAAAATTAAGAGGAAGAGACATAAATAGTAAATGGTGGTGTATACATGACTTAAACATTTCTTTACTCCCACAAACTGTGGGCACTCAGAGGTACCATTTGATATGGGGTCATGAGGAGATACGTTGCACATCAGTTGGAAACTTCATCTTCTCTTGCAGTTGCCATTTATTCCTTCATTTTCTTCTTCCTTTCTCACGATAATCATGCCCTAGTCTAATCCAATGATGTCCCTTACATCTCTATTAGTAGATGTGTTGGCTCCCATAGGCACCAGATCTTGTGGCTTTGTCTCCTGTCTGTACCCTGCTTCACCTCTTGGGTGGGTTTGTACAACATCGGAACCCCGGTAACTGCAGAAATGTAGCAGGAGGCAAGAGGCAAAGGAAGAATGAAATGAGAAGGTCTTAGACATTTAATCTGAAACCCACCTGTGTTGTGTCATTTGCGAAGAGGGAATCCTCAATTAAAGGATCAGGATTCAAGCCGGGCACCTGAGAAGCTGAAACTATGCTAAGGAGTTTGGATTTTATCCTATAAACAATGAGAAGCCAGCGGAGACATTTCGGCAGGAAGAAGTAAGATCAGATGGTTAGTGGTGGTTCCTTGTTAAGATTTAAAGATAAAATGGAAGGTGGATTAAAGAAGGAGTTTAAGAGGAAGGGACGTTAGTTTGGAGGTTCTTGCAATAGTTCAGGCAAAAGAATGCTCAGCATCAGTGGAACTGGGAATGGGGAGAGTACAGAATCAGCAGATATTGGTGGGGAAGAGGTAAAAAGGAGAGGGAGATACGGTCAGCCTGGACCACTGACACTCCACACTGGCACAGACCAAAGAACAAAGACACAATCCACCACAGAACCTCCTGTCTGCCTTCTTTCTTCCCTTGCCCTGTGCTCCCCTGGGGCTTACCTGTGACCTCAGATCCATGTGTTCTTTCACTACTGACTAGTAATACAGGAAGGAGTCTGTCTAGGTAACTCAGACTAGACACAGTCAGTTTTCACCCGCCTAATTGAAGGGGCCCAACTGCTTCCCCTTAACAATGGCCCCGTATCTTTCTCTGCCAGTCTGCTACTCTCTTTCTTCCATGCTGAAAACAATGAGGTTTGTTTGGTTCTGGTCCATAGGAACCAGCATGGGAATTTGTGGTGACCCTGGGATCCCAGCCCATGGCATCCGTTTGGGCGATAGCTTTGCCCCGGGAAGTCTGATGCGCTTCAGCTGTGAACCTGGCCACGCCCTCCGGGGGTCGTCAGAGCGGACCTGTCAGGCCAACGGCTCATGGAGCGGCACCCAGCCTGAGTGTGGAGGTAATGTATGTGACCATTCTGCTTTTCCCCTTTGCCTACCCTTGTTTTCCCACTCTCAATCACAGATAAAATCCATGGTCCCATTTGAACCCTTGGCCTCGTGGATAGTGGATATCAACAGACAGCTCACGTTCCTTCTCATTAGTGATGTACAGACAAACATATTCCCTACCCTCATCTAAGAAGGAAGGGAGGAAAAAAAAAACAGAATAAACTAAGCTTAGCCCATTTATTCACTTAGTTCTCATATACTTTCATTCAAAACTTTATGCCAAATACTGTAGCATGTGCTAGGGACACAATGGTGACCAAGACATAGATACACCTTGCCCTCTTTGAGCTCGCAGTTTAAGGGAAGAGACCACGTTATACAAGCATCCAAAGTGCCAAGAGAAATAGAAATCCAATTTTTAAAACCCTTAAAAGTAATATAAATTTTTAGTGTTCCCTAAGGTAGTCACCCCAGTGGGGAAAACTACATTGCTCCACATACTCCTAAATTTCTGGGGGGAAAAAAAATCTGTTTTAAAACCTCTCCTCCCAGAGTCTAACTTTTTGTAGCTGCTCCCCAAATCCCCCTGTCTCTAAAATATGGCCTGCATTGTACTCTACTAGTTAGGAAGCGGTTTAACAGCTGAGAATAAGATTGACTACGAAGATGTTGGAAAAGGAAGGAGACAATATGAAATCATCACCTAGCAAGAGAGGAATGGAAATGGAATAGGGAAATATATAATTTCCAGGCAGTGCCTAGGGCTCACTTAAATTGAGAGGCCATTAATTTAAAGGGAGAGTAGTCAGCATTGGTCTGGGTTTTTGCTCAACCACATATTGCTACGTAGGTGCAGGCACAGGGTAGGTGAAGCATTAGGTGTGGGACTAGGGTTTAATCAGGCAAGTAACACATCAGCAGAAAGTGACGAGAGAGATGAGGGTACACAGAAAGCAGTGATTATGATTGATCTCGGCATCTAAGCTGGGTAAGGAGGGGGAAGGTTTATGAGTGGAGTAGGAGGCAGTGAAAGAAAATGGTAAAATCAATGGATTAGAGGTCCCAGTAGGACCGAGAAATCACCAGAGAATGAATCCCAGAGGGAGTGAGCTGAAGAGATAAGAGGTAGTGGTTAGGGAATAGGCTGTTTGAAGTCGAGATTATGGAGTAGCTCTGCAGAGCCTGGGAGAATATTCTGGCCTATGAGCAGAGGACACCTGCCCAGGTCCTCTTTCGTGCCATTCAGATATGCAATGGAAGTTAGTCAACATGTCAGGAGTGTTCAGGGAACAGAAAGTGAGTGGCTAAGTGAGTTTGGACCTGGAAGAAAATGTCGGTTGAGTGTGTGACTTCCCTTGACAAGATCCCACTTATCCTTTAAGGTTCTACTAAAATTCTTATCCCCAGCCCAAATAAGATTCTCCCTTATTAGTGCTTTTTTTTTTTCCATCAAGTATAACACTTATTACATCATGTTTTAGTTCATGTGTTTATAGACAGGTTCTTAAGAAAGACTGAGCTCCTCAAGGGCAGGGGACATGACTTGCTCATCACTCTGCATTCCTGGGACCTAGGTGCACAAATATTTGTTAAATAGATGGATGTTAAAGCCTGTCTGTTGTGCTAATTATATAGGAATCATTTTGCATATTTGACTTTGGGATCACATAAATGTTGTACATGCTTACAGAATAAAATTAAATCAAAGATTAGAAACAAGTAATCTCTAAATATCAAAATCTAAACAGGAACAAATGAACTTAACTATGTGTCAAGAATTGGCGATTTAATAACCTAGAGAAAATGAAATTAATTACTTGAGAAAATGAAATTCGAGTATGGTATTTATATCCTAAGGACAAAGAGAACTGCAGTGAAACCTTAAGCCGTTTTCAGAAATCATATTGTTAGTAATAATATTAGTAGTACTATTCTAAAACTATTACATATATAAAATACTATAATAGGTATGGATAAAACCAATTTAAATTATTTATTATAATTAAGAACCAAGATTTTCAAGATAAAGACGATATAATATAAAAGTTAAAAAGTTAAGGAAAAACTCTTAGTCCTAAATTTGGATTGGTAATATCAGTATAAACTCATAATGTATTTTCAATTTGAAAAGTTATTTGCCCAGCTGTCTGCTCTAAAAGTCTAGAATCAGTAGCAGTGATTGTGGTTTTTAAATCTATTCTCCACTAAAAGCAGCCTGAGCTCTTTGGAAAATAGCTGATTCCAGGTCTGGGGCAGGCAATACACAAAGGAACTTAGAACAACTTTGTCACTCCAACAAAGAGTTTACCAAAGACGAATGAGGTCATGCCAACTTGAAGAGGCTCGCACTAGCCAAAGATGGGACCATTTGAGCATCAATGAGAATAATAGTGGCAATGGTTGGCAACATGGCCAATAAGTTTAAATCCATGAGTTCAAATGATTGTCGATCACCTTTGGAGCTTGCTGAAGAACGAACACATTGTTCTGATGTCTGACTAAAAAGCAATCAAGCATTTTCCAGTCTTCCTGTATGAATTGTATATCAGGGTAAATAAATATTTGATGATGGGCAAGTTCTTTATTAAAGAAGTCAAGTGAATGCAGAAAGAACTATAGAATTAGAATATCACCATTTTCTATCCCCTAATGAAATAATGAATCTAGTCAACAATCACTCCTTGCTGCTAAAACCATTATGGGAAAAACTAATGAAAAATTTATAACGCCAGATTAGGTGGGCAAACCTGAACCCACTGACCCACAGCCTCGACTTCAGGAACAAGGAAACAGTCAGACATTCTGTGCCTCCTGATGTGGCGCAGCAGGAAACACAAAACCACGTATGAAGTACACTGACCAAAAAGTAGCGTGTGACTACAGGACCTACACGGGACAGAGGCTCCTGTTAAACAACACCTCACTGGTGCAGTTAGCAAGATCCAGAAAGTGGGAAATTCTACCAGATAAATGTCCCATGTTCCATACCAGATGATTTGCAGGGAAGGGAATAGTAATAACTCTGGATTCAAAGAGCCTTAGAGACATGCCAACCAAACGCCATGTGTGGACCTCATTTGGATCGTGGTTCAAACAAAGTAACTTAAAAAATGAGACAATAGAGGACAATTAAGCACTGCTTGAATATTTGGAGATTTTAAGGAATTGTTATGTGATAATAAAATAGATATAGTCTTTATGTTTTAGAAATTAGAAAGAATTCATCCAGATCTGTTCTTCCCTTCTGAGGGCGAGGCGATCAGACAGGAAAGCAGCATGAGAAGCATGTCAACCCACAGGGTCTTTATGTAGCACCTGGTTTCCATCTGGGTAGTTCTCAGTCCCCCAGGTGATATCTCCCTTTGTTCTGGTGAATAATGTGCTCTTTTGGCTTCCTAGTGATCTCTTGCGGGAACCCTGGAACTCCAAGCAATGCCCGAGTCATGTTCAGCGATGGCCTGGTTTTCTCCAGCTCCATCGTCTATGAGTGTCGGGAAGGCTACTACGCCACAGGCCTGCTCAGCCGGCACTGCTCGGTCAATGGCACCTGGACAGGCAGCGACCCAGAGTGCATAGGTGAGAACTCAGGCTCTCCGAGTGCCATGGGAAATGGTGGCAGAAGTGATTGAGTTCCTCCATGTCAAAGAACGAAGCTGTCTGTGGGAGATAGGGAAGGCTGGATGGAGTGGTGGCACTTGACCTTGAATGAGAACCACACGAATAGCCTCATTTATTGAGCACATAATGTGTGACTGAGCTAAGCCACTGAGCTAAGCGCTTCATTTTATATGCATTATGTCCTTTGATTCCCGACACAACCCCATGAAGTAGCTACTAATATATATGAGATGACTGAGGCTCAAAGAGGTTGAGATATAGCTTTGCAGTTTTTCAAGCTCCAGCCAATTTCTTGGGCTTTCTTTTTCTCTTTTGGAACACACCCCCAGTGCTCAACCTGATTCTCTTTCCACTTTAACGCTGCCATCGTCCACCAAATTTGTTCATTCTTTCTTTCCCTTGGCCTCATCCTCACCCCTGCTTGGCTTTCAAGCATGGTGTAGCCCCACTGCTCCCCTTTCTTACTCCTCTCAAAGAGCAAGACTCTTTTCCTTGGAAAACAAGTCATTGTGGGGCCAGGCTGGGGGGAAGTGACAAGATAAGGGAATCTGACAGCAGTCTCCCTGTCCAAGTCCTAGCCTTTGATGTCAGACTCGATCTGGAATCCCATGTAGCGTTCACTTTTGTTCCGAGGCCAGAGCATACAAACTCCCACCCTCACTTGATACCATAGCATAGGTACGACCATGGCATAGGTCATAAGACCCTGCTTCTAGGCTGCTGGGCCTACAGAGCCATCTAAGCAGAACAGCAGGCGATGAGATGCACCCACCAGCAGACAGATCGTCTGTATGGTCCATTAACATCCCTCTCCCTGGGCCCCAGCCTCACTGAGGAACTGAGCCCTCTGGGTACTTCCTCTTAGAGGGATGGGCTTTGAATAAGAAAGATGTTCTTTATAGCCCAAGTGTCTGGGGTGCATAAGGGTGGTGTGGGCAAGGAGAGTGGGGACGCAGGAGGACCCTTGCAGGGAGACGTGGCCAAACAGACTTTAGGATGGGCGGTACTCACTTGAGAGCCTTTCTGGGATCAGGACATTCCTGATCTAACTGTTTCCCTTCCTGGACATGTGCAGGAAGTGATAGGAATGACACTGGAATGCGGGGGAGAAAGGAGGCATGGACTGGGAGTGAACAGTGCTCTGTCTCCCTGTCCTAGTCATAAGCTGTGGTGACCCTGGGATTCCAGCCAATGGCCTCCGGCTGGGCAATGACTTCAGGTACAACAAGACTGTGACATACCAGTGCGTCCCTGGCTACATGATGGAGTCACATAGGGTATCTGTGCTGAGCTGCACCAAGGACCGGACATGGAATGGTACCAAGCCAGTCTGCAAAGGTGAGTCCGAGGGCTGCAGGTGAAGACAGAGGACCAAAGGAGATACAAAAGTGAGACATCGGGCCTTGACCATCTAGAATGGAGAGGTGACAAGGCAGAGCCCTATATCTTAACAGGGGAATGGGAGGTGAGGCTTAGTCTCTGAACATCTACAAGGAGGGGGTTGGAAGGTACCAAGGTAAGGCCTGGGCTTTTTGCAAAGAGGGTTGTCACACCTGAGAAAAGGTGTCATAAGGTGCGAAAAGGCCAGAGCTCCCAAAGTAAGAGATTATTCCTGATTCCTCTGGCTCAGTCGGACTCCCAGGAGGCATCAGTGCTGGTGCCTGGGGCCTGGTTTCCCCAGTACAGCACCAGAACTCAGCCCTCTTTGATCTCTTCCTCCCTCCTTCCCCTTCTCCCAGCTATCATGTGCAAGCCACCTCAGCTCATCCCCAACGGGAAAGTGGTGGGGTCCGACTTCATGTGGGGCTCAAGTGTGACGTACGCCTGCCTAGAGGGGTACCAGCTCTCCCTGCCTGCGGTGCTCACGTGTGAGGGGAATGGATCCTGGACTGGAGAGCTGCCTCAGTGTTTCCGTAAGTTGCTCAAGGGGGCCTTTCGTGCATCTTATCTGCTGGCTCCTTCCCCCTTCCCTCCTCAGAGCTCTGCCACTGAAAGTTATAGAATAGATAGTTCCCTCCCCAAAATCAGTGAGGAGCTTTGTCAGAGACACTATTAAAGAAGAAAGGAAGTTTAGGGAAAGAAAATAGGAGTATCTTAAGTGAGCCCTGGCTACAGACTTTTTGTGGAGTCACAGTGGGAGGAAAGTATGCCAGAGAAGAGGGAGTGGTTTCTAAACATGCAAGGTTGTTAACTCAATGAGATGGTACCCAAAGACCAGGGCATAGAGGGACCCCAGTGCTGGGAACATGCCTGTCCTCATGAAAATATCCTGCACAGAAAAGACTCTTAGGGAACACATTTTTTTCCTGGCAAGAGAGTTTATTTCTTACCTACCTACCCCAACTATGTCCCAAAGAACCTCAAGTCCATTCCTGAGTTCCCCAGATAAGCAGTCTCCAGGTCACTTATTCTTGTCACAGCCCATGAGTCAGCTTGGGAAGGTTTTCCCCATGCCCAGACTTTGAACAAAGAGTAGGACCTGTTTTTCCTTTCTACTTGGCATTCATCTAATTCTGCGGAGAATGTTCAACATACTCATGACACTGTTTGGGTACCTCTGAAAATTTGCTTCCATTTGGGAAATTTCAGCAAAGACGAGGGCCAGCAGCCCAAAGGTGGTGTTTGGTGAGAGGTCAACCCCTCAGACCTTCATATACCCCCGGAGTAACGGTAGGAAAGAGCAAGTCTCAGGGTTAAGTCTGGTCTGAAAACCTTGCTTTTCTTCTTGAGAAATAGCTGAATTGTTTCTTTAGCAATAAATAACAGTTATCATAAAAAAAAAAAATTGATATCGGAAAATACGAAGAAGAATGTAACACTCATCCAAACTCTCAATTCCCAAAGACAGCCACAGTGTGCTTCCAAATTGATCACTCTGCATTTTCTCATTTATAGCAGTATCAGTATGATTTTCTATAAACGTTATTGAATCGTGCTGTACCTACTAGTTCATAACTTGTATTCGTTGATAAGCCAACAGCACCTTTCTCTATCATACATACCAGTTCATACATCATTTTTAATAGTTTAAAGAATTTTCTTATTGTAGATAGCCTAACTTGTCTAATCTTCTCCTACCGGTGATGAATTTGGGTTACTCCATTTTAATCATATACTCTATATTTTTTTAATATGTGCTGCCAAACTGTCTTCTAGAAGGAGTGTCCCAATTTACACTCCTACCAGCAGTTTATGAGAATCTTTCTTGACTTATGTCCTCATTAACAATGGATGTCGCCAATATTTTCTAATATTTATCAGGCTGAGGAGTTTAAAAAGATGCCCCATTATTTTAATTGCCATCACATTGCTTATTAACAAGACCGAGTTGCTCTTTGTCATCCACTTGCATCTCTTATCCTTTGAGTTGCCTTTTTCTAGAGACAGGGACTTCTGATCAACTCAGCCTCTGACTTCTTATTGGTCAGGTCTAGACTCCCAAGCTTCCAGAGCACAGGCTTCCATTTTATGTGCATATGATTATGAACCTCATGACTCTACGTAAACACACACACACACACACACACACACACACACACACACACACACACATCCCCCTGTAGCATAAAGAATGCTCTTCATGCTTGAAGTGATGTCTTGAGGAACTTTGCCTTTGGTGGTCAATTTTTAATGATACTCTGACGATCTGAATGAAGTGGGTGTACTCCATACACTACCCAACAGAGCACACCCTTTGGAAAGTACATATCAAGAGCTGTGAACTCACTCAAACCTTTAAAGATAAATCCACTCCTAGAGAATTTCCCCTAAAAAAAATAAACGCCGTGTATCACTTTACCATAATAGAAAACGCCTAATATAAAGTTTATGATAAACTGTAATTATGATACAACCTCTCGTTGTAAAATTTCGCAGCCAGTAAGTGATAAGGATTCATAACCCTGGGAAATGTTCACAGACAATTAAGTTAACAAAGCAAGGTTAACAGTGCTTGGACATTGCGTCCACAGCCATGCACAGGTTTACATACAACTAACAAAGATTACATGGGAATGAGTATGAAAATAGGGGGAAAAAACCAGTTTCGGGTAGTAGATTAGACTCTGTTTTTTCTTGATCTTTTAAACTTCCCATAATGTTACTCCATTACTTGGATGACTATGAATAAGCATTTTGAACATAAAAGGAGAGGACTCGTTGGCGGCAGCGCTGAGCCAATGTTATCTTTTACCCAGGGCTGCCCCCATCTCCAGAGTTCAAGTGGAACTGGAAGGAGGACCAGGAGAAAAGCAGTACAAAGAACAGAGGCTGGGCGGGGGTGGGGGCCGAGGGGTCTCGGGCTGGATGCTGGGAAGCAATGTGGACCTGCCTTTCTCTCTCATTTTCCCAGCTGTGTTCTGCGGAGATCCTGGCGTCCCGCCCCGTGGGAAGAGAGAGGACCGGGGCTTCTCCTACAGGTCATCTGTCTCCTTCTCCTGCCAGCCCCCTCTGGTGCTGGTGGGCTCCCCACGGCGGTTCTGCCAGTCCGATGGGACGTGGAGTGGCACCCAGCCCAGCTGCATAGGTGAGAGGCGATCTAGGGAGGAGTCCCAGCCGTGAGCGTCTTAATTTTGGACCCAAGATAATAACTTCCCTTTTCTGTCCTCGGGGGTCTTGTCTGCAAAAGGGAATGAGTCTTCCACTGAACTTTTTAGAGCAGGATGAGAAATAGCCAGAAGGTATGCTTCAGGACATCTCGTAGTCAGCCAAGGGTACTCTCAGGTGGCGACATCAACAGGTGGGGAAGTCAGGATGTGGCTCCTTCTTCTTTTCTACTTCCACTTCGCAGAGTGAGCAGAGGCAATAAAGCTTCAGTGACCATGGGGTCCGTTTCTTTGTTTTGTAATGCAGACCCGACGCTGACCATGTGTGCAGACCCTGGCATGCCGCAGTTTGGGATCCAGAACAATTCCCAGGGCTACCAGGTAATGAGGTCGGCCAGGATCAGGACTTCCCACCTCCTGTCCTTCCCTGTCACTGTCAGCCTCGGAGGGCCTGGGAACCTTCCTCAGGACAGCACTGAGTGGGGACAAGACCTTGGAAGCTGGAGAAAGGAAGCACTCTGCCTCTTTGAACCATGCTGCACGGGAGCACCCTTCAGAAACAGGAAGGTGTTTACACCAATCTGAGAAGCTGATGTGGGAAAACAGGTCCACAAGTAGCTCCACAAATACTTCCCAGCAGCCCCGTGTAGTTGGGGCAGGACGTTTGTGGAAATACAGAAATGAGTGAGAAAAACAGACCTCCTGTCCTCAAGACCCCATACTCTCCCCACAAAAAGGGCACAGACAGGGTGGAGGTAGTGAGCAGGAGCCACATGGGAGGCAGGTCCTGCCCATCGAGGCCCACTTGGTAAGATGCAGGTCTCACAGACACAGGTCAGAATGAGCTTCAGGAGAAGGAGGGGATTTGGACAGCCTGGGAGGAGACGCTCTGAACAGGAAGCAGGAAAGCAGGGGTGTGTTCAAGGCAGGACTATTAACAGAAGCCCAAGATGTGCCCAGGGGAATATTAGGGACTAACCTGGAAATGGCAGGTTGAGGTCTAGCCAAGGGATGTGATTTATTCACACAGTCTGTATTCATTCAACACATATTTACCACCATGAACTATTCTAGGTGTTAGGAATTTGGGGGAATAAGACAGGCCAAGTGCCTGCTCTAAGGGAGCTTCCTGGCTGGTGACTATAAACCACTTGGGAGAGCAATAAGCACTGCATACTGTGTAATATACAGGGGTGCGGCAAGATGGGTTCCTATTTTAAGGAGCGTAGTGAGGAGAGAGCCTCCAGGATAAGAAGGGCCAGCCCCGTTCAGAGCAGGGTGGGCATTCCTGGCAGACGGAGCAGCCAGTGCAAAGGCGCCCAGAGGCGGGCAGTGCTGAGCAGGTGGGAGGACTAGAGAGCCCGCCAGCCAGTGAGTCAGACGCACAGTGAGAGAGGAGATGGAGAGAAGCCAAGGAGCTAGGCAAGGTCTGAACACAACTTGGCCCCGTCCCTTGTAAATGTAAATATTCACATGTTCTAAGACCCAAAAGTTCCCATCCCAGAAAACAACCCCAGAGAACTCTTGCACATCTGACTAAGAAATTAGAAAAATCATGGTGTAGTCACACAATGGCTTACCATATTGCAGTGGAAATGAATGAACCACGGCTCTACCCAATATGGATGAAACTTAGAATCGTAGTATTAAATGACAAAGGTGGTATGATACAGCTTCTATGAAGATTAAAACCAAGAAAAACTTATATTGCATAGAGGTGTTTGTACATGTACGTAATAGAATTATTTTTTAACAAAATGAGGAAATTAAAAACACAGAATTCTAAATAGTGGTTACCGCTGAGGGGTAGCAGAGGAACAGGGCAGGAAGGGAACACACGGATAGCTGCACCATGTCACTAAAGTGCCTTCTAGCCCTTAGGGTGAGTAGTGGGCTCCACTTAAGATGTCCATCTTATTATGATTCATGTCTATATATGTTCTATATGTTCTTTTGTATGCATCAACTATCTCATAATTTTTGAAGAGAGAAAGACATGGGCCAAGTCATGTGAAACCTTGAGGCCATGATAAGCATTTTGGATTTTATCCTAAATGCCAAGGGGCAGCATTTGATGGCGACTCAGTTTGATCCACCATACACTCGGAATGCTGAAGAGAGAATGAATAATAGGGGGTTAAGAATAGAGGCACTTAGACAAGTAGAACACTATTGTGGTGCCTCAGGAGAAAGATGAGGATGGGACTAGGCGAGGGCGACTGTGGCTGCAGGGAGAAGTGAAGCGGTAAGAATGTGTTTTGTAGGTAAAACCAAGAGGACATGTTGATGGATTAGATTGAGGGGTGGAAGGAGGAGAAGAATCAAGAATGACTTGAGGTTTTTGATTTGCACAACTGGGTGGATAAAGGAACCATTTGCTGAATGAGATGATGAACGACCAAGAACAAACAGGGTGAGCGTGGAAGAAGGAAGTGGAAACTAAGAGAGTTTCACTGTGTGTTTGAATTTACTGTTATAGGTAATTGAGACACATGAGTGTTTTTAGCTGGAAAATAATATAATTCGAGGTGCAATTTAGGTGCTGACCCAATAGCATTGTGCCACATGGCTTGGAGAGGAAGAGATGGAGCTGGTGGTCACAGGGGTGGCAAGTTGGGACAGGGAGGAGCTAGTGAAGGGTGAGCATAGGGAAAACAGCTGAGCAGACAGAAAGGGGGAGGAGGGACAGCACTTCTGCCCAGCAGAGATATACAAAGCACAGTATCAGATTCTCCAGGGGATATCTGGATAAGGAAGTCTTCCAACCTAAAGGAATTTACAGATTCATAGAAGAAAGAGACATACATACAAGTAGTAATTCCATTTTGCACAGTTCTTCACATTCTATAAAATGCTTTCACATCCTCCTCTGCATTCGAGTGTTAGAACATTCCAGTGCAGTTGTGGCAGGACCGGTCATCCCCACTCTGCATAGGAAGACTAAGGTGTAGTTTCATGCAGCCTGTTATTCAGTGAGTAAATGTAGAAGCCAAAACTGAGATGAGGGTCTACTGATTCTGAGTCAGGCATTCCATCCACCACAGCAGAGCATGATATGTCCAATAAGAGCGTTGCTCTGGCTTAGAGGATTAGGAGAGGCCATGTTGGAGAGGCATAATGTAAGCAGCCTCAAATGATAAATAAAATTTAACCAGGCAGAGAAGTGGAAAAGGGGCATTGAGGTTAGAGGCAATGTCAAGGGTAGGAGTTGGGTCACGGGAAAGTAAGTGGTCAAGTGACAGGTGTGAAGCATTGCTGGATGGAAGGTGGTCATGGGACCTTCTGTGTTCACCGCAGGTTGGAAGCACAGTTCTCTTCCGCTGTCAAAAAGGTTACCTGCTTCAGGGCTCCACCACCAGGACCTGCCTCCCCAACCTGACCTGGAGCGGAACCCCACCCGACTGTGTCCGTGAGTGCAGATTTCACCTGCATCCCAACACAACTCCTCCTGACAACACATTATCTCCCCCCAGCTGGGCATCTGGGACATGCTTGAATGCGCTGAATGACAGGGAGTTTACACTTCTCATTGGGACCAATATTAGTCTCTTTCCTGTCCTCACTCCTTGGGGCCTCGCAGAAGACATTTTCTGCACGAAAGCCTTTCAGATGTTTGAAGGCAATTCCTATGCCTTAACAAAGAAAAAAAGAACTTTCCAGTGGCAGCAAAAACTAACAACTACCAAAGCCAACCCTCAAGATGGAAGATTCCAGCCTTTTCACCATAATTGTTCCTCTTCTCTCAGGAAAAGTGCTGCAGGCTTAGGTTCCCCCAGGGTTGATAAACCAGTATGCACATGCTCTCCATCTTGGTCATTCCTAGAGACTTCAAAGCTGGGGTGTGGGAGGGGAGGGGAGGAGGAGGACGTGAGAGGGGCCCATAGGGGAAAGGAAGAGAGAAGCGTTCATCTAGGAATGGGAATGCTTGAAAGGCCTCCTGGAGACCCTACTCTCCTCAGGTCCAACAATGTCTTTCCTTTTATCCAGCCCACCACTGCAAACAGCCAGAGACGCCAACGCATGCCAACATCGGGGCCCTGGACTTGCCCTCCATGGGCTACACACTCATCTACTCCTGCCAGGAGGGCTTCTCCCTCAAGGGCGGCTCTGAGCATCGCACCTGCAAAGCAGATGGCAGCTGGACAGGCAAACCACCCATCTGCCTGGGTGAGTGTGCCCGCTTGGGGAACCTCTCCAGGGTGGAAGGCCAAAGGCGACAGCTGAGCTTGAGTAAAAGAGGGCAAGAGAGAAGGAAGAAATAGGATTTCCAGGAGCTAGATCCTGGTTCTGATTTTCTGGGGTAGTGAGTGTCTAGGAGTTAAGAGTAGAACCGTCTAAAGAGGGACACCGGGAAGCCATCCCAAGTTTTATTTTGCTACCTTCTGCCTGAACTTAAACACTCTCCCAGTATTATACTCAATCATCAGACAGAGAAAATATTTTTGGTTTCACCAAACTGGAATAACACATTTGCCTATTATAACCTTGATAAAACAACACCCACCCACAGATCCCTTGGGATTACCAAGATGTCTCAGACCTCCCTCCTCCTCTTCTTAATTTATTCATTCTCCATTTATTGAGCATTATCGCTCTGCATACCTGTGGTGGGTATGGGGGATTAGGAGGTAGAAGACACAATCTCTACCCTAGAGGAGTTCACATCCAGCTATTTGTATGTCTTCTCTCGAAAAATGTCATTCAGGTCTTTTGCTCATTTTTTAATTGGGTTGTGTTTTTTTGCCATTGAGTTGTATGAGTTCCTCACATAGTTTGGATATTAACCTCTTACTGGATATGTGGTTTGCAAATACTTTCTCCCATTCCATTGGTTGCTTTCTCATTTTGTTGATGGCTCCTTTTACCGTGAAGATGCTTTTTAGTTTTATACAGTCCCACTTGTTTATTTTGTTTTTGTTACTTTTGCTTTTCGTGTTGTCGGATCCAAAAAAATCCTTGCCAAGACCGATATCAAGCTTACTCCTAATGTTTTCTTCTGGTTGATTTATGGTTTCAGGTCTCACTTTTAAGACTAACACATTTTGATTTGATTTTTGTGTATGATGTAAGATAGGGGTCCAGTTTCATTCTTCACTTGTGTTTTCCAACCATTTATTAAGGAGACTGTCCTTTTTCTCATTATATGTTCTTGGCCCTTGGTTGAAAATTAATTGACTGTGTATGCATAGGCTTATTTCTGAGCTCTCTATTCTTTTCCATTGGTCTATTTGTCTGTTTTTATGTCAATGCCATATTGTTTGGATACCTGTAGCTTTATGATATAGTTTGAAATCAGGAAGTATGATGCCTTCAGCTTTGTTCTTTTTCTCAAGATTGCTTTGGCTATTCAGTCTTTTGTGGTTCCATATGAATTTTAAGGTTGCTCTATTCCTGTGAAATATTCTATTGGAATTTGATAGGGATTGCATTGAATCTGTAAATTGCTTGGGGTAGTAGGTGGCAGCCTCAAAAGTCAGAATGCCATATGTGTGGCCCAAACCCTTCACCCTTCAGGGGGAAGCCAGGCATTCCCTCCTATTTGTATGGTACTTTTCCGGGAGTGGGGTATATGGTAAGAGGGTGTCTCAGCCTTTCCTTCCCATTCCTATGTGGATATTTTCTCAGTCACCCAATATGTAGGAATCACTCAGCTTATTACTGCATTTCTCTCAGAGGGAATTTATCTGTGCATAGCTGTACAGTCAATGTGTTCATAGGAGGAGGGAAATTCAAAAGCCCTCTGTGTTGGCATTTTGGTCAGGAATGTCTTCAAGATTTATTTATATGTCTAGAATATAAAACCCTTATCAGATACATGATTTGCAAATATTTTCTCCCATCCGAATTGTCTTTTCACTTTTTTTTTAATTTACAGTACTTTATCTTTATTTCATACATCACCTAAAATGTGACATTTTAAGCTCTGTTTTAGCCCTGTTTTATTTTTTTTCTTTTTCCCCAGACATGCTTTTTAACAGCCTTATTGAGATATATGTAAATTACACATACTTAATGAGTACAATTTTTTGAGTTTTGATATTTTCACTTTCTTGTTGGTGTCCTTTTAAGCACAAAAGCTTTTTATTTTGATGAATTTCAATATATCTGTATTTTTATTGCTTGCTTGTGCTGTTACTATCAGATCTAAGAAATCACTTTCAAATCCAAGATCATAAAGATTTGGCCTCCAGAACTGGGAGGGGCATGGTAAAACTCTGTAGCTGCCCAGTGGGGACAGTAGGGAGAGATTACCCTTACTTGGGACAAGGCAGATTTTTCTGCTGTTTCTCCGCAAAAGGAGAAAAGACATTAACATTTATTGACCATGACTTCCATGCCCATAACCTCATTTATCCAGCATAGACCTGTGAGCTGTGTTTTGGTGGGAAGAGATGCAGACTTTGAGTAGTGAAGTGACTAGTCAAGGTCACACAATCATTAAGTTGCTGTCTAACTGAGGCCTAAAGCTTTTGACTTTGCTTTTGAGGGTAAGGACTTCTCAGTCTTAATATCATCGCTCCAAGAGAGGGAAGCATTCCACTGAAACCCCCATCAGGGCTCAGGGAATTCACCTGTAATCAGTCGAAGGTCCTCCTTTATGCCAGGCATTCTGGGAGGAAAGCAGAATCCAGGACAGAGCTTTTCAACCCAAGGTTGTCAGTCAGGAGCATCCAGGGGATCTATGTAGCAAGGCAGAAAAATAGACGTCTTTATTTTACTTTACTTCTTGCTGAATTTTGGCATTTCCTTTAATTTAGAATGTAAACAAAAACCCATAGTAGTGTTAGTGATACTTGTGACTTTGTCACCAGTAGAAATTGCATATTTTCATATGCTATTACAGTTGCTACCAATACCATGAAATGCCATTTATGTTTCTGACTACTTCAAGATCATGGTAGTTAGTGGACCCACTGTTAGATCTTGTTTTTTAATGCAGTAGTAAAGAATTATATATAACGATATCCTAATTCCTTATTTAATGTGACTATAATTTATATGATACGTTTCTTCTGTAACTCTTTATATTTTATTATTATGAGAGGAATCCATAGCATCACCAGATCATCAGAGCAGTTCACCTCTTAGTCTAATAGAATAAGTCCAAAGCAAGACCTCAAAGACCCTATTGACCTAATGTCAGAGAGGTTGCCATTATTTTTTCAATAGAACATAGATCAGAAACTGATCCTGTTTTCCTCCATTCTCTTTCCCCAGCAGAGGTCCGGCCCAGTGGAAGACCCATCAGCACTGCCCGGGAGCCACCACTCACCCAAGCCTCAGGTATGTATAGTCCAGATCTTTGGTTCAAGACACACGTTGCTTCCTTCACCTAGTTACCCAGAAACATGCACATGAGTTACTGAGTATCCAATAGAAGGGCATGAAAACTATCCATAGAGTCAAATATATTTCTCCACCCACCTCCCAACCCCAGGCCGACTTCAGGAGGAAGTAAGCCTGAAGGGAGCGAAAATCTCATCCAAAAGAGAGACCCAAGACTTTCCAAAAACACATCATTGATTACCGCAATCTCTCCTGGCACAGCACCAGCCAGTGCGTGGTCATGCAGACGCACAGAGCCAGGTCCTGGCCAGGGAGCTTCCTGGAAATGCTTGCATTTTGAGACGAGTATTGATTCTTTCAAAGTGTGATGTCCAGAACTGGACACAGAACTACAGGTGTGCTTGACCAATGCAGAATTATTGTATACTTTCATATCCTTTTTTGAACCTATAATTTTATTAATATGTGCGTTATACCAGGAAGAAGATGAGATTTGATGTCAAACTCAATTTGAATCCCATTTTGGTCATTGACCAGCTGTGTCCTTGGGAAAATGAGCTTTACTTCTTGAGCTTCAGTTTACCTTTTGGTAATACAGAGATTATAACACTTGCCTTAGAGAATTATTTTAAGAATAAATAACAATTTTAGTAGCTTTTGTGTCTGACATCACGTGATATACAGTCTGCAACATTAGATCATTTAACCCCCACAAGAACTCTGATGAGGTAGGTGGGATGGCCCCCATTTACAGAACTACAGGTGTGGCCTGCAGGTAAGGAAGTTAAGGGTCCTGAACTTGATCGAATAACTGATACATTACAGCCAAGGTGAGAATACTGATCAGTCATATTTCATTAGCCCATGTCCTATCTGCCACATGATGCTGACTCATTGGTTTTCTCTCTTCTCTTTTTCCCTTTCTCTACCTTTTCAACCTCTTTCCTTTTTTTCTCTTTTCTTCTTTCTCTTTCTCTTCTTTCTAGTTCCCTCTCCTTCTCCCTTTCTTATTTGCTTTCACTTTTTTTTCTTATCCACCTCTTCGCTCTTTCCCTTCGTGCATCCAGCCCGAGACACAAGAAGATCACAAGAGGGCCAGAACAATGCACCATCCTCCCCCATATTAGAGGTTCTGGAAAAAAATCTCAGTGACTCAACTGGCATCAGTCCTCAGGTGGCCTCAGTTTAACCAACACACATGAAATTCCCTCTCGTATCTGTTTCTCAATTCCTCTAGTTCCCGGAGATGTTTTCGCCAAGAATTCCCTATGGAAAGGGGCCTATGAGTACCAGGGGAAGAAGCAGCCAGCCATGCTCAGAGTGACTGGCTTCCAGGTTGTCAACAGCAAGGTCAATGCCACCATGATTGACCATAGCGGCGTGGAGTTGCATTTGGCTGGTGAGGAACAGGCCACCTCCGTAAAAGGTGGAGGCAGTTGGGGGGTCGGGGGGGTGGTTAGAACGGATCGGTACCTGCCCTTTGCCGGGATGAGTCTACCGTCACTTCACTGGACTGTCTGATGAGGCCCAGACTTGTCTGGTGGGCAGAGGGAAGAGGAAGTGCCTGTTTCTCTTTGTTTATATGATAAAAGTGCCAGGGACTAAAGGGAAATGGCTAGGTGACAAATGTGAATAACTTGAACATACAAAGGACCCTGAAAAATGAAAGGAGACTTCTCTCCCTAAAACCAAACTAAAAATAGGGTTAGAGAACTCAGAAGCCAAAGTACAGGCAGTCAATAAACAAGAGAAACATGATTTTTCTCAGTAGTCAGCAAAAATCAAGATAAACACAAAATGTCATTTTCCACTTTCCCAGCAAGATTTTTTTTTAAGTGATGAACTTAAGTGCTGGTCAAGGTCTAGTGAAGGCATTGATGCAGCTCTGGTCAGAGTAGAAAATAGTACAGTTCTAGGAAACAATTCAGCAACTTGTATCAAGATGCTTTGAAAATAATTAGACTCATTGATTACACTTCTAAGAACTTTTATCATAAGAAATAATTATGGAGGGGGCCAAATAGTTATAATTAAAGAAAGCTCACATTACAGGGCTATTTGTATTATCTAAAAACTGGAAGTAGAAAATTGTCTAAAAACAGAGAAATGGATGTATTAATTATATCTGCTGGATAAAGTACGATGCCAATTTTCGAAGAAATACACCCACTATAATGTAATGCATTTAAAATGCGACTCCAGTTTTTAAAAGAAAAATTATATTCATAAGAAAGGAAATTGCAAGTAATTACACAAAAACGTTAACAGTGACTATTTCTTAGTAGTGAGATCAGGGGTGATTATTTTTTCTTCGTTCATCTCTGCAGTTTCCAAAATTTCCCCAATTTTCAGTCTTTCTATAATCAGAAAAACTAAGTATCATAGAAAACAAGTGTTTACTGAATAGATGGATAGAGAAGTGAATGTATGAGTGAATGAATGCACACATTAACACACAGCCTCACATACAGTCATATCTCCTCATTCATGTACACACACACAAGCACGAGGTAATGTTCACTCACTCATTCACCCTGAGACATTCACATACTCCTGTGTACATCCCTCATGCAGTCCTGCACCCACTAAATTATAAGTATATCCATGCATTAACCAACACACTGACGTGTACAAAACCATATCCGCTTTATTCTCACATACACATGTGTAACCAGGGTCACAGTCACAAGCCAGTAATCTGGTTGTTTATTAACACAGATGTACATTCCTGCACAGACACAGAGTCAGCCTACACAAACTCACCAGCAGCACTAGACCTGCCTGCTTACGGTTATGCGTGGAGTGTTTATGTCAACATCTACACGTGACATTCCACGCAGGGACTCACTCTCACATACCCACAAATTTAGGTTTTGAAATGTTCCCAGCTCTTTCAAGTGTACCCTCTGAACTTTCTCTTCCCAGGAATTTACAAGAAAGAAGATTTCCATCTCCTGCTCCAGGTTTATCAGATCACAGGGCCTGTGGAGGTCTTCGTGAATAAGTTCAAAGACGATCACTGGGCTTTAGATGGACATGTAAGTTCAGTAAATCTCACTCAGTCCTTGACCTCTCCACGGCCTTACCCCATCCCCACTCCCAGATCACTGGCAGGGAAAAGGAGAGGAGAAGAGGGTGGAAACTCCTAGGATCCACATGGAAACTTGGGAGGAGGTTGTCTGTAGGGCCAGGACTGGGAGCGGAGTCCTCATCTGCTGGTGAAGTGAGCAAAGGAAAAGATAGAAAGAGCTGGGAGGCTCAGAGTCTTGAAGGTCAGTGCATCTGAGCAAGAGGGAGTAGGTTCTGATGTTAGAGCCAAAGGCAAAGAATTGAAAGTCAGCAGTGTACGAGTGAATTCAAGCAAGTTGAAGGTCGCGGTTTGTTTGGTGGTAGGAGCAGGGTGAAGGTAGTGAGTTCTAGACGACAACTTTGAACATCTACTCACATTTGAAGAAGTGGATTGTGGGTGATTCAGCATAGCTCAGGAGACCAAGACATGAGGGAAAGCATACAACTTCCTTACATTCCCTTGTGGGAAAGACTTGTTACATTCCAGGGTGTCCTTGAGTTGGAAGCTGGGTCTCCAGTGATGCTCCTCTGCCCATACCTTCTGATTTCATGGGTAGCGAAGTCGAGCATAGTGTCACCTATCATATCCTCAGCTTCCCTGTCTTGGATTGCTGAAGCTAGAAGAGGAAAGATGGAAAGGAGGAAGAAGCCATGGTAACTGGAGTAGCAGAGAGCTAAGGAGTCAGGATGCATCCTCCTGGATAAGACCCGCTGGTGGAGGACTGTGGCTTTAGTGACTTTGCTTTATAAGCACACAGAGAGAAGCAAGTGGCTTCTCCAAGGGCTGGCACAGGCAGTTAGTTCCTTGGTATTCTCTAGAGCAACAGTCCCCAACCTTTTTGGCACCAAGGACTGGTGCTCCTATGAGAATCTAATGCCTGATGATCTGAGGTAGAGCTGAGGCAGTGATGCTAGCGCTGGGGAGCGGCTACAGATACAGATGAAGCTTCACTGGCTCACCTGCCGCTCATCTCCAGCTGTGTGGCCCAGTTCCTAACAGGCCATGACTGATACCAATCCACGACCCCGGAAGTTGAGGACCCCTGTTCTAGAGTATTGTATGGACCCCTCAGGTATCTGAGTCCTGGCTGGCTTTGATAGTAGTAGTCCAAAAGCTTGCAAGTACAACAGATTCTGCCATGCTGGGAGGACTGCCAGATGTGAGATAATAAGGGTCAAATTTGGGAGATAGAGCTAGGAGTGCGGACCAGGGGCTAGAGGAGAATGGAGCTCTGGAGGACCAGGAGCAGCTGGAGTGACAGCCTCTGATGACAGCCAACCATCAGGCCCACCCAGAGCGTGTTTGAAGGGATGTGGGGAGGTCATTCCCTGAGCACTATAGACAGAGGGCTCCACCCCCAGATGGAGCATGAGTTGGAAGGTACAGCGGTAGCACAAGCATCCTCAGAGCACATCCTCAGCTGAGCAGTCTACCACCTGCATGCTGAGCGTCTGTGTCTACTACACAAGCGTCATGGAAGCAAGTGGCAGAGGGAGCAAGGAGGAGTTCCATCCCCAGCTACCCAGCCCCTAAAGAAAATGAATAGCTATCAGAACTGCGACGAACTCTCCAAAGTACATTAAACTCATTAGGTACATTTTAATCATAGTTTGGTTTGTTCCATGGTGCTCTAAAAGTAAGTTTTTCATCAGAGTAATAATAGCTGACACTTATAGGGCCTCTTAAATGTTCTGTTTTATCTATATTAGCTCATTTCATATTCACAGCAATCCTAAGACATAGGTACTATTATTATTCTTGATTTAAAAATGAGAAACTGAGGCACAGATAGATTCAGTGATTTGACCAGTAGGAAGTAAAGATGTCTCCCTGCCTCCTACAAGCGGGTGGTGCCCCTGCCCCGACCCCAGCATGTCAGGGCTGTGGGCAGGCAGTGGAACCAGCGTGTCCGGCAACACATACCTATGAGCGTGCCTCTGGCCTGGCTGGCAGGACTTCCGGCTCCTCCTAGCATGCCTCCCCTCCGACTCTCTCTGCTCTCCACCATCACAGGTCTCCTCGGAGTCCTCCGGAGGCACCTTCATCTACCAAGGCTCCGTCAAGGGCCACGGCTTTGGGCAGTTCGGCTTTCAAAGACTTGGTAACTAGTTTTTGTGCCCTGGAAGTGTGAGCTCATGGGGGTGGAGGAGAAACTTGTATAATGACGTGGAAGGTGAGGGATCAGTGAAGTTCAGTAGTCAAAGATTGGGGTTCTGAACCTTTTTCTGGATCAGGGACACTTTTGAAATTCTGATAAAAATTAAAGAAGATCCCTCCAGAAATAAGCACACTATGTAAACCTTTGCCAGGTTCACACTCAGCCCTGGAGTGGAGAGCCTCAGCTTAGGGGATGGTGGGTCTCAGATACAGCCCCCCACGGCACTATCCAGTCAGCCCCCAGGTATCACCCAGGCATCCCGGAGCATTAAGACGTGGGCCCTCGGGGGTGCCTTGATCCTCTCCTCTCCGCACATCCTGACGCCTGATACTACGGTCTTCGTCCTCACTGTACAGATGAGGAAACTGAGCGTCAGGGAGGCTGCCCACCCTCACTCTTCCCAGCTCCGTTACCCCGAATGCTTCACGTCATCAGTGCCCAGCGTCCCCACTCCACAGAGTGGCCTTGACCCTGAGCCTCTGGGTGCCAAGCCTCAGGCTTTAATGGAGGAGGGGTCCTGTTTTCTTGGAAGCAGTGCAGAGGGATACGAGAGGCAGTCATGGCGCGCGACAGCCAGCTCTGTATACCCCGGTGCTGACGTCGCCTGCCAAGGCATTACGTTTTGTCGCAGCTCTGACCTTCATAAAGCTTCTCCTTATCTTAAGCAGAAATCCCCTGCCCTGTCAGGCCCACTCCTCCCCGCTCCTCCCCCAGAGCCCTTCTCAGCACTGCCCTCATGAGCTGCACACAGTAAGACCTTCTTCTATGCAGCGGCCCTCCAAATACTTGAAGACAGTTCCCCTGGCCCTTCAGCCTAATACACGGGAGAGACCTCAGGGTCTCTTAAGTTCTCGTTGCTGGCTTCACAGCTGACTCCCTGTCTCCTGAGGCAGACCCCCTCCCCTCTCTGAGCCTTGTAGGGGAGGGGGCAAGCAAAGGAGGGTAGCCCCTCCAGAGGCAGAAGCTTCCGTGCGCCCCCCCCCCACACACACACACACACTTCCACCAGAGCAGGTGCACATTCATCTGTTTTATGTTTCGACTTTCTTGTAAGGTTTCATCCGATAAAAGCTTTCTATGGCCAAAAGAAGTTTTGAAACTTCTAAAGGACTGCATACTTTTAAGAATTACCCTGCGACAGTTTCATGTTCTCTGGCAGATTGTCTTCCCCAAGATTGAACAGCTGACCTGTGGGCGTAATCTGACCTGTATATGTGGGCCCCTTCTCCCGGGGAGTGTCTGAGTGTGTGTGGAAGGCAGGTGGGTGGGCTGTGAGCACAGAGGCCTCTCCCAGCTTCGCCAGAGAAAGTAACATCCCAAGTCGTAGCCACAGTTCCCAACAGTGACAGCTGGGGGCTGTACCTTCAGACTGTGTCTCGGCGACCTGAGGTTTATGCTTTGGGACTTGCAGACCTCAGGCTGCTGGAGTCAGACCCCGAGTCCATCGGCCGCCACTTCGCTTCCAACAGCAGCTCGGTGGCAGCCGCAATCCTGGTGCCTTTCATCGCCCTCATCATTGCAGGCTTTGTGCTCTATCTCTACAAGCACAGGTACCGTGAAGGAAGGGAAAATGGGGCCTGGGAGGGTAACGAGACGGGTGCCAGGCCCTATCCTCCACTCTAACCCACCCAGCTCCTTCCTGGCTCAGGAGAGCTGTAACCTTCTGAAAGGAAGAAAGAACCTCCTTCTCCCTCTGCCCCCGTAGACCCCGGAGTCTCCTCTCTTTATGTCTCAGTCACGCTCTCTCATTCCCAGGAGAAGACCCAAAGTTCCATTCAATGGTTACGCTGGCCACGAGAACACGAATGTCCGGGCCACATTTGAGAACCCAATGTACGACCGCAACATCCAGCCCACAGACATCATGGCCACCGAGGCAGAGTTCACAGTCAGCACGGTGTGTACAGCGGTATAGCCACCAGGCCTGGCTGCCACCACCACGGCCACCGAGAGCCCCGCCTCCAGCAGCCGGTGAGAAGGGCGTATGGGAGGCGGGCGCGTACCTGTGCACGCATATTTTAATATGCCAGATTGTCCTGAGGGTTCATCTTTATGCTCTATCTTTACTTTTTCTTACCTTTTTCTACTCACAACTCTTATAATAAGAGAGCAAAACAGAAAAAGTAAAATCTTCTCTGACAGCATCAGTCAGGCTTTATAGGTGATCAGTAAAGATAGTTGCAGAATTATTGACTAGTATGGGAGAGAAACAAGAATGCCCCATGGCCTGCACACACACACACCCCACCCCAGGTTTGGGGCTCCCCTGGGTCCCAGCTCTGCGACATCTGGAGTTGGTGGCTCCCGAGAAAGGCAGCTCTCAGCACTGCCCCTCACCAGCATCCAGGGCCTTGGAACCTGCCACCGGGCCCACAGCCCTTTGGCAGGGATCCTCTGTCCACCTCCAACCTGCCCAACTCTGGAGCACAGAGCGGGGGCTGGTTGGCCCAGGAAGTAGGTGCGTAAAAACCACCTTGAGCAGACACACATACATTTAAAATGGGTGATGAGGTGATAACTTCAAATGATGCCTAACAAGAACAGCTGAAATTAAAATAAAAACGCCACGTAAGGAAGTCATCGAGGCCTGTGGGATTCATGAGTAAGGCACAAGGGGGCAGGGCTGTGTTATGGCTTTCAAGGACCCCTTCCTCCATTAAAATATATATATGAAAAGTAATACTTTAAAACTATCATTATAATGATGAATATGATTCAGTCTGGATTCATTATTACATGTCCAATATTATGATATTCTTTTTTTTATTTTATTTTGAAAAAAACTAAAATTAAAACATTTTCCTGGACTCCTAAAAGCGTGGTGGCCTCTAGGCCCTGGGTCTCCAACCAGGGAAAAAGACAACATCAGGAAAATATATGTTCTGCTGCATGTAAGGAGGGATCCCTACACCCCGCCCTCGGTTTAGGAAGAATGAAACTCGAAGATAAGGATCAAAGCAGCTCATGTTCTTTGGTTCTTTTCCCCCTTTATTCCTTCTTTGCTTTCCCGTTGCCTTTTCTTTTTACTCCCCTCCAGACCCCGCCCACTGCCTTTCTTGTTTGACAAACGCTGGTGTGATCTGTCTGTTCCCAGTTCTCCAAGGGACAGGAAGTACGCTACCCTGAGCGCAGTGCCCAGTGCCCATCTCCGTCTGTCCCTCTGCCCGTGTCTGCTACTGCTGGGACTTGGGCCCTCGCCCTGCCGCCATCTGCACCCACCCACCTGGAGAGGACTCCCACTGTGCCCTGACTTGGGGCAGTGAAGGAAGAGGGGCTGCAGACCGAGGAAGGAAGCCTATGGATTTAACATAACAGCACCTTGTGGATGTGTGTGTGTGTCTATGGGCCAAAGCGTGTATGCCCACGCACACACACACACATACCCACACACACACACCTCTTCTTCATTCAGTTCTAAGGAAGAGACCATAGAAGCTTAAAAAAGAGAAATGGATGTGAAGGATGCCCTATGCCCTGCTCCCCACAAACACAAAGAAGAGGTGAAGAGGAGGAGGCACCAAGAGCATTGCCACCAACACGCCCCACTCTGTTCTGTTTGTCAGGACTCAGTGAATGATGCATCTGAGGTGGTCACTATGCACACACCAGCCCTCTGCAAATGAATGGTCCCATCTGCAGAATGACAGCAAAGTTTACCCCAAGGGCAGAAAACTATCTTCAGAAATAGGTTGGAAATCAGTTTCTTTATTTTTTCCAACATAATTTTATTGCATTTTAAACCCAGTGAATTAAAAAGTCATTCTGGGCCTCAGGCAGCACCGGAAAAAGAAGGACAGATAAGGGGAGTTAAAGGCAGGAATCTGGTCAGGAGCTCAAGGTCAAGTCTGGCTGTCAGCTGACGAAAAAGAGAAACAAGTCTGTGGGCCAGACAGGGCCGCCAAGTCCGCAGGCATCGGGAGGTGCTGGAAAGGACAGGAAAGCGACCCTACCCCAGTGTCCAAAAAATAATGGCTGTATATATCAAGTTTCTTCTTCTCTGTGCCTGACACTTTAGAGGTATCATTTCTAGACCTGTAGTACCCCAAAACATAAGAATTATTATTCCAATTTTATAGATGAGAAAATAGAAACCCAGAAAGGTGAAGAGATGTATGCCGCAGTTAGTAAGTGTGGGGCCAGATGGCTCTGACTCCAGAGTCCCCTCTCCTGGCTGCCAGAAACCCAGGTCCACAAGGGACACCAAAGCTTGAGAGCAGTAGGTGCGTCTCTACAGTACAGTTGAACTGTGGCCAGGGCTGGTGGGCCAAGCAGGGGACACATATGCCCTCTCTGGGTTCTGTTATTTCTACCTGGGGAATATCAGGGCAGGGACCCAGTACCTGACTCCTGGAGCCGGTGCTGGCCCCTTGGGTCCCAGCAGCCCCTCGCCACAGCAGACAAAGAACCTGGGAGCTCCTGAATCAAAAAAAGGGAGTGGATGAAAGTCACATTCTCTCCAGCTCCCTGCAAGTGGATTTATTTTGAGTTTCATTATGCTCGGGTCGTTAATGAATTCTGTTTAAGTATTGTGGGAAGCTAACAAGTTTAAGAATCAAACTATGACATTTAGAACCACTTTCTCTGTCCTTGGGAAGGTTCCCATGAGCTTAAGCACGTGTACATGTATGACATGCTGGCTTCTGATGTTCATATCACATGTTGACATAACAGGTAGAAATGCATGGGACTTAAAAGGCAGGGACACCCAGTTCTTAAGCAAATTCTGGGTTGGAACAATGCGGTGGGGACTGGCAATGACAGGGGCCCAGCACAGCCTGTCACTGCGCCGGGTCACAGCATCCCTGGAAACAAATGCAGGAAGCTCCCTGGCTGCTCCCGTCCCCCTTCTTACACTCCTCTCAAACCAACCAGTGGACTCCTCCTCCAGCCCTGCCTCTGCCCTCTCCTGTGTCCCCTTGCGAAGTCCCAGGAGATGCCCCAGGAGCACATGCTGGTGCGGCACCCAGCACCCTGCCGTGCGTCCTTCCCACCTCTGGCATTTTCTCTCCACCTCCAGAGGTTTGGAAGGGACCAGGGCAGACTGGGCCCTTCACCCACCATTCATACCACATACCCATTACCATCCCATAAGGGGAAAAAAAGTAAAAAACAAAAAAATCTTTTGTACAGAGATATATTTTTATTATGCAAAGTTTGTACAGTACCAAAAAAGAAAGGAAAAAAAAAAAGGTGTAAATTTTTTTTCATTATCGTAGGTAAACGGTAGTGGAAGCCTTTTTTTGTAAATGTAATAAAATGTATAAATATGGTTTTCAGAAGACATCAAGTGCTGTAAATATGTAATCTACACATCTTCTTGGCTTGTCTGCAGTATATACATTTAATTTATCTGTCTCTGTATATGAGGCTTCCCCCTGGGTTCCTGCATTATGGTACTTTCCTGAATTTGAAAACAATTTTAAATTTTTTGAATTCAAATAAAATATAAATTTTTGCATTTGTTTTCTTACATTTTTATGTCCTTTTTTATAGCAAGGGACAAGTGTTTGTTGGGGACGGGGAGGAAAGACATAATTTGGGCTAAAAGCCATCAGTGGAAATGCGGAAATCTCTTAAACTGCTTTGTATTGCCTCTGCTGTATGTTGGGAACTCCCAGCAAAAATGACAGCGGATGCACCATATACAAAAATTAACTCTAAGTGGATCAACTACCTAAACATAAAGCCTAACACTATAAAACTCTTATGAGAAAATACAGGGGAAAAGCTTTATGACATTAGATCTGGCAGTGATTTATTGGATATGACACCAAAAGTACAAGCAAGAAAAAGAAATATAGATAAATTAGAAGTCGTTCAAAAATTTAAAGCTTCTGTGCATCAAAGGACACAGCAGGGAAAAGGCAACCTGTGGAATGGGAGAAAATATTTGCAAATAACATCCGACAAAAGATTACTATCCAGAATAGATAAGAACTCCTATAACTCAACAGCAAAAAACAACCCTATTAAAGTAGGCAAAGGACTTGAACAGACATTTCTTCGAAGAAAATACACAAATGACCAATGAGCACAGTGAAAAATGCTCGGCATCAGTAATCATTAAGGAAATTCAAATCAAAACCACAGGGAGATAACCTCTCATACCCATTAGAATAGTTACTATTAAGAAAAAGTGTTTGTAAAAATGTAGAGAAGTTGTAATCCTTGTGCACTGTTGGTGGGAATGCAAAATGGTGTGGCCACTGTGGCAAACAGGATGAAAGTTCCTCAAAAAATTAAAAATAGAATTTTATATATATGATCTAACAATTCCTCTTCAGAGTATCCAAAAGAAGTGAAAGCAGGATTGTAAAGAGATATTTGCACACCCATGTTCATAGCATTACTTATAATAGCCAAGAAGTAGAAGCAGCCCAAATATCAATTGATGATGGATGGATAAACAAAATGTGGTATATAAATACTACATAAATACAATATTATTTAGCCTTTAAAAAGGAAGAAAATTCTGATGCATGCTGCAACATGGATGAACTCTGAGAACATTATATTAAGTGAAATAAACCATTTGCAACAGAAAAATATTCGATGATTCCACTTACGTGAAGTATCTAGAGTAGTCACACACAGAAACAAAAAGTAAAACAGCAATATGACAGATCTGAAAGCATAGCCATTATATCATTAAACATAATTAGGTTTCATTTAGCTTTTAAAAGCAAAAGATTTTTAGCTTAGCTCACAAAGTAAAACTCAACCCTGTGCTGAGTTTAGGAATGCAAGAGGCGTACCTAAAACAAAATGATTCAAAACAGCTAAAAAAAGGAATAGGCATATGTTCTGCACAATTCAAGACATTTATACATCCTGGAAAACTGGACCTTTAGCAGGGGAGGGCAGGGGAGCTCTCGTACCCATACTTTGGGGCCAGATATGGCCATGTTGGGGGTCCCAGAGCCAAGTGGGCAGACTATTACCAAATGCATGGCTTGGAGCTAAGGGAAAGAAACAGCAGCTACAGTCATTGTTGTTAGTTTTCCAAAGGGAAGAATCATAAACAACAGAGGAATAGGCAAAAGAGCAGCAGGTATATGCAAACAAGAAGCTAGGAATGCAAGAGGCGGACCTAAAACAAAATGATTCAAAACGGCTAAAAAAGGAATAGGCATATGTTCTGCACAATTCAAGACATTTATACATCCTGGAAAACTGGACCTTTAGCAGGGGAGCGCAGGGGAGCTCTCATACCCATACTTTGGGGCCGGATACTAGGGATTGCCATCTCAGTATCAGACAAGTGCAAATTTAGGCCCCAAGCCAGTAAGCAAGACAAAGAAGGCACTTTATAACATTATAACAGTAATTACCTAGTCACCAAATAAGAAGCAGCCACTTTCATAAAGCAGAAACTAGGAGATACAAAGAGAAATAGAAACACACCAATAATAGGAGTTTGAACTCGCCACACAGTCCACAATAGACCAAAGTAACAAAAAACAACTAAGATTGTAAAAGACCTAAACAAAACAATCATAAGGAAGTTTTTATGAATATGCATCAAACGCTGCAACCCAGTGTTAGATAGTATATTCCCTTTCAAAGCAGACATGACACATTCATGCAAATATTCCTCCTATGTAAAGAACTCTTAAAAATGAGGAGGGAGAAAAGACAGAGTGTCATAAGCAAATAGTCCAAAGCTATGAAAAGAAGGATATGCAATGACTCTGAAATATATGAAAAGGTACTCAGTTTCACTCCTCAGTGATACCATTTTTTACCTATTAGATCAGCATAGGTGTAAAAGCTAGACAACACACTGTTGACAAAGACGTGGGGGAAACTGGCATTCTCAGGTACTGCTGGCCCAACTCTCATGGAGGAGACTATGACAATATATATATAACAAAATTATTTACCGTTGACCCAGTAATCCCACCTGCAGGAATTTTTCTGAAGATAGACTTCCTGGAACGTGAAATAACGTATGCACTAGGTTACTCACAGCAGCTTTATTTATAAAAGCAAAAGACTGGAAACCACTTCAGTGTATATCAATAGAAGACATGTAAACTAGAGTAAATGTATGCAATAAAAATATTATATGGCTGTTAAAAAAAAAAAAAGCAATGAGGAAGCTCCCAAGAGCAAATGTGAATAATTCTCAAGATAAAATACTATATGAAAAACACTATGTGCAGAAGTGCATATTTCTGGATTCTTTGTACAATAAAGAAGAGGACTAAATTTATTTCATTCAAAGCAAAATGAAATAAATATACCTTACTGAGTTAGAATAATCACAAGAGAGGAACTATTATAAATGATTTTCAAAATATAATAATTTAACTGTATATCCCTAGCAGGATACAACTAAAGACAAAAAGAATTTCAAAAGTTAACTGTTTTCAGAAATCATATTGATGGTGATAAGTTGACATTTTATTCGGATACTATTTTGTGTATTTTGAGAAAAAGCATATGAATTATTTTGTTAGTGTCGTTGGGAACCTGGATTTTTCTCAAAGAAGAAAGAAGATTTATGTATTAGATAAAGTTAAGTCCTGAACTTGAATTGGAAATATTGCTATGATCTTATGATGTATTCTATCTTTAAAATATATGCACATGTATATGCATGTACATACATATGTATGTATTTTCTAGCTCTGTCTACTGAAAAGGCCTAGAGACAATGAAAAATCCAATTGCACTGAGCATGACTAATCCCCAGATTGAGGTTTCTAAATATTATTTTTTCAATAGAAGGAACCAAGGCTCTTTGGAGAATAGCTGATTCCAGGTCTGGGGCAGGAAATATATAAAATAAACATGGAAAACAGGAAAGCTGTCAAAGACTATTTGTTTCATGCCAAAGGAAATCAAGAGCCAACTTCGAAAGGCTCTCACTGGACAAAATATGAGACAATTTGAGCATCAACGGTAATAATAATAATAAAGGCAATGAGAGGGAATGACAAATATGTTTGAATCCATGAGTTCCTAGAAACATTTTTTAAAAACTTATTGGGCATCTATGTATACTGCTAAGGAACCACCTCATTATTTTGATAATCAGTGAATACAAGGCAAGGGAGCAAGCACTTATCCTGCGTTTGATATATGAAATGTATTTCAGAGTAACCAAATAGTTAAGGAGGGGACTTTTCTCTTGATAGAAATAGTCTAGCTAGTAAATGAAAAAGGAAAGAATAGAAGCATCACCATTTTAAACCCTTATGAAAACAAATCCTACCAATGATCATTAATGACTGCTAATATCATAAAAAGAGGGGCAACCAGACATGCGTGACTTCTGATGGTAGTACACAACACGCCTATGAAATATTCCTGTAAAAAACATGTAATCTGAATCTGATCAAACCTCTTGGTCTAAATATCGGTTTATAGGTAATACAGATGACAGAGAAACAGTTCCGATGATATCGTAGGGGTGCAATGGACAATACACAGACTCTGGAAAACTCCTCAGCAAAAATGACCTGATCCTAAATCTACTGGCAGCATATGACCTTATCTGAATCCTGACTCCAACAACTTGTTCTTAAATTTTTGAGGCAATTCATAAAATATGAACATTAATGAATATATTAATAAATAATTTTTAAATTTTAGGTGTGATAAAGGTATTATGGATATGTTTATTGTTAAAGGCACCATTATCTTTTGGATATATATACTGAGGTTTTTATGGATGAAATGATATGACGTTTGAGATTTACTTCCAAGTAATCTCTAGAAGGAGTGAGTAACAATATACATAAAACAAGAACAGCCATGAGTTGATAATTATTGGAGCTGGACATCTATTATACTTTCTACTTTTGTATGTTTAATATTTTTTTATAACAAGAATCTTTTGTAAAAAATGAAGGCAAATAATTTATATACATATTTGCTTTTCTTGCAAAAATGCAGAAAGTATTGACTATCATCACCGCTGAGTGAGAATGGGGTGAAAGGATAGAAATGGGAGAAAAAAACCTTGAATATATCTCTTTTTATAGAATTTTTAACTTTTATACCATATAAATTTTTATATTCAAATATTTAAAAATTGAATGGTTTTTTTCAAATCCTTAAATTGAATACAAACAGCAACAAATGACCTAAAACTTTATCAAACGATAACAACCACCACAGAGGGAAAAAACTATTTTAAGTCACTTTTGAGCACAGAACTCTGACTTGGTGATATCTACTCTAATGATAAGGACTGCAAATAAATCTTAAATATTACTTAGTTAGTTGTTAATAGTAATATTGGTATCGTAATTTTGAAGTAAATTTATGTATTATATGATAAAACAGTTAAATGTTAATGTTAATTAGCACCAAAATGTTATCTGTAAAATAGATATAAATATAAAATAGGTTAATAAAAATTACATATTAAATTTGAGTTAGAAATATTAACATGAATTCATGAAATTTAAAATACATATTTATTTCCTAAAACCATCCATTAAAAGCGTCCAAAAGCAATGATACCCAAGTAGCAAAGCAATGATCACAATAAACATCCAGCTCTTAGTTTCTTTTCCCTCTTTTTTTAAGCTATGGGACTATAATGCCAAATAACCTTTCTTTCACTTTTTTTAATTAAGATATAATTGACATGTAACATTATATATTAGTTTCAGGTATACAACACAACAATTCGATATTTGATCACTACAATAAATCTAGTTAACATCTATCGCCACACAGTTACAAATTTTTTCTTGTGATAAGAACTTTAAAGATCTACTCTCTTGGCAACTTTCAAAGGTACACTACAGTATTATTAACTATAGTCACCATGCTGTCCATTACATCCCCAGGACTCATTTATTTTAGAACTGGAAGCCAGCTCTTGGTTTCTGAATACCGTTCCTCATTAAGAGGAACCAGGGCTTCTTCGAGAAATAATTGATTACACATCTGAGACAAATTAAACACAAGCTAGGCCTAGGACATCTTGTCATGACCAAAAGCAAGGAAGCTCTCAGAGACTCTGCATTGACTATTAGAGGATATCATTATCAGCCTCTAAATTAATTGTTAGAAACTTTTTCGAAATAAAAAGTTGAGAGTAAAAAAACAGACCTACACTATTTTACAGAGGAATTTCACCAAACCATCAAAGAACATATAATCCCTGCTGTATACCAATTATTCCAAGGAACAGAAAAAGAAGGAAACTCCCTCAAACCCACAAAATATGAAAAATAAATAAATCCCTTCAACTAAAACCCGAATGAACCTAATAACACATCACATTGGCAAACAATTATTTCAAATTACTGTTGACACAGTACCCTGCCTCTGCATCTCTGGTGGGGTCTGTTCAAAGAACAATAAACAGTAGGGACGGGGTGGATTTGAGAAGCCTGACAAGGACTCTAGACCACATCTGGCCCTTGCTTTCATCTCACAGAAGTGTAAATACTTTTAAATTTTATGATACGTTTATGCTGAGCAGTATATAAAAATCACAAAAGAATACTATAACAATCTATAATTCTGGCATTCTATACATCCTTTCAGAGCATTTTGATGCCCACACACACTTTTGTAACATGTGTCACCTGATAATTTCTTGTAGGCATTTTTACATGCAGTTGTGTATATGTATTTTTTCCCCCACATTTTAAACGGCTGCTTAGTTTTCTGTTGCCTGCTGGCACTATAATTTGTATCGCATTCCCCTTTATTGGACATTTTGATTATAAAATGTTTGTCATCATATCGCTGCCATGAACTAACTCACAGATGACTGTTGGACGTTGTTTAGGACCTAATTGACCATGAATTTATTATGATATCACTCTTTCTGATAATGTTTATTTTTTCCTTCCAGCAAAATTCAAAAGCATGAACATCAGATAGTAGAGAAGTGGCATTATTGGATTCTTAAATGATTGAGATTATGCCAGGCAGATGTAACGAAAGATAGCAGAAAGAAATACAAAGATATTGGTAAAAATGCTTGAAAATCTGAATTTTGGCACCTAAGCTAGGTAGGAAGGGATATGAAGACAAGAAGGAGATGATGGATAGAAGAAAGAGGGGGCTGGAGACCAAAGGTCCTTAGGTATATTTCTCTCAGCTGCAAGAAAGAGGAATCCTCGCTCAAATAGACTTAACGAGAAAATGTGTTAGCTCACATCACAAAGTCCAGTGGCTGAGTGAGCTTTGGCTTAGCCAGTATCTCCAGCTCCATTTCTCTAGATTCCCTCAGCTGTGTCGGGAAGACGCTGTTCTCAAGGTACTAAAGTTCAGAAAGTAATTCTCTAATCCCACCCTCAACTTGTTATTTCTTCTCAGTGGCACAAATCGAGTCATCCACTTCTGATCATCCAATCCCTTCCGTCATGGGAACGTCATCACCGATTCGCTGATTGTGTTCCTACGTGGCCAAAGAGAGTGGGATTACCTTTTGATAAAGCAGGCGGGAGTCTGGAACTGGGAATAGAAGTCCTAAGGCACATGGGCTTCATGGGAGGTCCTAGTTACCTAACCAAAAATTGCAATACTCATAAGGGGACCTACCAGCAGTGTCCATTGCAGACACTGAGAAGTAAACATGTAATAAGAGACTGGGCTGAGCATTATGAGAAAAAAATGGAATAGGGGTTAGGCTCTGCCTTTTTGCGACTTTTAAATTGAGACCTGAAAGATAACTGGGAGTTAGACAGGTCATGAATTCAGGGAAGAGTAATCCAAGAAGTGGGAACCGCACGTGCCAAGGTCACGTCACTTGACTTACCATTACGGGCGCATGATTTTGCACTTGCCTTCTGTCACACACTGCTCCCCCTGCTTCCCAATAGTTCAGGCTGTTGGAGGAACTGAAAATGAAAAAGTGGCTGAAGTATGAAAAAGTGGAAGGAACAATGTGCGACAGAAGACAAGTGCAGAATCATGCACCTGTAATAGGAAGCTAAGTGATGTGACCTAATTTACATTGTAAGAAAATAATGTGCAACTTTTGGTTTTGGGTTGAAGAGGGCCAAAAGTAGGAATACTAGTTAGGCAGCAGCTGTGGTCAACCAGGTAGGGGTGATGATGGTAGCCAGGATGAAGGCAATAGCAATGGGAATGGAGAGAAATGGGTGGATTCAAGATGTCCTTTGGAGATTTGTCTCATATGACTTGGTTGATTGATTTGGAGGCAAAAGAGAGAGAAGATTCAAGGGAGAATCTAAATGTCTGGCCTGAGCAACTGGATGGATGATGATACACTTGACTGGGATAAAAAAAAAAGGGGGGGGGGTGGAGGAGTAGGGAGCCAGACTTGCTGAGCCCCAGAGGAGATGCCAAGCAATTAGTTATGCAAATCTGGAGCTCAGGAGAGAGGTTAGTGTCTGGATTACTCAAATTGATGATATCAAAGGTGGTGGGTTTAGGACAAATGTGGCTGAACTGGAGTGGTGGAAGCAGCCATGAGGTCAAAGGCTGCATGGCCCTCTTGTGGATGGCTGAGTCACCCAGGGTGATGGCAAGAGGAAGACACTGACCAGGGAAGGAAGTCTGTGATGAATGCGGGAGCATGTCCAGGAGGTTGGGGGCTCACAATGACAGGGAGAGGCAACACAGGTCAATGGGATTAGCATCAAAGGAGCTGGCTTCCAAAAGACCTAATGATTAGGAGTGCAGGCCTTGGAGCCAAACTCCCAGAGTTGTAATCTGGGCTTTCCCATAACCAGCTGTGTGACCTGAGACAAGTTACGTACCTGAGCTTCTGTGGCCTCCGAACAGAGATGATCACAACAACATCCCCTGCATCTGTGGCCAGGCTGAAATTACATCATCCATGGTCCTTAGCAGAGCACCTGTCCCTCAGATACTTAATGTGAGTCTTAATAGCTACTAGCTCTCAATTATTGGCCACGAATAAGGGAGGAATCACATGAATAAGGGAGGAAAAGGAGTAAGGATGTGGAGGCAGCAGCAAGGAGTGAGGTCAGCAACCCTGCCTCCCCGCTTAGAGGAACTTGGTTCCTGAGCAGGTGAGCAGCCTCTGCCTGAGCGGGCTGCCAGTGGGGCAGGGTCCTCTGGAGGAAAGCAGGCTTCAAAAATCTTGGTTACTATGGAGTCCAGTCAATAGCAGAATGGAACAGAGAAAGGATTTAGAATAAAGACTCAGGCAGCCCAAACTTCCATTTCTAACTTGGGAACCAAGAAGAAGCTGCCTCCTGTTTCCCTGCTGCACTTCCCCCCTCCACCTGTTCCAACTCCTGATCTCCCCTCTTCAGTTCTGCCTGCCCATCCCCCCAGCTCACTCACTAGACACCCAGGACAGCTGATCCCTATCTCCTCCTTTACCCTTCCTATCTCCCAGTCTTAGCTGCCTCCTCCCTCCCCTGCCTGTCCCTTGGCTCCTTCTCTTCCCTTTTCTGTTTCTCTGCCCTTCCATCCATTCACCATCCTTTCTGCCGTGACCCCTTCTCGTTTCTCAATCCTTCCTTTGCTCCTAACCTGGATCCTTCCTCAACCCTGTAATTTTCAGGTCTCTCACACCTCCTCTTCAGATCTCAACCCAGTTCTCACCTGGTGATTCCTACTACCTACCCAGGGACTAAGTGCCCCTGACAGTCAGATTCCTGATTCAGCCCAGAACTTCTGGCAACATAAGCACCTAGTGGTCTATTGACATGTGGGCCAATAGCCAGGTAGCCCCAGGCCACAAGGTATCTCCCTCAGCCAGGGTGTTTCTCCTGGTATTACATTCTTAGTTGTACTAATCTTGGCCAGCTCTCCAGCTATCTAGATTGATAAGAATTCTTGTTCCTGTGTGGCTCGGCTGGTAAGCCTTAGTGGAATTCGACATTTGTAAGTGACCTCTGGCCCCTGCTGTACCTGTGGTCAAACCATGGCTAACAGCAAGAGCATGAGAAGGAGTCCACGGCCTCTGTCCTGTCTTCCAAGAAGGTGAGCCCTGTGGATCTGGCACTGCTGAAGCGATTTCTAGAAAGAAGTTACATGAAAACATATAAACAAAGACCTAAAGCTTCTCCTTCAGAGAGACCATGACTCATTTCCTCCAAGATGTCATCTTTGTCCCCAGATGTGCAGAACATTAGTTCATTTTAGCCACCTCTATAACCTATACTTGAGACTCTGACTCCTACAGGGAAAAAAATGATTTCCAGTGGATTCTGATCAAAATCATACCAGACTGAAATCTCTCTCTCCACAATCAGAATTCAAAAATAACAGAATCTATAAGACAGTTACTTATACCCCCATTTGACAAGGATAAAGAATCAAAGTTTATTAGAAAATTTAAACCTTGAGCTACAAAGTCTTGTGGATGTCACTAGAAGGTGAGTGAATGCATGGAGGAACAAGGTGAAAGAGTCTCCAGAAAGACTCTCCAGCTCTCCCCTCCTTCTCAAGTACAAAGTGTGTCAACTCCCTTCCTGAACTGGGAGGCAAATCAGAAGGGTCAGAGAAGAATCAGCCCTTTGGGAATACCTTCCTTTCTTTTCATCCATAATCATCCTTGCGTTATTTGGGTCCCAGATACCTCAATGTGGGGATCTTACAAAGTAGATGTATGTAGAAGGCCAGCAGACTGAGGAGCCTTCTGTTAGGGGCAAAAGGCAAAGACTCATGCGTTGCGTACATCCATCCACCTATGTCTGCAGAATCATAAAGAACAGTGAAAGGAAGATGCCAGTCCAGCACAAGGCACGTGAGCTCTTAAGTCCCGGTCCTCCCTGACGGCCTCACTATGTCTTGTTAATTTCCCCTCCTCCCTTCCTCCAAGCATTTGGTGTAACCAGGAAGATGCCAGAAGAATCCAAAACAAATTCTTTTTTTTTTTTTTGCAGTTTAATCAGTACAAATTATTATCAGATCACTCCAAACAGGATTTAACTAGCTTTAAGAGATGTATATAGAATTGTAGGAAAATAAAAAAAAAGAAGTGAAAACAAAGTCGGATAAACTGAGGCCAGAGATAGATGCACAAATTGCCAACAATGAAGAGCCTGTTGTTTTTAAGAATTGGACCTTAAATCTCTGAGCCCCCTGGTGGCCAAAATTTAGTCCATTTTGAATTCGAGAGCCACTAAGAGGAAAGCAAAATTAATCACAAATATCTAGTTTTCCTGAGAAATCAGTTGTTCAAGAAAGGTTCCTGAGATAACACCTGTGTTTTCCCTTTCTCCCAGGATGCCCCAGAGGGATTTAGGGTGACCTACAGCTCAGCTAGCCTCACGTCCTCCATCAATTTCTGGGAACCTTCAGGAGTGAGGTTAGGTTGGAGACCTCACTTGTGGTCATGACCAAGGTCCTTCCTTCCAAGTGCTGTCTATACAGGCGTTCCTCTGCCCTGGCCCCCGGGTGAGATTTACAGAGAGGGTTTCAAAAGAGCTTCTCACCACCATCTCCAGGGCACCTCCTTGCCCCACCTCCTGCTGGTCTCCACTGCCTCTAAGTACACAGGAGCTACTCTGTAGTCTATGAATCCCCCAAAACCCTGAAGCTACGGGAGAAGAGGGAGAAGAGCCCTTTTCCCCTTTGTGTCGCATTTGTTACCTGGCACCAAAGGAGGGCTCCCTGAGCCCCAGTGACTCTCAAGAGAGTTCTGTGACAATAGCTCTGTGAGCCCCTGCCTGTGGCGCCTCTCCTTGGGCTCATATGAACCTGCGATATTGATCCAGAACCAGCCTTAGAGACAAGCTCCTGTCTCTATTCTCCCTTCCCATGGCCCTCACCCTCTTTGTGGCACAGTTATGGGGGATTTGCCTACAATAAAAATGTGAAAAATAAATGACTTTAGAAATGAGTATTATGTAATGGGAGACAATCATCTTCGCTTACAAAGAGAATCGCTAACTGTGCCCTGATTTAAAAATCTATGTCTATGTGGATTCCTATTCCATTGTACAGTGAGTCTAGGCAAAATCTCTAATTGGATTTTTCCCTTAATGGATGCTCTTGGTTTAAGTGGCTTAGAAGAAAGCTCTCAGCCTTGAGAAGTGGGAGAAGTGACCGTGCACTGAAAAGAGGGGCCTCTTAAGCTCTCTGCCTCTTCTTCTGAGCAGCACAGGGTGGGGTCTGGGATACAGGTTCCTTCTGTGGTTCCTGACAGAGACGAGAGATGCACCAGAGGGAAATAAGAAGTTGTTGTTCAGCTGCAATGTAGGGTGACTGAAGTAACAGTGAGGTGAGAAGAATGTGACTTTAACCCCCTAAAACGTGCATTTGGAGGCAATTCCCAGATTGGCCTAAAATCAGAGGGGAAAATGGTGCTACAGGTATGTTAGTGCTGATAATGTTGGGAGTGTGAAAACAGCCAGGAGAAAGCAGTGCGGAAGACTGAAATGTGTGACCCCAGCCTCCAAGGCCCAGCTTGAACCCCACCGCTCCTGCAAGGCCTTCCCTGACACTCCGCTATACGCAGCTCTAGGAGTGGACTGTGGCAGGGACTTAACACCGGTGTTTGCAACTAAGAGGGCGGGGGCTAAGGGACACCCAAAGGAAGGGTGGGATCAAAACTGAGGTAACGGGATGTTTCACATGACTAATTCTGACTTAGGTACGGCTCCATTCAGATAAAGCCTTCCTGGGCAGCTGGGTAACTGCCGCTCAACTGGAAAATGCTCTTAGTCGTGTAAGGCTCTCAGGCTGTGTGAAGGAGTATTTGTGAGCCACTGAGTATGTACATAAATGCACGTGCTGAATGGGTGGCCAAAGGCCAAAGATAGCAGCAGGTGGACACAGTCGCTGGAAGAGCCCAGGAGTCACCCAAGCACGGCTGGCTGGCAGGTAACTGGGCTCCTGCAAGCCCAGGGCAGGAGATGGACCTGGAAGTCGTCCGCATCTATGCGGTGGTACAAACGCAAACGGAACGGAGTGAACAGAGTGGTGAAGAAGCAGGCCTAGGAGAGGAGTCTGGAGCACAAAGACACGGGGCAGCCGGGGGCACGTGAGACCACCCGTGACGCCCGTGCTGCCTTCATTACTTCATCGCTGCCTTCGTTACCGCAGAACTGCTGCACCTCCGTCTCCCAATGGTGTTACTCTTCGCCACAAAGTGACTAAATATAAACTCTCTTCTGCAGCCTGAAGGTGGAGAGCTATTCCCACTGGGGGCCCCGGAACGGGATCAGGCAAGGAGAACTCAGGGGACCCAGGGGTCCTGACTGCCACGCATTTCGGCATGGCAAGACTCCAGTTGCTTCAGGCAGGGGACTATGGGAACAATGAGGCTGAGGCAGCCATGACCATGAGTTCAGCAGCTGAGGCCAAGGGCTAAGGAAAACTGGGTATCCATCTGAAGCAGTCTGGACCCCACCTTTCCCTGCCCCTACCTTCGAGTCTACTGCCTGTTGAGGAGTCTGTGGAATGAGAGTCCTTTTGGTGCCTTTTAGTCACCTCGGAGGAGCCAATGCCCTTCTGGGATGAAGGGTACAGAAATAAAATACAGGGATGAAGATCCCATGTAACATCCTCCCACGGTGGCATTCAGTGCTTTGGTGTCCCATGACCAGGATCTGGCCTGTGGCCACACAGGCTGAGAAACTGTCTGCCCACTCTGCACAAGGAATCTACTCCCAAAGAACTGATACATGGTAACAAAGCTCAGGATGTATAAAACCAGATGTCAGTTTATTAGAGCAGCAGAGACCTGCTGGAGGATGTCTAAGCACCCTGGCAAAGTGATGGGCAGGGCCCCAAACACGAAAGCAATCTGAAAGAGACTTCTTCCAAAGGTAAACTCAGGTAAACAGGGAGGAAGGGTCCACCTGGACCAAGTTTTTGCTCCTGGCCCACGCTGCCCTCTTTCATGGCTGAACCTACAGTTAAGAGAGAGGAGAGATAGGTAATAAACGTCAAAACTGACCTCTGGAAACGAGACACAACCACACCTCCAAGAGCAGGGCAAGAGGTGGGTGACACTCGAGGTAAGGGGGTCACCATCTCAATTCTATGCAGAGCTCAGCTTGGCTTCCACAGTGAAGGTTCCAGAAGATAGCAGCACTACACTGAGAAATCAGGTGTCATCAGTGACAGAGGCAGTGTCCAAAAGAGAGAAGTGAGTGGGAGGAGGTGGGAGTGGGCAGTGGTCTCGATTTCCTGTGAGAGGGCTCTTCCTTTATACTTGGTGCTTTTCAAGTTCTGTCCTAGGCCCAATACTTCTGACGTGAACATACTTCCTTTCTCATGAGTTTGACTACCGTGCATACACAGATAACGCTCTAGTCCTATCTTCTCCCCCTAGCCTCTGGCCCAGACATCCAAATACCTATTGCATACTCACACTCAGATGTCCCTAAGACATGTCAAGTACAAAATGTCCCAACCCAACCTTACAGCCTTCTGCCCTCTTGCCTCATCTGCATCTCCTCCTTGTGTTCTCAACTCTGAATGATGACATGCTCTACTCTTGTCACCCAAGTCCTTCTATCTTTCCTCTGCTGTCTTCGATTCTGCCTCTGAAACCTCTCACATCCATCCCCTTCTTTTCAGTGTAACCACTGCTCTCGTTCAGACCTTCCCTTTTAAATGGAATGTCACAATAGTGTCCCAACAAATCGTCCTAACTGCAGCATATCCAAGTTCCATTCAACAGATTTTGACAATTCACCTCTGACCATGTCACCCTCAGTCTGGTATCCAAGCTCCACTGAGACACGAGGTCCTTCATGACCCTGACCCAGAACCCCTCCAATCTCAACTCCCACTACACCCTTCTCCCCATTTTATACCCCAACAGTGCTAAGAAGCTAAGGTCCTCAGCCCCACTTTGAATCCACACTATTTCGCAACACTGTGCTTTCCCTGAAACCGCCATATACCCTTTTTGGGATGCTTCCTCTCAGCTCACATGGTTCCCTGTTTCATCTTATTACTGCAGTTACCAAAAACCCACTGGTTCTAGTCCAAGGCTCACCCACGACCCCTGCCCCTCAGAGATAATGTGAGCCAGAAAAGGTAAGCTGGGAAGAAGCTGAGAGGCAGTGATCCCAAGTGAGCTGGTTCCTGGGAAGCAGAGGAAGATGTTAAGGAGTGAGCTCCACTGAAAGGGAATGCAAATCTCTCCACTGACTTCTTCTCATACAACCATAAAGCTCTGTTCTTAAAGGTTCCATCACATTCACTGATAGGTACTTCCCAAGTGCACGAAATAACCAGGGTATGAATGTCATCCCAATGTCATAGGTAGATTCAGAAGAGGGATGTTTCTTTAAAATCCTATGGAAACCAAAATCCCTAGTCAACATTTTTAGACCCTCCTAAGGAGAAACTCTGGACACCAAAATGCTGAAAATTAGAAAACCCTTCTATGGGAACCTTTAGTCTGTGTGGGAGGCTGGTCTTAATGGCCAATGTTTAGAACGCGTGGGGTAGGCCTGGGACAAGATGGCTCAGGACAAAACTGTGCCATGAACTTGGAAGGTAGAACCGTATTCAAAGTCCTCTCAGTAGTGTCCCCACACACACACACACACCAACTCCTTCCATCTCCCTTCCATCTCGGTCTTGGCATGGAGATCAGGAACAAAGCTTCTGCCGTGCCAAGAGGGAAAGAGCCAGGGAGGCAAAAACACAGGGATGAGTGATCGCTGGTGAGGAAGCCCATGTTTCTGTAGGGTTTAACTGACTTACAATCCAGCCAAGGGTAACAAGAAGCAGAGCTGACTCCCTGAGAAAAGGGAAATTCTTAGACTCCCTTTCCTTAGCCAAAGCAGTAGCTCACTGGAAGAAACATTCTGGCTATATATTTTTCCCTATCTGCACCTACCTATATCTTTCACACATATTATCATAACGATGGAAATTCACATCAAATGCTTTGGTAATTGCTCATCCTTGCTCAAAGGACACTGTCAGCTTAGAATATCTCAAGACTTTTAACCTTTAGGTATTCTAGGTTTCCATATTTCTTAATAGGAGAATTCATAAAGGAATTTTAACAGGAAATTTGGTCTACAAAGTGTTTTGAGTTACCTACCCTAATGTGAAAAGGGATTCAGTATGGCAGTAAGAGTACCTTGGGCTCTGGAGAGACGGATCTGGTTGAATCTTGCCTCTGCCATTTTCGAATATGTGACCCAAGCAAGTTACTTAAGTCTCCCAAGCCTCACTTCTCTTCTGGGAAATGGGGAGAATATTAGTACCTACCTCCTAAGGCTGCTGTGAGGATTAAATGAGATGATGTGTACACACTGCTTAGCGCAGAGCCTACCAAAGAGTAAATGTTCAATACTGGCTATTTTTTGCTATTATTAACAATAATAGTTTAGTAAAACGTCATTTATTGTTCCTACTTTTTACTGAGCTCACGGCGACCTGCTCTAAGCCACTAATTCTCAGCGATGCCATTCTCTCACCAGTGTCTCAAAGTTCTCCTGTGAAGAGATGCCTCAACTGAAAACTGCCATGCAGGAGAATTTGCAACGTATGCCAATGGGGTGCGTGTGCATGTGGACAGTGTGAAGGCAGAGCAAGGTTTGAAATCACTGCTCACGACCACTGATGTGCCTCTAATCCCCTAAATTACCAGTTTGGCTCAAACACTAACAAAGCCCTTAAATGACAGCAAATGTAAGGATAGCCTGAGGACTGAAAGTGAGTTTTTTACAGGAGAAAAACAAATTACACTTAAGAAAAGTGCCTTCAAGTCTGGATCCTTAGCATTTGTAATTCACTTCCAAATGACCTGGATTGTATCAAGATAACTTCCCTGGGTATACACCAAACTTAAAAACTGGGAATGTTTCTACCATACATCTTATGATCCTGGGAAATTTAAATACATGTTTATCTCTTTAGTTGTAAAGGGAGTTGTCTCCTATGATGCTTTTCCTCCTGCATGCGTTCTCCGGTGGGCACTGAAGTGGGAGCTGTTGTTGAAGTCTTTGCCGCACTCCAAGCACTTGTAGGGTTTCTCCCCAGTGTGGATTCTCTGGTGAATAATAAGACTGGAGCTCTGGTTAAAGCATTTCCCACATTCTCTGCACTTATAAGGCTTCTCTCCCGTGTGAATCCTCTGGTGAGTAATGAGGTTAGAACGGTCACGGAAGAATTTTCCACACTCAAGGCATTTGTAGGGCTTCTCTCCTGTGTGCACTCTCTGGTGTGTGATGAGCTTGGAGCGCTCACTGAAGCATTTCCCACAGTCTGTACACTTATATGGCTTTTCCCCAGTGTGGGTTCGCTGGTGGTTAGCCAGTGTGGAGCTCTTACTGAAGCTTTTCCCACATTCAGCACATTCGTATGGTTTCTCTCCCGTATGGATTCTTTGGTGACTAATGAGGGCAGAGCTCTTAGAAAAGGTCCTTCCACATTCAGAACACTGATAGAGTTTCTCCCCTGAGTTGGTGCTATGTGGTCCAGAGGAATTCAAGTTCTTACTGGCACTTTGAGGTTGTTCAGGAGATGTCTCCTCTGTCAGGCTCCTCCAGTGAGCACTGAAGGATGGGCTTTGGCCAAAGTTTTCCCCAGGCTCACTACAGTGGTCAGGATTTTCTCCCAAGTGGATCCTCTGATGTTTCAGAAGGTTTGAGCTCTGGTTGAAGCTTTTCCAACACTCCCCACATTTATACGTCTTTTCCCCTGTGTGGATTCTCTGGTGGGTGACAAGATTTGAGTGGTCGCTAAAGCTTTTCCCACATTCGAGGCATCCGTAGGGCTTCTCTCCAGAGTGAATTCTCTGGTGGGTACTGAGGTTGGAGCGGTCACTAAAGTTTCTCCCACATTTGAGACATTTGTAGGGCTTCTCACCTGTGTGTGTCCACTGGTGGGCAATGAAGTGAGAGCTCCGACTGAAGCTTTTCACACATGGGTCACACTTGTAGGGTTTCCCTGCAAGGTAGAGGCCTTGATGGTCAATAAGTTTTTCAAAATCCTCTTCAGAAGAACATTCTTCCCACTGCTCCTGGGACGGATTTTCCCACTGTCCTCTGCCTTCGATTTCATTTTCACTATCTTCCCCCCAGTCATGAGGGTGACAAACAACTTCTGTAGTACATTTTGATAAAGATCCAGGCAAATCCTCAAAAATATCCTGCTCTGAACTCTGGTCTTCATCCTCCTGCCTCATCTCAAAACCTGGAAAAATGAACAGAAATGGTTTTTGTTCATTAGTGTCTATTTATATGTCTGTTATTTTGTGTCCTGTGAATTTGGCTAACATGAATTTGTATCCTGTATCTCACATCTTATAAATGTGGCTAACATGAAATGGATCAAGTTTTGGAGCATATATGCATTTCTGACCTGCAAAGCTGAGGAAGTTTGGGAAGTTTGGCCATGAGCCCTAGCCAAACAGCCAGGTGGTGAGTCTCCCCAACCAACTCCCCTATCCCACTTTTTGATAATAAACACCTCCTTCTTCAAATACAATCAGTATATCTTATATCATATGAAACTGAATAATCTGCATAACTGCCCAAATGAATCCCAGTAAAATTTAGACCTGATTGCTTATTTCATTTGGGGGATTACACTAAGCTAGAGACTGGATAATCTAAGCAAAACACAAATCCTTTTCCTATCTGATTCCATTCTCCATTATAGTTCTGAGACAAGTTAATGAGCCTGACGCCCTCACTCCGTCTGAGTGCTTGCAGATTTTACGAACATCCAATTACTACAGGCTTACCAGTGTCTGGGGTTTTAGGACATGGGGTTGGAGGTTTGATGGAATCTTCATCTGCCATCTCATCCCAGGCCTCCTGGTCATCAGCTTCAATACTGCTCTGCCCAGACACAGGGAGACCTGCTGCCTCCCTAATGGTCCCCATGGCTCTGACCGCAGTCCGAGCCCTAACCAGTGAGTCCAGCTCCTCATAGAAGGGGCATGTTCCTGGTGGGCGGCTGCTCTTGGCTTTCCGGTAGCTTCGAAGAAGGTTTTTGAATCTGTAGCGACACTGCTCCAGTGTCCGCAAGAAGCCCTGTGCACACAGCCGCTCTGCAATGGCCCGGTACACCTGACTGTTCTGGTGGCAGGTGCGAAGCTTTTCAGAGAATGAGGACTCACTGAGAATGGTCAGGAAGGCCTTGGTCTCTTCATAGCCCCAGTGCACACCTGCTGTCAGGAGTAAAGAGTTCAGAATTGTGAGACTTAATGAAACTTGCTTAGGTCGTGAGGGATCGGGGTCACCTGCCCTGCTAAATGCCTAGAACACAAGGACCTCGGAAATTGTCCAGGTGCCTGAGGCATCAACAAAGAATATACCCTTGCTTCTCAGGGCTATTCCAGAGCTTCCCGCCCCACCCCCTTCTAAGAGATTCTATTAACACGTAAGAGTTCTGGCAGAAGGGGAGGACTTAAGTGGCCATATTATACCAGGTGACCCCACTCCCCGGCTTCAGCTGATTGGTTCAGGGAAAGGCCTATAAGCGGGTTACCAAGAGACTCTATGTATCCATTCAATACATATCCTATTACTTTTATGAATTTTCCTTTTAACAAAGATAGGAACTAAGACTCCCCAAAGACATGAATGGACTTCAAATAATCTTGCAGTAGAGTCCAATTGAAGATGCCCTTTCCTCTTGTGCAAAAGGAAAAGGAAGGGGTCTGTTATCAGTCCCTCTGCAGGTTATAGATGCAGCCAGGGAGGCAGAGTGCTCCACATGAGAGGGGGCTGGGACCCTGGGCTCTGATTCTGACTCTGCCCCTGCCTCACTGTGGATTTTGAAATAAGACGCTTTGTCTCTTAGGCTTTAGTGTTTCCACTTTTACAATGTTTGAATGTTTCTCCAACACTGATCATTCAAACTTTATGCTGTCATGATTTCTGCTCTATCTGTTAAATATTTCACTATCTTTCTTTACCTAAATTTACTGTCTGTGAAGTCACACACATTAAAACTTCTCTCACACAACGAAACATCTGTCACATCCTCATTCTACCAGTGACACACTTTGGGAAATGCCCGATTAGCTCTTTAAGGTCCCTCAAGATTTTAAAAGTGTTTGTTTCTGTAACTAAGAAAACTTATACAAGGAAAACTGATCATAGAAGAAGAGAGCAGGGATTTAAGGCTGACCTAAGTAAGGAACTGAGCACCTGATCCAGGAGCACTGATCCAGACTTCTGTGCCCTGAACTCAGGAGACAGAGGTTTGGCGAGCAGGCAGGCTGGAATCTGGATCTGACGAAAGCCCTGTGTTCTTACCAACACGACTGTGGAACAGAGCCGGGGCCCCTGGAATCCTAGGCCCCTGGGTGGACTCGTCAGTGGCCAGCTCATCACCATTACAGTCTTCTGCTGTTTCATCGGGCCCCCAGCCCCCTTCCTCCTGCTCCTCCACCTCTGCGTCACTATCCCCCAGCCTGGGGACTGCCACAGCCTCTCCTGAACCCTCTGTGGCTCTGATGGCTGTCCGAGCCCTCACCAGGGCCTCCAGCTCCTCGTAGAAAGGACAGGTTCCTGGTGGGTGGCTGCTCTTGGCCTTCCGGTAATTTCGTAGGAGGTTTTTGACCCTGTAGCGACATTGCTCCAGGGTCCGCAGGAAGCCCCGTGCCCTCAGCCGCTCTGCTATGGCCCGGTACACCTGGCGGTTCTGATGACAAGTCCGGAGCTTTTCAGAGAAAGGAGACTCACTCAAAATTGCCAGGAAAGTCTTGGTCTCCTCATAGCCCCAGTGTACACCTGACACCTTCATGTCTTCCACGTCCCATTGGTATTGCTCTTCCCAGGCCCTTGAATCCCTCCAGGCCAATGCTGGACCTGGTTTTGTTTGCTCGTTATTCAGGCTGTAATCTGCAGTGTTCCTTTTTCCAGAACTTATAAGACTTGGACTCCAAAATTCTGGTCCTTGTTCTCGCTGGGAAATGACATTTGGTTTTGAAACTGGAACACCTATATAAAAGGAAACAGAGAAATTATCAAGTAGAAATGATCTGTTGAGCAGAATCTTTGTCCAAAATGTCCCTGAAACATATTTCTCTGTAAGAGGCTGATGAGAAATTCCCATGCTCGTCCCTTCAAATGTCTGGTGGGACAGAGGGAAGTAACTAGAGATAATAGAATCACATCACCAAAAACGTTAATTGGCCTGCTTGCTTTGTTCATTTGCTTTTGTGTCCTTGTTATGAAACAACATAAAGAGCAGCCACACACCAGGAACCTGTCTTTTTCCACGAGGAGCTGGAGGCCCTGGTGAGGGCTCGGACAGCCATCAGAGCCACAGAGGGTTCAGGAGAGGCTGTGGCAGTCCCCAGGCTGGGGGATAGTGACGCAGAGGTGGAGAAGCAGGAGGAAGGGGGTTGGGGGCCCAAGGAAACAGCAGAAGACTGTAATGGTGATGAGCTGGCCACTGACGAGTCTGCCCAGGGGCCTAGGATTACAGGGGCCCCAGCTCTGCTGTTTTTTTGTCCTTGTCATACAAAAGAGTGACTGTCACTGGTCCACAGATAGGCACATGACTTAAACTGGCCCTATCAGAATTAAGTCAATGGTTGTAGAAAAGGTTTCTTATTCGTGTGCGTGCGTGCGTGTGGGGGGGGGGGGTGAGTCTCCTGCTAGGAAACTTGTGGCCTCAATTGCCATTGGCATCTATTTCTGACTCTGACACAAAATAGCTTTAATATGAAGCTGAGACAGAGGATGACAGAGCAGAAAGAAAGAACCTTGGTCCCTTATGACACTGCTAGGCCAGTTTGCACTGTGCCTGCTCTCCTCTGGACTTCCCATATTGAGAAAATAAATGTCCTTGTTTTTCAAAAATTAGCTACATTTACAGGGCTGCTGTCCCAACAGCTCCTAAGCCTAACAAAACAGAAGGCTTTAATTAAAATAAATATTTGATGAAAACTAGATGAAAAAGAGTTAAGAGCTAAGAGAGGTTTAAGAATTATCTAGTTAAGCATTTTCCAAAGTTTGCTCCTTTGAATGCTATTTTCCCCGGATATCATATGTAAGACGGGGCTACACTGACAAGCAAGTAGCCAATAGGTTTGTAGTATCTGACCTTACTGACATGAGTCGGACCTGTCACTGTCTTCTACTTAATCCCACTCATGTGTCTAACTCCCCTCATACTGATCCCAGGCTCCACAGGGTTATTCTTTGGCTTCCCGTTTAGATGTGCCCACAGAGAAAAAGGGGCCTGTGTTGGTCATACAGGCTTCAAGCATTTTCAGCCCTGTGATACCCTCGTTGTTTAGTGCATCAGTTTCAAGGGTGTAGCTCACTTGAGTCCACCCAAGAGGTGGGTCCAGTTCAGTGCTGAAAAGATAGCTTTCTGAGATAGCAGGCTAGGCCCAGCCCCAGCACCGTGGTGAATGTACCAAGGAAATAAAGGTACCGGGCCCTGAGGGCAGGCTCTTAGAAGCCATCCTGCCAGCCTCCACCCAGGCAGACTCCGCTCCCCACAGTCCATCACTGCCACCACTGTTGGCTCAAAAAGCATATCTTCTTCCTATGTCTGAAATTCTACAGACTTCACAGAGCCACAAGTCATAAGAGAGTGATAAAATACTCTTTTGGAACTGAGTGTACAGGAAATCCAACATCTTCCTCAGCGGGTACTGTCTCCTTACCCAGGGACATGCCGTTCTCATAGTTGTCTCCCGGGGAGTCCTTGCGAAACTCCTTCTCAGCATGTCTGCCAGGGCCCAGGGCTTCCTGTGAGATGTACAAATGTCACTGACCCTTGAAAACTGCCTGGGAACCCCACCAGGAAAGATAATGGGGACACAGGGATACCGAGTGTGAGGCCAGCACCGTAAGGAGCAGCGTGACTCAGGAGCGGCCCAGGGGACTGACGCCCTGAGTCTGGTGCACTTTTGCTGAGGGGAGGCCGCAGAGAGAGGAGAGTACAGGGGCAAGAGCATAGGAGAAGTAATGACAGGAAAAGGAGAAAAACGGCAGCTTACCTGGGATGCAGCTGTCACCTCCCAATCTCCAACGCTCCCCATCTTTGGGAGAGCAGGGACTCGGGGAGTGAGGACCGCTGAGGAGAAAAAAAAGTCTCTGAAACCCAAGCTCTGGTTCCCAGAAAACGCCCTCTCAGGTCCAGCTTTGTTGTTTTTTTTTTACACCTACAGTACCTGGTCTCCCATCCAAGTACTAACTAGGCCCGACCCTGCTTAGCTTCCGAGATCAGATGGGATTGGGCTCGTTCAGGGCATAGCTGTAGAGAGGTCCAGCTTTCCGAAAGCCATGCTTGGGTCAAACTGAGACCACCCCTGTAGCCGGAGCAGATTTCCCCTTTTCCTTCCCTTCTAGAGTATGTAACTCCTAGGCTGCTTTGGGTGACCTGCCATGTGTAAAATGCCAGCCTGGAGCTCCTATGATCACCACCTCGCCCCATTCCCAGCCTGAACCTGCCGCATGACTCAGCTATGGTATGGAGTGGGGGCAAGCTGACACCATCGAGAGCTTCCTCCTCTTTTTATAATGCTTTTTACAATGTTTACTTGCCTTAGTGTATCCAGCAGACATTCTATCCCCTGCCTTGAATTCTGTACAACTCTCCTCTCCATGTACCCTTCCTAACCAACCCCCTCACTCCTCTTCCCTGCTGGTCCCTGATTCTTGGTACTCACCACTCTCTTTCAAGGTCTGGGGGACCACCTTGGTGTCTAGATGCCTGGGAAGGTCGGGGCATGGGTTCTTCATGCACTGCCTCTGGGGCTGTCCCTCGGGCCAGTGATCCACAGGAGATTCATGCACTACCTTTAAGGACCTGGTCTCCTCTGCACGCAACTCCACTTCCTACACACAAGATGGTCAAAATTCCCAATCGTCAGTTCAATAAGACCAATTTTGGTAGGGCAGAAAATGTTTTCTTGAGCACAACCGTGGCCCAGAGGTTAGCAGGCTCTTTTTAAGACCCAAAGATGGCTCAAAGTATGACAACAAAGCCGCTAGACTGACTTCAGTAAATAAAGCATTATTTAAGCCACCAAATGACTATTGTCTTCTTCAACACAGGGAGGCTATACAAGTATCTCAATGAAGCTGCTACTGTTCAAAACATTTTTGAATCATAAAGAGATAAATTATGTAAAATTATCGATATTAAAAAATAATCTCTAAACATCGAAAACAAGCTATTTGATTTTTGGTTATCAAAAGAGGGCAAATGTTAATCAGGTTTACATTAAAATGCAAAGGGAAGCAGAAAACCAGATATAAATATAACTCTAAATGCAATTGCTCTAAATATTCCTGCTGAAAGGCAAAGAAATATCAAAAATAAATATAAGATAAAGGAAGAACAAGGAATTACAGATGGAATTTTACAATGAAAAAAAAAAGTATGTGCTGTTTCAGAAAGAACCATCTACCCTTAAAACAGAAGGGTAGACAAAGATAAAGCACCGTAACTCAAAAGGAAAACAGAAGTGGCAATTTGTTTCAATGTAGAAGGACTCAGAGATATAAAGAATATGTGCAAAAATTAAAGGGAATAATCGGTTAAAAGATGATTAACCCAATTCAGCATTATCAATCATAAAACCAATTTTTTATCTCTATCTTTCAGTTTCAAATTCAGATGTAAAGGCCGAGATGTTATTTCCTCGCCCTAAAACCCCAACAGTATTACAATCTCCTTGCCTTACTTTAAAAAATGTATTTCAAGTTTTTCAATAGGTATTTTCAATACCTGCATGGTGCGAAAATAGAAAAAATATATAAGGGTATATTCAGTGAAAATACCCCATCCCAACCCTGTCCCCACACCATGTGCCCAGTTTCTTCCCCTACCTGTCCCCACAGGAAACCACTATTCTGCATCCTTTCAGATACATCTTTATGTACAAGCAACTGTAACCATACATTCTTATTTCTTCCCCATTTTTACACAAAAGGTAGCAACTTCATACACTGCTCTGAAGCTTATTTCTTGACTCAAAATATAACATCCATCTTCATCAACTTATTGATTTTGACAAATGTCTCTCCAAAAATCTTTTGGCTGATCTCAAAAAAAGGATGTTTACCATTAAGAAGCTATATAGGAATGGGCCATCAGCATCAAAAGCCATTCCAGATAAGGAGATCCACCAATGTCTTGTGTGGTTCACAGGGAGAAAACCTCTGCTTATCAACATTCTTATATAATTAAAACAACAAGAACAACAACAACAAAAAAAAAACTCACTTTGTTATAGTTATAATCTTACAATCCACAACGGAACTGTGACTAGGCTCCACAATGATCCTCACTCCTAGCCCTAGCTCCTTCATCTACTGCCATGCCTAAGCACAGATTCTGATTCCATGGATGGTAAAAGTGGACATAGAAAGAAGTGGACTCGAGTGACAATGAGGAAGAAAAAAATCAGGCTACTGGTTAGGGTATAGATGAAGAAAGAATCCATCAAAAATACCTGTACACCATACAAAAGTCTGCACGTGGATGTTTACAGCAGCTTTGTTCATAATTGCCAATACTTGGAAACATCCAAGATGTCCTTCCGTAGGTAAACAGATCAACTCTGGTACATCTAAACAATGGAATGTTATTCGGCACTAAAAAAAATAAGCTATTGAGCCATGAAAAGACATAGAGGAACTTTAAATGCATATTACTTAATGAAAAAAAAACATTCTGAAAAGGCAAAACTGTGAAGAAGTAAGATCCATGGTTGCCAGGGGAGGAATGAATATGCAGAACGCAGAGGATTTGTAGGACAATGAAACCATTCTGCATGATACTATAATGTCATTATACAGAACCATATGACACCAAGAGATTACCCTAATGTAAACTATGCACTTGGGGTGATGATGATGTGCCAATGCAGGTCCATCTATTGTAACAAAGGTACCACTCTGGTAGGGGATGCTGATAAGAAAGGAGGCTGCAGGTGTGTGGGGGCAGGGGGCATATAAGAACTCAGCACTTTCTGCTCAATCAATGTTGCTGTGACCCTAAAACTGCTCTAAAAAATAAAGTCTATTTTATGTTTTAAGTTTATGCACCTGATGGGGAGAGGGGTTCTGCAAGAGATTGATGACATAATAAACAAGTTAAAAATCACAAAGCAGCAGAGCTGAAAGATCTCTTTAAGGAAAATACCTCAGAGGTCATTGATCTCAGGAAGTATTGACCTTTTTTCAGGTGGTGGTTCTCTTTGAGAGCCATAGTTAATATATTTGGTTCCATTATTAAGACTTGGAAAATTTTAACTTGCAGAGAATGTTAAGTTATGTACCTTGCAATGTTAAGAGCACAAGCTACAACATATATATATATATATATATATATGTATATGTGTATATATACACATATACACATATATGTATATGTGTATACATACCTTGCAATGTTAAGAGCACAAGCTACAACATATATATATATATATGTATATGTGTATATATACACATATACACATATATGTATATGTGTGTATATATATATATATATATATATATATATATATATATATATATATGTCTGGGGGGAAAAAAACAAGCTCCTTTGCTTCTTAACCATTTGTTTTGACATTTGCAAACACTCGGGACCAGGTTAAAAATAAAAATCACACAAAAAAATAACACTGGAGATAAAATTCCCTCACTTTTTTTTTCCTTCAATTTTCAGCTCACAGTAGTATAATCTGAGAACTTTTATTATAGTCCGACCCTCTCATTTTACAGATGAAGAATCATAAAGATATTCATTTAAGTCAATTCTCATCTCTGAGTCTCAATTTCTTCATCTTCCAGCTCTGAAGTCCTAAGACTTCCATTTGTTTCTTCACTGCCACTTAAGGAAAATAACTGGTTTCTTTAAAATAAACCACATGGGAGGGTGGAATGCTTTATTAAAATTAGGTATGCTTTCTCTTACTTAGTTCTGTAACTTTAAATATTATGCTTTCTGTATCTTCAATCAGTTTGTAAAGGAATCCAAAAAGCTAAGTCACAGACCTTAATTAATTTTCTTCCTCTAATCTCCCATCTGCATATTTTACGACATACAGAAAACCCCTGCCGTTCACAAGGGATATGTTCTCAGAGCTATAATTTCCCCCCAACAAAGTGTGATTTAGTATCACGAGAATTACCAACTACGGAACAAGCAGAAGCAAATAGGACCATGTTGAGATGAAGGTTCTAGGTGGCTGGCTCAGCCTACAGCCAGCTAAAGGGCTGCTTCTATGTAAATGGTAAAGAGATGACCAGCTCCAAAGCAGGATCTAAACTCTGTGTCATTGCAATTTATAAATTATATCATGGGCCTTCAGGGTCTCTTGCAAACTGTTGAAACTGTGAATGTTAAATCCACAGTACTTTCATTTCAATATAAACTTGGACAAGTTACTTACCTCTCTGAGTCTATTTACCCATTTGAAAAATGGCAATGATAACAGTACCTACCTTATTGGGTTGCTGGGTTGATCAGATACGAGAAACACATCTAGAAACCTTAGAACAGTGTCTGACACACAGTGAGTGCTCAATAAATGTCGACTGCTAAGTAACAACAGTAATTATTACTTTGACAATCATTAACCTAGTCTCATCCCTGCTGCCTCGCCTGACCCACTCCTTGGAGAACAGACTATTTGCCTCACCTGCTGTCCTGCAGCCCGGGCCTCTCGGTGCCAATCCTCCACCAGGGCCACCGCCTCCTCGCCACTCTCAGGGTGGCGCGCCTGCACCCAGGCCTGGACTTCCCGGGGTAAGATAGTCAGGAACTGCTCCAGCACCAGCAGCTCCAGGATCTGCTCTTTGAGGCGGATCTCTGGCCTCAGCCAGCGACAGCAGAGGGCCCAGAGCTGGCTGAAAGCCTCGTGGGGTCCAGCTGCTTCCCTGTACTGGAACTGCCTGAAGCGCTGGCGGGAGGCCTCAGGGCCAGAGACAGGGTCATGTTCCTTCTCCCGAGGCCTGGATTCTGATCTCCATGTGTCCTCCTCCAGTTTCACAATCAGGAGTTCATCGAGCTCTGGTCGGGGAGAGGTGTGGGCCTGGGATTGCAGGGCTACAGCCATGCTCTATACTGGATGCCTCACTTCAGCCAGGTTGTCTTCATCCGGCGTCTTCCTGTGTCCTTTAAGGGGCTCCTGGGAAAGGAAATGCTTCCCAAGGCTCTGAAGGCAGAAAGACAAAACACAGAGTAAGCAAGAGGACCCAGGAGCTTCACTTTCCTCACTTCCCACATACCCACCACTGCCTCTACTTTGGGCGAGGGAGCTAAGAGCTGCCCTTTTCCCATAAGCTGGAAGTTAGACCACTATGTGGCACCAAAACCAGCAGCCAGCACACTGGAGGAAGACAGCACAGTGATACATCCTCTGGGACCTTAGCCAGGCACCAAGGCCTCCATGATCTGGTCCCAACACAGCCTTCCTCCCTCTACACGTGTCCAAAGTCTGACCTTCCTTCCCTCAATTTGGGATCAGCCCCTCCAGAAGGCCTTTCTTCTTGGGCCTTAAAGCTTTAGTCTTCCCCTGAAGATTCTCTCCTTGCAAAATCCCTCTCTCTACACTCCCCCTTGGTCATCCTACCTGTTTGGCATTTCACCACCTATATGATTCCCAAAACTTCACCCAGGACCTGATCCCAGACCTCCAAATGCCAAAATCCAACCACCTATGGGACATTTCCACTTGACCGTCTCTTAGGCTCCTCAAACTCAATAGGTCAAACACTGCTTTCATCATTTTCTCCTGCAAATCTCTTCTGGAGCTCTCCAGCCAATGAAGGCACTACCTTCCATCAAGTGACCCACACCAGAAACCTGGTCATCATCTTTCTCCAAGATTTCCCACATCTAATACATCACTAAGTTTTGTCCACTTGGCTTTCTAAGCATCTATATCTCCAGTGACACCACCTCGGTCCAGAGAATCATCATGTTTATCACTTGATCAGCCTCCTAACTCATGCCCCTGCTTCTGCTCCCCTCACCCCAACCCCTGGTCCATTCTTTGCACAACGACCAGACTAGAGCCAAATCCGACAATGTCACTTCCCTGATAAACACTCTTCAGTGGCTTCACATTTCCCTCAGGATAAAGTACAAACCTTGCCCAAGTCTCCATCTCATCTCTTTACCACGCTCCCACTAGTCACAATGTTTCAGCCTATAGTTCCTACATTGAGCTGCTCTCTGAATCCTCCCCACATGTTCGGGTCTCCTTTGGGAATAGTCTCCTCCCTTTCTTCATCTAGCTAGGTCTCAGCCTAAATTGTACTTTTGCCAAGAGGCCCTCCCTGTGCTCTGAGACAAGATCCAGACCTCAGCCACAAGCTTCCATGCCACCTTATGGTTTCTGTATCATTACCATGATCATCCTTTATTATAATTATTTTCCCACTAGATCATAGGCTTCCTAAGGGACCTGGCACAGTGCTCAGCACATAGGAAGTATTCAATGAACAGTGAAATAATGGTCAACTAATGATGGTGACGTGTCATGAAGCAAGGATTACAATTAATCCCTTTCTGTGCACACTTGATTAAAAAAAAAAAAAAGAATGACCTTCTTACTCACACCAGAGGAATTCTTTTCTCTTTATTTCCATCTCTGTGACACGTGCCACTTTCTAGGTTATATCAGAGGGGTGTGTGTACATGTGTCCCCAGAGAGATTACAGCCTCACTGAGGACAAGGGTTATAGCTTACTTCTCTTTTTTTCACTCTTCCTTCTCCCACACCCACAATAAGCACCGTGCACTAAATAAACACAGGAGGCTCTCAGTAAACGCTTGCTGCATGAACTTGCATGAATGTTTGGGGCCGCTTCTTTTACACAATAAAGACTCTGACAACACTCAAGCTAGGTTATCTAGAAAAACGAGCTCTTTGTCATTCCAAACAAATCCAGATCACATAAAAAAAAATGCCTACTCAAAGGAGGCTATTAGCTGCTTCCAAGAGGGAATGACATAGCTGAACTGAGAATGGAGGGACGGGGGTATTTTGATTTTAGGCCATCTGACCAGATGTTTTGAAAATAAGGCATGGGTGATGAAAACCAAAGGCTTGTTCTAAAGACCTCCACATACTTAGGGAGAGGCTAGGGACACAATCGTAACCACCGGGCACCTTCCTGCTCATCCTTTAGCTATCAGCTCAATGTCACAACATTCGTTAAGAGTTCTTTGACATGTTCTTGTCACGTCCTGCCCTCATTCCTGCTCTCCAAGAATTTCCTCCCCAGACCTGTGGTACCAAAGCAGCTGGCACATACTTCTAATATAGGTATTACCCTGCACTATTGTAGTTGCCTGTTCTTACATCTGACCGCCCCCATTAGACTGCATTACTAGGGCCAGTACTATATCTTACTCACTTCTGGATCCAAAGTGGTCAACTCAGTGTCTGATAAACAGCAAAGTCATTGGAAGTTTTGTTGCCTTTTATTAAAATAGTATATCTGGTACATTAAAAACCTGATGGGCTATGGAAGGTCCATAATTTACATTAAGCTAACGAGTTAACCTTTCATGAAATTTCTTTTTTAACTACAACCTTAATAGTGCACTTGCCCAAACACATTTGTGTCATTCTCACACAAAAACTAATCCACCAGTCATCTACAGAGTCCCACCATTTACTCTGCACTGAGCTAGACAGCCAACAGTAGCTAGGACAGTCTCTACCTGCATAAAAATTACAGCCTAATGAGAGAGACAGACAACGAGCAAGCGAAGAGGTTTGTACTCCTGCACAGAGCGAACAAACACTACAACAAAACAGGCAGTTCATACTTCCATCAGACCCAAAGCCCAGAGTCTCAGATAATAGATATTTTCTCTTCTGGGAAGACTTAAAAGTCCCAAAGGTTATTTTCAAATACAAATCTGAAAGATTTTTCTGCTACTTTCTTAGATAGATATAAATAGAGCATATCCACAGAAGGAGGTCAACACGGTCAGCCAACAGCAGGGTGACTTCACACAGAGATGACAGAGGAAAAACAGACAAGGGCATTCCTCAGTCCTGAGGATACCAGGAATATCGGGGCCTCACTAGGATCAGCAGCTTCAAAGAGTCCCCATTTATTGGGTGTTCATGAGATGTCAGGCCTGGTGCTAAGTGCTCTACACTCATAATCTCAGTAAATTCTCCAGGCAAGCAAGCATCATTAGTGTTGAGCTGCATTACACTGATCTATAACTTATACATATTAAACTATATACAAACAGGAAAAGAAAGGATATAATTTAAATACAGCACCAGTTCCATTCACTATGTGTCTATTCCAGAGTGTGAGCGTGTGGTGCTCTTACCCCTGAATGCTGGTCCCCAGGTTAGTCTGAGTTCCCTCAAGCCAGTCTTTCCACTGAGTGTGAGCGGAATGTCTTTCATACAGAAGAATTCCTAATCATAGGATAAATCTTTCATCTAATGTTCAACCGAGAAAACCCAGCTAGGCTGGTTAGCTTATTGAAAGACAGCATGTTGGTTTCTAAATGGCTCCTTACCAAAGGATTTTCAAGTTGACTCTGATTTTTAACTAAATGTAATTTTTATCTTCCATGCTGACTTTAGAATATCATCATCTTGTAAGGTATGACTCCATCCTCAATTTACACATTGGGAGCTGAGCTTCTGTGAAGATTCACTTAAGGTCACACCACTAGCAAGTTGTAGAGTTGGAATCTAAGCCCAGATTCATTTTCTCCTGACTTTTTTTTTTTTTTTTTTAACCACACTACATAGCCTCCTCTAGGTCTGACAGTCATCCAAACTCAATGGTTGGAACAGTAGAAAGATCATTAAGGCAGGAATGACCAAATCAGGGTTCTACTTCCACTCCTGCTACTTACCAGTTGTGTGACTTGGACAGGTCATGTGGCTTCGACAGCTGTCTATCTAGACAACTTACAGCCTGACCCTACTCAGAAGTTGCCCCAGGATCCCCAAATAGTACTATGGGAGTAGAGCAAAGGAACAGAAAGACTAGAATCAGCGGCTACAAATTTAAATGGCTGCAGAGGCCATGAGTGGTGTGGAGACTGTGGCTACTACAGAGCACCAGAGGGACCACTGGCCCAGTGTCCGCAGGCCTTCCAATTTTTCTGAGAAGCGAAAACTTTGGATTTTTAAATATTGGCAACCAAATCGAAATTGTTTCAAACACTATTAAGATTAAACAGAGCATGATGGTCGGCTTCATGCAGCATGAGCTGTCACTTTACCACCTTTCGGCTAAGTGATTTCAAAGGTCTCTTCCAATATCCAGGAAGACCTAGAATGGGTACGGATTCCCCTAAGTAATGAGGGATAGGTACTGACAGCTGTCAAAATCAGATCCCTTTACAAACACAGGGAAGCTGACAGGCATCCTGGTTTCTGAAATAGCGAGAATAGGTATGGACATAAAGAACCCACCCATTGAACACTAGGCTATGAAGAGGAGATCTGCCCCAGTCCCATGGGAAAGGCCAAGACTGGTCTGTGACCTCCAAAGAGAAAGAAACTGAGAATTCCCAAAGGCTGTCAAGCTCACTTGGCTGATGTTCAAGGCTATTGCTTAAGCAGCTTGAACACACACTTAAGGGCAGTAATGGTTTCATTTAAAGCACCAACTTCAGTCGACTGTGCTAAGGACTCTGGATCCCATGTGAATGTGTGCTGTGACCAATTAGCTATGACTACCAGACACAAGAAGGGGAAGCGGCAGCACACATTTCATGTATTTACCACTCCTGGCTTAAACTCCCAAAGACAATGAATCAGCTTCCAGCAGTTACAGCCCTCATGGCAAGAGAAGACTAAAGCTCATGCCCCCCGGAAATTCACTGGAAGAGCAGTCTTCAAGCCTGGTATATCAAGGCTCACCCTGGATGATTTTTATTTGCATATTCATCAAGTGGTTTCTACTCTGGGTTGGGCAATGGAGAAACGGAGGTGACTCCTGTCCTGGAGATGCTTACAGCCCAGTGGAAGAGACAAAAAAGTGAGATGATGATGATCAAATTTGGAAAATACAGTAAAAGGTCTGTGGGAGCAGGCGGGGGTGCAGAGGGAGGTGACTTTACCTGCTTAAGGCAATGGAACAAAGTAACATTTGAGTTGGTTCTTGAAAAAAGAATAGTTCTCTTGGCAGAGAATGGGGAGGAGGGGAAAGTGTATTCTAGTCACAGAGAACAGCATATACAACGATGGAAAACCAAACACTCTCCCCAAGAGATGGAAACTTTTACAGCCCTGGAGTGTGGGAAGCAAGGTAGTTTATGAAGGGTCTTAAATATCAGCCTGTGTTTGTACTTAACTCTATAGGTGGTGGGTGCCAATGAAAGTTTTAAAGCACAAGATATAATCAGATTTGGGGTCAAAGAGATCACACTAGCTACAGTCTGTCCAGGCTAGGAGGTGAAAAGATAGCTTCAGCAAAAACCTTGACAAGGAAAAGGCAGACTCAAGACACATAAAGGAAACTGAAAGATCTGAAGATGCCTGAATGTGGAAGAATGCAAGAGGAATCAGAGGGCACCTGGGTAATGGGCGATTCACTTCCATCAGGCATAAGGAAAGAGGTGCAGGTTTAGAGCCGAACATAATAGCCAGTCCCACCCACTGGATTCCAAAGGTCACAACCATCAGAGAAAGTGTAAGGGGGTATCAAATTAAATGTTTGTTCTAGGAGGGCAGGTAGAGGCTGGAACACTATTTTTAAGGTTGGGGTTCAAGCTCAGGCCCTCTCATCTTCACTTCTTGCCAGGGCCCCAGAATCCTCTACTCTTCCTTCTGTGGTCTCCAGACCCTTCTATGACTCTCCTACCTCCAGAACCTCTCTCGGTGTCCTCACCTACAGACCCTACGACCCTCCTCACTCCCAGGGCCCTCTATCTCCCTCCTCATCCCCAACCCTTCTATGACCCTTCCCATCTCCAGACGCTTCATCCTCTGACCGCTGCCCACCCCCGCCCACACATAAAAGCTTCTTTCTCTCCTCTCATTTTCCCCAGCCCGCTGTGACACCACCACCTCCTAAGACTCCAGCCCAGAACCTGAGTCTCAGCTGCCCCCGCCCCGCCACCCGGACTCACCCACCGAGACACCCACTTCACAACGGGGCGGAAGTGCTCCAAGGTTCGCGCAGGGAATGCTGGGACGCGGAGTCCGAACGGCGCCACCCCGGGAATGGAGCGTCTGAGACTACAACTCCTAGAAGGAACCGCGCGAGCGCCGGCGAGCGGCCCCTCCGCTTGCTGCCCTTCAGATGTCGTCAGCCAATAGACGTGTCATCTTCTCCGGGTCCTCGGCACCGGAACAGATCCGCATAGGTTCTAGGCGTGAGGGCGGGGCCTGTTGCCATCCTGGTCCTTTCCACAGGCTCCGAGGTAACGGCACCGCCCAGTGGGCGGGCACTCAAGCCGAAGGGGTGGAGTCTGTTGGAGGGGACAAGCGAGAGCCACAGGCCGGGGAGAGATCAAATCAGAAACAAGTAATGATGACAGTGAGTGATTAGAGGTGACCAGACTGGTGGGCGGGAGAGAGCCTGACAATTATAGGTTCGATTTCCACCTCATAGTTAAGCTGCATGACTTTGAATCAATTGTTAATCTCGCTTTCTTCACCTGTAAAGCAAAGATAATAACAGCATCGAAGTCTCTTGGTTTCAATGAATAAGGCAACTAAGACGATTAGCCTGGGTCTTAATAATACACAGCGAATGTTAGCTATTATTATGTAAGTCAGTTAGTGCAGAGCATGGTACTTCGTGGGAGTTGGAAGAATGTTAATCATTGTTAGAATAATAATATTCTGAATAATTTTAATATAAAAGCAGTTGCTTGGTATCATTGTAAATACTTTGGAGTACAAGCATTCTAACATGGGGTTGACAATGTGCATTCGTAGTCAGACATGGATCTAAATTCCAACCCAACTACTGCCTAGCTGTGGCCTTAAACGAATTGCAAGATCTCTTTTGTCTTTGGGTTTTTTCATCTTTAAAATGCAGGTAATATAATAGAACCTGCATTGCAGGTGTTGCGAAGATTAAATGAGATAATGCAGATAAATCATGGACTCTGGAGTCAAGTGCTTGTGTCTGAAACTTCTCATTTTTAAATGCAGGTTGTAGACCTCGCTACTCACTAGTTGTGAAATTTCAGGCAAATTAACCTCTATGCCTTAGCTTCCTCATTTGTGAAATGAGAATTAAATAATGGCATCTACCTGATGGGGTTTGTGTGAAATAAATGGGGAAACGTATATAAAGAGTTTGGTACATGGCTAGCAAAAGGAGTTTAATCATTATTGGCTATTATTATTTTTAATAATAGTTATGAAACTGTGGGGAAATTGACAGTACCTGGCATATGGCAAGTGCTCAAAGCATGTCGATTATTGTTAAAATTAGGGGAATTCTATAGCTTAGTTTTAATTATATATTTTATATATATGAAACATATTCCAACTTATTTATAGTAATAACTCATGTGACTTTGTTTAGCGAATGGAATAGCAACCTATAAGTACTCTATTATTGAAGTCTTACAACAACAGCTCTATGAAGTGGATAGTATGTCTCCTAATTTACAAGGAGGAAATGGGGGCTTGAACAGAAGAAGTGACCTGCTTAAATCATATAGCCAGCCAATAAGTGCCAGGGCTGAGATTTGAACTGCTGGGCATGTGACTCCAAAAGTTTTTCTTCTCATCGCCACACTGCTTAAAGAAAAGATCACCGATGCCTTGGGGGTGGTGTGAGTGGAGCGAGAAACAGTGCGGCACTGTGAGGTGCTAGAAGGGCTCGAAATATTTGTGAGAGTGTCAAGATCTGCAGCTGGAATGGCGAGTTTGCAGGGTCAAGTTAGGACGTTCATTTCAGGATCGTCTGCGGTGAAAAGGAATGGAAGTGAGGCTGCACAGAGAGAGACACTAGAGGGCGCCCCTCGCCCCTAAATCCAGCCTGGAATTGTTCTCTGGTTTCCCCATAGCCTTTGTCTAATTAAAGCCTGGCAGTTTGCAGAAGAGGAAAACGAAGGTCCCAAGTGGACAAATGTCCCTGGTCAGTGTCATATAGAAATAAACAAGAAAACCTGAACCAGATCCCACTTCTCTGCTTCAGCATCCACCAAAATTTTTTTTCTGTGTACAGCTGTCTTTCAAGACCCTCTCAGTGCTCGTCCAGCACTAGGCTCTAAGGATGCGCAGATGAATCAAACCTGGTCCCTGTCCCCAGGGCCTGATCTCCAAACTTTCCCGATCAAGTTTCCTATTAGTAAATTAGTAGCGTTTTCTATCAGTAAAACATTTTTGAACACATACTCCCAACATATGTGTATTTATTTCCTTATAAATAATATGCATATCGTACATATATAATTACATGAGAATCTAATTTTATTGAACAATGCATTCTTAGGTCCTGCTCTCAGTACTTTATAAATATTAATTCTTTTAATCCTTCCAAAACCCTTTGAGGGAGGATATAGCTCAGGGCCTGAAGAGGAAACTGATACAATGGTTCAATAACATAACAAAGCCAGATGGCTAAAAGGCAGTCAGGCAGGGCAGCTTCAGAATAAAATGAAATACAAGAAAAAGAAAAAATAGAAGTTTTAATATTTTCTCCCTAGTGGCTCTTCTTGTGCATCCTCCTTTGGAGACCACTGCTCTCTCTAGAGGGCCCAGGACCTGTGAGGGTCAGTACAGTGTGACCAGTACTTTGAGAAAGGGAAGTGGAAGAAGTTGTGGGAACCCAGAGGCTGAGAGGCCAGGAATGGCTTCTGGAGCAAGTGATGACTGAGCTGAATCTTAAAATACATAGTGGTTCCCCAGAAGAAAGAAATTGGGGAAAGGAAAAGCACATACAAAGGTCCAGAGGCAGGAGCCTATGGTATTCTGGGAGCTACAAGTAGTTTAGCACGGCTGGAGCACAGAGTGCCAAGGGGGTGGGTTTACCCTCCCAGTGCTGCTGTGAGGCTCGAACAAGAAGATAGATATGACCACGCCTTCATGTTTTTAATGTGGGAACAGGCAATCAGGCTACTGCCTCCTGGACAGCTTCCCAGCTCTTTGGCCCTCAGCTATCAATTCCCCTAAAACCCAGATGGCAAAAGGAGCCTCTCTGCCCTTTGAAGATCTGGACTTGGCCTGGGCCTCATTTCATAGCTTAGAAGTTTAAACTTGGCCTGGACCTCATTTCATAGCTTAAGAGTACTTATAACTCTCCTTTCTTTCCCATTGTCTCCCTGAATTTCTCTACTTTATTTCCTCCAGACTACAATTTCTGTACTCCAACCCCTTCACCCTCTTTCTCATGTGGGTTTCCATCAAAAAACAAAAAGTATAATTAAGTCAATCATGGATTTAGTAAATTTACTAAGGATCTGAATATCTTGAGATTTTTTTTTCACATACATCACGGCCACCTGCCATCCTTCAAATTTTCTTAGTCAACCTCCTGGGTTTTTCCCAAAGCCTGTGTTCCCAAAGCCACCAACTGATCCTCTCTACACACACAGCACCTCCATCTCCCACCAGAAGCTCAGTTCAGTCTCATGCACTTACCTATACCCGCTATATCCCTGCCAGGCTGGCTTGCCTTTCCTATCTCCATCCTCCAGCACACATGTACTCACTCTAGCCCAACCCAGGCTGCCCAGCCTGCTCCCCATCCAAGCCCAGAAGTCATTCTTTTTTTCATCTTCCTTAGGCCACACGCAATAGTCTCCACTGCAGAGTAGCCAACCTAGTCTATGGTAGCAGGGGAGCTGGTGGTGGGAGATAAGCTCTAGGAAGACCAGCAACAGCACTTGGGAGTGGGGGGCAGCCAACAGTAAGGAGGTGGCCAGGCGGAGCTCCAGGTGGAAATGTGGGGTGTGCAGGCCCTGGCAATTCTGCACACAGAGCGTGACCCAGCTGCTTGCTATGCTCTCTGCCACATTGTCAGCCACACCCTTGCCTGGCTCAAAATCCCACTCAGGGAGGCAGAGGTGCAGCCCCTGGCTACCCACCAGAGTAGGCAGCAGCTCCTGCTTCACCCAATCCTGGTCTTGCCTGCAGTGGGACACAAAGATGTCATAGAGGAACCTCTTACCCTTACCCTTCCAACCCCTCAGATCCTGAAGCCGCGTCCTGAATAAGGCCTGAAGACAAAAGATCCAAGAGTTCCTGGCTTCCCATAGGAGAGGCAAGGAGATCTGAAGAAGCAGCAGAGCAGAGCTGCCCAAAAAGAGTTCCAACCCCAAAGTCTTGGGGCAGTGGCTCCAGAGAAAGGGGAAAAGAGATTCTTGGGGCAGCCCCCAACTTCTGGCTGGTGCAGCTGGTGTGATACTATGTGCATGCATGTTCTGGAAGACCATCCAAGCCAGGGCCCCACCCAGGTATTGGCACACTGGCAGGTCAAGGATGCACCCAGAATATGTATGTACGGGGGCACCTGGGGACTACGGTCCTGGAGGCTGCCATCCAGCAGGAGGCCTGTTTCCCTGTCTAACACTAAGACATGGAGACTGCCCAGGCCCTGGAAAGCAACACCAGACAGTGTCTCCATCCCCATTTGGACCAGATGTAGCACCCTGAGCCTGGGAAGCTCCTCAAGCTGCACTGGGTGGAGCCAGGCTTAGGACTGCAGCTCTTGCAGCTTCAGCTTCTATAGGTTGGACAGTCCTGTGATGCGGCTGGGGGTAATATCTTTCTAAGCTGCTTTATAGGCAAAATAATGCACCAAAATGATTCCTTTCTGGACATTTTATAATGTTCTACATAGAATATTCCCCCCCAAAAAAACAAGATTTATCCAAGAGGACTGTAGGGCTCCATTCCTGCCTTTCCAGGCTGGGGCTAGGAAGATAACTCAAGATGTACCATAAGCCTAAATGTGAAAAACAAAGCAATAAATATTTTTAAAGAAAACATAGGAGAATATCTTCATGGTCTCGAGATAAGCAAAATTTTTCTAAGTAGGTCACAAAAAGAATTAGCCATAACTTTTTTTTCATAAATTAGATTTCACCAACGCTAAGAAATTCAGTTCTTAAAAAGATAGAGCTCTTTTTCTGCCTGGAACCATGAAGGGTGCAGAAGAGAAGAAGTGGCAAAGAGCGCAGCAAGCAGCTGGGTCACGCTCTGCATGCTCAGTTACCAGGCCCTGCACACCCCACGCTTCCACCTGGAGCCAGAATCCCTTAAGAAAAAGCGAAGGAATTTCGCAGAACTGAAGATCAAGCGCCTTTGAAAAAAGTTTGTCCAAAAGATGCTTTGAAAGGCAAGGAGGAAGCTTTTCTATGAAAAAACTAAGCACTATTACAAAGAATATAGGCAGATGTGCAGAACTGAGACTCGGACGAGTGGGATGGCAAGAAAAGCAGGCAACTTCTATGAACCCGTGGAACCCAAATTGGAGTTTGTCTTCATGATAAGAGACATCAATGGTGTGAGCCCCAAGGTCCGAAAGGTGCTGTAGTTTCTTTGTCTTCTCCAGATCTTTAATGGCACCTTTGCTAAGCTCAACAAAGGAGCCGTATGTCGCCTGGGAGTGCCCAGACCTGAAGTCTGTCAATGAATTGATCTACAAGTGTGGTTATGCCAAAATCAATAAAAAGTGAATTGCCCTGACAGATAACACATTGATTGCTCGTTCTCTTGGTAAATATGGCATCATCTGCATGGAGGATCTGATTCACGAGATGTACACTGTTGGAAAACGCGTCAAAGAAGCAAACAATTTCCTATTGCCCTTCAAGATGTCTTCTCCACGAGGTGGAATGAAGAAAAAGACCACCCATTTTGTAGAAAGTGCAGACACTGGCAACAGGAAAGACCAGATCAACAAGCTTATTAGAAGGATGAACTAAAGTATCTATCATAGTTATTTTTGTAATCTGGTCAGTTATTAAACAGTGCCTGTTTCAACTGAAAAAAAAAAAAGAAAGAAGGTAAAAATAAATAAATAAATAAATAAATAAGCTATGCACCAGAATTTATTTGTGATACATATGTTAAAAAAACACTCATAATTATGGAACAGAATTAATATTATTTGGAATAACCCAATATGGACTCAAGAAGGAACCATAATGAAAATCATAAAATATTTTAATTGAACAAAAACAAAATACTGCATATCAAAACTTGTGGGATAAAGCTAAAGTAATATTTGTGGGGAGACATACATCCTTCAATGTTAGAAAAGGAACTGCAGTTCCCCTGTTAGGGAATAACAGATTAGCTCTTCTATCATAAATGCCTATAAAACTGGACCAAATCTATGAAACAACTGCTTTCAGTTATTGGGCAAACTAACACTGTAGGATGGTGATCCTTGCAAGAAGGGAAACAAATGAGGGAAACCACACAGTTGCCCTGACTTTCTACCTGAAGACATTTACTGAGCATAGAAAGGAGCTGAGAAAACAAAAGGTTAAGACAACCATAATTTGGGAGACAGATTATACAGAGTATACAGTAGAGAACTCAGTCAGGTCACATCTTAATAATAGTGTTAACCTAGCCTATATCATGAGCTTAAAAAGCAATTGTTGAAATGATCAAAGAGACTCACAAATAGCTGCCTGCCAAATAAATTTCAACATTCTTTTTAAAAATTGTTTTGTATTAGTTTCAGGTGTACAGTACATTTATATAATTTATGAAGTGATCTCCCCAATTACTCTAGCACCCATCTGGCACTACACACAGCCATTACAATAATATTGACTATATTCCCTATGCTGTACTTTACATTCCCCTGACTGCTTTGTAACTACTAATTTGTACTTCTTCATCCCTTTACCTTAATGTCAACATTGTTTAAAGGAAAAAAACAAAACCCACCTTCTCAACAATATTACATTGAAAATGTTCAACATCTACTAAAAAAAATTACAAGGTATGAATAAGTAGGAAAATGGGACCTACAAGCAATAGAAAAATCAATCAACAGAACCATGCTGAGAAAAGATGGAGGTGATAAAGTTAACAGACAAAGGTGTTAAACAAGCTATTATAAATTATATACTCATTAAGTTCAAAGATTTGAAGGGAAACAAGAATATAATAAGGAAAGAAAGGGAATATGATTTTTAAAAACTTAATGGAAGTTCTGGAACTGAAAAATTCAATATCTGAAATGAAAAGTTCACTGGATAGGATTGACGGCAGATTATAAACTACAGAAAAATTCTGAGCTTGAAGACCTAGAAATAGAAGCTGTCCTAAGTACAAAAAAAAAAAAAAAAAGTCAGGGGGAAAAACAAACAAATACCCTATAGGATAATATCAAGCAGTCTAACATACATGCAGTTAGAGTCCCAAAGGGGTAAAAAGGGAGAGGGAGTATAAAGAAATAAGAGCCTAAATTTTTCCAAATTCAATGAAAACTATGAACCCACAGAGCCAAGAATTTCAAGAAATCTTAAGGAGGATAAACATAAAGAAAACCACAATAAAGAATGTCAAAGTGTTGAAAATAATTAAGATGTTAATCTTAAGAGTAGCTAGAGGAAAACGACCCATTACATAAACAAACAAAAGAAAAGAAAAGAATTGCCACTACAGTAACCCTATGTTGCTAGAACTACCAATGACTCAGATCCCTCAAGAATTTAGATTTTGTTTACCCAACTAAGTAAAAAGAACAATCAAACAGACAGCAACAACAACAGTTTAGGTGCTAGATTAAGTCAAATAAAATATGACATCAGATAAAAAGGACTGTAACATCTTAACTTTTTTTAGTAAACTACCGTTTCGTCCAGGATATAGTCAACCAGCCAAGCAAACAATTCGAATACATCAGGCTACTCAAATTAGTCTATCGAAATAAAGATCTCTGGTAAATGCATCCATATCAATATATTCAGGGCAATCTAAAAGTATGTTGCTCTCTCCTTGGTCTAGTACACTCAGGGTTGATTTCCACAAGTATTCTTCAGATTTTGTTGATATAAATGAACAAAACTTTATCCTTAGTTGTCTCTCCTCTTGGGTTGACGTGGGTAATTGTCTTCTAGGTATACTAGAATCTGATGCTGGTGGTACATCTCTAGACTCTGAAGAAGAGGTTTTCTATCTGTACCAGTTCTGGGCTTATTTCTCAGATCCATTTCTCTCCTCCTCCTCTGTTCCATATCACAGGTGAGCTGATACCTGCAAATTATATTTTCTGCCTTCTGTGTGAGATTGGAGGACAGGAGAAAGTCGAACATCTTTTCCCTTCCTTCTCTGCTTTGGCAGCACCTCCAACAGCAGCTGCAGTTCTTCCATGGTCCAGCTCCTGCAGGACAGGCCCGGCATAGTTCTAGCTTCTATTGATTGACTCTGGGCCCCAGGCTCCAATAACTACCTCTTCTCCTTGTTTCTGCCTCTGTAAGAAATTCAACGTTCTTCCATCACAATCATAAAAGGTCCTTAGCTTTTAGGTGGACACTTGAGCCAAATAATTAGGATATGAACTTGAAGTCTCTGCGCCTCTCATGCGGCTCTACAGCATGGCCACTCAGCCTCTTAGAGCCTTGCTTTCGATGGGCATTTCATTCCAGGTGGCTAGAAGTTTTCATTTAATTGACTGTTTCACCATTATATGTCTGATCTGTCAGAGTCCCATTATTTAAAGATGGATTTTCGCTGCCCTTGGTCTCAACAGGCTCAAATAACCAATTCTTAGATTTCTCCTCTTTTCCTGAAGGTCTGTTGTCAGCAACCACTCCTTGTACTCACTTCTGCATCAGTCGATGTTTAATTTTATGCAACAGAAACTTGCTCTGGCTGATTAAAGCAGACAAAGAACTTGTGAAAAGGATGTCAGGTAGCTCATGGACTCTTCACGGGGCTTGAGAACTAAAGCCATAGCCACACAGTCAGAAACAACACCCCAAATTATTCTGCTGATCCCGTAAGGACACCATTTCTGCTGCCGCTGAGGTAGTTTGCACTCCCAATCCCCCAGAAATTAGATGCTGGAGCTGCAGCCCCTGTACCCATTACCAAAAATGAATTCTACTTGGTTCCTACTCTTTAATGTTAGTATCATATGATTCAAACCTTCATGTTGGGGGAAGTAGGACTTACATTATTGATGAGTTTGGAAGAGATCATGGGGGTGTGGGGCTCTGTGCCTTCCTCTTCCCTTTCCCTTTGGGAGTACACATTTTAATCTGCTCCATGCACCAAGTTTTGTAAGAACAGACCTCATGTAGGAAGATCTGCATACTGTCTGCACTGTCTATAACTGGATGTGCAAAACTAATTTAGGTCTCACTATCAGGAAGCCCACATATCTGCAGCTCAAAGTCACAGTCTCCAATATCAGCTTTACAGTAGTAAAGATGGGAGTTTATTCTTTGGCATATTTGTCAATTGGTTTTTAATTCAGAATGGAAAACCCCCCTTGACCCTCTGACATTTATTAGTGTTACACAGCTAAATGTGACATAGCCTCTGCCCTTGGAGGGCTCTTGGTCTAGTGGGAGTGGGATACATAGCACATCATTATAACACAATATGACTCCTGAGACCATGCTCGACTGTGTCATTTCCTAGAGTATAATCCAGAGCATTTAGGTAAAGAATGCAAAACTATACACTTTATCCTTGCAGTGACTGCCCATCTGGCTTTTACTTATTTAAAATTGAAAAGAGTCTATGGCCATGCTACTCTGAACAAGCCCAATCCCATCTAATCTCAGAAGCTAAGCATGGTCAGGCCTGGTTAGTACTTGGTGGGAGACCACCTAGGAAGACCAGGTGATGTAGGCATAAAAAATTAAAAAATAAGGGACTGTAAGCTGACAAGGTCCTTGCAATCTGCGAGATCAACCAAGAATTGACTAGCCTAAAAATGAATGAATGAATGAATGAATGAATGAATGAATAAAATTGAGAAGAGTGAAATTTGCAAACAGGTAAAAAGGAAAGAAATACTAGAATGGGACTGCTTCAGTTTCACTTTGTTACGGTAAGTAGGAGAAAAACTTGCTTCACCCTAATTCCCCAAGTCGGAGTTTGATAGGAAACTCTGCAATTCCTGCCCTGTCTCTTTCTTTCTCTAGTTGTTCAGGGACCTCAGAGACTTACAGACTGCCTGAGCTAGGAAGGCCCTCTGAGTTAATCTAATCCAATACCTTCCCTTTCAGATGGAGAAACTGAGACCCAGAGAGAAGAAAGGGTTTTTTTCAGGGCCAACCAGAGGTCATATGGCAAAGCTGGGATCAGAACTCAAGGTCATGGTCAGGCCAGGTAGAAATAGAGTATTGGTGGCAACAAGCACTCCCAACCATAGGAAGTGAACTAAAGTTATTAGAGCCCAGAAGGCCTCTCCTGCACCCCACACACATTCAGAATACAGAGGTCTCACCATTCCCTCCCTGGGTTGTGATGTGAGGAGTTTATGGAAGGAGGCTGAAGTCCAACCAATTCTGTGGTCTGATCAGGGCTGCCCAGATAACTTACTGCTCTATGAAGAAAGAGAACTGAGACACCAGCTTTGCAAATAAATAAAAGAACAAATAAAATGAAATCAATGCCTTTGCTTTGGTCAGGGGGCCACTTTCCTGGATGGTCGTGGGGAGGCTCTCTGCTTTCTCTCTCCATTCGCCCAGGTCTCTCGCCTCCATGCTCAGCAGAACATTTCTCCCCACATTTTTTCTTGATCCTCTGTCTCCACCACCTTCTTTTCCTCCCCAAACCCAAGTGATCACCTTCTCTGTGAGTTATTAACTGGTCAGCAAATGAAAGCTTTAATCAAACAAGGTTGCAGTGATTTTATTGCATAACCATATTCTGGTAACATCACAAGAATTCTAAATAAAAAGAAGAAACATTCAACCCACAGTTCTACCACCACCAGATGAAATGGCTTTTGATTGCCTACGTTCATTCAGTTCTTGACTCAACATTAAACAGTTTTCATATAACTACCATTTCTTATACCTTCTTACACCCTGAAAAGCACTTTAAATAATATAAGCCCAGAATATTTCCCAGAATCCCTTTTTTTCTGGGTACTCAGAATTCCTCTTAATAACAAAAATAACGAACATTTGTTGAGAACATACTATGTGCCAGACATCTGCTCTATTTTCCCCCTAATGACCCAGGTTTGTGCGCTTTCCCCACCAAATCCTCCACAGATGGAGAACTGTGGCCCAAGGAGGTCAGTGGCCTCTCCAAGGTCACTGGGGTAGTTAGTTTCTTTCTGTGTAAAAGGTGAGAATCTCCTAGTTATGACTTTCCCATTTGGGTTTCCGGAAACAGTTAGGGTTTGACTGTGAGTTCCTTTGTTGTTATTGCCTCTGTGGCTTTGGCATTTTAGGTGTAATTCCCAGACAGCGCTGAGTAAAGGATGCCCTTGTTTACTGTTATGTCAAACATCGCAAGAACAGACAGAAGAGTCTAAAACAAAGGCTACGGGATGAGAACATATTTTCACTGATACGTAAAACAAATGGGAACCCAGCCAGGGGCAGCTGGGCAGAGAGACCTCCCTACAGTCCTACAGCCACAGAAGCCCTTCTGGGGAAGTGAAGGAGGCGGGGCCCAGAGTAGCCTGATGTGTTCTTGAGATTCTTTTTGTGAAGAGGAACAGAAACCAACTCAGACTCACCCAGGAACAATATGTTAAGAGGAAGTCGGGGTAAATCAGCAGGATTTAGGGAAGGACTAAAGCCAGGGGTGGAGCCGTCAGAGACCTGCCAGTAGCTCCTCTCTCTTCTACCTCTGCTTCAACTCCCCCCCATCTCCTGTGGCCATCTCTGCTTCCATGTTCTCATGGCCAACAATGGCCACCGCATCCCAAGGGCAACTGGGTCGGCTTTGGAGGGTGCAGAAGCTCCACCCTTCCCCACTGTAGTCTTTTCCCCCCTCCCACCCACTATCACCACCCACCACATGTGCTCATGGTCCCTCCTTCCCAGCTGGCTCTGATGCTCTTTCGCCACCTCTGGAGTGGAGGGTGGGGGCTGGGGGGGCTAGGGGGCGAGTCTGCTGAGGGAGCTCCGAGGGAAGTAGAAACCAGCATATTCCTTCCTTGGGGACTTCTGAGAAATCCCTTTCCATATGGTTCCCCGTCTGTGCTGTGACCTTGCTGGGATGCTCTGCTTGGGGACCATTGGGTTTCTCCACAGTTCTGGGGGAGAGAAGCAAAATGTTCTCTTGCTCGAGGTAGCAACAAAGCACGCCGCTGTTAGATTCCTGAAGAGAGCTCGCAGTCTGGGCTGTTATGAGCCATCCAGTTCTGGTTTCTCAGTGTCCCCTTTCCTTTTTGCCTGCAGATTCGTTATTGGGACAGTCTCCTTTTTAGACATTGTGAACAAGGCCTGTGAGACTTTCCGTTTCCTCATTCATGCCACAGCTATTCTGAGCTGGGCACAGGAGGCTCATGATAGGTGGGGGTGACAAACCCATGGAAAGAGGAGGAACCCAAACATCCTCTTGTTTCTCCTGCTGGCAGGCCACATTTCCCTTTAATGCAGGCGCAGCAACAATCTGAACGCTCAATCTCTAAGACTTCAGGAAATCCTCTTACCAGGTTTCCTTTCCCAAGGATCTCTGAGAATTCTTACATGTTGTACTTGTTTGTTGTGGTTGTCACTCGCCATCTCTATCTGCCCCGCTGGACCCCTGCTCTAGACCCTGGCATGTCCTGCCCTCCCCAGGCCCTTGCTTCCCACACAACTTTGCCTAATGTGGGTATGTTCCCAGGGAACCCCAAACTCCTGTCTCTCCTCTGCACTCTCTCTCTAGATGATCTCTTAGGTCATGGCTCTTAAATACCATCTGTGCGCCAATGGCTTCGCAGATCCATTTCGCCACCAATGACTTCTCCCCCAAGTTCCCATCTCAAATCTGCCCACTTCTGTCCCTCTCCATCAGTCAGCTCCTAGGTCATTTGGCAGTAGTATCCTGACTTATCTCTCTGCTTCTGCCCTTGCCCCCCTGTAGTCCATTCCCATACAGAATTCAGAGTGAGCTTTTAAAAATGCAAACGTTTAAAAATATCACTTTCCTGCTTAAGCCTTTCAATGGCTTCCCGTCACATTTAGAATGAAAACTTAATTTCTTACTCTGACCTATAATGCCCTCTCTAAGTTGGTCTCTGCCTACCTCTCTGCTATTATCGAATATCAGCCATACCTCATTCTCTCTCTCCCTCACCCTTCTCACACTCTCTAAGCCACACTTGGCCTTCTCTATGTTCACCAGAAGGACCAGGTCCACCACCATCCACCTTTGCAATAGCTGTTCCCTTTGCTTGGTAAGCTGTAACTGGCCTTTGAGGAGTGTGTGCATGTGTATGTGTGTGCATGTGTGTGTGTGTGTGTGTGTGTGTGTGCACGCATGCACGCACTTGGAGGAGGTTGGTTGTTTTGTAGATATGTGTGTGTCTATTTTTATTAATCATGAGTTAATGTGCTACGAAACTAATGGTTTTGCCTGACAGAACTCTTTGCCTGAGAGGAAACAATTCTTCAAGGCCATTTAGAAGTTCTTTTCTCTCATCCTTTTTTCTTAGCAGGTAACATGATTTTGAACCTAAAAAAAAAAATCTTTGAAGTCTTTCCAACAACAAAAACAACAACAACAACAACAACAAACATCTCTTCATAAGAAGTAAGAAGGAGAAGAAGGAGGAGGAGGTGGGGGGAAAGGAGAAGAAGAAGAAAAAAACTAAATAGAATTTAAGACCAAATCATTAAGTGAGATTAAAGAGGATAATTTTGAAATAATAAAAGCTATATTACTAGAGCAACAAAACACACAAACCATGGCTTCTAAAAAGATAAGTCACCAAAATCACAATGGTAGTTTTAATTTATTCGCCCAACAAATGATAGCCTACTAGGGCAGGCATTATTCTAAGTCACAGAGAATAAGCAGTGAACGAAACATATAGAATCTCTGAGACATGGCTCTAACTTCTAATAGGAGGAAAAAGACCATTTTTAAAGTAAATATATAATATTTATTATAATAATGAGTTCTATGGAGAAAAATAAAGCAATGAATGAAACTGGAGAAAACCAGGGATGGGGATGGTATTTCAATTTTAAGTAGCATGGTCCAGGAAGACCTCTCTAATGAGGTGACATCTGAGCAAAAGCCTGAAGAACTCTCTGTAGAAGAGCACTGCAGGCAAAAGGAAGAGCAAGTGCAAAGGCCCTGAGGTGAGAGTGTGCGTGTCCTATTAGAAGAAAAGCCAGGAAGCCAGAATGGCTGGAGTAGAACAAGCCATGTGACCCGGAACCTGACTTGATCTATACATAGATACACAGATTTCTTCTTTTCTGATTTGCCAATACCTCTTCTGTTTCAGGAACCCTTTCCTCCTGGTTTACTGAGAAATTGGAGCCATTGGGCAGGAATGGCTTTCCTCTCCACCCCCACCTTATACCCACAAATATAACCACTTCATTCATCCTCACTATCTTCCTCTCATCTTGGAAGGAATGTATCTCTTTCTGTTCAAGGCTCATCGCTGCATCTGTGTTCTTGGTCCCCGACCCTTGTCTGCTCTGAGAGTTATCTCTAGTACAGGGTGCTAACTCCTCTTTCCCACATCTTCAAACTCTCTCTACTAAAATAATTCTCCTTTCCTGTAAACATTTTCAAAGTCTCCCAACTTTAAAAAGAAAAAAATCTTTTTTTCTAGATTTGGCTATTTCTGCCTCTCTTTCCTTCCCTTCTCTAAGTAACTCAAAAGCGTTGTCTTACACTTCCGGCTTCATAGCCTCACTTTTAATCCTCAACCCACTGAAATTTGGCTAGGAAAACTTTTTAAATGCAAAACCTAGTGGGCACCTTTTGTCCTCTTCTTAGTGGACTTTCCTATCCCATCTTACTATTTAGAACCACTTGAGTCCTCCATCTCCTCCACCAAGGCAGGGTACCTGAAGCAGAGACTTTGAATTGTTCACGGTGAGCTCCTTTCCCTCTTTCCTTTTTTTAAACATACTCCAGAGTTATAACAGAAAGCATGTTTGCCCAGCTGCACTCTACGTTCCCCCTCCTTCCCTACATCTAGATGTGGCACTGAGTTCTTGCCAATAGGATGTGAGCAAAGTGATGTGGCAACTTCTTGGTCTTACCTGTGGTGCTATGCACCCAGAAATAAGAGCCTCCTTTTAAGATAGTAGCATCAGCCCACCAACCTGGAACCCAGACAACTCTTCGGAATAGAGCTAACCCTGCCAGCCATGGATTACTCTCATATGAGAGAAAATAAACTTGTATCTCATTTAAGCTGTTGTATTTTGGAACTCTGTTATAGCAGCTTAGCTTGTACTCTAAGTGACATAGCATTTTCCTAAGAGGCGACGATCCATTGACCTTTAAAAACCTACTCCACCTTCAATCTAATTTTGGTCCTCTTGTTAGAGACTCCCTTAGCACTTGTACATCTTCGAAGCACGTATCACAACTTATAATTAAATAAATTTTTTGTATAACATGGTGGTCACTACTGATGGCCTTCCCAAAAACTATCTCCCCTCCCTTCTTTTTTATCTAATGGGATCCATTCAGATATTGAAGTCTTCCTCACTCAAACTCATTTTACATAAAAGCCAATCGGGTTCTTTCTCTTAGATTTTGAACTAAGAAACAAATAATTAGCCACTTATCAAAAGAATCTTAGATGGAAAGTTCACAATGTAGTGAGAGCTAGTGAGGCTACAGTGGACCATGTTGCAAACCACTGGGAAGCCAAAACGGAGAATGAGACAGGCCAGGAGGTAGGAAAGATGCAGGTATATAAGGTGCAAGCAGATAGCACCAATGATGATCTTTATATCATGTCTGCTGAAGACCTGTAGCCAGCTGGATCCAGGATTATCTCCCAGTTCCAGTCTCTGCTCTTGGCTTTCCATAGACAGCATCTACAATCATCCCTAAAATACACCCTCTTTCCCTGGAATAGCAAGAGTGTTTCTCAAAAATCAAGCAGGCCTGGATAAAACAGTAACTTTGGGCAAGCTTATTCCACAAATATTTTTAGAACATCGATTTTGTCCTAGGCCCTCTTCTATGCACTAGGGTACAAGGGAGAACAGGAAGGACTGTCTAAGCACCTCTCTGAGAAGCGAATTCAACTATATCACTCCTCTTCCTGTTTATAATTCTTTAGTAGCTGCTAATTGACTTCAGAAAAAGTTTATGGTTTACAAGGCAACCTTGCATGATCCAGCCTCTATTTTTTGAACCTCAATTCTCGGTTACTTAATCCCTCCCTTCACTTTCAACACATATCAAATCACTTCCAGTTCTCCAAATGTGCTGCTGCTCTCACACTTGCAGGCCTTTGAGCACACTCTTCCGTTTGCTTGAATGGGGTGAGCGAATATGGTAAAAGGCAAGGACGAGGGTGGTGATGATGCTAATGATAACGCTGCCACTTAGCGAGCATTTAAATATATGCTTTATATATGTTATACTTAATCTTCATAACAATGTCACAAGGTAGGTTCTGTTTTCCCCATTTCACAGATGAGAAAACTGAGGCTTCAGAAGTTCAGTAACTTGCTTCAGACCACACAGGATGTGGCAGAGCCTATTGAATCCAAGCCTCTGAAGAACAGGATGTCTAGGCCTGCTATCTCTTGGCCATTCTTTAGAACTCATCTTTTGAAGGCAGACAGACTTGAGTTTGAATTTGGGGCTCCATTACTTCCTCAGTAGGTGGCCTGGAACAAATCACTCAGTCACACTGAGCCTCAGTTTCCTCATCTATAAAATGAGGTCAGCAATGGAACTTACTTCAGGGATTAATTGTGAGGTTAAAAAGAAAGAATGCACATAATCACTTGATATAGTACCTGGCCCAGTGCATTCAACGAAGGATACTGTTGTTTCATCATCATCAATATTACCTCCTTCACTTAGGCAAATAGTTCTCTCTCTCTCTCTCCTTTGCCCTGTCCAGATTAGAGTTCTGTGTCTTATCATAGACACAACCTAAGAGCTGCTTCTCCACAGGGCCTCTTGGGGCCAGGCCTGCATAAGTCTGTGGAAGAAAGCTTGGGCAGGCAGGAAAATGGCCTGTAATTGATCCCAGTTAGAGCTAGGCAGGCTCTGTCCTCCTCGGCTGGGGCCTCAGGAAGCAGGGCGCTGCCTGATTTATGTTCCCGCTGCACCGAGAATGACCTGGTGCCCTCTCTACGTGTTCCAGCATCAGACAAGGCCATAAAACGGAATTGGTGCTACATGTTTGTTCTTCTCAGGGCCAACTTGTACCCTGTTGCACCCAGCTTAGGTCAATCTGCTGCAGGACCCTCCTTGGGAAAGGTTGGTGTGTGTGGCCACCCTGTGCGGTCAGGCCGCTGGGTGTTCAGGGGTGGTGTACAGAAGAACAATCACAATCTCATGTGCTCTCAGGCTTCAGAGACCATTTACTGTGAATGACCCCAACCACATCCTGAACCTGGAGCTCCCCACAGCCTCAGACCCAGCTATTCAACTGCCTCCTGTTTGCTTTCTCCCACATGTCCCACAGGCCTCCATCTGAACTCATGGTGTTCACCTCCCAGCTTGATCTTCTCCCCTCACTGGTTGGCTCCACACCCAGGCCAATAAAGCTACTTCTTCTCTGGCCTGGTGCATCTTTGCATGCCTCCTTCAGAGTTCTGACCACCATGTTTTGTAATTAGGACAACTTACTACCAGTTTTACCATTATCTGTATTTCTATCTGTTTCCTTCAATGAACTGTGAACTCCTACAGACAAAAGACTGGACCCGATTCATCTCTGCATCCCCAGTACCTAGAGCAGAGTCTGGTGCAGAGGACATCCCATAAACCTTTGGTGAATAGAAGAATGGGTGGATGAATTAATGAATGAATGAACAAATAAATGAACATAGATGGATGTCTTTCAAGGTTTTTTAAATAAAGAACAGGGCTTCTTGAAAGAGACTCCTAAAGTTCCACTGAGAATAGTGAAATTAGATAGCATGTTAGAGCCTTATTTATTGCATACTCTGAGCTCTTTCATACATAGATAGCTGAGGCCCAGAGAGGTTAATAACTTTCTGAAGTCGAACAGTGATTTAGTGGCAGAGCCCCTGGACTAACCCTCAAACTTCCCAACTTTATAGTCTGCTGTCTTGTCCTCTCTTTCTGTAGGGTGAGCCTAAGTGAGCTCTTCCTAGACTCCTGAGCTTGGCTTCCAAAAATAGGCTCTAGCGGGCAGAGAGTATTCTAGACTATCTACAAGGTTTTATTAACAACGATGTGATTCATAGCAGAAAAACTGACTGAGCTTCTCAGAAATTTCCAGTTCTAAGAATAAGTATAGGACTACATGACTGTATGGCCCTTTAGTTTCACTCTAAGCTTCAGTTCCCTCATCTGCAAAATGGAAATAATAATAGCACCTACCCTGACATGATGTATGTTTTTTCTCTTTAGGCTCTTGTGGTAGGTTGTATTATTATCTGCAACCATTTGCTGGATTCTCGGGAAAAGGTTCCCCCATCTCTGCCCATTGCAATGAGAGTTAGAGCATTTGGGGGCAGGAGGAGTTCACCACATGGCCCCCTTGGTGTCAGCCTAGGCCATTGTTTTCCTTTGGTGAATGGAATGTAAACAGAAGTGACATATGTCACATCCAGCAGAAGCTTTAAGACCTATTGCAGGATTCAACCAGGGCATTTTTCCTTCCACCTCAAGACTGACATGAGGGCTGCTCCTTCATTCTGAGACACATATTGCGAAGACATAGAACAGAATCTCAAATGACCTGCAGCTATCATATCACTGAAGTGAAAAATAAACCATCAAGATCATGGGATAGTTTCTGCTGCATTGTCTACCCTGAGCTGACTAATAATCTTTTCCTTATAATATAGACAGACTCATTTGGGACAACTTAAAGGGGAGGATGGGCTTTGCTTTGTGGTAAAGATATCCACAAAATGCATAAAATCCCAGGTGGTCCTAGTGCTAAGTATTAGTTAGTGGTCAGGGTAAGGTGTCATAATAAAGAGACTCCAAAATAAAAATCTTAAAAAGGATACACATTTACTTTTCTCATAAAACAGTACAGAAGTAAGTGGCTGATCAAGGTTGTTAGGCGGCTCAGCTCCAGGAGGTTTCCCAAAGATCTAGGTTCCTTCCAACTTGCTGCTTCTGCTTTCTTCTATGGGATTACCCTCATCTGCACCATGTCTACATTCCAGCCTGCAGGAAGGAGAGAAGAGGGACAACGAGTGTTCCTTTTAAGGGTGTACAGAGAAGTTGCCTATATCACTCACAGTCCATTGACAAGATCTTACTTATATGGCCAGAACTATTTAAGGAGGCTGGGAAAGTAGTTTCTAGCCAGGTGACCATATGCCCTGATGAAATGGAAAGGGAGCCTCCTATTAGTAAACGAAAGACAGAGATGATTCCATGGTGGCTTACATAGGCTCATGAGAGCCAATTGCATGTATTTTCCCCCCAATTCCGTATTCATTGACATGTCAGCCTTAGTGAGAGTATTTACACCACGGAAATTGGCAAACATTATAAATCTGGATTCCCTCATTCCCCCATTACAACTGGCCAGAGAGCCAGTTGTTAAACATTGACCAGCACTGAGGATAATGGATACTGAGAGGCAATTAGCAGTCTCTACCACAGTCAGTCCATGTTTTCTTGATGTCTCTACTGCCTTCACCTCTCATTCTTGGGAGGCTTTCTCACCTTCTGCTTTTCAAGAAGTTCTCCTTGGTTCAGATCCATCAGTGCAGCTCACCTGTTCTTGCTCTAGATTTCCTGCCCTAGGGCCATATGCCCACACTTGGCTACTCAGCTATGCCCAGAGGTGGTAGAGCTAGATGGGGGATCATGCACACAGTTGCCTTCAGAGGGGCCATGAGCAGGACTGGCACTAGAGGCAGACCCTGTGTGTACCTAAGATGTGAAAGTTCTTTTTCCATCCCTATCACAGAGTTTAGTTTATAGGAGACTTTCCTTATGCAGATTTTCTAATATTTCTTTAGTTTTTTTTTATTGTAGTAAAATACACACAACATAAAATTCACCATCTTAACCATTTTTAAGTGTACCATGCAGCAGTACCAAATACATTCATCATGCTAAATCTCTAAATCTCTAATATTCTTTTTGTACCTCTTGTGATTAGATGACACAGTTTGGTGATAGATGTACTTGCTGAGGTGTCAGAAAGCCTCTGACAGAGGCACAGCTGTGCCCTATATCATAAAGGTAGTATTTGGGGGTATAGACAGGACAGCAATGATTTGCAGGAGACTTGTGGTCCACACTCAAGGATCTAGTATAGGTGGCTGGATGAAAGAGGGCAAGACAGTCCAGGAGGAAAGAAAGAACACAGACTTCAAAGTCAGACAGAAACCAGAACCCACCCCTGTCCCTCGGTCACCTTGGACAAGTTCACCTAACACTATGTTCTTCATAAACGCCGTGCCTTCTGTGCCTGAACAGTTCCTCCCCCTCTTTGCCTAATTGATGCCGTAAGTTCTTCGAGGCCTCCCATCTAACAATGGGTCTCTGCATGATTTACTCTCACAGCACCCTGCTCTTTCTTTTTGTAGCACCAGTCAGCTTTTTATTATATATTTGTCTACTTACCTCCTAATTTTTCATGTCTCTGCACTAATCTGTACACTCCATGTTTGTTTTATTCAGCATTGTATCCTCAGCACTGAGCCCAGGCCTGGCACAAAGATGCGACCCAATAAAAATGAGTTAAATGAATGAATGAACAGATGAATGAATGAGTAAAAGAATAAATTAAGTTAGTTAACATCTCTAAACCTTAACTGTAAACAGGAGGGTGTTTAAAATATCTAACAGGCAAGGCAGGGGCGGGAACGAATCAAAAAACATGCCAGGTGTTCAAGCCAAAATTTCAGAGCAATGAGTGTGCTGGAGATCCTTGTGTGCCAGGTATTAACCTTCTAGTTGCTGGATGGTGCAGAGATATGGGGGGTCCTGGAGAAGAAAATGGGGAGAAGGGAACCTGGACGGGCACTTAGGGGACTTGATGCAGCAACCCCCCCCCCACACACACACACATATTTAATGTATATATATTAACTAGCATTTGAAGTTTTACTGGTACAAATCAGCTAAATGTCAATGCTGCTCTATAGATTAGCCAATGCTGTCTATAAAATGGAGAAACTGATACCTCACTGATCAAAAGGAATGCTGGGGAAGTAACATCAATCAGCTCCATGACATGAAGTAAAGAAAACACCAGAAGCTTAGAAAATACTATGACAGAAATAGCTGCACTTCATTCGCCTTCTTGCTCCTCAACCCCACCCCCATCCCCAGGAGATAGAGTCAAGTCCTAATAACCAGGTCCAGCTGCATTGGGGGAAATCTCGTTCAATTTGGAAAGGCTGTCAGCGTCTGAGGAACTGTGAATATAAAAGAACAGAACAGGACCAGGTGGTGGAAGAGACTGTGGGTCTCCAGGAGGTTCCTCCTTAACTGACAGAAACGTAGAAATAGGGGTCCCTCCCACCAAAGGCTTGGCTTAGCCCCACACTAGTGTTCAAGACCCTAGGCCCTTTTTTCCTTTCTGTGTTTCTAAATTTCTCTGACCCAAAAGCTCATTCATAGTAAGGGCAGAGGCTCCAGAGCTAAGGGCTAGGGGTCTTTGGCCTCAAGACTCCAGATCAAGATACTTGAATTTGCTTCTCCCTTGAGAAGTCCTTGGGAATGGACCCCTTGAATATGGGAGAACCAGTTGCTGGGGGTCCAGCTTGCTTTCTAGGCACCAGCTAAAAATGAGAGATACCCTACTCTGATTTCAACACAAAGAGGAATTTCCTAAAGAAGAATCCAAGGCTGGGGACAGCAATAGGGAAGTAAACAGTAATCTTAGCTCCCTGCGAAATCCAACCACTGGCTTAGCTTTGCTTTCTCACTGCAGACTGACTGGCTTTTTTTCCTGGTATGCGTGGTAGAAAATGTTCACCACCAACAGCTCCTTTGTTAATATCATCTCAGTTCACCCGAGCAGCCAGAGTCAGACAGCAAGGCTTTAGCTCCGTCCATTCCAAGGTACTGGAGATGAGATGTGACTGGCTCGTCTTGATTCAAGTGTCTGCCCCAACGAATCATCTGTAGCCTGGGGTGAGGAGTGAAATCAAAGGTGTGTTTGGCTTTTCTTCTCCCAACCCTGTGGATGGGGAGGTAGAGGGGGAGGGAGGAAACCATCCCTAGAACAGGGATACTGGGCAGGCAGTAGACAGAAAACGCCTTCTGCATGTGATTTGTCCAATGTCACTCAGCCAGAAAATGGCACACCAAGTCCGAAGGATTCCTACATTCTTTCCATTTTGCTCCATTTCAGGATCATGAAATTGTTTTCATTTTGTCTGAGGGACACCAGAGGTGAAGCTCAGAGCTTCAGACTCCAGTGAGGATTTGGAGAGCTGATGGCAGTGAGTAGAACAGTGTTTCCCAGTTCTGGGGAGGACTGTGTGGGTCTAGCATGGGTCCTGGATGATAGGAGTACTTGGTAATTATTGAATGAATGAATGAATGAATGTGCTTCTAAATCACTTATAGAGCTTAGTAAAAAGAAAGATAATAATAGTAACATTTACTAAGTACTTAGTATTCTAAAACTTTGTGTGTATTAAATCACTAATCATCTCATCAAATCAATGAGCCAAATATTACTATTCCTTTTTATAAGTAATATACTGAGGCATAGAAAGGTTAAGAAATTTGCCTAAGTTCATTGGGTTACTGGCAGAACTAATGCAAATCTAAGCAACTTGGCTCCAGGGCCTCCACACTCACTGCACCATACAGCCTCTCAAGATATGTTAGCAGCCCACCCCAGACTTAGAGAATTGGAATCTCTGGAGGTGGGACCTGGGAATCTGTATTTTAACAAGTTGCACAGGTGATTCTGATGCATGGCCAGAATTAGACCTAAAACTATGACTCTAAAAATTAGCAGTAAGCCTGGGGCCATGCAATTAAAACAAATAAGGCTGCTTCCAGGATTTTAAAGCTTATCGGACAGTGTGAACACACACGGCCTGCCAAATGATGTTGACTGTATCCACTTTGTGAGGAGGGAACCCAAACCCAGATCAATAAAGAACCCTCTAGGGATCTTCAAGCAGAAAGCCAGCCCAGGAGACCTGCCTATGACACATTTTTCTAAGGTGCTCTAGCCTCAGGCCACTATGATCAGGAGAGCTGGGACAGACTATGTACCTGCCTAGTTCCTGGACTTTGATCTCCCATCTGACCTCCATCTCACCCCTGCACTGATCTGACAACTCCTGCTGGGTTGACCCCATCTCTGACCCCAGCCTGCCCCAGTTTTCAGCCTCACCACTCCAGGCTGATATCTCACATGATGACAGCTTAAGGCAGGACAATATTCATATAGGCCAGTGATAATAGGAGCAAGACACCATCTCTTGTAATGGATATGTCAAAAGAACTGTGACTTTCAGAGTGGAATTCAGGTATCTTAAACCAACTCTGCAACCATCACAGAGTGTGGATTTAGAAACAGTAAGAAATAAATAGCCTTTGGTACTAACCGGAGTGATGCTCCTTCATTCATTGAACAAATGGTTATTGAGAGCCAATTCCATGATGGTTTCTGTGTTAGCACTGGGGGCATAAAAGATCAACAAGACATCATCTCTGCCCCTAGGGAGTTCCCGTATGCCCAGTTTTGCTGTGGTACCCAGAGAAGATAATGCTCTATAGATTAGCCAATGAACTAAACCAAAGAGAAGAAGGTCTGCAGGATTGAATTTTCAGAGAGGAGATGATTCTAGCTTTGTCCAAGTTTCCAAAGTCCATAAAATACTGGAAGCTTAGGGAAGCTAATGAGCCTCAGAACACAAACACCTTAAAAAAAACAAACAAAACAAAACAACCTAGATCTATCTGTGCACCCGAGGTTCAGGCCCAGGCATTGGAAGCCTTCCTGGTAGGCATTAAAGGGCTCAGGATTATGGCTTGAGATACCACATTTTGTTCCTGGCTATACTCTAATTTGATTTGTCATCTTAGACAATTCACATTCCTTCTCTGGACTTCAGTTTCCTCAAACCATTTCTCTCTAAATATCCAGCTCCTCAAATAGCGTTTGTCAAATGAATAAACAAACCTCTAAATTCCCTTCCAGCTCTGATATTGTGAGTCTATGAGTTGGAGACATCTTTGGGAAAGAATAAAATTGGCCAAGAAGAAAAAGTTTAGTCCCACTCCTGAGGGGCCCTGGGTCACACTCCATTATGCAAATATAATCTGCCCTTTATGAACTACTTCTCCTTTCTCTCTATCCCCTTTCTTCATTTTCCATCTCCTCTGCATTCCATTCTACCCCAAACATATTGTCGTGGGTTGAATTGTGTCTCCCAGAAAAGATAGGTTAAAGTCCTACCCTCCAGTACTCACGAATGTGATGTTATTTGGAAATAGGGTCTTTGTAGATATAATCAAGTTAAGATGAAGTTATACTGGATTAAGGTGAGCCCTACTCCAATAGGTCTCAGGTCCTTATAAGAAGAGGAATGCCACACAGGAAGAATGCCATGTGATGATAGAGGCAGAGATTGGAGTGATGGTGCCACAAGTCAAAAGATACCAAGAATTGCTGGCAACCACCAGAAGCTAAGAGAGAGGCACTGAACAGATTCCCCCTCTGAGCCCCTAAGAAAGAACCAACCCTGCCAACACCTTAATTTTGGACTTCTGGCCTCCTGAATTGTGAGAGAATAAATTTGTGTTGTTTGAAGCCACCCAGTTTTTGGCAGCTAAAAATTCATGTATTACTTAAGTCAGCCCTATGCATATTGGGATTTCCCACAAATGATCGAAAATATAGTTGACTCTTGAACTTATACATGGAAATAAGTGGACCTACACAGTCCAAACCTGAGTTGTTCGAGGGTCAACTATATACCTATGTAAGGCCAATATTTGGAAATTATCTACTGATGCATGTTAACAGAGCCCTAAAGAGCACCATTAGCCTTGACATCTCTCCAACTGTTCATCGAAGATGAGTCATCACTGTGCCTATTGTGGATCTCTGAAACCAAGAAGCCTGATTCCCCCATGGGGGGAGAAGGAAGGCCTTCCACGTGATTATTTAGCAGGAAGAGATGCTAAGGGGTAGTGAGAAGGGTGGCCAGCTGCTTTTATTCCCCACTAGGGACAGCCCATGGCAAAAAAAGAAAGGGCTTTCATCACTATAAGAGGATGTCACAGTTATTTACTTTCACTCATTCAGTAAACACATGTGGAGCATTTGCTGTGCTAGGCATTGCCAGTCGCTAGTTAAGAGTATGTGTGTGTAGATGCGGGAGGAATGCTAAAGAAATATAGCAGACACTCCCTAAATTCTATGAGCCAAATGGGAATGGGAGGCCTGTGGCATGGTGAGTTATTAGTGTGGACTTCGAAATCAGACAGTCCTGGCTTGAATCCTCGCTCCGCCACTGACTTCCATTGTGATCTTAGACAAGTTACTTAATTCTACTGGGCCTTTGTCTTATTGTAAGTATTAAATAAGATGATGTATATAGCACAGGGCCAGAGTATGTGCTCGTTAATGTTAGTTATTTTCATTATCGGAGAGCAAAGATGTTCACCAGAAACAGCTCAGTAAAGCAGCAAGGTGATTATGATCAAACAGGACCCCTGTCCAGTTCAGGCCCTCATCACCTCTTGCCGGACATTGATTGAATGCTTAGAACAACTCCAGGAGGAAGTTAGTCTCATTTTACAAATGATGTAACTGTGGTTCAGGAATGTAAAATAACTTGGCCAAGCTCACACAATAAGGAACGTGACAGAGTCAAGGCTCAAACTAGAGCTCCCAAGCACATAGTCTTCCTATTTTCAGGCAATGTTTATTTGCAAGTCAGAGGGGATGGGGGGGCAGCATATGGTTGGGGGGCCTAAAGAGTTTCACCGAATACTGTGGTTCCCTCTATAGAAAGTACATTATACTGGACTTATACATTTATTTTGTTTAATTAGCAAATGTATATCTAGTGCTTACTATAGGGTGTTCTAAGCACTTTATGTTAGTAAGTCATATTCACAAGAGCCTATAAGCTGACAACTGTATTATTTTCATTTTGCAGAGGTGGAAATCGAAACACAGAGAGGTTAAGCAACTTTCTCGAGGTCACACAGATAATGAGTAGTGGAAGGAGGATTTACACTTGCTTCTTCAGCTCCTGAGACAATGCTCTTAACCACTGTTCTACATGGCATTATCTTTTGGGGTGGTGGTGGGTTGGCCATTGAAGTGTGTACATGGAGGGAAAAGGGGAGAATTAATACCCCATACACAAGCCACCCTTTGGTGCTATTGCTGCAATAAGGCCATGAGTAATTTGACCCTATAAAGAGAATGGCAGAATGGGGGCTGTTTAGTCCTGGGATTCTCTGAGTCAACAGCTTCTCATTCCTGACCCACTTCCTGAAAACACTTTGTGCCTCAGCTTTGGAAACCCTTTGAGCACAAAGAGCTCATTTCCTGTGGCCAGGAAGGACAGGATGAGTTCCTGATGACAGCTCATCTCCCTCATTAAGACGCCCATAAAAATGTTTCAAGGAGCCTGACTTATGGTTCCGCTGTTTGTCAGGATCCCCTCTGCAAGGAGCCACTCTGGTAATTTGGTATGAGGAGATGTGCAGGGGAAACCAACTCCTTTGAGTCCAGGAATTATATATGATCATAAAAAGAGCGAATGTAATTTGGAGAGATAACAAGTCTTCACCAGCACAACAGTCTGTTTAATATGCCACGAGGATGGAAGGCAACTTCAGAATTCCAAAGACAGCTAGGAAAGTTGAGAGATTCCATACATGTAGGTTGTCTATTCTTATGAAAGCTCCCGGGTCAATAACAGCTAACAATTATGGTGGTTTTACCAGCACTTGTACTAAATGCTTTTTATACATTAAATGATTTAATTCTCACATTTATTCCTATCCTATCTTACAAATGAGGAAAGTGAGGCAAAGAGAGGTTAACTTGCCCAAGGTCACACATTAGTGAGTAGTCAGGTCAAGATTTTAACCCAAGCAGGTCTGCCTTTTTTGTACTCATGAATACCAGCTAGAGCTTAAGAGGAAATAGGGTTTTAAGTCAGCCCGGTAAGTTGAAATGTACATATGTTCAAATTATCTTTAATAATCCCTTAAAATACCTATAAAATTTCCTATATTTGATTTGAGGCATATGGCCTTGTCCAATAACTAGTTAGAGAACCACGAAGCTAAACTAAAGGAAGAAGCAAAAGGAAAGTCTATACGTAAATGTTTATGCTTTAAACAACTCTGCCTTTAGGCGAACTATGAAATCCCTAAGGGTCAAACAAAGAGGCAGAGAATTATAAAATGTCTTTACCCACCTGCAGGGGTGGTTCTATTCTCTTTTTAATAGTTAGCCTTTGTGACCTTCACACATATCACTTGTCACATGATATTTTGTTGGATTGAGAGAAAACATAGTCACAACATAACAGGAGAGAAACTTCTGGTATAAAAGTGATTCTAAATTCCAAGCCTAAATTAAGTCAACCTGGTACGATGAGATGCCTTGAGACTAGGTCTGGAGCCAGATAAACCTGGCTTTGAACACTAAATTTGCTACTTACTGTGTAACCTTGGACAATTTGCTTAACTTCTCAAAGCTTCGGTTTCTTAATCTGTAAAATAACCATAGCAATATCGCCATGTTGAGAAAATTGATTTTTTAAAGTTTATAAACTAGCGAGCTTGAGTACAAAGCATAGTTATTAAGCACTAGCTATTTGATCCAAGGCAGGCCACGTCGTCTCTGAGCCTCATTTCTCCTCATCTGCAGTACTGTTCTGCCTACTACCTTAAAGGTCATTGTAAAGAAACACTACAAAGTTTGTATGAGAATTTTGTCAGCTTCTTGGTACATCTGGGATTGTGAGGCAGTACTAGGAGACCCCTGTTGGAGAAAGTAACTCAGGAGACTCCTGGGCCTGAAGTCAGAAATGGGCTCAGATTTCTATTTTTGCCATTTATCATGGCTGTGTTATAAACGTCGCTTTGAGTGATTTACCTAACCTCTCTGAGTCTCATCTTTCACTTCTATAAAATGGGGTTAACAGTATTTACATCACAGGGTTACCTGGAGAATCATATTCTGCAGAAAAGTATTAGGCACGTGGTAAACACTCAAAAAATGTTTGCTGAATCTGAATCTTTCTGAGGTGAGCCTAATTCAGTTCCTCTCCTTCTACATGACGGGAAAAGCTCACGGGTGTGTGGGCGCGGAGCTCAGGTGGGGTAGATGCTCCCGGGTCCTAGGCTCCAGTGCCTCCCCACTTCCTTGCTCGCCCAGCTGTTGCCATGGCCACTGGTTCAGGCCCAGAGCAGCACCTAGGCGTGTTCAGCCGAATCCCCGCCTTTCCAGAGTGACCATTGGCTGGAGAGGCCACGTGATGCGCACTGGTATGCTAATATATGGTAATCGCTCCACGCCCCTCCTCCCCGGGCTGTGTCCGAGTAGCCAGCAGAGTGCGCGGCGCCGAGCCGAGGGGGCGGGCTGAGGGGCGGCCCCCGGGAGAGAGCGGCCAGGTGGAGGAGGAGCGCGAACGCGACCGCAGGTAACGGGCGGGCGCGTGCGCGCTGGGGCCGGCTCGTGGCGGACGGGCAGCGCGCGGAGGGACTCGGGCCGCGGCGCTGCCGGCTTAACCCTTTGGGCACCCAGCTGTCACGGCGGGGCTGGGCCGCGGTGGCCGGGCCGGGCCGCGCGGGGTGGGGCATTGCCGTGGGCATCGGCAGGCAGGCGGCGGGCGGCCTGACCCGGGAGCGGCGGCGTGGCGCCCGCGCGAAGACCAAGCAGTCCGGGCCGGCGGAACGAACGGCTGCGGTGCGCCCGGGGCGGGGACCCAGCCGTAGCGGGGGCTGCGGGGCAGCTTCGGGGCCGGGACTTGCGGGAGGCTGCGGGGAACCGGCTGCAGTACCAGCACTCGCGTGGTTTCTCGGGGGGACCGAGACCCTCCCGCCCAGAGGCCTGCGCCTCAGCAGTCCGTGGCCTGGCGCGGCCTGTGTCTCCTCTGAGCGTCCAGCGGAGTGCGAGGAGACCCGGGGGTCGGCCTTACCTCGGTCCCCACTTCCGCAGCTGCGGTCTGACAGCCCAGCGGCCGACACTTTTGACCCGGAGTCAAGCTGGGGCCCCCTGTGGGACGAAAGCAAGACTGCTCCTTAGGGGGCACTAGCCAAGAGAACGAGATTATCGCTTCTGGGAGGAGAGGAATCCCCTAAAGGAAAAGCAGGCCCCAAGATTTGCCAGGTTGGAGAAGGAGGGATGCCCAAGAAAGGCACTGGCCCCTTGTTTTCTGTGCTGGGTGATGACCTGACACTTATGAGAAAAGGTCACTGCTGGACACCTGGATCGGTCTGTCATGTCCAGAGGAAGCGGCTGTTTTGCGTGAGTTCCTAACAGTTTTTCATCAGACAAGGTTTAAATTCATCTTCCTCCCTCACACTCCTAGGTCTGCTACAGAAGTGTGTTCTTTTAATTGTCCACCACCACCCCCCCTGCCCCCTGCCGCCTCTGCCACCACCACCACCACCACCAGTTCACTGAGATTGGTAGCAGCTTTAAGCTTATGGTGTAATTTAGCTTTCACTACAATAGAAATGGTAGGATGGGCCATGTGCCACTAATATTAAGCTTGCCCTGGAGCTTCTTGGAAGTGAGGGGATGTTTCTATCACCAGTGCAGATGAGAAACTGCCTAATGTGCTGGTGATATCAATTTCTTTTATGAATCTGAAGTCAGTTCTTCTACATCAAGGAAAAACGTGGTTACACATGAACAGTAGCAGAAACCAATTTGATTTTTGCAAGTGAAGTGCCAATTACACTTTCACATTGCTCTACATGTCTTTTATCACACAACGAACACTAGCTATATGCCAGGAACACTATGTCCTGGGAATGCAAAGATGAATAAGATAATTAGTCCTTGTCCTCAAAGAAATAGTGGGAGAGACAAACAAAATTGCCAGTTAAAGTAATAACAGCATAATAGATGTGTATATAAAGAGCTGTGGAAGCACAGAGGAGGGGACAATTAGCTGCCTGAGTGGGTCCAGAAAGGCTTCCTTGAGAAAAAACATCATAAAGCGAGGTCTTGAAGGATGAATAAGAGTTTGCCTTTCAGAGGACAGGAATGGCAGCCAAACCAGAGGAAACAGTGAATATAGATATTTAGAGTATGATATCTTTAGGCAATGGTGTTATACTGTAGCCATGGCCATTTTCCAAAACAAACCTAGAATTTCTAATACCCATCACAATTTTCCAGCAGTATTTTCCTTCTTCTTCTTGTTCTTCCTCGCTTTTTGCCCTCATCAGTTTTTCTGAGCCTTACTCTTGGTCTTTGTCTGTCCTATCTTTCCAAGTAAGAGGCCAACATATGGAGATGGGGAAGGGAAAGTTTGCAGTAGCTCCAAGGTAGAGCCTGAAAACTGGGCAGAATGGGTAGCATTACAGGCATCGTCTGGGAGGGCAATCTAAATTATTCAGTAAGTGGAAAATACTGGTCATAACCAAGGATGCAGCTCTGAATGTGAAATCTGCATTTGGTCAAATTTTGAGACTTGGAAAATGAGTAATAAGATCAGAAGCTAGAAAGATCTGGAGCAAGAGAGGGGCTGGACTGTGGGTCAGGGCAGGCAGTTCAAACTGACACCATGAATCAGGCAGAAATGACAGAGCCCGCTGTTATGAGGTGCAAGCCATGTAGGGCAGGGCTAGATCTGACAGCATCAGGCAACTACAGAAAGGGACAGCACCATCTCCTTGATAAAATATTTCCAGTACTTCCTTCTCTGTCTCTCTCCCTCACTATCCTCTTTTCATTCCAATTTCCACCCATGATTCACTTTTATCGGGCTTCTTTTAATGAGGTCTTAGCTATCAGAGCCGAGGAAATCCTGCTGCCTTAGTATCCATCCCTAAACTATTAAATAGTCCATTTTACCTCATAAGCCTTCAACTTAGCCTATTTTTACTTCCTCATGATTTGCAAATAAAGCATGGATGGGTCCAAAGGTAGTAAAGTAGACCTCATCTTCAAACCCACCTAACATTTGAATCAGATTTGGGCCTTTAGCTTTGTTTGAACCAAAACTTATTTTTAGAATGGATTGTGATTAACTTTCGGCAAATCCCCAGTCTTGAGATCAAGCCATGTAAAGAAAGTGACACTGGTGTGATACACCTGATGTACACCATTAAGAGTGACAATTCTGTAAATGCTAGAGAATCAAGGGTGCTATTTTAGCAGTCTTCTCAACATGTTTACTGAGCACCTGCTTATGTGCAAATACTGTGTTGTATTTTTGCGTTGGAGGAGTCATGAAAATGAGAGAAGTGGTGTAGTCTGGAGATTATTCTTAGTTAAACAAGGTTTCAGATCTCATTTCTACCCGTTACTTGCTATGAGACTTGGACAAGTTATTTAACTTTGTTTCTTCATCTGTACTAATAATACTACCTACCTCATATAGTTGTGAAGATTAAATGAAATCACAAATGTAAAGCAATAGTACAGTAAATTTTCAAAGTGTTAAACATTTGGTTTTATAGGTGTTGAAAAAAGAGAAAGATCATTACAGGCTGGAATTATCAAAGAAGGCTTTTTCCAGAGACAGGGTGAATTTTATTATGTAAAGAGATTTCCAGAGAGGAAAAACAATATTCATAAAACATAGGGCCAGAATATTGAAGATAGTTTTCTGGAGTCAATTGATGAAATTGACCAATCTGGCAAGATCAGAAGGTTTAAGCAGAGAATCGTAGGATTGGAAAGGTTGGTCGAAGCCAGATTTTAAAAGGCACTGATGCTAAACTAAAGAGTTAGGACTTTATCTTGTATGATAGAAAGTCTGAAAATGCTTGATTAGAGAAGTTTGGGGTCACAAAAGTAATATTTTAAGAAGATTTTCAACAACAACATGGAGAATAAACTTTGGTAGGGCTAGAAAGAGAACTGTACAACCAGTTAGGTTATTTAAATCATCTAGATGTAAGGGAATATGGAATTAAATTAGAGTGATGGCAGTGAAAATAAGAGCTGGTTCAGTAAGTATTATGAAGGAAACATGAACAGGACTTTATGACCAGATATGGAGGACAAGAAATAAGGAAGAATCAAATATAGCCTTGAACATGAGTGACATGATTAACAGAAATAGGACAGACCAAAAGGAAAACCAGTTTGGGGAAGAAAAAGAGAAGCTAAGTGCTAAATATCTTGAGGTAATACTGGAACTTATATAAGTGGACACATCCCATAATTATTTCGAAGTGGAGGGCTAGTGTTCAAAGGACAGAAATGAGGGAGTCATATATATAGAAGGTGAAAACTGAGCCATATGATTAGCTTAGTTCATCAGTGCCAACACATAGAAATAAAAGAATAGAGGACCAAGAACAGAAGCTTGGAGATTGCCCACTCTTAAGGAGGTAAGGAGAAGAAATGGGGTCAATATGGTAGAAAATAAGGAATATCAGAGGAGCAAAAGAATCATCTATTGATTCATACAACAAATGCATTCTCTTCCAGACCATTTGTGTACTTGATTAGATATGCTATTAGCCATGAAGGTCAAGAAGTCAAGAGAAGAGAGGGCTTCAAGATGGAGGAATTGGCCAGCAGTATGAAATTGTACAGAAACAGTGGAAAATATCCTTTATATTTAGTAAATGGAGCCATTACATTTTGAAAACAATAGCTTCAGTCCATCAGGGGATGGCCATGGGTATATTACACACCAGATTAAAGAGGATTGTGGCATGAGTTGCTGATAAGAAATGAAGACAGCATGTAGATCATCCTTTGTATGTTAGGCAGTAAGAGGAAGAAGAGAAATAATGTAGTTAAAGAAGACAGAAGAATCAAGCAAAAGATTTGATCTTCCCCGTCTGCTTCCTTATTTTAGTCATCCTGAGATATCATTCTCATTCTTTCACATCCTGAATAGTAGTTTAGCATTTCATTTCTTAAACTTACTGCTTCGATAATTATCTATACATTTCCTTGAACAATAATAGTATAGCTACTATTTATTGAGTGTTTACTCTGTGCTAAGCACTTCCTATACATTCTATTATCCCGTTTAATCCTCACAATACTGTATTACAAACACAAAACCCCTTGGAAGTATGGAGAGACTAAATAAATTGCCTAAGATCACATAATTAATGAGTGGCAAGGATGAGATTTGGACAGAGCTCTGACTTTAAAGCTCTTCTAAAGGATCATGCTATACTGTCCCCGAGGGCAGGACCAGCTGCATGGGTGTGTGACTTGTGTAATCTCCCAGGGCCCTACATGTTTATAAAGGCCCTATGCTTGGTTTAATGCTCTATTGTTATTGTCTTGAAATACATAATAATTTTTTAACAAGGGCCCTGCATCTTCTGTTTGTCCTGAGACCCACTAATTGTATAACCAGTTCTGCCTGAAGGTATCAGTACTACTTCCTGAAGCTGGGAAAGCATTTTCTGCTGTGTCCTTTGTTTTGGTTGTGTAGCCCAACGTCCTTGCTATGTCATGGTACACAATTACATTTTCCTGTAGTCCTCTCATTTTGGACTCTTGGAATAAAAGGCAAAAGGGGAATATTTGGAAGTTCAAGTAGATAGCCAGTATGAAGAGAATAGAGAATAAAGAGGCAAAGAATTATTTACTCAGAATGGCTTCTAGAAACTCATCCATCATATCTTGAGTGTACTGTTGGATAAAGTTATAGTCCTGATGCTGTTACTCCCAATTTAAAAAAGAAATGACCTCATATGCCTCTTCCTTTCGTAGTCAGTTTTTCCCATTTGCTTGTGGGAAGCTATGGAGACCATTTTTCAACCTACTGAAACATAGATTGGGAGTGAATGGGTATAATATAACTTTTCTGCCTACCCTGATGACTTTTTAGCCAGGCTGCTGCCACCCCTTCACCCTGTGCTGGAGACTACCCAGCAGCTTTAAACTATGTGACCATCTTTACCATATTTGTCTTGAATGCTCGTGCTCCACTTTTGCCTTTGTTGCCCACTCTATTCCTTCATCTACCCATACGAATCATGAAAACCAGAAAAACTTAATTTTTTATATTATCTCTGATTTTTTGCTTTATAGTCACTGCTTTTAACTGACAACAAATTAAGTCTTTCTGGTTTTCATGGTTATTGCTTTCTCAAAAACAACTTTTACTCATCCTCTTGCTTCTCCCACTTGGTCAGTGGTATTGACCAAGTCCTGATACCACTTAATACTAACTGGCCATTTGACCAAGTCCTAACACCAGCCAACCTGGATTCCTTTGTGGAGGATATCAGACAAGACTGAGACTGTGTTGCTTTTTCCTGTGTCATTCCCAATCAGAACGGCTCATTATAGCACTTACCACATTGTCATAAGTGCTAGGGATTATGTCTTTTTCATATATATAACTTCGATTCCTAAAGCCATTCTTTGAACATAGTAGTTGCCCAATAAATGGTTGTCGAATATGCTTAAAAATAGCTTGTACCTTTACATACTTTATACTCTGTTCTTTAGAAAATGTATGTATACTGCAAAGCATCTAGCCTTGTGCCCTGTGATGAATAAACCATTTTTCATCTCCCTATATAGAGGCTCATGTATCATTGCTGTTGAAGATGTAAGGAAACCATTGTATATGTCAAAGACTTCTTGACTTTCCAACTCACCTACTCCAGGGAGGACTTCTTAAACTTGTTTCTGTCTGTAAGTCTCTGCTCCACCCATACTCTGAAACCAATTCTGCCCTTGTAGGAAATCATTTAGTGAGCCACTAGCCCAAAGGTAATTGGTTCAATAACAAAGCCAACATTGGTTCGCTATTTAAATATTTGACTATAAGCTTTATGAAGGGAGGAACTGGATCTGGCTTATCCATTGCCATATTCTCAGCAACAAGCGCTATTAGATGCTTAATAAATAACTCGTGAGTGAATTAATGACACTCCATTCTTGATATTCATGTTCCTTTCCTGTTACCCAGGTCCTGAGCTCTGATCACCCAGAATCTTAGGCCCGAGATCATCATTTCATGTGGCCCAGACTTTTCGTCTTGGTCCTTGACTCTCCTCTTTCAGTTTCTCATGGCTCATCTTTGGGAATTTGACCCCTTGCTTACTCAGAGCTAAGGTACCTCTTCCTCTCTTGATCTTCCTAACTAATAAGGCCAGATGCCCTTGAGAGAATATTCTTTTTTTCAACCTATAACCAGAAACATCCAGCATACATGTGAAATGTGTTTTCACATATTTTAACTGAAGTCGAAATACATTCATATTTTAAAAGAAACAGGACAGGCCCCTTAAGACACATGTTTTGGCCCGAAACCAAGTTCTAAAATTTCGTGAGTCTGTTAAACTGATTAACGTGTAAGCTTCAGCAATTCAATGCAAATTAATTTTTAAACCAACCAGCAAATCAAAGGAGGGCAGAGAACTAAATGAGTGTGTAAATATGGTTGCCAGAGAAACTTTTCCTGACAGAAGAGGGAACCTCACAGGAATTTATACAGGCCCAAGAAAGCACTGTAACCTGATTATTGTCTGTTCTCTTTCTGATGGGGGAAGAAAATGATGTAGAAACCGTAGGTACAGATAAAGGTGGCTTCAGACCTTTCTAGAGACTTGAGGAATAAATTCTCTGTCTGTAAGTGAGATTGTGTAGTAGGCTCTCCAGGGCAAATGGGACTATTATAAATCGCTCATTCCTTCTGAGGAATCAGCTGGAAAAGCAGAGCTTCTCTGAATCTACCTCCGAACTAGTATTTGTTCACTCAACAAATATTTATTCAGCACTTTCTAAATGGCCCATTGCCCAGAAGGAAATATGATTATAAGAGAATGATAACAATTTGAAGGTATTGTATTACACCTAGTGGCTATTCCTTAAATTTTGTCTAAGTTAATTTTTTGAGGAGAGGTTGATGTGGACTTAAACATTTAATGCTTTTTTTAATAAATAAAATTTTGTTTCTGTATAGAAAGCAAACACAAGTGTATATTCTGCTATGTATCTATTCTTAGGTCATCACTCCTGAGAAAACCTAACTCACTGATTCATAAAGCCGCACCCCAAGGTAGATGTTCGTCTAGTGACAGTGTCATCTAAATTGTAGGTGTAGTACCAGGAAAGGACAAAACCATCTCCTTAATGGCTAAAATCATAAGAGACCCTTCACATTTTAACTATAAATGATGGATGGTTTGAAGTCTAAAGACTTGGCTGTAAAATGCATTTGGATTGAAATGTATAATACTGCCTCATACCTGATACCCACTGTTCAGTGTCCCATTTTATACCCTAATGTACTGGAGTTTTATACTCTGCATGGTGCCTTTGGCCTTCAGAGAGGCAGTAGAAGGTAAGGGTTAACAGCAATATCACTATAGCCAGACTGTTTGTTTGCCAACCCTGCCTCTACCACTCATTAACTGTGACCTTCACAGCCTTCTTCAAGTCTTCACCCTGTCTGTGCGCCAGTATTCTTGTGCATAATGGGGATAATAATAGTACCTACCTCGAAGAATTATAGAATTAAACAGGTTAATACATATGAGATACATGGTAAGCACTATGTATGTTTTACCTTTAATTATTTCCTGTGAGCTCCTAGATAGTAGGGCCGATTCCATTTGGGGGAGGACTGTTGAGGTATATACAGGTATAATCACTTCCCTAAAGTTGTACACTGAGTTTGGACTCAGATTCTTTTCATCCTTAATTTAACACTGGAGTTTTCTATTCCACTTAGTAATAGAGAGAAAATGAGAATTAGCATAAGAGAAAGGAACTTGACTTCTGGAGCATTTTGAAACAAGAATTACTTCACAAAAAATGGCAACACTAAAGCATATGAAAATGAAATTGCTCTCTCAAAGACAAAATGAGTGTTAGAAATGGGTGGAAATAATATAAGATAGCGAATGTCATACTGGGTCAGGCCAGCAGTGTACCCAGCCCAACATTCTAACTCTGAGCATGACAGCAGGGGATAATCAGAGGGGACTATAATAGCTGCCACCTATGACAAAAACTTCTAATTATAGGGATGAACCTACCCATCCTTAGCTGTCTTTTATTATCCTGCTGTGTCTTATTCACCCAAGTATTTCAGCTTTATTTTTATTTTTGGTCTTTAAAGTCTGTTCATTTATTTTTTTAAAGAAATTTAAGCTTCCATACATACCCCTATGCTAGTAGCTAGGGATGCAAAAATGAGTAGAACCTAATTCTGTAACCCCAGAAGTTTATAAAGAAAGACAGACATGGAAACATTATGCTATTGTACTCAGTGCCATAATAAAAGTATGGACAAGCTGTTTTGAAAGCTTAGAAGAGGAATCACTTAATCATGCTTAAAATGTCACCTTCTGGAGAAAGTGACATTTGAGATGACAACTGAAGGAAAAGGAGGAGTTCCTTAGACAGACAGTGCACCTTAGAAGGAGCAATATGTGCAAAGGTGGGGTGTCTTTGTGTGTGTCTGAGCAAGTAATCTGACATGACAGGAGTATAACATATGAGTAGGGTAGGGGCAGGAACAAGGCTGAAAAGTAGACCAGGGTCAAACACAAAAGGCTTGGTTTGCCAAGCTACAAATTGGACTTTCTGTTGGAGGCCATCAGGAGCTGCTGAAGCACTTTAGGAGTAATATGATCAAATCGCCTTGCCTCGTGGGAGGATCCAATCAGCAATGTGGCGGCTGGTTGGACAGGAGTGAAACTGGAGACAGAATCATGCAGTTAGAAGGGAGCCTCTAGTTTGACTTCTCGTCCACTGCCAGTACTTCTACTACTGAATATGTATATTTGTTCATTCAACCCAGATTTATTGATGTCATGCTGGATACTGGACTAACTGCTGAAAATACTAAAAGAAACAACACGTCATCCATACCTTGGAGTCATTTGCAGTGTTTTATATGTTCCAAACAAAAGCTTTCTTGAGTTTCAAGCTTTCCTTGTCTGTCTACCATTTCATCTCAGTCACAGTACTAGTGTTCTGGTATGTAAAAATGAGCTAGTTTGTGTTTACTTTGCCGGTAGACACGCTTTTACTATCCCTGACGTAACCCCTTCCTCTCAACCTTCATCTCTCCAAAGTGCAAAGTTATAATCATTTAATGAATTCTTGTAGAGAATGAATCCATTACACCTTTTTTTTGGCGGGGGAGGGGGGGGGGCGGGGGGGCTTCCACTATTTCAATTCTTAATTTTCTCTCATTTCTCCCAAACCTTAAGGGCTATATTAGCACTCTTAGTCACACATTAAACTCTTTGGGCCCTTCTTCTTGTCCTTTACTACCTTATAAAGACCTTACTTTCTTTATTCTTCTTTTCCCAAAGGAGAATTTTATTTCCCCAAGATGTGCATACCAGAATTGTAAACTGCATTATTTTTATGTTGTGATAATGCCTTTCACCCATGAGATTACAGTCCCCAAAAGAAAATCTCCTCTCCCAAAAATAAAGAAATTAAGAATGAGATGATATTTCTGCTGCAATAGAAGGAAGAGTTTTTATTCAAAGTAGTAGTGTTTATTATATAATAATAAGTTATGATTATAATTTATTGAGAACTTAATTTATATGCTAATTGCCACACTAAAACATTACATGAATTCTTATTTAATCCTCACAGCCACTTTGTGAGGTTAAGTAATCTCATTACTCCCACTGCACAGATGAAGAAACAGGCTCAAAGGGGTAAAATGATTTGTCCAAGGTCATATCACTAAGAAAAAATAGAGCCAGATCTCAAACTCAAGCCTGTCTAATTCCAGAAATGAAGTTCTTCATACTGTGTAGTGTAGGATAGATATGAAGGGTCTGAGTGCAGGTACCCATGATCATTAAGAGTGAGCCAGTATTTTCAACCCTCCTTTAGTCATAACTGCCATCATCAAATGTAGTTTCTCCCAATTTTATTGATTCTTACTAGTTATTTTAATAAGCTATTTTATTTGGATCACAAGAAGGTACAAGTAAGTTTCTAGTAACACCTGCTTCCCCCAAAAAAATATTTTGTAATGTTTGTCATAATAGATCTGAATTGGCATGTTAGCCTTATAGAGGTGTTATAGTTCATTGCAGATCCTATGCTTAGAGTTTCGGGACCTGCCTCCACGTGAATAGATTGTTCTTCAGAATGTGGTTAAGTCTACTCCTAGTGATGAGTGTGATAAACTAAGTAAGACTACCCAAAGATAGTTAGGTCCTAAATCCTGGAACCTACAAGTGTTACCTTATAAGGAAAAAATGCCTTTACAGAGGTGATAAAATTAAAGATTTTGACATGAAGAGATCCTGGATATCTAGGTGGGCCCTAAATCCAATCACAAAAATTGTTGTAAAAGAGAAGCAGAGGGAGATTTGACACACACAGAAGAGGAGGAGGCAATGTGACCACGGAGGCAGAGATTAGAGTGATGGGGCCACAAGCAAAGGAATGCTAGCAGCCACCAGAACCTGGAAGAGTCCAGGAATGGATTCTTCCCAAGAAGCTCCAGAGGCAGTGAAATCCTGTCAACCCCATGATTTCAGCCCCCATGAAACTGATTTTGAACTTCTGGCCTCTCTATTGTTTTAAGCCATGAAGTTTGTGGTAATTTGTTGGCCAGCCCCAGGAACTAATACAATGAGAATAGTCACTTCTTGTACTGCTTAGTTCATTTTGAAGGCAAATATCATGACTTAATAAAGGTGACAAACAACTAAAATAACATATGATAATAATTTCAGCAAGCACTTGTGTAGCGCTTACAATGTGCCAGGTGCGATTATAAGCATTTGAAATATACTCACTCATTCAGTCTTCGTAACAACCACATGAGGGGGTTCTATTATTACTTTCATTTTTAAATGGGAACTTTGAAGCACAACGAAGTTAGATAACTTGGTCAGCATTATGTAACTATTTAAGTAGTGGGGCCAGGACCTGAACCCAGACACTCTGGTTCCAAAAGTCCATGCTATTAAACACTGCCACACAGGGCTTTGCACTGACGCATTCAACAAAGGACACTGTGACAATGTCTAAAGCTTTTTCAAGCCTCTGGCTATTTCCTATTCTCCATGTTTTCTGTGTTCACTGCATTTGCCTACTTCTATTTGTTGTCCTTTATCTTTAATACCTTTTCTACTTTTAATATCCTTGTGTGATCTTGATATCAGAGTAATTCTGGCCTCATAAAATGAGTAGGTAAAAGTTGCTTTTTTTGATTTTCCAAAAGAGTTTATATAGCATTGATAGTATTTCTTTCTTGAATTTTTAGTGGAAATCACTAGAAAAACCATCTGGGCCTGGAGTTGTAGAAAGGTTTTAAACCAAGAATTCTGGTTCTTTAATAGATAAAGGGCTATTCAGGTTATCTTCTTGAGTGAGTTCAGATAGCTTGTGTCTTTCAAGGAATTTGTCCATTTCATCTAAGTTGTTTACTGTATTGGCATAGTGTTGGCCATAATATTACCTTATTATTCTTTTAATGTCTGTAGGATCCCTTTCATTCCTATTGGTAATTTGTATCTTCTCTTTTTTTTTCTAATTAGTCTGACTAGAGGTTTATCAATTTTGTTGATCTTTTCAAAGAATCAGCTTTTCATTTCATTAACTTTTTTTCTCTATAGTTTTTCTGCTTTCTGTTTCATCAGTTTCTCTCATCTTTATTATTTTCTTCTTTATGCTTATTGGCATTTCATTTGCTCTTCTTTTTCTAGCTTCTTAAGGTAGAAGCTGAGATTAATGACTTGCGATCGTTCTTTTCTAATGCAGGTGTTTTAATGCTATAAATTTTCCTTTAAGTACTGCTTTAACTATATCCCATAAATGTTAATATGTAATATTTTTGTTTTTATTCAGTTCAAAATATTTTCTAATATCCCTTGTGATTTCTTCTTTCACCCATGAGTTATTTTGAAGCATGTTGTTATGTTTCCAGTATTAGGATTTTCACAATACCTTTCTGTTATTGATTTCAAGTATAATTCTGTTATGTGCAAAGAATATACTTTGTATAATTTTGATTCTTTTATATTTATTGAGACTTATTTTATGATCCAGAATATGTATTCTGTTGTCATTTGGTTCTATATATCTAAGTTAGTGTTCTACATATCTAAATTAGATTAGTAGCATTGTTTAAGTCTTTTATATCTTTATTAATTTTTCTGTGTACCTGTTTTATCAATTACTAAGAGAGAAGAATTTAAATCTCTAACTGTAATTGTAAATTTGCCTTATTCTTTTTAGTTCTATTGGTTTTTGCTTTAAGTGTTTTGAAGCTCTGGTACTGGATGCCTACACATATAGGATGGTATGGCTTCTTGATGAATTGACCCTTTTATCATTATGAAATAATTGTCTTTTTCCCTGGTAATATTCCTTATTCTGAAGTCTACTTTGCCCAGTCACAACTTTCTTATGGTTATTGTTTGCATGGTACATCTTTTCCATCCTTTTACCTTTAACCTATACACATCTTTATTTTTAAAGTAGATTTCTTATAGGAAGCATATAGTTGAGTCTTGCTTTTTAATCCAATATGAACATTTCTGCCTTTCGATTGGGTTGTTTAAACAATTTACGTTTATTGTAATTATTGTTATGGTTGGGTTTAAATTGACCATCTTGCTATTTGTTTTCCATTTATCCCAACTGTTCCTTCTTTCTTTTTTTAGCCCAATTTTGGATTATTCGAGTTTCTTATTTATCATTTCCTTTTATCTTTATTATTGGCTTATTGCCTATATGTCTTTATCTTTTTTAGTAGTTGTTTTCATGTTTATAATGTACATAGTTAACTTATACTTGTTCATCTCCAAATAGTATTATCACTTTGTGTATAGTCGTTCGCAACCTCCACAGGAGCTTCCCAGGTATGATCTGAAAAAGGCCCCCGTACACAAAGGGCAGGGAGAGACTGAGGAAAGAAACAGCCCTCTCCAGATTGGTATGTGGCAGTTTTATTGAGCAAGGGAACTTACTTATGAGGCTTGCCTTGGGTGGCCACAAGACAAGTAGCTTTGCGCACCCACCTCCCAAATCTCTCTCTTTCTCTCTCTCTATCTTTCAATTTCTTTTAGCCTAAAGAATTGTTAACATTTTTGGTAGTGCAGGTATGTTATAATTCTTTCAGTGTGTTTTTTTGTTTGTTTGTTTCAAAATTCTATTTTACCTTTATTTTGAGAGAGATTTTTACTGGGTAAAGAATTCTAGATTGGTGGGATTTTTTCTTCTTCTAGTGTTTTAAAGATGTCTGTCCATTGCCCACTGACTTGAATAGTTTATGATAAGAAACATGCTGTAATTATTGTCTTTGGTCCTCTGTAATGTGTCTTTTTCACCACCGGCCGCTTTTAAGATTTTTATCTCTTGAGCAATATTTTTCTTTATATTTATTCTGCTTGGATGCCTGCTCCTTGGATATTTGGGTTTGTAGTTTTCATCATATTTAGAAAATGTTTAAGCCATTATATGCTCACTTATTTTTTCTGTCCCCTTCCTCCTCATATCTCTTTTCCTTCTAGAACTCCAAATTCATTAATGTTAGATCATTTGATATTGTCCCACAGGTCACTGATGCTCTGTTAATTTTTATTCTGTCTTCTGTTTCTCTGTGCTTCATTTTGGATAGTTTCTAATACTGTGTCTTCAAGTTCACTGATCTTTTCTTCTGAAGTTCCTAATCTGCTGATAATCTAATTCGGTGTATTTTATTTCAGATGTTATATTTTAGTCTCTATATTTTAAGGTTTTTTTACATTTCCTTTCTCTTGTCCACATGTTAATGTTTTCCTCTACTTTTTGAACATGTGGAGTGTATTTATTAAAGATGTTTTAATACCTCTGCCTGCTAGTTATTTCATCTCCATCATTTCTGAGTATGTTTTTATTTATATTGTTTTCTCCAGGTTAACAAGTTTCTTTGCATGCCTGGTAGTTTTTTATTGGATGCTGGACATTGTTAATTTTATATTCTTGCTTGCTAAATTTTGCTTTAGAATATAGTTCAGTTACCTAGAATTGGTTCGATCCTTTCAGGGATTGCTTTTAAGCTTTATTATGATGGGTTCACAGCAGCATTTACTCTAGGACTAATTTAGTCCCCACTCCTGTGACCATGCCCTTCTGAGGATTCTAATTCCTATTACATGGCTTTTCTACTCTGATGTGAACACAAACTATTCCCAGCCCTATGTGAATTCTAGGAATTGTTCTGCTTACTCCTTCCTGGTAGTTTTGAGTAGTTTCCTCCATGCATGTGCAAATCTATACTCAGCCAAAGACTCCAGTGAGGCCTGTCAGTATCTAGAACTGTAGACTGACTCTCTCTTCCCTTCTCACCCTCTCCCTCTTTCTTTTTCTCCCTCTCCCTCTCCCTCCCCCCTCCCTTTCTATTCTGTGGCACCCTTCTCTCTGGTTTTCTGTCCCACAAATTCAAGCCACTTTGCCCTCCTGGATCTCTAATCTCAGTCTCCCCAACCCAGTGAGACCACTGAGCTCTGTTTGAGTTCTCCCTTCCTGCACTGCATCCTGGACACTGCCTAAAGACAGTAAGCTGGTACAATCATAGGGCTCACTTTGTTTCTTTCTCAGAGATCATAGACCTGAATTTTCTGTTAACCAATGTCTGAAAAACATTGCTTTATGTATTTTGTCCAGTTTTTTAGTTGTTTAAGACAGAAAGATAAACCTGGTTCCTGTTTCTCCAGTGGAAGTCTCTAACATCTTTTTGAAGATATCCCATGTTGATAGTAGGTTCCTTTCTTTAAAGAAACTCATTTCAGACATGGTTTTTGAATATTTAAAAGGTAGATCTGTGTTTAAGGTAACAAAGGCATACATCTAGATAAATCAAAATAGGATGTAAGAGACTTAGAGACTAATTTATTATTATTAAAATGTCCAGAGGTTGAAAACGAATTTCAGAGTAGGGCTAAGGCTGCCTAGGTTGTGATTTACTGAGGGTCCATGGTTGTACAGGGCTGTAAACAGTTACTGAGTCTTGGCTATAAGCTCCTTAACTGCCCTACTATCTATTTAAATTCCTTCTTTGTCAGCGGTCTTCAATGTTTAAATGTTTAGTTTGATGCCTCATCCCAATATTCAAACAAGGAGTAAAACACGCATAACCATTGAGATAAATATCAAAATTATAGTGAGAAGGTCAGACAAAGAAAATACTAATGGTGTTTAAACTGTGGAACCTTCCACCAACTACTAACTGGCTGACCCCAGAATTAATATTTTTCTCCATGTCCTTGCTGGCCACACTGAAAATAAGTGAGGCAAATTAGAACAATCTGTCATTGGGCCAGGTTATGGGGGCAATAAATCAGCCTGAACTATTAACCTTGTGTGTGTGTGTGTGTGTGCGTGGGCGCGCGCATGTGTACATAAGAGAGAGAATACATATGCAAGTATGCATGCTCACATACTTATTTGGTATCTTATATATACCAGGCATCTTATTTAATCTTTGTAATAACCCTGTAAATTCAGTTTTTAGGTATTACATATTAGGTTTTTGATGAAAAACCTGAGATCCAGAAATACCTTGCTCAAGTTTTTCCACTGCACCATGCTATCTCTCATGATGCCATCCTGGAGTACCGTCAATAACACCATAATTCAGTTATCAATAGACCAGAAACACAACCTTGAGCCATTCATCTTGTAATCATGTACCAAGTTTGGGTCACAAGAGACATTGTAAGACAGAGCTAGATAAATAATCACAGTGTCTTTCATTAGAAAAAGAATTTAAAGTTCATAATTTATGTAGAGTAGATCAAGACAACAATAAGGTAGTGAGGACAGTAAATTATTATCTATACAGGCCAATTTAACTGAAAAAGACTGATACATCCCCAATACCATACCACCTGTCACTCAAAGACAAACCTCATTTGAGGTCGTAGTCACTATTAGCAAAGTCTAACAGTGTTTGCAACTCTGTCTTTTAAACTTATGATCTTTATAAAGAGGCTTTACATTTGAGATTGCTACCATGGAATAATTTTTTTGTGGTCATTTTCCAGTTGTACTGTGCTGTATAAAGTCCTACATCAAAGTTACATAGTTTTATCTACTTTGCTAGTAGTTTCCTTCATTTAGCTCGCCATGATGAAGCTTCATCAGTCTCCTATTATAATTTTTCTCTGCCTGTGCCTTGGCCTGTGTACTGGTTGTATTCCAAGACTTCACCATTCTATAGTAGGCTCAATAAATATTTTTTAATTTAGCAATGCTAGTTATCTTATTATTCATGTTATTTCTGGTACAATCTTGATTGTAGCTACTTAAAAACGTATATGTAAAGTCCTTGGTGATAACTCAGAGTTTTTTCTATAAAGATATAAATGCTACTGGCCTATACTTTGGTTTGTGGCTAATTGGATATTAGTGCCTTACTTTTGACATCTACACTAGTTTTTTAAATTCTTTTCCTGACTTATGAATGAATATGCTACCCTTCATATTTAAGAATGATGGTCCCGATGTTTTCTAGTATTAGAGATAAGTTGCACTGACCTTGAGCATTTGCTGTTTATTTGGGTAGTGGCTAGGTGGGATTCACACATATAAGTGGTGTCAGTGAGGTTTTTTTCCAGTGTGAAATATGCTAGCCTGTATAAGGATTAAATCTACTTCAATTTTATTAGGCAATCAAGTCATACTTTTTATATGTAGGACAAAAATTCGAAATTCACATCTCGTTTTTTAATTCCTCTTCACCAAAATTTAAAGTAAAGGTAGTAGTAATTGAGTAGAAGAGAAATGATGTTTGTATTTGTGTGTATGTATATAATAACACCTTGATTATTAAATGGCCATATAAGTAATAAATAAGGGGAAGGCTCCAGAGCCATGCTGCCTGCATTTGAATTCTGGCTCCTCTAATTACTATTAGTCAGCTTGGTCAAATTACTTTACCTCTTTCTGTTCTTGTATCCTGTGACTTTGATAAATTTGCCTTAGTTCTAGTAGCTTTTTGGTAGATTTCTTAAGATTTTCTATAAACACGATTATGTTGTCTGCAAATAAATACAGTTTTCCTTTTTCCTTTCTAATCTTTATATCTTTTTTTTCCTACCTTATCTTGAACCTCCAGTATAATATTGAACAGACAACCAAATTGTCATTTCTACCCTTAGGGGTAAAGCATTCAGTCTTTCACTAAATAAATGTTATTAGCTGGAGGTTTAGGTTGCATAGTCTTTATCAAGTTGAGCAAGTTTTCTTCTTTTCCTGGTTTGCTGAGAGTTGTTATGATTGGGTATTGAATTTTCTCAAATGCTTCTCTTCATCTATAGGGATGATCATGTGATCATCATCTTTATTCTGTTAATATGGTGATTTACATTGATTGATTTTCAAATGTTAACTTTTTTTCTTAATATAACAACAAAGAAATGGAGATATTCCAGTACACATTTCTGTGCATTTGTCGAAAACTGTCATATCTTAAGGTAATTTAAAATCTCTAGGCTTATACTTTAGTTGTCTCTCAATTTAAAAAACTATATGTTAAAGACATAATAATCAATAATATATATTTTGGAGAGAATAAATGTTTATATTGAGTCTTCATGATTAGTGATTTAAGTATATTTTAGTAAAATCTGAACCAATACAAGGAGATATAATATTTACATCAGCTATCTTATCATTTACTTTTCCCATAATACTAAAAAAGTAATCTTAATTCTTCTGAGATCTTAATTTTTAAGAAATGAATATGCTAGATAATGAAGCTAGCTAGGTAATACATAATTGTTGAGAAGTAGTTCTCTGCATATTTAGAAATTTTTTTGGAGTAGTATTCATAATAAGCAGAAGTTTCTAAGTGAAGAAAGGCTTGTTTCTTCATCTGGTGATAAAAGGAAATTGGTGCCTTGATTTATCATGCTTGCTATTCAACCATAATTACGATGATCATAATACAAAGGTATTTTTATTGCTTGCTACTAGATATTACTGGGTGTGTTTTATTATAGTGACTACATTTTTGTAAAGAGGCATTTAAATATAGTTAAGAGTAATTCATCTCGTCTACTGCCAATTCCAAGTCCTACAAATGGAAACAGCACGAAGGGGAATTTAATCTTCCATTAAGGTTCTATTGCATAGCCCACGATCTCACAAGGCTTACCCTGACCATTGCCTCAACAGACCTTTTGTACAAATAAAATTGAATCAAGCACATGAGTGAATAAGTGTGTCTGGATTTCAGCCCTGGAATCTCACTACCCTTCTTGTGTGCAAAGCTGCATTTCCCAGCCTTCTTTGCACACACACAGCCCGTGGCGTCAAACCCAATTAGGTGCTCTCATCTACTATTTTACAGCATTGGCCTTTTCAGCTTCAAGAAGCAGCATGACCTGTTCCATTCAGCTGCCGCTCTCAACTCATTCTTTAGCTTCTTCTCTTATGTTCCCATGGAGTGAGGCTCTGGGTTTGTCCTGCACATGCTCTCTGAGCGAGTCATTCACAAAGACAGTCTGCTCTCTAAGGAAAAGCAGTGAACCAGTGAGGAAGGAGATGACGAATCACACCAGCCAGAGGGGAAGAGTAAGGCATATTAAAAACGACAACAGTGCAGTAATCCCGCAGAGACTTGAATTGAGCTGGTATGTTTTTCCTGGAAATTGCAGCTCATTCCAGGCATTTATTTTTTCTGTAAAGGAGTGGAGTTAGGTTTGATTCTCTCCATGCAATGAAAACAATTTAGCAGCAGAGGCAATTAAGCCTATTGACCAGCACTGCACAGAACTGCTAACTATACAGTAGACAGACCTTCCAAGGGAACACATGGAGTCATAATAACTTCCCTTTGTGTATTCTCTCAAAATACTTTTATTTAGTTTGAGTGTGAGAGATAATCTAATACCATAAAGATAGTATAAAATGGAGATTATCTGATAGAAAACAATCACATCTTAAGTATGTGACATTCTGTTACCATTATGTGGATGAATTCCTAGCTTTTAGTAGTCAGTTCAGTTCAACAAAGATATATGTTGAGCCACCTACCCACTAATAATGAATGAATGGTACTCTTTTCTGGGTGGCCAAAACCCAAGAAAAACTGTGTATGGACCAACAGTGGAGAGAGGATAATGGAATCAGGAGAATATAGACTTCTCTACTAATCAATGATAGATGTATTGAACCTAGGAATGGCTGGTCTGAGGTGGCCGATTAGATGTATTCATAGTGAAAGGACCTCTATTTGATAATAACCAATTTTTTTCTTATTATAAAAGTAATATTTTTTATTGTAGAAGATTCAGGGGAAAAAGAAAGTCAAGGGAGAGAAAAAAACAATTCCCCACCACCCCCAAAGTAATGCTGTTGACATTTCGTTTTAGATCCACCTAAGTTTTTATAAGTACATATATTGTTTATTAAAAAAAAAAAAGGATCTTGTCATATATGTTCTTTTATAAACTGCTTTTATCACCACATTGTGAACATTTTTGTGTCATTCAGTATTCTATGAGGGTACAGTCACTAATCCCCTTCTGATGGGATTTTAAGTTTCTAAACTTCCTTCTTACAGTGATCCTTCAAGTAGCTAAATCTTTGTCAACACCCATGACTATTTTTCAAAACAAATTTGTAAACATGAAATTACTGGATCAAAAGGTGTATAAAGTACTATGATTCTTGATGTATGTTTTTTAAATTTCCCTCCAATTTATCTATCAATAGTGAGTAGATGAGGAAAGTCTAATTCTAAGCTAGACATTGTTGAACAGTATCAAGCTCTGTATTTGTATTTGTACACCCTAGCACTCTGGCTAAATCCTCAAACTTGATGCAAAGTGGTTTTCATTGCTCTCAGTATTCAGCACATGCCTTATCATAAGCAGGTGGGAGATGAGAAAAGAGATGAATTTCTGAGAATCTAGTTCTCATGAGGTGCCCTGAAGCCCCAGGATGATGACAAATAAGGCAAGAAGACTGGCATTTTATCTTTTTGTCCTAGGTCTTAGAGAAAGTTTCGATACTTATGAAAAACTGAAAGGATTTCTAATCTTCAAGAGCTTACTGTCTCATCAGGAGAGAGAACACACATCTGTGTAAAGCAGACATCATGCAAATAACAAATTCACATAATCGAAACTGTTCTTTTCTTTCTGGTTAATGTTTTAAATAAGTTATCCCATTGCTTATAAATAGAGTCTGACAGAATGTGGCCAAAATAGGCTGGTTACTACTCTCCTTGTTTAAAAGTCATCTATTGGTGTCCTATCACACTTTATCCAGGAACTTTCATTTCTGGCAATGGTGGGCTAAGTGATTAGGACCACTGAGGACATCCAGAAAAGTCGAGAGTAATAGTCTTTTTAATTTTCTTAAATGTGTTGAAGAACTAACAAAATAAAGTAGTACTGTTCAAAATCTAGGATAAAGCAAGAACCCAGAGAGGTAAGCTGTGCACTCAAAAGCTTCTTTTTTCTAAAAGCATTTGCTGGTCTGGAAGAAATATCTATGAAATTAAACTGAGTTTTTGGTAGCCTTATAGGACAAAGGAGATAGGAATCAAAACCTAGGACTTAACTTAGTTCAGAAATCAAATAAACCCTCCCCGTTTTAAAGTTGAGATCCTAAAGAGCCACACCATAGGACTGAGAGTAACTGGACATAAACCAGCCCAGGGCAGGGAATATCGAACTCTTCACTTAGACCGGAATGGTCCCACACTAGCAGTGTCCCCTTGTGCCTGACAGAAGCAAAGGAAAGTTTTTCTAGAGGGTGGCGCCATTATCCTAGGACTCAAATTCATCTTTAAAATAATTTTTTCAAGTATTGTGACCAGCAATCGAAGATAATCAGTTCTACAGAATAACAAGATACCTGAGTTATAGCCAACAGATGCAGCAGACACCACAAAGTCCCACAAAAACTTCAGATATTGTAATTATTAGACAAACTATAAAACAGCTGTGGTGACTGCAATTAAAGAGACTTTTTTAATGAACTTGAAAATATCCACAGGAACAGGAATCTATAAAAAGTGTAACAGATTTGAAAAAGAACGAAATAAAACTTCCAAAACTGAAAAACACAATAACCCAAATTAAGAACTCAGTGAACATATTTACAAGCAAATTGCACATAGCTGAGGAGAGAACTGAAAAATGGAACTAAAGAAATTGTCCACGATGCAGCAGAGGAGATAAAATGATAGGACATCTGTAAGACAAGATAAGAGACATGAGAGAGAATAAGAAGACCTAACATGCTTTTAATGAGAGTCCCAGAAGATGAGGAGAAGCAATTTGTGACAGAGGCATATTTGAAGAGATGATGGCTAAGAATTTTTTCAAACTGATATAAAAACACCAAACCACAGATTCAAGAAGCCTAATGAGTACCAAGATAAGTCAAAAGCAATTCACTTAAACACATCATAGTTTAACTGTAGATAACCAAAGACAGATATTTAATAAATAAACAGATTACCTTTGAAAAAGTAGGAGGTAGGCTGATGGCTAACTTCTCAATAACAACAATAGAAGTCAGAAGACCAAGACTTCCCCAGTTCTTTCTGCAAACTATTTGTTTTACAAGGACCTCCTGCAAGGGATGAGTGGAGCAAACTCTGGTCCTCACTCCAGTTGCCAGAACCTGTGCCTGGCTCTGGGCTGCTTCTGCCTAGAGAAAGGGGTCCCTTTTCTAGTTCCCACAAAGCTTTCTTCTACTTGCTAAGCCACGTACCAGTGGGGCAGCACCTGCCCGGAGAAGGTACCATGTTTTAATTTGCATAAATTAACCAAACAAGCTAGCAGCAGCTCTGTGGAAGGGAGTAAAATGACTTCAGTATGTCTCTACTAGTTTTGAAGTTATACATTCTTTCTGTTCTTCCCATCGGTGGGCCCAGTCAGAGGAAAACTGAGTTTAGATGGATATCCCGGAAGGAAAATTAAAGCCATTTTGAGGCAAAAAACCAACCAACGAACAAACAAAAAAAAACAGTTTGTCACTATTAAGTGTAAATAGACTTAATTTTTTATTAAAAGACAAAAATTGTCACAATGCATAATAATTCACCTGTCTGCTATTTATAGAAGACACACCTAAAATATAAGCCAGTGGTTCTCAACTAGGGGTGATTTTGCTCCCAAAGAAACATTCGATAGTGTCTGTAGATTTTTTTGGTTGTCATAACATGGAGGGTGAATGGTGTACTATTGACATCAGATAGCTTGGGATGCTGCTAAACTACAATGCACAGGACTGCCCCCTACAACAAAATTATTTGGCCAAAATGTCAATAGTGCCAAGGTTAAGAAACTCTGATATAAATAAACAGAACATATGAAAATTTTAAAAATAGAAAAAAGAAATACATTTCTAGGGATAAAAGGTGTCACTTCAAAGAATAAAAGTCTTCATTTATCAGGAAAGTATTAGAATTTTAAAATTACGTGCACCCTATAAAATGGCATTAAAATATGTAAAGCAAAAATTTGCAGAACTCTGAGGACAAAGACAATTTTGCAATCAAGATGTTTTGTTTATATTTCTCTGGCAGCATTTGCTCTTACGAGCAGTCCAAAAAAAAAAAACCCACTAAGAATATATAACATTTGAATTTTAACAAATTTTACTGATGGACATATATATAGATTACTGCACCTAACAACTGCCAAATGCATATTCTTTTCAGGGAAATATGGAACATTTATAAAGTTGACCACATACCAGACCATAGAGCTAGTTTCAACTAATTCCATAGAATTAAAATCACACATAATTATGCTCTCTGACCACAGTGTAGTTATGTTAATCAGCAAGATAAAAGTGACTGGAAACACGCACTCTACCCCAAATATATAGAAATTAAGCAGTACACATATATATAACTGATGGGTCAAAGGACAAATCACAGTAGAAATTAGAAAATATTGACTAAATGATAATGAAAAATATTATATATAAAAACTTCTGAGATGTACACACATTCATCTCAAGAAGTTCTGGGGGAAAAAAAATTAAACCTGAAGAAAGTAGAGGGAAGGAATAAGAAAGACAAGAACAGAAATTAATGAAATAGAAAACATTCATAGATCAGCAAACCCAAAAGTTGGTTCTTGGAAAAGACTAATAAGGTTACAAATCCTTATAAAGACTGACCAGGAAAACAAAAGACACATAACCAATATCAAGAATGCAAAAGAAGACATGCCTGTAGATCCCACAGACATTAAAATGAATACATTTCTGAAAGAATGAATTCCAGCTTCTTACCCTAGGTGATCTACTCCCTGCATTCCTCTCATTTTATACCACTTGTTTGTCTACTATGTAGCCATCAAACATGCCACGTTTGTTTCTATCTTTGGGACTTTGCAGTAACTAGTCATTTTTTCTGGGATACAATGACTGTAGTTTGATTTCAGTTTTAACCATAACATCCTCAGCAAGGCCCTTCCTTACCACCAATCTAAAGTAGCCACCAGTCATTTTCTATCACATTTCCCAATTTTGACTTCCTAATTAGCACACATATCTGACCTTTTGATTATCTCCCTGCCCCAGATATAAAACACATGAGAGTAGAAACCTTATCTTTATCACAGTAGGTGCTCGATAAATGATTCAATCATGGAGACTGGTGGAAAATAAGGGGAAAAGTAGAAACAGAAAATGAAAAAAAATCAAACTAAGAACCTATTATGTACAAAAATATTGCATAAAGGAAAAAAAGGAGACAAGAAAACGTGCACAATGGATTGAAAGGAAGGGAGAGGAAAGTAATTATATAGTAACATTGTTGTGGTTCAGCAAAACTCTTAATTAGAGGGAAAGGAACTAACTTTATTGAGCTCCATCTATGTGGGAAACCTAAATTGCCAGATGATTTTTTTTTTTGAAAGGTTTCATTCCTATTTAGTGCTTAAAAATTTTCCTTGTTTTTAACCCTTTCCTAAGAAGAAAAGAGAGCGAGTTCTTTTGTTCTATAAAAGGGGAAGAAGGGAGGCTATTTGCTTTCATCGAATAATCTTTGTCCGGGACTACTGGTAGTGCCATTCACTGAGAGAGAATGTTAGAAAACCCATTTTGGAAGAAAATTATGAGTTTCATTTTTAACAGGTTAAGATTTAGAGACTTTTGAAACACCAAGTAGAGATGTTGACTAGATAGTAGGATACATCGGCCTAGAGCTCAGAGGAGAGGTCTGAGTAGGGGATCCAAATCTTTGATGTACAGATGGCAGTTGGAGCCATGAGTGTGGATATCAATGTTGAAAGAGGGAGAACAGTGTATGAAAAAACAAGGTCCCCCAGATGGACCTTGAGAAACTCCAACATTTAATGGTTAGGTGGTGGGAGACAAGCCTTTGAAGGTGATTGAGAAAGAATAGCCAGGAGAATATGGTTTCATGAAAGCCAAAGTAAGATGCTTTTTCAAGGATGGTCAGCAGTATTGAATGTTGCTGATATGCCAAGGAAAATAAGGAATGGAAATATTTATTACACTTAGTGACATTACAATCTTTGACCCCAGTGTACGCAATTTTAGCAAAATGGCAGTAAACTCTGAGTCAGTCTTAGCTTTGCATTTACTGTGCCTTTTTGTAGGTAGACACTCGATATATTTTTTTATTTGTTTTACTGTGAAATGTTTAATTATGCAGAAGAATGTATAATATGGATATGTAGAATATAAGAAATAATTATGGAATGAACAACTGATCACCTACATTATAGGACCTTAGAAGATACCTCCCATTCTGCCAACTGTTATGATAAGTAGTCCCTTGCTTTTTTTCTATAGTTTTACCACATATGAGTGAATCCCTAAACAGTGTACTATTATTTTTACAATATATTTTGTAGTTGTGACTGTTTATGAATTCTGTATAAATGGAACCAGACTATATTTATTCTTCTGGGTCTCGCTACTATTCAACATTATGTTTTTCAGATTTGTCTGTGTTGATAAATGACACTATGTCATTCATTTTCACTGTTGTGTAGTACTCTATTGAATTAATTTACCACCATTTATTTTTACATTCTGTTTTTGACAGTCATTTGGGTCAATATTGACATATCAATTTTGAGAATATAGTATAGGTATAACTAAACAATAGTTACATTGGTTAGTTAGTATTATAAATATTCAAAGCTTACTTCTCCCTTCCTCCCACATATCCTGAGCATTCCCACCTAAAATCTCTTGGGGTCAGGGTAGCAACTTCTATTTATTCTCTCATGTCCCTATTCCCCTAGTAGCAGCAGCTCCTTTGCAAAAATCAATGACTGGTGGAGGAGATTTGCTGTAGAAAATTCAAAAGAGTGTGCTGAGTCACAATCCTAAAATATGAACCACTTGTTGGGTCATGTAAGCCTTGGAAAACACAAAAATTTGTCCAGAGGCCCAGCAGGCTCTTTATCTTCAAAGGCATGCACATTTAAGTCTATTACAGCAAATAAAAAGATTGGCCTTTTGTGTAGTATTAGCCAGGAAAACTTAAAACCAATAACTGAGCTTTTTGGCATCTATTCACCTATAATTGTATTGTTCCATGGAATTTTTTCTAAATGGGGACAGTGATGATGATAAAGCAATTATACACTGCTTTTATGGCCCTTGTGAGCTCAATATCTAAAGCAATAATAATTTCAGTACCTTTTGTGAGTACCTACTGTGTGAATGCTGTTTTAAAAGTCTTATAGGTAGCCTGTCCATTCCTCGCAGTGTCCCTTCAAGGGTTGTTATCTTCATGTCATAGATGGAGAAATCAGTGATTCCGTGAGGTGCAGTGCCTTGCTTTAGGTCACACTGGTAGTAGATGACAGAGGTAGATCCCATCCCAGGCCTGAGTAACCCCAAAGCCACTGCACCACCCTCTGCTTTGCTCCACTGTTCACTGTGTACATCCGTGGTAGGATTGTCCACACTTTACCTTGCATTATAGTTCCTTGTATTATTTCTGTCGTCCTTACAATATTACCAAAGTCCTTGGAGGCACAAACTGTGTCTTTTCACCTGCCATTCGAGCAGCACTAAATAGGGCTGACAAGGTTAACTGGATTCAATGACTTGCTCCAAGAATACTTCATGGTCAATATCTGGTTCAGGAGTTGAACTCTCTGCTGAGACTATCCTAGGAATCTGGTGCCTCCCATCTTTGTGTGCTTTCTAACTCTGAAAAACATCAAATAGTCTCTGGATCCATTGGATTATGTGTTTAGGAAACCAGGAATGCCTCCAGCCCTGGTTCAGCAGGTGTGAGGATGCTGTGGGCAGACAAGCACTACCAGCTTCCGAATGACCAGGAATTGTTCACCCAAAGCAACCATTATTAACACTTTGGTGATTTTTATTTTTTCATTTTTGCTTTTAAAATTTTTCCAAATTGCCTGAATTATTTTTTAAGTATTTGGGTTAAACATTACAATATTCTTAGCACAAAGCATAAGTGAAAAGTGAAAACCTCACAGAGAGAGATTGCTTATCTTCTATCTGAACAACTCCTCTGCCATGGACTGACTCTAGGCAAGCTATCTAGCCTTTCTGAGCCATGGGTCTTGACTAGATTATCTCCATGTCCCTTCCTTCTCTAACCATGTAAGATTTTAATTAAGGGGATGTCTTAGCTCGGGCGGCTATAAGAAAAGACCATAAACTGGTGGTTTATAAACAACAGAGATTTATTTCCCATGGTTCGGAGGCTGGAAGTCTGAGATCAGGGGACCATCACGGTCATGTTCTGATGAGAGCCGTCTTCTGGATTGGCAGAGAGCAGAGAAAGGAAGTCAGCTCTCTTGTGGCCCTTTTAAGGGCACTAATCCCATTTACAAGGGCTGCACCCTATGACCTCATCTAAACCTAATTACTTCCCAAAGGCCCCACTTCCTGATACCATCACACTGGCCTGTAGGGTTTCAACATAAGAATTTGGGGGGAGGAACACAAACGTTCAGTCCACAATAGAGGATAACTTTAAACAGTTCTTATCCAGTTTTTAATTTGCATATGAATCACCCAAGAATCTTGTTACAATGCATATTCTGATTCAGCAGTTCTAAATTCAGGGTGGAGCCCAAGATTCTTCACTTTCAACCTGCTCCCAGCTGATGTGATCTTGCCGGTCTGATGCCCACATCTTGAGAGGCAAGGACCACTGAGGTGACCTGAATAATGGCCTGTGGCCTGTTCTAGGAACTAAGCACCTGGGAGTTTGGAGGAATGATTATTTCGAAGCTGAGCAGCTCCCACTGGAGAACCCTGAAATACAGTTACCTAAGATTTTTCATTGCTGAAGAATCTAACATTCTGTGAGCTCTAGTCTGTGCCAGGCGCTGTGCTGAGTGCTCCGAAAACATTCTGTCTCTTATCCCTCTCACCTACCAATGAAGTCAGTTCTGTGATTATCTCTGTTTTACAGACGAGGTTAAAGTGCTCCAGATTACATAGCTGGTAGGACACAGAGAGGGCATTTCAGTCTGGCTCATCTGATTCCAGACCCCTTATCTCACCACTAACCCAAAGAGCAGAATGGAATTCTCAGTTCCGGCCTTGGAAGAGAACACCACGGAGATTGCTCCATCGCAGGGCCTCCTCTTGTGTGTATGTGAGAGGGAGACACTGCTGTCCGTCAGCACAGACTGCTTCCTCCAAAGAAACATCTCAGCGTGCAAACCTATCCTCTGCCTCAGATTTTCTTGATAACGCTTAAGGGGTTTCGACTGCAGCAGTATCAGCTGTACAATAGGAAGGCTTCTTCCATGAGCCTTCTCTCTCCCTCAGCAAGAGGGTTCCTTGGCTGTGAACAGCACTTAGAGTTTGTCATTGGAAGGCCATGGGCCTTAACAGGCCACATCCATTTTCATTTACCTTCTGAAAGAAGATTAGGGAGAAAATTCAATTTTGCCTAATGTCTCCCCCAAATGGCTAATTTATATGCTAATTAGCAAGATAAGAATCGATGAAACTGGTAATCAATATAATATCCAAGGCACCAGTAATGAAATTCATTTTGAGATCCACCGCCAGTGGAAATGAAGCAATTACACAGAATAAATGGGGCAGCTCGGGGAATAGGGGCTCCATATTGCACTTGACTGCATTATTTCCCCTTTTCCTCCTCCCCTTACTCTTCCCCCACCCCCTTGAAAAGAACTATCCATTCAGAGCCTTTGGGACATCACATACCAGCTTCTTCCTCTATATATTTAGAGATCTGTATTACCCCTGTGGATTGGTAGTCTGCCAGGGGGAAATGGAGCTAGGGAAAATTACAGAGTTTGAAAAGACTATTGGTTTGAGATTTTTCAATTCTAGAGCATAAGTATAATTACCATATTGCCCAGATTTTCCAGAACTGTCCTGATTTCAAATATTTTGCCCCATCAGACCGTGCATTAAATGATGTGTCCTATAGAAGTCCAGTGTGAAGTAGGCCACAGTGTGGCCACAAGATTTAGCCTAACTCTAGGAAGTCCTGTTTCAACCTGGACATTTATTCCAGGTTTTCAGGTTTTCAGAATTTTTTTTTCTTTCTGACTTTTTTTCGTGTGTGTGTGTGTGTGTTGGGGGATACAGATTGCAATCATCTCTGGAGAGTAAGAGTACATACAGTAATATTCATTTTATACTTTTCAACTAAGATAATTGAAATTTATCTTTTATCCCAATGTCTACTCATTGAAATCACCTGGGGAGCTTTTTCCCCAAAATGTTATTATGAAAACTTTTAAACATATCAAAATGTTGAAAAAATTAGACAGTGAATGTTATATGTATCATATATATTCTAGCATGAACATTTTACCATACTTGCTTCATATCATAAGGCAAGTGTGATAAAGCCTGACAAAGTTGGTATGTGTGGCTCCTGACGCACGTACCCATCAGCCCATCTTATTTCTTTTTTATGCATTTCAAAGCATGTCGCAAGCGTCACTGTATTTCGCCCCTAAACACATCAGCATGCATATCATTAACTAGAGTTCAATGTTTTTAGGTGAAATTTACATACAATGAATTGCACAGATCTGAAATATACCATTCTATAAGTTTTGACGGATGCTTACGCCAATGCAGTACAACACTTAGAATAATGCCATCACCCGGGAAGTTCCCTCATGCTCCTTTCCAAGTCACTCCCCACCCCAACTCCCCACTTCCAGAGAAAACCATCACTCTGATTTTTTCCACCATAGGTTAACTTCTTCTTTATTCTTAGAAATTCATCTAAATGGAACCATTCAATTTGTACTGTCATATGGGATTTTTTTTCATCCAGCATAACATTTTTTTAAAAAAAATTGATCCACGTTATTCCATATATCGGTAGTATATTCCTTTTTTTATTGCTGGGTGGTATTCCATAGCATGGATATACCACAACTTCTTAGCTCCTAGAAACATATTTACACAAAACTCGTTATGGACTTACATTTTCCTTTTGCTTGAAGAAATTCTTAGGAATAGAATTTCTAAGTTATAAGTAGATGTGTATTTAGTTTTATAAGAAACTGCCAGATCGTATTCCAGAGTTGTTGTGCAATTCTTGGGAAGCTTTTATTTAAAACAAACAAACAAACAAACCTGCTTCCCTGCTCACCCCCAGAAATTCCTAATTAATTAATTGGTCTGGAGTGGGACCCAGGCACGAATATTTCTGACATGCTCATTCGTTGGTTCTTATGTGCGGCCAGAGATAAGAGTCACTGACAATTTAACATTTGTCTACAGATGAAAGACCTTTGAGTATCTATCTCTACTAAGTGCAGAAGGTTGATGTTTTTTTTTCACTCCGAAAAGTACAAGCTTTCTGTTGCTGTCTCCTTTTTTCTTTACTTTTCACTGCTATAAAGACTTGGGCATGGTCTAGGATGACTTGGACATCACAGTGCAGACTTTATAGTAAAAAGATCTGGGATTTTCAATCCAAGTTTTGCCACTTGGTGTAACTTGAGCAAGTTTCTCTTCTGTGAGATAGGGTTAATGGTATATTATATATAACATATTATATATAACATAGTTTATAGTGTATTCCTAGATTATAAGGATAAAAGTGCCTGACTCAAAGAATTTTCTACAATTTATTATAGGACCAGGGTGAGAATAGAGTTATTCAGCCCTCCAGATGGGTGGGATTCCTTAACTCTGCCTTTCTAAACAAAGACAGATTGACAGTTCCTTTCTTTGGTTCCATAATACGGCTCAGGATGGTGAGGCTGTGACTGTCAGAGGTGGGAGAGCCGTCACCATCTTCCCATAATGACTGGAGGATAATTATCTTTTGTATTACAAGTATATAAGAGCTACAAGTAATTAAGTGAGGGGTTTTGAATAATTTTCATCCCTGTCTATTCATTGTCCCCATGTAACCAGCAATACACCTTACAAGACTGCTGGCCAGCATCTGTCTTCAGAAGACAGTGAGGAGCTATCCAGCAGCTGAGGTCACAGTGGTTTTTTCTTGCCTTCATGGCTGAATACTGAGCATTGAGCCAACAACAACAACAAAACTACTGATATCTGATCCCTACCTTCTGAAGCCTGGCTCTCTGTCCTGGAGGAGACAGAGCTGGATACCCTATATCTTCTGAATCCACCTTTTATGGCATCAGTCCAGATCTGAGTGAACTGGCCCCTGGACCTGACAGAAAGTTGGTATGTGTGGCTCCTGACAGTGTTTTACATCACATGCTCAGTGCTTGGTGGGAAAGCAACAAGATCTCGTTAAGCGGTCTTTTGAGTGATGTGGCTTCTCTCATTGTTCAACCATTTGAATGAGGATTTGCCACTGGGCACCTGGAAGAATGCAGTTGTCAACAGTGGGTTTCCCCATGGGAGATAAGCCAGCATGGGCATAGATGAGGTTTTTAAGTCAGGCTAGAAGCACCAGGTTTTAGCTTCTTTCTGAACAGAAGGGCTAGAGAGGATTCCCTTTCACGTCCTCCACGGATAACCACTGAGAATGCAGCATTCTTTGCCTTCCTGGGAAGGTGGGGTTTCTAGAGTATCAGAGCTTGCTCTGGGCTCCAGTTATCAGTACAGAGACCCAGGGTAAAGAATGGGTGCCAATGAGCCTCTTTGTAACTTTTTGGCCTCCCTGTCTGTCTGTGGAACCCACATGCTTTTGTTAGGGGAACGCAGGGCACAGAGGGTAAAAGAAAGAGCTCAGATGGCCTGCTGTCTGAGCCACGTGCCTGGCTTCAATAGTCCCCTTTTGGGTTGGTTTTATTCTATAATGTGTCCCCTGAGAAGACAGACTAAGCAGCCTGGGTTACCCTGCAATTTCTCCAAACTATTTGCATGAAATATTGCAGGCAAAAAGCCCAGCCCCTGATTGGCTGTTGCTAGGTAACAACATAATCATCAGGAAATTAGACTGTCCTTTTTTTTTCCAACCCAGAGTATGTGTGTGATTGCAGCGTTGTGCAGGAAGAGAGAGGGAGTGGAACAAAGAGAGATAAATGGGATGGTCTTGAAGGCGGGGACACCACAGCCACAAACCTGCATCCCACGGTAGGACAATCTGCTTTGGGTTGGGCTCTTTACTCAGTCAAGCCAATATTGGTACATGTTCCTTTTTTGTAAGAATGACAAAGCTAGCAGTTCCTGCAAACAGCAGGAACAGAAGCTATGGGAGCAACTTTGACATTTGAAGTGATTTTTAGAAGCAGGAGGCAGTGCTTAATATATGAGAATGACTCCAAGTGAGGATGCATAAATGAATGTGTCTGGAGAACAGTGTGTAGACAGAGAAGGATCTATTAGCAAGGCTGTAGAGCGCCTGAGAGAAACAGAACGTGGGAATGCGCATGTAAAGGGGACGTGTGATGGAGAGAAAACAAGCATGCTTTAAAATGTGGAAGGAAGCCCCATAAGCTGAAGTTTAGAATTATGTCCAGTAAAACTCTGCTGATATTTAGGCATGTGGTCCTGCTGTTTTTCAGCCACGCAATCTTCAGTTTGCCTTTCTGCTTGGTTAGACTTGGCAGGTGGACAAAGAGTAATACGAAGGGAGCGTGTGTGTGCATGTGTGTGTGTGTTGCTTATGTGCACACATGCACCCTAAAGCACGTAGTTCATTTTCAAGATTGTGTGTGGAGCATAACAGCATGTAGAGCCCCGACAAGTGTACAGCTACACCTGGACATTCCCACCAGGTAATGAATATCCATGAAGACCATAAGGACTTCCCTTTCCCTTACTGCTAGCCCAGATGGCTTTTCCACCTCTAACCTCCCTTATCTTGTCCTCCTTTTGAGTTCCCTAGCAATGACCCTGCCCTTACACTAGACCCTCAGTTGCCATACTACATACTCCACTGGCTTGCTACAACCCCAGGCAAGCTAATTGCCTTTTGCCATTCATTGTCTGCCAGATTAATGACTCCTCCTGTGTCTGGTTGTCTGTAGACTCCTCTGAGATTCCTCTGTGTTCTCTCTCCCTTCTACCCCCTCCTCCATTCAGCCTCTCTGAGCTCCACAGCTGAGTTCTTAGAAGTCATTTAATTCAAATACTAAAATAGAAAAATTGTAATTTTTTCTTTTCCTGATCAAAGGAGGTAGTCCCTGGCATTATGCAGAGGAGACCATTGTGTAGCGGTGATAGAAATACACATCAGGAGCAAGGCATGTTAATTAATTTATGAGAATGACTCCAAGTGAGGATGAATAAATGAATGTGTCTGAAGGTATCAGGAGCAAGACAGACTGTGTGCCTGTGCTGATAACCAGGACTCAGAAGGGAATATCCTCGCAGCCACACAGCCCCCCACAATGACTTGCTGCCTCCAGTGGGTGAACCTAATAAGATTCCAACCTCCTGCCCTGAAGGAAGAAAGTCATCACCAACTTGCAGTGGCTCGAAACCCCTTACTGAGTATGTACACTAAATGCAGTGGACCTGGTGCTCTGCAAAGCACCCACGCCCTGTCCAGATATAACAGATATTCTCCAAGACAGTGGTTCTCAGAGTGTGGTCCCTGGACAAGCAGCAGCAGAAATCCGGAGATGGGGCCTAGCACTCTGTTTTGCCAAATGCTCCATGTGATTCTCATGTATGCTAACATTTGAGAACCACTGTGGACCTGAAAAATTATATTTTTAGTAAGTTCCCAGGTGGTACTGACCAGACTTTGGAAACTTCTGCTCTAAGAATAGAAAATGGGGGATGACGTGTAATTGTCCTCCTCCTTCCTAGAATACCTCATCCCCATTTCCAAAGTCCCAGTCAATCCCATCTTTAAACACCCACCCCAAATTAAACTTCCAGCTGATTTGACCAAAGATTATCACATTGTACCTTATTATACTTTCAGGGGTCAGCAAACTAGGGCCCACAGGCCAAATTCAGCCCACAACCTATTTATGTAAAGTCCTGGAACTAAGAATGGCATTTTTAAATGGTTAGGAGGGGGCTGATCAAATAAGAACGTGTAACTGAGGCCCTATGTGGTCCACAAAGCCTGAATGATTTACTGTCTGTCCCTTTACAGAAAAGTTTGCTGACTCCTGTTGCATTTATTTGTGTACTTTTGTTTTTTCTCCTCTTAAACCATTAACTCCTGAAGAACGGAGTTAATACATGAATCATTTTTTTATTCCATATATTACCAAGCACATAATCATGTTCGATAAGTACTGAAAGGATGGATGGATGAATGGATGGATGGATGGATGGATGGACGGATGGATGCGTAGATAGATGGATGCGTGGAAGTTTTTTGTTAGTAACAAAAAAATGGCGACATTAGGAGCTGTGCTACAGCTTGAGAAACAAGAGTAACATTTAGAACATTTAAGCATATTAGCTTAAAAATGAGCAAAAAGCTTAAAATTTCAGTTGGATTTCTGGCATCCAGGAAAAGATTTGCCCAGTGTTAAAGAGACCCTAGAGACAACGCTGCATGGGTCACACCTGCCATGTGGTTGCTCAGCCTCTGCTCAAATGCCTCCACGGACTGGAGACTCACTTCACAACGCAGCCCACTTCACTTTTAAACAACTCCAGGTGTTAGTAAGTACTTTTTTTCTGTCGAGTTGAAATCTTTCTCTTTATAATTTCCACCCTTCAGGGCTACTTCTGCCTATTCAAGCTATTAAAATTAGCAACCTAATTTTTATTAATATCAGAAAAGAAGTAGGGTGAAATTATAATTGACTGGAAAGGGTAGAAGATTAAAGGGGGTCTACCCCATTTTGATAGTTTTTCCCTGCAAAAGTAGCAGAATGGATTAGAAATACAAGAAGCTAAAAGCCAACAGGTATACTAAGAGAAGAAAAGCAAATGTATGGGTATGAAATGGAATAGAACATAACATTACAAATACAGTGGGAAGCAAAAAGCTGGTGGTCACAGCAGATCATAGGCTGACCACAGACATGCAGTGTATTTCTGCTAGAGAAGAATGTTAATAGCAATTAGAGGCCATTATTTGGGACAAATGAGGGAAAGAAGGCCCCAGAGCTGGGCATGGGGGACTCTGGAATTGCTTTGTGATTCCAAAGCTCTGAAACAGCTGCCAATGACAAGTTGCTAGGGCAGAAGCAAAGCAAGACAAAGCCTCTTAGGAATGGCTGAGTCCTCTAAATGGCGGGCTGGGCCAAAGCAGTGAGGGCCCAAGGAGAGCGCTTCCCCAAGGAAGGTGGGAGGAGGAGGTGAGGAAAGGAAGCTTAAATCTCAAGTTGTGTGCCTGTTCACAATATAATGTCATCTTAATATTAATCCAAACACCTTGAGACTGATAAATCAATCATTGAATGAAATATAGCACCAAGAAAAATGTGTATTGGTCACTTACTTTCTGGATTTCTAAAGCACTTTTACTGTACAGAACATGCAATTGAATTGGGAATTTAATCTAGTAATAGCAGTTGCTGACTATCTTCTAGTCTCTTGCTTTTTTCCCTCCCTTCCCAACACACATATGTACATGAGAGAACATGTATGAATACCCTACACACACACACACACACACACACACACACACACACACACACTTCTTTCAATTATACCTGCAGGTGGGTTTTTTTTTCTTTTTCTTTTTCTCCCCGCCCCCTTAGGAATTAAATTCCTAAGATTTGAGAATGAGGATTTTTTGGACTCTAGTGAAAACCTTATAATCAAGACTGGACTAAGCATATGTTCAATAATCGTAATGGATTAAAAGCCCAAATTTTTGAGTCTCCCCTTCCCCACATTCAGGGCACTCCCATGTTACAGCTGAGACATGAGTTCCAGATTCAGACAGTTCTCCTTTATGCCATCTAATAGCTATATGATCTTGGGCAAGTTAAAGCTCAGAACCTGTTTCCTCATCAGTGGTTAACTACTCCAAAACAACGCTGCAGGCCAGGGGAGGTTGGTAATTATTAAATGCCTAATTCTGTGCTGCACACTGTGCTAGGTGTTTTGCTTGCATTTTCTTACTTTTTCCAAGAACTCTTAAAAATCTATGTCATTAACACTTTACAGTTAAGGAAACAGAGGCCTGCAGAGGTTAAGTAACCTGCCTAAGATTTCCCAAGCCGGGCAGAGGCAGGAATCCAAAGTGCTTTCTCTGAATACGAAGCTCCCTCTCTTCTAAATTATGCCACCTCACTGAGACTGCCCAGCACATAGTGGGCACTCGGGAAAGGTAGGTGTCCTTCACCCTTCTCTCCAAAGGACTCTGAAGCAGTTGCTTTTGTTTTGTATTACTTTTCGATTAAATAGTTTAAAATGATTTTATAAACACTGCTAACAGGACCAGCCTTACATGTAGATATCCAAAAATAACTAATAAATAGGGAAAGGCCTACAAATATTAGATGTGCCCCAATGATTACTCCAAGTGTGATTTCTGGGATACAAAGCAGGCCTGAGACAGCTGTAGCTGATAATTCTTGCCATGGACTGACCCCCTGCTGGCGATCACTCTTGTGAGACAGTCTATCAGACACGAGGCAATAGGAGCCAAGTTACCTTCGTAAAAACTCACTGGCCCAGAGAGACATAGGCTGGAGTGAGCACTAGTGACTCTGCCTCTTGTACATGGTCCTGCAATCTTCGTTTCAGGTCCTACACCTGCCATAGCTTCATGACCTCGGATAAGTTGTTGGACTTCTCTCAAGCTCAGTTTTCTTGTGGGAAAAAATGAGGAAGTAATCCCTGTATCACACGGTTGTCGTGAGGAATAAATGCAGTCATGTATATGAAGCGTACTTACCCCTGAGCAGGCACCCAATAAAGGGTAAGAATTATCATTTGAAAGCCCCAGGCGTCCAAATGGATACAGGATCACTTACATACAGAACAGAAGTCTTAGTGATAGGAGACTTCTTTCCCAGGCATTCTGTCTCTTTTTACAACCTAAGTTTTTGAAGACCCATTCCCTAATCTCCTCATAGCGGGTGGAAAGGGAGACTCTGGAAGGGAGGAAAACTTCTATCTTTGAATAAGCTCTGGGGGAGCATGCTCGGGTGGGAGCAGGAAAGCAGGGTACCCCGTGCAGTCTGCTTCTCCAAGGCACTCTCCGCTAATGTTTATAAAAGTGAGCAAACTCCTTAACCCCAAGTGCTACAAATTGTTAAATGATATCTACAGGGCCCTCCAGTGGGTCTAAGTTATATCCCAGCTTGGACAGGTAAGACAAGAATAATAAAAAAATGGCTGGGGAAGAATTTATAGAAACATTTCCATGCCCTCGAACAGTCATTTTGAAAGCCTGGCTGTTTCTCATGATCCCTGTCCTAGCTCAGTTAGCTTGTCAGGAAATAGCATTGGTGGAAAGATTAGCCTACTGTGGTCTAACACAATGTCAGGCCAGTTTAAGGCTGAGATGGAGTAGCAGCAAATGATAAGCTCTGGAAATGGTAGAGTATGTGTGTGTGTGGCTTTTTGGAGAGATTTAGTGTGGAGAGATTTTTTTTAATTTGGTGGTATAATTAACATACAACATTGTATTAGTTTCAGGTACACAGCATAATGATTTGTTATTTGTATATATTGCAAAATGATCACAACAATAAGTCTAGTTAATATCCATCACCATACATAGTTACAGAACTTCTTTTCTTATGATGAGAAATTTTAAGATCTGTTCTCTTAGCAACTTTCAAATATGCAATACAGTATTGGTAACTATAGTCACTATGCTGTACATCACATCCCCAGGACTTACTTATCTTATAACTGGATGTTTGTACCTTTGGAGAGAATTTTATAGAGGTTTTTTTATAGCCTTGGCTACTGAGATTTCTATATCCCAGGAATATATAGCTCTGCTAAAAATAAACAAGGAAGTATTGACTGAAACCATAGCATGAAGGATTTATGGTTACTAGATACAAAAAAAAAAAAAAAAAAAAAGATTTTTTGGCCTTTGAGGTAATTGATGGGAAATAAAGGTATCTTTTGCTCTGTAAATTAAGTCTTCTTCTACTGTACCCCAACCTCTTTCCAGTCTGTGCCACAAACTCTGTGGCTTAAAACAACCGATACATATTGTCTCTCACAGTTCTGGAGACTGGAAGTCCAAAATCAAGGTGTCAGCAGGGCCATGCTTCCTCAGAAATCTTTGTCTCTTCCTAGCTTCTGGTGACCCCAGGTGTTCCTTGACTTGTGTAAACATAACGTCTCCATCTCTTTCCCCCGCTTCACATGGCTGTCTTCTCCCTGTGCATGTCTGTCTCTTCACATGATGTTGCTTCATGAGGATACCAGTCATATCGGATTAGGGGCCCACCCTACTCCAGGATGACCTCATCTTAACTAATTACATCTGCAATGACCTTATTTCCAAATGAGGTCACATTCTGGCATGTTGGAGATTAGGACTTTAACATATCTTTTTGAGAGGGCACGGTTCAGCCCATAACAGGCAGTATTTGAAGTGAAAGGAAATAGAACACAGATATAGTGTGTGATGACTAGCTGGGAAATTAAAGCAATGAATGTCTCAAAGTTAGGCCTCAATTTAACATGATGTTTGAATCCAAGTTTGTGTATGTTTGTCTTTAAGCCCTGAAGTAAAAGTTCTTCCTGCAGAATCTTTAACAATGTCAATGATGATAATGATAATGATAGCAGCTAACACTTACTAAGTGTTTATAAGTGCCAGGCATCATGCTAAGTGCTTTACATGTATTAACCCATCTAACACAACAACCCTACAAGATGGTTATAGTCCCAGTTTTATAGTTGAGGAGACTGAAGCCTAGAGATGTTGTAACTTGCTCAGAGTCACACAGTTAGGAAGCTTAAGTTTGACCCCGGGCTGTCTGGCTCCAGAGCATGCATTCTTAATCACTATATAGAGACCGACTCTCTTTAAATTTTATATTCCTAAAGGGCCTTCTGGAAAAGCTGCCCTTAAAAAAAAAAAAAAAAAAAAAAGAGAGAGAGAGACCAAAATTTAGACAGGTGATATGGACCATGGTTTTTTACAAAGAGATTTTTAAGTGTAACTGTGACCTGTAACCAATGATGAAAAATAACTTCTGGGATCCTCACTATTTACCGTGGTTAAAGGAATCATTTTTCAAATCCCAATTCGAACTCACACACTTTGCCATTTATCGCACGCTTACTCTTTGCTGAGTATTGTCCTCAGCACTTTCCTGACATCTCATTTAATCTACAGAGCCACCCCATAAGGGAAATGTGATCTCATTTTACTGCTGAAGCAATTGAGGCCCAACAGATGATATGATTTGCTCAAGGATACACGGCCAGCATGTGGTTAGAATTCGAACCCAGGTATTTCAAGCAGAAAAGGCCATGCTGTTAACCAATATGCTCCAGGTACACGGCCAGCCATGTGACTGACATAAAAATGGGTTTGCCACTGACAGGGGTCCTGTAAACTATAGCCCACAGGCCAAATCCAGCCCATCACATTTTTTTGTAGCTAATGTTTTATTGAAACACGGCCACACTCTACTTATAACTTGTCTATGGCTGCTTTTTCACAGCTGAGCTGAGTAGTCACAGCAGAGATCAAATGCCTGCAAAGCCTGAACTATTTACTATCTGGCCCTTTACAGAAAAAGTGCCAATGCTCCCCCAGAAGATACAGGCTGTGTAGTTGCCCTGTCTTAGAACAATGAAACTAAGGCCGCCTAGGTCCCCATCCCTAAACACTCAGCATTTGTGTAATGTGGCTTTAACTATGTGTTCCTTCCAAAAGAGATCAAATCCCCCTTTTTCCTCTTCGTATTCTTCAACCAACCAGCACCAGCTTATTATAAAAACACTTGGTAAAGTCTGCCTTCTATAAATTACAAAGAAAACAATGACATTTCAGAAAAAGTTTATACATTTAAATGTATGAGGTTCTGTTTCACAATGAAATCATTCTACTTTGATCGCTAGGACTGCACGGTCAGTTTTAACTTGTCCTTCATTTCTGTCTTTGTTAGCCCTGGTTTATTTACTTCAGTTTCTAGAGACACTAAAGGAGACAACATGCAGAGGATTGGGGAGAGAGGGAACTTTTCAAGGAGATTTGAGCAGAATCCATTTGGACTGCTTCCAGTATATCAGTAGCCTCGGACAGCTGCCAGAGGCATAATTAGATTGGTGCAAATCAGGATACTTATGTCAGTGCAGCAACTGGAGGTGAGAACTCCCCTCTGGCCCCTAAACCTGAATGCTGCTGCTATTGACTTATGCCTCGAACAGAAAAGCAACCAAAGAAGAGAGGCAGAGCCATAGCAAAGGAGTCACATTACCCTGCCTCTTCAATGAAGTCTCCACACACAAGCCACTACGGGAATGATAATACCAGCAGCCTTTGTGGGGCAGGCTAGACCTCTCATTTCCTGTCAGTCTCCAATTACATTAGGAAAAACCCCACCCCACTTTACTCCAGGGCTTTAAGTTCCATCTGGAGAGCTCTGTTTTCAGTATCTTTCCCCTCGACTTCCCTGGAACCTCTGCCACAGCTGTAATCCGCAGCAAATGGATTTCCCTGACCCTGGGACAAAGGCCTAGTGTTCCCTAGACTTGGTGGCTCCTGGGAGGGCAGAACCATCAGCATTTCTCCAGCTGCTGGTCTCAGGCTCTGTGGGCAGCAGAGACCTGTAATAAGATCACTATCCAAGCTGGTTACAGTCAGCACATCATTCAAAGTGGTCCCTTGTGGTTGGGAGGGGAAAATTGACTAAAGTAAGAATAACAGGCTTCAGAGCTTGGGGTCACACAAAACCACACAGTGAGTTGGAACCCAGAGAAAAACAGACTTCCAGTTCTGGATGTCAGCCATTAATCAGATTTGGCTGTGGTTCATAGTGGGAGTTCACAGGTATGGGTGGCCTTGGGGAAGAAGTAAGGAACTAGTTAGAAGGAGGAGAAGGGAGGATTTAGAGTAGGAATTAAAAGGAAATTGAATAGGGGTATGTAAAATGCTTAAAGCCCAGATGCCATGAATGTTTAATAGTTCAGATTTTCTAGCAGGCTACAACACATTACGCTAAGTGAAATAAGCCAGACACAAAAGGACAAATGTTACATGATTCCACTTATATGTGATATGTAGAATAGACAAATTCATAGAGACAGAAAGTAGATTAGAAGCTACTAAGGGCTGGACACGGGGGCAGTGGGAAGAGGAGAATGGGGAGTTATTGGCAAACAATTCCGTAAATAGAGAGTAGTAATGGTTTCACATCATTGTGAATGGGTAAGTTTTATGTTATATCTATTACCACAATAAAGAAATTTAAAAGAAATAATGAAGTCATACCCCTAGCTCACACCACATACAATAATTAACTCAAAATGGATCAAAGACCTAAGTGTAATAACTAAAACTATAAAATTATTTGAAGGAAACTTAGGTATAGATCTTCATAACATTGGATTAGGCAATGGTTTCTTGCATGTGGCAGCCACCAAAGAAAAGATACGTAAATTGGACTTCAAAATTAAAGAGCAGAGGTAAGCATAAGTATGTGGTATTTGGGAAAAAGAAAGCAGATCCACCAGACCAGAGCAGTGGACTCACATCATAGAATATAAAAATAGAAAAGCAGAATGAGGCTAAAGACTAATCCTCACACACATACTCACAACCACTTCAAATAGGTATTATTATTACCTAATATTACAGATTAGAAAACTAAGACTCAGAAAGGTCAGCTGCTTTGCCCAAGGCCATACAACTAGTAACCGTAGAGCTGGTATTCCTAAAACTAGGATTATCCTGCTCTTTTTTTTAACGCATTGCCTCTTCTAGGAAAATTCGGCCACCAGAGAATGCCCAAAGGGAAGGTAACTATTTCTTCAGCAGTAGTGTAAATCTTGGCATTTTGAAGTTTACAGTAATCCCTTCTCCATTTTCCATCTATCAAATGACAAAGGTTCCTTAATACATCACTCTTCTGAACACTAGCAAATGTCTCAATCACTCATTTGGAACTCAGCATATGGTGGGTAATATTATTTTTATCTTTAAATTTGTACTTCATGCCCAGTTCCTACCTAGCTAAGAAACAGAGCTCCTTAGTCTGCAGTTATGGACAGGCTTCAAGGGATTCATTAACCCCTACAAATGTAAGCACATTTTTTATTTGTCCGTGCACTGTCTTCTGGGGCAAGGGGCCTTAGGTCCTGACATTTCTGACATACCTCCAAAAGTTAAGAACCTTAAAATTAGGATTCGTGTCTTCTACCTTTTTACCATTCCCAGTACTTAGCAAGAATGGCCTGCATATGGCAGATGCTCAATAGACACCAGATTGTGGGGAAACTAGGAACTTGTTGATTGGGAAAGGTTCTAGAAGTGGTTGACAAAGATGAGGAGGTGAGATGGGGCAGCTTTATGCTGAGAAAGCAGAGAAAATGTCGTTTCAGGCAGCTCAAATGTTACTTCTCTGAAGTGTTTAATCCCCTAGGCAAAGTCTATCCTTCCTTCCTCTGTACTTTGCATGAGTGACTGAGAGAGAGGGTACTCTTGAGAGACAGCTACAGCTATCAAAAGTCTGAGCCAAAACAGAGAGAGCAAGCCAGAGAGAAGGGGAGAGAGAGGGGTGGAGGAGGCATGCTCTATCTAAAGAGTGAGAGAGCGTATATGTACATGAATGAAAGGGAGAAGATGTGCTTGCTCAAGCATGGAGAGAGATCCTCAGGCTGAGGATGTCACGAGTGAGAGAAGAGAGATCTAGAGCATGCGAGGCAAGGGACCAAGACACAGAGCCAGCCACATGCAAAGTGAAGTCAGTCAAGGGCGAGCGAGACTAGGACAGAGTGTGAGGAGAGAGCAAAGAGGTCAGGAATAGAGAGAGCTCATCAGAGTAAACCAGAGTAACCAGTCAGGATCAATGGAATGAGGGCAAGAGGAGCGTGAGGGGGGGAACATGCACGTATTCAGGAGAGTTCAAGCACAGTCGAGGTGAGTGTGAGCACACAGGAGATGGGGGCTACAGCAAGGAAGCCAGCCATCAGAGAACAGTGGTGAAAGGGAGGGCAAGCATGGGCATGCCCGGCAGCAGAAGGAAGGACACAGGAGGGCCGGAAAGCTCGGGAAAGGCGCTGTGCCTGTGTCCCCAGGCTGCTAAGAGACTTGCCTTAGCGTGGGGAGCGGCTGCTGTCCTTGCTTATGCAGTTTTATACAGGAATGCCATGATCACTTCAGAATTTTGTTTTATTTGTCCACAAGGATTGAGTATGCACTGTACACAAGGTCTGTCCAAGCTGCTGCAAAAGAAGGAAGTAGAGAGCTGAGGCTTGATCATCCAGCATGTAGATCACCCTGTCCTTAATATACTGTGGCTGCTGGCCTGTTTTCCCATTTTATTTTTTATGTTTATAAGTACTTCAGGTGACATTTCCTAGGTTAGGTTGAAAAGCAAGAACTGAAACCCAATTCTGGTCAGCACTTTGGGGATGAGAGACATTTAACCAAGAGGAGACTTGGGGTTCCATGTTTGAACATAACTCTTGTTTATTGACTTGTTGCTTGGTGAGCCTTAAAAATTTCAGTTGAGCTTTATATATACAACTAGTTTGTCTATTTCTGCAAGATCATGAAGTATGCCTCCTACCACTTTTATCCAGCCTACCCTTCCATCCTTTAGAACAGAAGAGAAGGTGAATTTTAACACGTTTCCTTGATTCCTGTATCATTGTTATCATCATAAGTACCCTTAACAAATGAGCAGCCATAATGAGGCCCAGAACTGGATGCATTTCAAGGGGAATTCATGGCCAAGGGCTTTTCCCTGTGGCAGTAAAAGCAGACATGCAAGTGTCAGGAGAACTACTGCCAAAGGACCCGGCCACAGCGCTGTTTGCAGGCTGGCACGCTGCCTGGGAGCCAGAGGCCTCTGAACCTCAGGTTACTGACTGCCCCCTGGGAGTCAGTAAATTGATTTCCTCATTTCAACATTCCTGTTTTTCAGTCTTCGCTCACACTTTTTTCAGCCCAAGATGAAACCCACCCAGTCAGAAGAGGACAGCCTTGAGGAATGTTGACAACCCCAAACCAAGCCGCTTTGGGAAGATGATAACAGGACATTAATGGCCATTTTAGTTATTTGCACTAATCAACGCTCTCATTAGTATATTATTTCCTCTACTGGTATAACCTGCAAGCAAAGAATTGAATGTCTGTGATGCATGACAAGTGTTGTTTTTAGAGGTAGGAAGGAATAGGTAGAAGGAAAAGCTTATATATATATATTAATGAAGAGTTTAGGAATAGCATGAAAAAAGAAAGAGAGAGGACCTCAAACCCAGATCTGGGTATGCTTTTCTCACCACTCCTTCCTAGCCTCTCTCCAGTTCCAAGCACGTAGCCTCAAGGGGATGTGTGGTTTCCAGATCATAGAAATGTCCCTGAAGAAGTTTCTGGCACTCCTAATGATTGGGAAAGAAGGTTCCAAGAGGCTCTGCCATTTCCACATTGGAAGAGGATTGCTCTATTAGAACCGGATAGTGAGAACCAGGCCGGGGACAATTTTAATAACCACAGGACAGCCAGTGCTCATTATGGAGCACTCAGTATGTGCCTGACACTCTGCTGAATACTTTGTATCATTATTTTACTTTATCCTCTCAACAATCCACATACTCTTCCATCTGACAGAGAAGCGTGACTTGCCAAGGTTTCTCAGCTAGTCAGTGGCAGAGCCAGGACACAAACTCAAGTCTTCTAATTCTAAAACCTGCAATTTTAACCCAATTGCTCAACCTGCTCGGCATTAGATCAGAGAGCACTCAGTAATTACTTCACAGAGAAAACAAACTCCAAATGCACTTGAAGCTCTTCCAGCTTTGAAAACAAAACAAACAGAATAAACACTTCAGTTTAGTTTATTCCCTCCTTATTTGCCTCTTTAATTCTATTCTCTCTAGATTTTTTTTCTTTTTCAGGTGAGGCAACCTTTGGTTGACCTCACAGATTGCAAGGACCTTGTCAGTTTACAATCCCTTACTGTTTTATTTTTTTACGACTACAGCACCTGGTCTTCCTAGGTGGTCTCCCATCCAAGTACTAACCAGGCCTGACCCTGCTTAGCTTCTGAGATCTCTAAATTTTTAATACCGTTTCTTTCACTAACTGGATGTATAAATATGGTAAATAATTAGCTCTCTGATGTTCAGTGTCTCCATCCCAAAGATGAAGAGGTGGATGGGGTGAGAGATGATCCTAAGGTCACTGCTACCAGTAAGACCATTATAAGACGTCCACCTCCTTGGCTGGCTTTGCCTCCTCCAGCAGAATGAACAGGTCATAGACGGTAGAATCAGGCAGACCTGATTTCAAATCTTGCCTAGTGAACACACCTGGCCTTGTCCTTCTGATGACAGGTATGTCTCAGGACCTCAGTTCAGAAGTCGTCCCCCTACAAGCTGATGGGAAACTCATGCATATGTGTGTGTTCTCTAGTATTTGTTTAACATTTCGCTTCTGCCTCCCTTCTCCCAGCATCCGCCTGCTCTTCTGCCATCTGAGTGCCCTGACTGGGCCGTCCTCTAGGCCATGGAGAATGAGCTGCCAGCTCCCCATACATCTAGCAGTGCCAGTGTCAGCAGCAGTACCAGTGGGGTCAGTAGCAGCAGTGGTGGAAGTGGCCGCCCCGCTGGGCCCCAGATTTCTGTGTACGGTGGCATTCCTGACCGGCAAACCGTGCAGGTAAGATTGCAGCCGATCCAGGGATTGCAGACCTTGATCATTTCTAGGGCTAGCCAGAAGGACATGTCAGCAGGGTCTGGCAAAATAACCTGTGTATCGAATCTAGAATGGGCATAGGGAGAGCGTTAGTTGGTATTTGTTTGTGTGTAATTCGAGGAGAAGTGATGCTAGATGGGTCCAATCAAGGAAGTTTGGGGAAAGTGGGAATACTTAGCAGGTCAGGAAAATTCCTTTTTTACCTGGTGATTGGATCCCAGAGTACTACTTTGGGAAGATAGGTGTGTATAAGTGTAAGGAGACAAGTAATAATAACGAACAGAAAATGGAAGGGAGAAGCTCAGCTGCAACCTACACCCATGATCTAAGTGACTATTGCCCTGTAATAAATATGTTTCTTAAAGACAGAGGACCAAAAAAGAACCCCAAACCAATCCTTCATCTTCGCAACTTTTTACCTTCTTTCCGAAAGCAGCAGTTCACAAAGTGTCATCCCTGAGGCCTTCCAGGTGATCACACTAATTGAAAATGCAACTGGGACCATGCATTGCCATCTGCTATGTGTCCAGCACTATAAAAGCATTTTCCCTATTTATCTTCTCCTCCAGCTGTGAAAATGGTTATTATTAGGTACAGTTCTGTAGTTGAGAAAACTGAGCCTCAGAGAAGGTAGTAATTTGTCCAAGGTCATTCAGGTAAAGAAAGAAAAGCTGAACTTAATTCTCCCCACAAACTTGTATTCTTAATCACTACCACATCTGTTTGAGGTTCCCGGACAAAAGAGTCAGAAAACGGAGACTATAGCCGAGAAGGGTTTGCTCTAAGTAACTTTACTATTGCCGCTTGGATGTACTAGACAAGTGACCTCATCCTGCTTTGGCCCTAAACCCAGATTAAGAAACAGAAGAGAAGCCACAGTGGAGAGTGAAGGGGCCTGAAAAATCCAGTTAAAGAAGGCGCCATCAAATACTCTGGAATCTCCCGTCCCCCGGGTAGCTCTGCCTCACACTTAAATGATACCCTGTTGTTTGCACCCATCCATGCCACCCGCAGCCCCCATCCAGCCTCTGGCCACTTTGTACGTGAATATTTTCGCTCTAGTTTCTAGCATCTGACATTAGAATGTATGGCCCTTCTGCCTGTCATCACGACTTTAAGTGAAAAGGATTTGGGGCTTCTGTTCTGGCAGATGACATGACCCATGGTTGTGTTCTACGCCGAAGCTAATTCTTCACTGACATCCTCTGCTGAGGAAGAGTTGCAGTATCTCTTCTGCGTTTGGGACTGCTGGGAGGTTCTCTCAGGAGTCTAAGTAAATAGAGAGACTTAAGTGAAGGGAATGAGAAGAAAGGATTCTGGGGAGAACAAGAATAAAAAGAACCAAGTTCATGTAAACCAGGATCCTCAGAAGGAAAAATACACTGAAGGAAGGGTGTGAAAGCATTGGGAAGGGGCGGGGGTATCTGGGGACCCCAGGGCCCATGCAGTATCTGTGAATCAGCCCGTTTTCACAGAACCTCAAATCTGAGCCCAACGGTTTTGTCCTAGAGCCACCAGCCCTAGAAACCACACTGAGCCAGAGAGAGCCAGTCTGGAGGCTCGGGAGCAGCCCTGTGGCCAGGGATTCAGGGGAGCTGAGGGCAAGAAGTAGGCCAGAGCCTGGCCAGGGCTCCTGTAGGTCATCGAGCTGGGAAGAGATGGCAGGAGGTGACCAAGGAGGAGAAGGAGAAGAAATTTCTCCAGGGCTCACAAGAAGAAGACAGGATCTCAGGGCTGCGGGAAAGGCGTTCACTTTTCTTTGTTCCTGAGGGTGGGGGCGAGGCTTGGGATTGAACAGTGGAAGGGGATCAAAGAGCCTATTGTTGCTTCCTAGAGATTGTGGCCAAGCCAGTCCCCTTAAGAAAGAGGAAATGGCAGTAAGGCCAGGGAGTAGGAGATGGTGGCTCAAAAGAGGGAGCAATGAGGAGAAGGAGGCAAAGAATAAGAGAGAAACGCATCATCCCTGTGGCATTGGCCTGCTCGGCAAGGGCAAGGAGGCCTTCTTCAAAGGGACTTTTAGGACTTCCCAGGCAGCTAGGGGCAGACCCTGGGAAGCCGCCCAAGTCTGCCCAGAGGCCCCAGCGGGAGGGTGTTGCCCTCGGGTAAGTTTTAATTTGGCGGTTGTGTTGCTGAAGCTGATGTGTTGCCAGGCCCCCTCTGCATTGTCTCTTTCCTCCCACCCCTTTCCTTCCCTGCCTTGTTGAACTTTGGTTCTCTCTGTCATCATCTGCCCCTGTGTTCCAATCACCCTCATCTCAGGCTGAAGAATGGTAGAGAAGGGGAGTGTTACTGGACTGGGACGCAGTGTCACTGGAGGCTAAAAGACTTCTGTCTCCCTGAGCCTCCCCACTGCCCCGAGGGTGGATCCGAGCAGTGCTGGGACTACTGTGACTTTCCCCACAGGGACAGCTGACACAGGGGCAGATGGTACTAGGGAAGAACAGAGGAGCACGTGCTCTGAAGAGATGCAAAATAAACAAGGCAGAAATGCGTACAGCTCTGCACACTGATGCTTCCCCACCTCCCTGAGAGTGGCGATTGGTTGCGGTGGTGGTCACAGACCCGGTGTCCTTTTCTGAGCAGTTGAGGAGAGATGGGGCTGACAAGGCATTTTTGCAAGCGGTGGGTGTGCAGCAGGCGAGCTGTTTGGCCCATCGATAGCACTGGCTCTTGCCCTCTCCCCGCCCTCAGGTGATCCAGCAGGCCCTGCACAGGCAGCCCAGCACGGCAGCCCAGTACCTGCAGCAGATGTACGCGGCACAGCAGCAGCACCTCATGCTGCAGACGGCGGCACTTCAGCAGCAGCACCTCGGCAGCGCCCAGCTCCAGAGCCTGGCGGCTGTGCAGCAGGTAGGAACTCCAGGAGCACTGCCGGTGCCGCCGGGGCCGCAGTCGTTGCAAAGCAAGAGGGGAAGAAGCAGGCCTTGCCCAAGTGCACCCCATGCATCCTCTCACTGGATCCTCACAGAACCCCGTGAAGTGGGTATTGATGCCATCGGCATCCTTTGGCAGTGAGGAAAGAGGCTCTGAGAGGTTAAGCACCTTGCCCAAGGTCACACAGAGCTCACGAATGGAGCAGCTGGAACTCTTAGCCCGCCCAGCCCAAGGAAGGAGGGCTGGGACAGGCCTTCCTCACCACATCGCCACACCACAGGCATGGGACCGAGTGTCAAGGAGGGGTCCATGAGAGAAGGCCATTGCCCATTCAGTTTGCCTGTCTATTCTTAGTGGCTGAGAAAAACTCATCATTCATTCATTCATTCATTCATTCAACAAAATTTTTTATGCACTTACAGTATGCCAAAGTTCATGTCAGACACTGAATGAGAATACTATGGACCCTGAATTCTTGGAGCTTATAGTGGGAAGACAGCCAGGAAACGGAAACCCAAATAGACAAGGAAACAAAACATCTGAATATCTTAGTCGTGATAAGCTCTGTGAAAGAGAAGAGTGGAGTGCTGTGACTTGCAGCAAGGATGACTGAGATTGGGCGGCCAGGGAAGGCGTCTCTGCTGGAGCAGCGTTGACACTGACACGTGAAGGATGAGACGAAGGTGGCCAAGGGGAGGACAGCAGGCTGCACGTCTCAGACGTTATGTGCAGAGCTCTCTGCACAGGGACCAGTGAGCCGGATGTGGCAGAGTGGGGTGGAACCGAGGGCTGAAGAGAGCTGGAGACCTTGAGAGCAACCATAGCTGTTTGAGAACTTAAACGTACATGCTTGGCCTTGTGTCATCCTTCCAGCAATTCTGCAAGATAGACACTGTTATTATCCCTACTTCATGAAAGAGGAAACTGAGGCACTTGCTTGAGGTCACACGGGTGGGACAGAATGGGGGTTTGACTCCTTACCACCGCCCCGTAGCACTTCCTTGGAAGGTGAGAGCCTGGAGCATCATTGGAGGGACCTGGGACACTAGTGATTAGAACTGTTCTTTTATAGGCAAGCCTGGTGGCCAACAGACAAGGAGGCACTTCAGGCAGCAGTGTGTCCGCACAGGCCCCAGCCCAGTCATCCTCGGTGAGTAGGATGGGGAGCAGCAAGAGGAGCCTGCAGCTCTGGGCCCAGCTCCTTTCTCCTTGTCCAAAATGCTTGCAGGCTCGCAGACCCAATTATGGTGAATCCTTAACCATGTAGAATCATGGCTGGATTCTATTGCTCTTTCCAGGAAAAAAGGGTTTGCCTTTTCCTAACCCTTACTTTAATAACTCCCTGTCATCTTCCCAATGTCAGGGCTTTCTGTTCATAGCTCAGGTCTCTGCCCATTGGATCCTCCCTGCACAGAAGATCCAGGGCCCAAGGACCAGAGGTGGTCCTAAAGAAGGTTGAATCCACCAAGGGACAGAAGAGAGGGAGAGAAAGAAATGGATGGGGGTGGGGCACAAAGTTAACCAGCAGAACCTCCTATTTCCTACTGCTTGTGTCTCTCCCATCAGATAAATCTGGCAGCCTCCCCAGCAGCAGCCCAGCTCATCAACCGGGCTCAGAGTGTCAACTCAGCAACAGCCTCGGGCATCGCCCAGCAGGCTGTGCTCCTCGGCAACACATCTTCTCCAGCCCTGACTGCAAGCCAAGCACAGATGTATCTGAGGGCACAGATGGTGAGTACCCAGCCTGGGCCATGGCTCAGGTGGGCCAGTGGGGAACAGGCAGAGAAGTCAGGAGCTGGAAGGTTAGAGAAGGGTGGGGATTAGTGAAGGGCGTGGAAGAAGCACTGGGGAACAACTGGCGAGAGATAAGGGTGGAATGAAGAAGGGGAATAAAGGGTGGAATAAAGAAAATCTAAATTTGACTTAAAATGACCAAATGATCCCTTTTGGAGTTGAGTCCTGTTCTGACCCCCTGGAAGGCCGCACGGGAGCTTTGGTTTAGGCTCACTCACTCAAGGACAGGAGGGGTTCCAAGCTGAAATAAAGTTACCCATGATGCCTCCTTTCCTTCCCCTCCTAGAGTAAAACAACTGTCCTCTTAACAGAATCCGCTCCTTAAAATTAATTAGGGTTGAAAATGCAGGAGTCCATGCCCAAATGGTCAGTACACTCAGCCACGTAAGATAAGCAAGTGCATGAACATCCATGTACTCTACAGAAATGGGGTCTTACCTCCCTGACAGTCATTGCTAGTGCTCAGAGGTCAAAGGTGCGCTCCAGTTCAGATGGCGAAGGTGGCAGCCAGCTTCAGGTCACACTGCTGTCTCCACTGCCCTCCCAGCCAGGCCCCCATTCTACTCAGGGTCACCATATCAGCCATCAATCAGGTGGCTCATTTGGGCCAAATGTACTCCAGATGGCATCAGCCCTGGACATGCATCCCTGGCATCTCTCCTTTAGACCTGTCCATGAGGGTGCAGAAAGCCTTAGGAACCTAAGAGGAGAATTTCCTGGAAACTATCGGCATGCTCCTCAAGAGGCATAACATCTAGCTCTACACTGGGCTCACATTGCTGTGAGTCCAGTCTCATTTCTCCCACTCTAAAGATTTCTCTCTTGAGCTCCTTGACACAGTATCCTGAAGACAAGCCAGTCCTACCCCTCCCTTTGCTCCTGTGGCCAGAAGTTGACACTATGAGCTTTCTGGTCTTGCTCCAGGCACTTCTGTTCCTGAATTTGAGTTCATCCTTTAAGGTACAGCTCAATTCTAGCTTCTGAGACATACGATATGGAATAGACTTCCACTTCTCTAGTGAACCAGACAGCCACATTGCGACACCACCCTCGCCTGCCTTTGTCTTCAGTGTTCTCACTTCCTTGTCCTACTAAACTACCCCAACTGGAGTCTCAAAGCCTATCTGCCTCCCTCCCCAAAGCAGGGCGCACACGCACAGAGGAGTAGGTGTAGGTACATCACAGGGTTCTGGGGAAAGCACACTGTCAGACTCCAGCACGCCCTCAGGGACGCCAAGCTAGACTCGCACGGGTGGAAGTGTCACGCAGAGGCCTTCATGTAGCCTGCACCCTGTGGAAGGAAACACACAAGTACAACTCTAGGCTCTCTGCTCCCACTGCCACTGTTGTCTCTACACACTGACGCATGCGTGCACACACACACACACACACACACACACACACTCACACATGAATCTAAATCTGACTTAAAATGACCAAATGATCCCTTTTGGAGTTGAGTCCTGTTCCGACCCCAACAGGAGTGGGTTAGACTTAGAAAATGATCCTAGGGCATGGCATCTGTCTCACCCCAGGGTCCCTGCTCCCCAGGATGCTGTAGAAAGAGCAGCTGCAGGGTGTCCTGTGAATGTAGGTCCCCTCTAGGATGAGCTCTTCCCCAGAGGCTTTGCAGTAAACCCCACCTGAGTGCAGCCCAAGAGCAGCTCTCCCCCAGTACCCACTTTGCTGCCCAGCTGAGTCTGGTTGCCATAAGCCTCTTGAGATTTCCAGGTGATCCCCTCAGACTCCTCCCCTATCTCGCCTCCCCATTTCCCCATATCTACTCCCTGGCTAAACTGTTCTGTCCTGTGGCTGAGCCCACATTGGGCAGGTAAAAGGCGCCTCGTTTCCTGTGATTCCAGGCCCAGCCAGGTAACCTGGTGCAGGTAGCTAGGAGCCTAGGCGGCACTGTTCCTTTGTCCCCTCAGCTCATCTTCACGCCCACGGCCACCGTCGCTACTGTGCAGCCTGAGCTCGGCAATGGCTCCCCCGCCCGGCCCCCCACCCCCGCCCAGGTGAGGATTCCATGCTTGTGGGAGGGCAGGAGGGTGGGCACCCCCATAGAGGGGTACTGATACTGGGTATGGGCCCAAGCCCTGGTGGAGCTTTGAAGCTTTGGAAAGGTTGGGATCGTCTAGGAAAACAGGTGGGAGACAGGACAGCCCAGTGCTCCCAGACTTGCTGCTTCATTCCCAGCTGAGAAGGCCTCAGCCACCCTTGACTCTGTTCCTGCAACGCAAGTCAGGAGTCAGAGAGCAGCATGCTGAGGCCAGCACGACAGCCAGGAATGAATGAATGTGTGGTCATCACTACCATTGTATCTTACACTCTCCCCAGTGTAATTTCTGCTGCTGTTGTTGCTTTTTAAGTGGAAAATCCTGCTCTGGTTACACATGCTGGCACCTCTAGGAATGAGAGGGACTGGCATGGAAGAGGGAACAAAGATGAGTCTTGGGTCCCTACCTCCTGCTGGGAGCACATAGATACTGCTGTGGCTGTAAGGATCCTATGGACACCTGGGGAGAGAAGCATCCTCCCACTCCCATCTCCCCCCTCCCCAGCTACAGAGTGAGGACCACGTGGAGAGCGCTTAGCAAGGTTGTCAAGACTTGTCAAATGCAAGTTTGGCACAGCTTCCGTGTGTCCAGCAGAGGGCACCAGGGACCAGGTTGAATAAGCAGGCCCAAATCCTCGTAAACCTTATTCTGAGAACAAGATAATCCTTTGCCTCAGCCTTGCTTGTCAATTAACTTTCACTTTTGCCCTGTCCTTTTCCAATTGGGGAAGCCCCATGCCACGCTGTATCTGGGAATTCTTTCTAAGTGATTTGCCTCCCATCCTAATAGTTTGAGGGAAGAGGGGAGGTACCAGAAGGAAGAGAGAGCCTGACCCGCCTGCCTCTCCCCAAGCCTGGGCAGTCTTCCCTTCTCAGAATTCAGTTTCTTCTGCTGATGGATCCGAGCACTAGCACTTTCTTGTCCCCTTTAGAAACTCCACATGCTCCTGGTTCCTTTTTCAGCCCCTAACTCATTCTCTCTTTCTTCCTCTCTGACTTTACAACCCACTATCCTGTTCAGCCATTCCTGGATCCATCCCTAACTCCTTCCTTATCTTAGTCGCGTTGTTGGCATTGCCCCTACCCACATTCTCTGGACTGCTATAGATCCCTCTTTTCCAGGTACAGAACTTGACCCTCCGAACACAGCAGACACCAGCTGCAGCAGCCTCGGGCCCTACCCCCACTCAGCCTGTCCTGCCCAGCTTGGCCCTGAAAACCACACCAGGTGGTAGCCAGCCTCTGCCTACCCCATCACAAGGCAGAAACACTGCTCAGGGTTCCCCTGCAGGTGCCAAGACTGGCATAACTGACAGTGTGATGGAGCCTCTCAAGAAAGGAGATGGCAACAGCAGTGTGCCAGGGAGCTTGGAGGGCCGGGCTGGGCTCAACCGGATGGTGCCCGCTGTGGCTACCCACCCCCTCATTGCACCAGGTAAGGGCTCCAGAAAGAAGGATCCTATCCCAGAAAACTCAGGAGGACTGTGGGTCAGGGAAAACTTTCAAACTTTCCTTTTTCCCATGGACATGCTAAAAATACCAGCCATGTGTGTCTCTCTCTCCCCTCTTCCAACCTTGGGATGCTCATCAGCTCCTGGTTCTATTTCATGCTTCTAGTCTAGCTTTTAAGAAGGAAGCCACATAGGTTGGAGTAAATGAGTCCTTCTTCACAATGGGCACAATGGTGAATCTTGGAGTGTACCGTCATAGCTGTTAACCTCAAGTGGACATTGGCAGTGAGACTATTTTGAAATTCTCTAAGAGTCAACGAAAAGGATCGGGGCTGGCCAGAGACATGTAAGAACCACACAAGGAGATGAGGAAGTGGGGAGTTTATTTTCTCATCATTCAGCAGATACTTGTTGACTGCTATTTGCCAGTTCTGGGTAAGCCAAGCTAAATAAGACTGGGGTCTCGCCCTCCAAGGAAGGCAGAGCCTGGACAGAGAAGTACAGTGTGGTACAACGTGATGCGTGCTGTAATATGTGTGAGCTCCGAGCACTGTAGAAACAGGAGGCACTACCTAGCCTTGGGGAGAGGAGCCAAGAAAGGCTGCTAGTGAGGGGTAGCGCTTGAGACTGTATCTAGCAGAAAAACTCCAGCAGGTTACTCATGAGGTAAGTTCTCTGAAGGTGTGAATCACTATTCCCTGGGGCCAGACTTCTTTCCCTACCTGTTAAAATTCTCCCAGCACTGCCTCTTGTATGTCATCTTTAATGAGAAAATCTGCCCAGAGCCCTAGAAGCCTGATTTATCAGTCTAGGGAGCAAGACCAAGCTGTTACAGCACAGAAATAAATATAGTGGCGGACCACATGGCTTTGCATTGAAGAGAGAATGATCCTCTTCTTCATCCAGACCATTTTACCATCCAGTCTATTTTTTCTTTCCTGAGAACCTACGATATACTTCTTACTAGATTAACCAAGATGGTCAAAATATGATTTCTTACCTAGAGTATGCAGTCAAAAGGAAGGAGCCAGATATGTAAGCAAATTCGATTTCATAAATCCTATTGTAGGAGTACATGCGAGGTAAGTGTGAGCACAGATGGTCATCTCAGCACCAGGCAGGATAGGTCAGAGAAGCTGTCCCTCAGAAGGAATGGCACATGAGTCCTGAAGCATGAGTAGTTTACTCAACAGACAAAGTAGGCAAAGGTATTGGAGACAGAGTACGAGTTGAGTGTCATGACAGAGAGCTGGGAAGAATCTGAATTAGTCTTTTATTTGCCCTTTTGAGGTTTCAAGGACAAAGGGCTGGTCTCTGCCCTCCAGTGGTCACTACAGAGCTGAGGGAGGCACCTCCCTGCAGAGGCCTCACTGCTCTGTGGCTCCAGGTGTCATTGCTTTCTCCAGAGATCAGTCCTGCCTCTTCCTTTCAAGGAAACTGAGGCTCAAAAGGGTAAAGAATGAGGTTCTTAAAGTGAGTTGATAGCAGCTTGGACTAGAGCAAGGACCCCAAGTTAGCATTTCGTCTACTTTTTTATGCAATTTACAAACCCGAGAGCAGAACTGGGAACCAATTCCCTGTCTGGCTGAGTCAGATCCTGGTTCTTAATCATCAAGCCACATTTGCTTCTTTCAGTTCTTACAGTAATTTGGGCCTTCCTCTGCCTTTCTTATTCCTGACCCGAAGCTCAAAGAACCTGACTGGTCTAAGATTGTCCTGGGGTTTACAGAGTCTAGGGGAGGGCTCTCTTCTCTTGAGCCTTGTAAAGATGAACACCGGTGAGTGACAGGCTGAGGTCCCAGGTGTGGCCTGAGACTAATAGTATGTGGCTATATGCAGTACAGAGACCAGTAGTTCCACAGAACTTTCTATTGAGCAGCTGTGAGCTGCGGACCACAAAGACCCTCTCCTCAGAGATACCATTCAATAGGCTTTGCATTGTTCCTGCTTCCCACTGTCCCCTCCTCTTCTTCCCTTCTTCTCTCACCCCTTCCTCTGGTAAACACTATGGTTCCACTACCACCCCTCACCCCCCACCCCCCACAGACACACACCACCTCCCAAATGGAAGGCAGGGGGAGGTTTAGGATGCTGCAGATCCCCTCAGGGCCTCTGCGACAAAAAAAAAAAAAAAGACTAAAATAACCCCTATGACCTGAGGTGGGGCAGCCCGGAGCAGCACCTGCCCTGGGCTCCACAGCTTCCCAGGCAGAGGTGACTCCTAGCCTTCTGCCCAGCCAACCGACTGCGAATGAACTGAACAGTAAGAGCAAGTGTGCGTGCCGTGCGCGTGGGCGGGGGGGGGATGGGAGGGGACCCACATATTTTGTTTGTTATTGGAGTATTTTTTGAGCTGGCTGGCTGGTTGCCCCCGGGGAAAGTAACCAGTGGAGACTCATTGTTGGGGGAGCTGGGGGGGGACTACAGCAGAGGGGAATGTGTTCTCCTGAGGGCTGTTTCCTAGAAGAGCAGGCAAATGCTCTAGTCCCAGCTGGGACTGCTCTCACTGACAGCTGTTTGGGGGCAAAACCCCTCCCCCATGGCAAGCTCCCTGCTGTTCCTGCTCCTGTCACCTTGGCAACCAGCTTCTTCAGGCTCTGCAAATAGAAAAGGTCCCTTATGTCCTGAAAAGGGGTGGGTGTGTGGGTGGGGGAGGGGAGTGAGGGGCGGAGAGCAGAGCCTAAGAGGTTGGGCTTCTCAGTGACAAGAGGACTGAACCACGAAGGGCAGAAGAGGGGCAGGCAGCAAGGTCCCATGGGCCTGGCCTCCAGAGAAGCCGAGTCCTAAGGAAGCTGGGCCACAGCTCCCAATAGGAGGCTCGCTTCTTGGAGTCCTCATTCTAGTGGATAAACTCAAGGCCTTGGGTTCACACTCAGGCCCAAAGGTGAGGAGAAAGTTGCTGACCGGGAGGGAGATGCTATGATGAAAGTAAACTGTCTGATCATTGAAAACCCTGGGCCCTTTTCGCGCAATCGTGCTGCAGATGCCAGGTCTTTGTTCTGTCTCCTCATCCCTCCTCAGGTCTCACGGAAGAGAGAGAGAGTTCTCTGTTGGGAAGGCCTGCCACACAGGCGGCTTTGTTTTATCACAGAGGGGGTTTTGTGTGAGGGAGTAGTGATTTCTGTCTGTGATAGGCAGGACAATGGGATGCTTGCTGATTCTAGGAATCTTGGGTACCATATTTCTCTCCCAAAGTAGCCACCAAACTGTGGGGCAGACACACTTTTACTTAGAGAATTTAATAAAAACTAAAAACATGCAGGTGAGCCTGTTATCTAGCTGGAATCAAAATTCCTAACAATATTGATGTTTGAATCATGCAACCAACCATGAAAGTCATTTCAACTATTTGCTATAGGACCAAATTTAGATTACTAAGAATTTCCTCCTTATATTACGGGGGGGAGGGGGGGGGACGACAAAATATCAGTAGAGGAGTTTTATATTTTGCTTAACAACATCCCTCACCATGGGTGCACACGTGTGCATGCACGTGTGGGTGTGAGAGAGAGAGAGAATGAATGTGTCAACTGTGAGACACAAAGGGCCTTAGAAACATTGAGCATTCCTACTTGCCTGAAATTCTTCACCCTAGGCTCCTATTATGTATACCAAGTTTCTGCCAGCTAATGACAATTACCAGTTAATGAACAACCATATTCCTGGCACTGTACTAAATGCCTTACCTACATATCTTATTTAATCCTAACAATGATTATTCCACCTCACAAATGAAGAAGATATGACTCAGAAAGAATAACTATCATTCCCAAATAGATTTTCTCTCGTTAATTGTTCAGTTCAGCTCAACAGATACTCATTTAGCACCTATTACATGCCAAGCATAATGCTAACCATATGGGAGTTACAGAGATGAAAAGTTTAAATTCCCACAGGGAATTTAAGTTGGAAATTTGAGTTGCACCTTGAAAAATGAGTAAGTTTTAAGAACTGAACAGAAGGAGGATTATCTCAGCCAGCACTGGGAAACACCTACACCCAGAGAGGCCCTGTGTGCAGGTGACCATCTGTTCACATAGGTGGGACCTGCTCTTCTTTTTCCCTGCCCCACTGTCATTAGCTTGTCAGACACCCAGAAGACCTTCAGTCCTGTCCCCTTGTGTTTTACTCCAACACACTTACCCTCCAAACGGAGCTTGTCCGTTCTTCCATCTCAGACACCTGCCCCCTGTCTGCAGATGACTTCTCAGCATGCGTTCATCCCTGTCCCCATCCCCTCCCCCTATAGATTACCAGCTGTCCATAGGATATTGCCACTTGGATGTCACCCCACCTGCATACATATGTTTAAAATTTGGACAATTCATAAGCAAAACAAAAATGAACCCCAGAAATCTTCCTCTACAGAAATGTCTCCTTTCTCAGTTCCTGACTGCTGTCATGAGGTAGTCACGTACCCCAAGCTCATCCCCCTCAGGCTTATTTTGACTTCCTTTTCCTTCACTGGGGAGGCAGAGTGTTGACATGGGAAAAGCACAGGCTTCAGTGTTGCCTGGTTTCGGACCCCAACTTTTTCACTTACTAGTTTTATGACCATCGTCAAGTTACTTAATCTCTGTAAACATCAATTTCTTCATTTATAAAACAAAGATGATTTCCCACAGGCTGTAAAGATGAATGAGATGGCCTGCAAAGGTGACCAGCACAGAGTGGGCTCAACGACAGGGGCTCAACTGATTGCCAGGACGTCTTGCTCACAGCTGCTAGAATCATCTTCCTCAGAGACAGTATTTCTTTCTTGTTTAGAAACCCTTCATTGTGTCCTAGTCTATAGGAGGGACTCAATAACTAGCACATTAATGGCTTCTGATAGACCGACCCTGACTCAGTGGGGGCTTTCGAGACGTTCCCCACATTGCCCATTGAACCACTCCAATTGCCCATGGCTTCCTCACACAGATCCTCTCCCTTCTGTCCCCTACTCCCACCCCTTTGTGACTTACTTGACCTGTCACATACCTTTTACCTCCCACCTTCTGGCATAATACTCCCTTTCATTGTCCATCCCTCAGATTACTTCCAAAGTTCTCAACAGCTTCCAACTAATCCTCCAAGGCCTACCATTTTCATTTGTGTTTACAGACTTTTGTTATTCACTCGCCCAGCAGCATTTTTTGAGCATTTGTTATATCCAAGGCATCACGCCTCATCTGTCAAATGCAGTCAATTTTCCCTTAACCTACTGCATTGTAGAAGTCACTTGGAAACCACCCTCAGTTCTTGCTCGTAAAATGGAAACACTGCCAATTTACCTCAGAGGCTTATTGTAAGGAATACCCGAGATTCCATTTTTAAAAATGCTTTGAGTTCAAAGCAACATTATAAATAACAGGTAGTATTTTAAGAATAGCTACCATCTATTGAGCATCTACTAGATATAAACAAAGGCAGTGAACTTCTCTGTGGTTTAAACATAATATTCTGTTTGATACTGACAAGTACTCTACATAGTGTACATCACCATTTACAGAACAGGAAATTGGGATTCAGAGAAGCCGAGCAATTGATCTAAGCCTGCACAGAACCAAGATTCAAACCAGATCTGTCTAACTCTAAAACCCATGCCTTTATCTGTTTATGCTGTGCTATCATCCCTCTGCCAAGGGGGCAGTTTCTTTTTTAATGCCCCAGGCTTCCTAATAAGGAATCTCGCTCACAGAGGGTATTTGGTAATTTTGCCAAGTGGCTGCAGAGCAGGAATAAAGACATGGAAGCATAGGGTAGACCACTGTAGAGTGCCCTGCAGTTGGCACTCTATTTTTATAACCTCGTTTCCGCTTACAGGGAAACTTGCCTTTGCTCTACTTCCCCTGTCATATTTCTCCTAATCCACAGCCCAGAAGGACTGCATCATGGAAAATTTATGTGGCTGTCGCTTTCAGTTTTTCTAAAGGGAGCTTCCTTGTCGATGGGTATCGAACTTTGACCTCTAGAGCCAACCTCAATCTCAGTTTTTCCCTCAGGTTTGATCACATGAGACATCTTTAGAGATGAGTACAGCCTCCTGGGGGTACCCAGCATCATTTAGACCCAATCTAAAATTGCCTCCTCTTCTGGCTCCTCTCCCATGGACCCTGCGTTCAACTCTACGGGATGCTCTGTAGGTTCTTGAATGTACCATGGCATTTTATACCTCCAGGTCTTCCCACACATACTGTTCCTTTTATCATCTTCCTAACTCTGAATCGTGCTAAACACTTCCTCTGGGGTGTCTTCACTGCTCTCCTTCCCAAGCTGAATCCACTTTTCTGTGTTCTCAGTATTTCATGCTTATCTCCTATCATAATATTTACCAAATTATGTTGAGAGAATCTGTTTACCAGCTGTCTCTTTTACCAAACTGTAACCTCTTCTAGGGACCATATTTTAGCCAATACCAAACAAAGTATTTGATCTGTAGTGGGTCCTTAGTAATATTTGTTGAGTGAATGAATGGTTGAAAGTATCTCTTCACTTAATTGTCTAAACCTTGAAGAGTAGTGGCTACTAAAAAGTTAAGCCATTCCTCCCTCACAGATATCCTCCCCTTGCCCATATTGCAGTAGATTCAATTATTGAAGACTCCTAGAAAGGTATAGACACAAGCCTGCAACCTATGACTGGGATGGAGTAGGATGCTTGCAGCTAGCTCCCATATACTTGGGGACAACAGTCCCAGCATTTCTGGGACATGAGCTGTTTCCTGCATACTTGAGCCATTTCCTTCATTATTGATGTCAACAGTAAATGCAGTGAAGGGGGTATGTTAGTAATCCCTCATGGTCAGCCCTCCTTTCTTAATCTTCTTGTCGCCAACACCCAGCAGGTTGGGGAGCAGTACACTGGCCTGATTTTAAGGAGGCTGTTTAGGTTTAGAGCATGGACCATTGGAGTCTCTCCTTTTAGCTGGGTCCTAATTCCTGAAGGAGGCCTGCTCCTTCCCCTCTTCATAACAGAAAAGGCTGATGAGGCCTTCCAAAGCTGTGGTTAATATCCCATGGAATCAACCCTTTGTTCCTTAGAAGCCATGAACTTTCCAGCAGCAGGGACATGAGGGAGCCAAAATGCGTACAGGGGAGAAATGAAGCTATTAGATCTTAGGAAAAAAATAATACCAAAGATCCAAAGAGATTTCTGCACATTAGTATTGTATAAACTGGTATGCCTCATGCCAGCTGTAGGGAAGAGTGAATGGGCACCCCTGGTATCATGGCGAAATGGGAACCGCCCTCCTTCACCACCCCTAACTGAGCTGGGAGGACTGCGAGGGCCAGGAGGGGGAGAAGAACTCAGTGATCTTAACCATGATCAGCTGCAGACGTTTGCTGAGCATGTACAAACATGTCGAACATCATGTTAGACAATGTAGAAAGTGAAAGAAACGTACAAACCTTCCCATTAAATTAAAACACATATTTTAATTAAAAGCTAAAAAAACATAAGACATGTCTTTGACTCAAAAGCCATTCCATCTACTTGGATAGATATATGGGTAATAAACACACAAAAGAAAGAAGGTGTTTAATTCAATCTAAAACACCACCGATTGTGAGATGCACCTTTATTTTTTTTAACTCTAAGAAAGAAAAGCATTGCCAATTGAACCAACATCATCAACTGTATGTGCATCCCAGTTCAGAAGATGCTAAAATAGGTGGCACAAGGATCAGTGTTTAAGAATCAATGAAATACACAGACAAGATGGTGCATAGTAAATCACAAATGAATCAAACAAAATAAGCGTTCAGGAATTCTGAGGGAAAACCCGTAACTCAGAGTTAAGGCAAAGAGAGAGAAAATAGGAGCTAAGCCTGGGCCAAAGGGGCTTATGCCTGAGATCGCTGGAGCAGGAGGAGGGCTCTCCAGGAAATGGAAGCCCTGAAATCAAAGCCAACAGGCATAAGGGGACGTGACGATGTTTCATTGACAATGAGCAGAGCCATTAGGATGGGCCAAAGGTTAGTGCAGGAAGGCGGTAAGCTGAGGTCAGACAGGAGGAAGGTCTTGAGTAAACCAGGATACTGATAAGACAAAAATGGTCTGTGGGGCTACACCCATCTCATACGTGTTCCAGCTCTGGAGAGAACACGTTTGGTGGGACAAGCAAAATGGAGCGCCACCATGTTGTCATTCACTCATTCACTCATCAGCAGTACAGACTGAGCATCTACTAAATTCAAGGTAGTTTGGAGGAAACAAACGAATCACATCGATTATGCCTATTAAAGGAGATAAGCTATTTACTGAAATGACTGCGATCAGTATCATTATTACCCCATTTTAAAGATGATGACACAGAGGTCCACAGAAGTCAAGTAACTTGCCCAGTGTCCCACTGCTGGTCAGTGGCAGAGCTAGTATTCAAATGCAAGCATTTTGCCCCCAGACTCCACACTGCTATAAACGCTGCATCTCTATGCAAAGCATAAAGATCTCTGAGCAGCTCAAAGAAAGGTCAGGGAAAGGATGACGATTTAATTTGTGGCATTTTAGACAGTATGAGACAAGGCATAAACTTTGTACAGGGGACAATGAACAGTAAAGATTGCTTGGATCAAAGAAATAATAAAAAATTAAAAGGTTAGTTTGTGTTATAAAAGATCTTGAATGCCAGGGGCTTCAGACAGCCGCAGACGAAGGAGTGCCCCTGATGGCTTTTAATCAGGGATCAGATCTGTGCACTAGGAAGATTAATTTACAATCATCCATAAGGTGGATTGTAGAGAGAAGAAGCTGAATCAGAAAGACTCATTAGAATGTTATTGCAATATTTTAAATAAAAGGACTTCAACCTAGAATAACGTTGCAGTTAAATCATGGTATTTGCTTTTTATTAACCTCAAAAGATGAAAGATGTATACTCCACCCCAAATACCTTGGGTCTTTGACCTATGAACTTATTTAAGCCTTCATTAGCTTTGTTTCTAGCCTTGGCATATACCAGCATTATTTATTCTAAAACAATTGCCCTCGGTTTTCTATGAGCAGCACACAGAGGGATAGATGGGGAGGCGCAGGGATAGAGGACCAAGAGGCCAGCGTGCCTCTCCCAACCTCAGGAAGCAGATGTGTATCAATCCTAACTGTACTCTCTGCTCTATAGATCTAGAACGTTTTCCTCTCTAACCTTTTTTCCACCTTGTAAATCCTGATTTTTAAACTGTTTTCCTATGATAGTCACCCCCATCAAATTTTAAAGCTGGAGGGACTTGTGTGATCACCTAGCCCAAACCTCTTGTTTCACAGATAAAACTCTGAAGACCTAAGAAGGAAAGGGATCTACCTCAGGCCACATGGCCAGCGAGTAGTGGGACACACCTCTTAGCTTCTCTAACTTGCACCATCTCCAGCTCTCTCCTCCGGTGGGCAGTCCCTAGAGCGACCCTGTTCCCAAGCCAGGAATTCATGATTTTGTAATAAGGGAGAAAAAGTTTCACTTGGGTTTTCAGAAAGGATGCCAGTCATCCTGTAGATCTTTCTGGCTGCCAGAGCCTACCTAACAAGGCACAGCATGGCATCTGCAGGTGTCTTATCAACAGTTGTCTTAAAAATTCCTGATTGTTAAGTTTGCCTGATTAACAATCTTTGCCTGATTATTAAGTTTTGAGATATTTACTATAGAATTAGGAGGCCATGCTTAGGTTGGGATTAAGGGCAATTCATAATCACTAGACGCCTGCTGGCAACTTCTGTTTGGAAGTTCCACTATCACCTTGAACCCAACACAATTTTCTCAAAACCTCATCACCATTTAAGTTTCCCTCTTTCATCATTGACTGGGATACAGACTGTAGCCTGTGGCACATCCATATTCCCTTGTTCTCTGCTGACAACAGTCAGTCACCATGGACCACTTTGTTTTTCTTAACACCTCCTGTTTCTGTCCTGTCCTTTCCATTCCTATTGGTGTTCTGCTTGGAAGTCTGTGTCGGGCTCTAATGAGATCATTGGAAGCTTACACGTAAACAGACACAATTCAAGAAAGAAGGTACCTCCCCTAACTCAGTGTGAAATCTGCTTACTTTGCACCTGTAGGCGTCACAAGATCTTTTTAAATTGTTAGCTCGGGACCCAGAATTTGCCTTCATCCTCTTTGGTTGTAAAAAATCCATTTGTGAGCTTCCTTGGCCCTCTCTGTTTCTCTCTGCTGGCTCTCCAGCTGTGGGAATCAGTGCAGGGCCATTTTTAGGCAGGACAAATTTAGCTGAGCCACCCTCATGCTAAGGAGGCCTGGATGCCACTAGACAGAGTAAGTGATGTGAGGACAATCAATCTCTGAGCTGAATTTCCTGAATCCCTACTGTATACAAGTCATGAGCTAGAAGCTGAAGGGATTACTAAAAAAGTATAAGAATCTTCACCTCAAAGAGTCAGTCTGATTAAAACAGAAGAAGAAGAAGCTAGCAGCAAATAGCAACAAATAAATTCCACTCGAGGACAGTAAGTTTACTTACTTAGCACCCATCCAATGTCAGGCACGATGAGAGATTCTGGATAAAGAGACATGTGATAGCTTTTGACCACAAGGGGTTCACAATCCAGAAAAGAAGATAGCTAGGAAATAACCATAGCCCACTATGATACACGTTATTATGGTAAAGGTATGCCCAGAAAACTTTGAGAACCCAAACCAGGACTGAAATAATAATTTTAATCATAATGAGAAATGATTGAACATGACTGTGTGTCAGGCACTGTGCTTATGCAGATTATGTCATTTTCTTCACACAGTTTTTTTCTTATTTCATCCTGACAACAACTTTCTGGGCAGAAACATTTTTTATTTCCAATTTTTAGACAGGGAAGTTGAGGGCAAGAAAAGTTAAGCACACAGCCCCAAGATCCCACAGTATGTAACAGAAAGAACTGGTAGTCCAGCTTTGGCCTGCCTCCTGCCAGAGTCTGAGGATCACAATGAGTAAGTGGCACTTCCGGGAGGAGGCCAGCCTGAGCAAGGCCAGGGGGGAATAAGGACTAGCCAGAAAGAGCTTGGAGGGGTTTTGGGAGGCTGCACGTATTGCAGGCATGGAGAAAAGCAAGTGAAGGGCATGGAGGAGAGAGGGAACATGGCACACCTCAGAAAAGGCTTCACAGAGATGAGTTTGGCACTGGGCTTTGAGGCACAACCAAGGGTCCAGTGTTTCAGCATAGGAAGAAAGCAAGAAAATGGAGAGAAAAATTGGGCCATGACAATGAGCAGGCTGGGCTCTAAGTGAAAGATGAAAGCCAGAGACATTGAGCATGGGAAGCCTTCTTAACACGGATGTGGGAAGGGGCAAAGTTGGGAGACAGAGCAGAAGATGAGGTCAAGCCATGCCACCTAACCTGGTCTTTCTCCCTTCAGCCTATGCTCAGCTACAGCCACAGCAGCTGCTCTCACAGCCATCGTCAAAGCACCTGCAGCCCCAGTTTGTGATCCAACAGCAGCCACAGCAACCACCGCAGCAGCAGCAGCCCCAGCAGTCACGGCCTGCACTCCAGGCCCAGTCCCACCCCCAGCTCACCTCGGTCCCTCCGAGCTTGGCCCTACAGCCCAGCCCTGAAGCCCATGCCATGCCGCTTGGACCAGTCACATCCACACTGCCTCTCCAATGTCCCACTGCCAACCTGCACAAGCCTGGAAGCACTCAGCACTGTCATCCTCCCACACCCAGCGCTGGGCCTCACAACGGATACCCCGAGGGCCTGTCCCACGCCCCCCCACGCAGGTTCCAGCACACCTCGGCTGTCATCTTACAACTACAGCCTGCTTCACCAGTGGTGAGTAAGATAATCCCGAGGTTTAGAGGACAAATGGGAGAGTACACAACTTAGGCAATCCCATAGCCCCCATTTGGATGTGTTTCTGGGTGGGCCGAGGGGTGAAGTCCTCTCTGGGTATTTCAAGAAAGAAAAATGGCCTCTCTAATTTGGGGCTGGCAGAATCTTAATGTCCTTGCCTTCTACCCAAGCTCCACGGAAACAAGGGATATGTCCAGAATGTAAAGGCAATTCATGAAAGGATCATCTCTGTCCTGTCCCTTAACAGCCCCAGCAGTGCACCCCAGATGACTGGAAGGAAGTAGTATCTGGGGAGAAGAGTGAGCCTGAGACTCAGTCTGGCCCATCACCACATCAGCAAGCCATCATCACTGCCATGCCTGGTAGCCTGATTGTACCCAAGAGCCCTAACATCCAGCAGTCCCCAGCTCACGGTATGAAGTGTAGAGGGGCCCTTGGTGGAGGGGGAGAGTCGGCCTTCCTTGCCATCCCCTAGCACATTTCACTTGGAAATCTAGGAATGGAGGGAAAACTACTGAAAGCCCAAAGAGGCAATAAGGAAGCTGGGTAGGTGGAAACGGGGGTTGGGGGAGAGAAGATGAATCAAGGATAAAGGAAAGAGACCCAGGTTGGTATAAGGTTAAAAGGGTAGAGAAAGACCCCTGACTAGATGTCATCGTTGTCAGGCATATCTGCATACCCGTATGCTGAGGTGAGAGTTCAGGCAGGTATCCAGTCATCTCAGTTCTCTGCTTCGTTTGGTATGAGAAGGAGTTCTTGAAATTGGAAATATGACAAGGTGGCCACATAGCTCAAAGATAAGGGAAATGCCTAGGGGGAGCTAAAAGGGGATTCAGAATGAGTTCTGCTCATGGAAAGCATCGTTGTAGGAACAATACTCAGCTCTGGGATCCCCATCTGTCGACGCCTGTCTGTGCCCAGTGACAAGTAGACTTTTCCACGACCCTGATGGGAGAGTCACAGCAGTAACTCTTCCTTTGCAGCAATCCGTTTGCCTTCCTTCCCCTCTCTGCCAACGTGCACAGCAATCTTGGCCCAGATCTCAGTGACATTCTGAGCCATGGGCCGCACACAACTCGGGGAGGCAGTACCAGTCATTGTGTGTTCAGGTGGGTGTGGGGAGAGCCAAGATAAAAAGAGTTTGGAAACTAAAGGAGAAATGAGATGAAATTACTTTAGGACAAAGAAGTGGAAGAGGTTATAAATGTCCTATAATGAATGGAAGACAGGATCAAGGAAAAGGAAAACAAAAGAATATGGAGAAAGAACATTAGAAAAATTAAAAGAAAGGAGGTAATCAGTTCTCTTGGCACACATGCAAGATAAGGAGGTCGCCATTTTGAAAAGCAGCCCATTCCATTGTGAAATTGCTCTAATCATCAGAAAGTCACACTTCACATTAAGCCCAAACCTGCTCTCCTGGAACTTCTACCACTGGTTGTGATTCTGTCTTGTGCATTTTAACAGCGCCCATGTCCGACAGTGTTTGTAGACAGTTATGTCTGTTTCCTCTCCTCAGAGAGAGAGACAGAGAGAGAGAGAGCACGAATTTCCAGGCTAAATATCTATGAGATTTTTTTATTTTTACCTATCACGTGTTAGGACCTCCCATTTCCACCATTCTGGTCATTCTTATCTAAGCACATTCCACTGTTTCATTAATTCTCTTAAAGTGTGATCTGCAAAATTAAGCACATTAATTCCAAATATAAAAAGCCACAATTCACTATCGGTGGGCACCTGGACCTAGCTAGCTTTATAAGCCCTTCAAGGGGTAGGACTGTTTCCAAGGTCTGCATGGTATGTTAAGGAGGAAGAAAAATTTGTTGAATACCTACTATGTGCCAAATACTGTTCTAAGTTTTCTGTTACTCACTCATGATGATAACCCTGAGAGAAAATTATTATTGTCCCCATTATTCAGAAGAGAAAACAAAAAGCTTGAAGCGCCTCCAGGTCACACAGCTATGAAAGGGCAGCACCATGACTCTGGCTCATGTGTAACTCCCTCACCTTCATTCATCAGGACATTGTACGCATAGCCCTACATCTTATGAATTTAGCCCATAGTTCCAGCTTAATGAGAAAATGGTAACGGTTAATAGTTAACAGTTACTGAGCCCTCTCTGCTGGCTTTACATGTATTTCCTCATTTAATCCTGACAGTAACCCTCTGAAGTAGGAATCATTTTAAAGATAAGAAAACTGAGGCACAGAAAGACTACGTGGTGGGGCAGGAATGTTTCATATCTGAATTTCGTTACTCATTATACTAACTCCTCTGCTTAACTTTGCCATTTGTGTATTATATAGCATGTTTCTTTGTCTTTAACCAATTTGCTGATAGAAATATTGAATGTGACTCGGCTGAGGACACATGCCCTGTCTACAGGTTGGTGATTCTTTGTTCAGATATTTGTTATCCAACAACCCCTAAATGAAATAACATTAGCTTACCTTTCTTCATCTAGTCTATAAAGCTCTCAAAAATCTCTTTCTGAAATCTAATCAAGATGATATACACATATCAAGCATTCTGCTCCTGAGGTACTATTTCATGAGAGAATTAGGCTTTGCACAGTAGGAACAGTCATCAACCACTGAAGATTTAACAGTATATCCATTCTGTAGGTGTCTTAGATGCCTGTTCCATGCAAAGCATTGTGGGATGGGAGGTAATATGTAGAGAAATAAGATCTGTACCCTACCTTCAAGGACCTTAAGGTCTGTTGAGACAGATGAGAAATGCACAGAAAAGAAAAAGCACAATAAAAACTAAAATGTGATAAATGCCATAGAAGGATTATAGGTAAGTGATATGAAATGGATAGTTACTACCAAGTAGAGATTATCAGGATAGATTGCAGAGAGGAAGTGGCATTGTTCTAGAGCAGCGGTTGGCAAACTATACCCCAAGGGCCAAATCCATTACATGACCTGTTTTAATACAGCCCACAAGTTATTAATGGTTTTCACATTTTAAGATGTTTAAGAATCAAAAGCACAGTATTTCGTGATACTTGAAATTATACGAAGTCCAAATGTCAGTGCCCATAAATACCTTTCATTGGAACACGGGCACACTAATTCATGTCTGTATTGTCTGTGGTTGCTTTCCTACTACACCAGCAGAGCCGAGTAGTTGCAACAGAGACCATATGGCCTGCAAAATCTAAAATATTTACTATTTAGTCCCTTGCAGAAGTTCATCAACCACTGTTCTTGAGTCTAGATCCCAAAAGATAAGTAGGACCTAGACATGCAGAGTTGGGGGAAAGGCATTCCACAGAGGGCAGTGGAAGTAAAGGTAGGTAAGCAGGAAAGCGTGGGCATAGAAATTGAGCAGTTGATCCCATGTTTCCTTCGTTTATAAAACAATATGTAAGTGTAAGAAATGCAAAGGCAGAAAGCGGAAGGAAATGTGAATATTAAAGACTTTAAAAATCTGAAAAATATTAGAGGATAAAGAAAAGGAATAGAGAAGAGAAAGGGGCGAAGTAAGCAATCAAGGACTATACAATAAATGTAAAACGTGGAAACAAAGAAAAAGGGAGGAGGGAGGCCTGAAGGAAAAAAAGCAGGGATGGGGAGGATGCCAAATGCTAAAAAAGGCAAGAAAATAGGAAAATGTTGGGAATACAGAGAAATCACCCATGGAGAGATTCCCGTTGTCTACTTGGCATAAGCGGGAGAGTGAGACTTTTGAGTCACGTAGGACTTTTGTATTCCCCACATCTAGCATATCTACGGAATGAATGTGCTTCGCCACAATTCAGTTTAAACTAGTGTGGTTTAGGAAGAGCTACAACTATTGGGCTCCAACCGTGTGCCAGGCACTGCCGGCAAAAATGTCCTCAGCTAACCACCCCCCACCCCTGCCCCGCAGTAAGCCTAACGAGTAAGCATTATTCCCGTTGATAGAGGTGTAGCTGAATCACTTTGGTCATTACTTAACCTCTCTGAGCCTCAGTTCCCAGTGGAGAGGATGACTACTTGAAGGGTTCTTGTGAACACTGAGAGTGCGTATGCGTGGGCGGCTTGACACATGTTAAGCAACTCGATTACTGGCAGTCGTTATTATCATTGCCACCGAATTGGCCGAAGCGAGAGTCCCAGTCCTCCAAGCCACTGCAGACTTTTGACAGGGTAAGGGCAGACGTCTTCGTGGCGTCGCGCTCGCCGCCCCAACCCTAAACCTGACGTCCCTAACACGCCACAGGGCTCGCTGCGCCGGCCGGAGGGCGCGGGGCGGGGCCGGCGCGGCCGCACAAAGGAAGCGCGCAGCCCGGCTTCCGCGCTGGCGCCCCGCCTCCTGGAGGGCCCGCCCCTCGCGGCCCAGTCCCCGCCCCGCGCCTCACCCCGCCCCCGGCGGAGGCGGCCGCGGGAGCCTTGCCGGGACGCGCGGCATTGTCTCCGCGGCGGCTGCAGCCCTCGAGCGCCCGCCGCGCGCGCGCAATCCGGCCGTTGCCCGCTCCTCCGCCCCGGCCTCGCGCCTCCGCCGCCCTTTGTTGACACCGGTCAGGCCGGTGCGGTCGGATGCGCCGCGGCAGCCCCGGGCCCCGGCTCGGAGGCTCCCGGCGGTGAGAAGGAGGCCCGCCCGGGCCCGGGACCCTGCGCAAGGCGGCGCCCGGCCGAGGGGCTGCGTAGGCCCCGCCCGGCCAGGCCCAGCCGGGCCCTGGACAGGTCAGTGCCCGTGGCGGGGGAGGGGTTCTCACCAGGATGGGGTCCGCGGCCCGCGCTGGTCGCGCTGGAAACCGGGCACCGCCCTCGGGTGCCACTCCCGGCCAGGGCCTACTTGGCTGCCAGGCCGTGCCAGCCCGCGACTCTCGCCCTCTCGGCGCCCGGGAGGTGTTCTGCGCCTCCCTCCCTGGTCGGGGACCTTGCCTGACCCGCACTCTCCTGGAACCTGCTGTGTCAACCTCGGTGTGCCAAACGCTTCCGTGTGTCCCCGACCCTACCCCAAGTCTCCGCATGCCCCCACCCCCGCCCTCCCGGGATGGCTATTTACCAGGGCTAGACGGTCCTTTTTAAGGAGCAAGACTGCTGGCATCCGCTGTGCTCCAGTGGTAAGGGGCACTTCTATCTTGGAAGGCCTGCGGCTTCGCTGGAGAGTTTTGTTTTTAATCTAGTTCAGTCTCACGAGGTTTTTATTGGATGGAAAGGGACAAGGTGTTCTGTCCTCTCTTACATTTTTAGAAGAGCATTTTCTTCCCATGCCAAATGAATGTATACTATATTGTTGATTCTTTACTTTAAAATCGGGATATTGAGATTCTCTATTTAAATTGAAGTCCACAGAGAGGGAATAATTTGCCCAAGGTCAAGTTGCAAACTATTGAAGCTACAATGAACTCCTAGCCCCCGACTCCATCACTAGCTCCCGAGTCTTGTATTGTTGGATACCAGTCTGTGCCAGTGATACCCTCTCCATCCCACCCCCACCCACGCCTTTGATGCCTGAACAGATTTCACTGACATACTTTCAGTTCTGATCAACTTTCCTTTCCACTCCATATCTAGAATATTTACCTTCTTCCTATGCCATCTACAGACACAGGCTTTTATTATTTTTCCTGCTTTACAAATCAGTGACAGCTTTCCCTTTCGATATCTCCCATCCTAGATCTTTAATCCCCTCCTATTAGCATATTGGGCCCAGAGGATCCCTTGTTGTGAAATAAGCTACCGACCTAAATCCACCATATGTCCTCGATTTTTCTAGGACAGCCCCAATTTGAAATATTTCATCCCATTGTCAGCGCAAGCATCTCAACTTTTGGTTTAGAAAATAATGTCACTTTAGCTATCTCCCCCACTGTCCTGGCCTTTTCCAGCCATTTGGCTCTGGGGCATAACTGAGTAATCCAGTTATCATTCACCTGGGATTTTTCTTCCCCTCCTGAGTCAGCCCAAATGTTGGAACTGCCAGAATTTCTAGGGGAGTCTGAAAATTACAGGCTTATGAGGCGAGGAAATTCCTTCTTTATTTCTGCCCCCCTGCCCTCCCCATCTTTTATCCCAGCATAGGGCAGCAGACCTGTGGCAACGTCTGTTCATTAGGGCTTAGGTTTGGGTCACAAGGGATGTATGCCTTCATATCATTTTGACTCTAGAATAGAAAGTAACTTACCGTGTTGGTTATAGGGCAAGAGATTATGTCTTGATTCTTATGATACCTGCACAGCTAAGTAGTTTTGGTTTCATTCAAATTTAACACATCTTTATTAGGCTTCTGCTTCATATAAAGCACTGTTCTAGGCACTATGGGAAAGACTACAAAAGTGATTTTCCTACATCTGGATCTATATTTGGAAATATCCACACTTTTGAATCAGCTGATAAACTGTTTCCCGCTGTTTCTGTACCTAAGTTCCAGTCACTGTAAGGCAGGAACCAGAGCTTCTGGTTTGGCTCATTCACAAGGGCTGGCTTGTTTCACAGAGAGTCCAGCAGATGGGTAGTGGTGCTCTTTTGGCACCTGCCCTTTTCCAGGCACTCTTCATCACGTGAGCTCTGCCTCTCAGCCCACCCAAGATCTGTTTCCAGGCTTGTCCACACACTGGGAACAATAGATGCCCTTTTTCCTCCAGCCTTAATCTTGAGAAAGGCAGTTTCTTAGTCTACTTTTTTGTTGTCCTTGAGTGGGTTTCTCAGTTGTGCACTGCATTTTTGTGAGCATTCTCTCCTGTTCTCACCTGCTTCTTCCTTCCCCTCACCCTTTTTTTAGCTGTTGTTTTGCTGATATGTGGCACATAGATACTTAGTGAATGTTGTCATTTCATCATGTACTCACCTCCCAGCCCTTTCCACTTCTCTTCCAGATCCTGGCTGAATTTTTAATTTACCTTTGTCAAGCACACTCAGTATATTATTATTTCCACTTCCCTTAAAGCAGGGAGGAAAGGAGACTCCAGTTCTTCTTCCTTCTGTTTCAGTTATAAGTCTCCTGACTGTATGTCTCTTCAGCCATCATTTCTCTACATTTCAGTGGAGGATAACCTTTTAGGAAGGTGGTGGTATGCTTCTTCAGACATACCTCCTCTTGTCACTCCCTTTCTAGTCTAAGCCGATTGACCCTGAGATTTCTCTTCCTGCCACCAAGACCCCTTCCCCCATCTATGACCCTGTGCCTCTTACTTGCTCTGGCACAGCCCCAGAATCCACTCTTTTTCAGACCACATCCTTTTTCCTGCCTTACTCATTTCCTGTCTCCCTCGGTTCTGATTTTTCAGAGGAAGGGAGAATAAACTAAGAGGAATAAATGGATAGGTCATCTTACAAAATTAAACTGTTCATGCCACCGATCTGATATGCTCTTACACAGCGTATCCCCTCCCTAGTTTTCTTATTTACAGAAAAAAAGAGACTACTGTCTCAGAGTCAAGAACCTCTACCTGTCAGTTCATGTTTGTGAATGTATGAAGAGGATGACTTGACTGTCTTAGACTCTTCCTCTAAGGCTCTGCCCTTCTTTGGGCTGCAGACCTCATGCCAGGATTTCAGTAACCATTTGCTAAATAAAAATAAAGTTGACCCACTTCCTATCAAAATCCTTCACTAGCAGATAGCATGGAGCAGGAAGCCAAAATAAAGTTAAAATTACAAAAACTAGGGAATAGGATGGTGGTTCCATTTCTGGTAATACTGCTTTGTGTTAGCATGATATTTACCAAGGATTTTTTTTTTTCCCTTCCTCTTGAGTCCGAGTTTACATTAAAGTTTTCCCAGCTGTTCAATGCCACTTAATCTTCAGAAAATTCAGTCCCTCCCACAAAAAGATTCTCTTCAGAAAAGATGTATCTACTAGAGATGAGAATAGGGAAATGAGAATAAGAAGTCTCCATAAATGATAGTTTCTCTTTTATTTCTTTTATGCCATTTTGTAACTGGAAGACGAGGATGATGATTTTCAGTGGTCAGGAAGAATCTCACAAAAGTGGTTGTGGAAAGATGCTTTTGTGTTTTCCACCCCCGTGGAAAAGCAGGGTGGGGACTGGCTGCCTTATGCAATCAGCTGTGATGAGTCCTTTGTGCCAGTAACAGAAATGACTCTCCGCAGTGATTTAGCAACTTGTTTGATGGAAATCAAAGCTGGACTGTGCCTCAAGTTAAGGGTCTGAACATACGTAGGTTTATGTTTTAAATGTTTTTATGGCATGATTTAAACTATACTGTGAGTCACCAGTTAAAAAGACTGAGGGTGTTTTCTGTTAAAAAATTAAAAAGTGTGCCTGTTTAAGATAACTTTACTCATTTACAGATCAAATAGGTGCAAGTTTCATTTTAAGCATTGACTTATGTTAACATTTCAGTTTGAATTACTAGCAACATTAGAACACTGATTTGATACATAAAAATACTCAGAGGCAAAGCATTAATTCAACTTTATGACATTTTGGGAATTGTTAGGAAAATAACCATCTTTTTAATCCAAGATTGAAATCTTACAGATTCTGGACTTTTTCCTTGTCAGTAAAAAAAAGTAGAATGTAATTGACATGGTCAAGAAACGGGCTATTTTATAGTGAATCAAGTTATACAATTAAGAATGATTCATTTTTAAAGATTAAAAGTATAGTGAGAAACATACCATTAATTTGAGTAATAAATTGTTGCTCAGCAAGTCATTGTAAGAACATCTAGGCCAACATAGTAAACTTAATATTTTTTTCTTCCCTTTCCAAATTACTTACAGTTTGCAAAGAAGGATGTACCTTCTCATTCTTTGAATTTCCAAACTCTTTAGTTTAGATAAGTCCAAAAGAAAACATTCTTTCTACATCCGCTAAAGAAATAATTGCTATTAAACAGAGATTGCCCATGTTCTAAGATGAATCCAGATGTTGAAGAGAGTCCCAATTTGCTATTACGATTTTCTTTAAAGCAAATATCTGTTTCTTGAATGATTTTCTTTTTAGCAGTGAAAGTTGTTATAGCTTCTCTTAAGAAAAGATGTGTATTAGGTGCCATCTCATAACCAGCTCTTCTCCAGTACTTTAGGAGGACCAGGCCTCATACTGAATATTGAGACTGTTGGCAAGAAAATGAGAGTTCATGACTGCTGTGAGTTATTTTTAAAGCTTTGGTTACATGGCTATTATGTCTCAAATACTGTATCATTATCTCTGGTTAGTGATGCCTTTAGCATATTTGAAACCATTCATATGTGGCCTAAGTCCACACAGCTATATTAGGACATTTTTAAACAAGTCATTTTAATACAAAATTAATGTGACTCAAATACTTTTTAAAAATTAAGTTCATGTTTCCAGGCCTTCAGTAATCAGTATAATCTGCTCAGTTGATTGGTAGCAAAGTAGGGTGATGGTAAGCTTAGACAATAGTTACAGGAAGGAAGGGACTAATATTTTCCAAGAGCAGAAATTATCAGGAGGATTGGTTTGCAAGATAAGTATTATCCAGCTTATTATATAGACAAGACTACTGAGGCTTAGTGTTCTCCCTCCCTCCCTCCCTCCTTCCCCTTACCACATTTAAGAATATTAGTGATGCAGCAGTTGACAACCAAATAAATAAATAGGGCATCATATTTGACAACATGCTTGCCTTTCCATGTTATCACCCTAAAAATAACTAGGTAATTTACTAAACATTTCTAGAGTTTTCTGTAAACTTTATAAATCCAGTTTCCATGATTTTATCTTCAGCCTTGTTTTCTTGGCATAACAAGGTCTATACATTTACTAGTCTGTAGGTCAAGTGCTTTTTCCTGTTATTTGTTCCAAAGTTTCTGGGTTTCTTCTGCACTATCTGTGTGATAGCCTGGGACTCTCCCTAAAGAACTGTATAGAAACGGAATCGGGGTTGTCTTGTCGTGTGGAAGGTGAGTTAAGACCTTTGGTTTGCCCTGAAGGGCAGGTTTGTTTCTGTTATGTTGCCACCATTGTCAAAGTGGAGGTAACATTTTTTCCTGAAGCCTGATCTCAGGTGCAAGGACAGGACACCCTGAGTAGACCAAGGAAGGCATCTGAGGAACATGAATGGTACCTGAGTTTGAGCCTGTGAAAGAATAGCTCTGCTCTGGGGCTAGTAGAGGCCAGGCTCAGTGAGAGAGTGAGGTTAATCTTCTCCCTGATCTCAGTGATGTTAACCCTCTGGTGGCCATGACAGTTCCATTGCATTGTACCTGCATTGTCTTAGTTAATCCTTATCAAAGCCATGTGAGACAGATAGAAGAACCCCATTTTATAGGTAAGGAAACTGAGGCCTAGAGTAATTTTCCCAGGATTACAAACTAGGTTTTAAGCCTGGATTCTTTTTGATCCCAAAGTCTTAACTGCTGTGAGGCACAGCTTCTGAATGTAATCAGTGTCAGGCATTTTATATATAAAAACCCTAATATTCACTGTAACCTTAAGATAGGCAGTATGAGCCTCATTTTTCTAGCTGGAGAAACCAAGGCTCAGCAGGTACCAAGTACTTGAAGCTACACAGGTTATCCAAGATAGAACCAGAATATGAACCCAGGTCAGACCCCGAGCCAGTGCTCTTTCCGTCCTGCCACGCTTCCTTTCAGCTCCTGCGATGGTGATGTCCTAGTGTAGAGCCTCTCCCCTTGGTTCCAGACATTTTCCTTTGAAATCATAGCGTGTGCCAGAGCACTCGGATGCGACAACATGTGAGGGCCCCCTCCCCCACCTCTGCATGGGATTCCATAGGATCGTCTCATTTTAGTAGAACTCTTTGAAAACTCTCCCTGACTCCCTGCAGCCAGAGTTAGCTGTCATTCCCTGGGGCGTTGACCTGTCCTGTTGGACTTTACTCTGCAGCCCTGCAGGTGGCTGCTGCCGTGTTTGAGCTGATTGTGGGCCCCTGTTGCAGTACTCCGCCTGTGGGCTGAGGAGCAGGTCCTGCAGCTGTTTGGAAAGCGCCCTCCTTGCTCCCGTTGTCCTGAACTGCATGGGGGAGGTGGCTGTTCGCTCCATTGATTCCTTCCTTCATAGCTGGGGGTGGCAGCTTGGAAAACATTCAGCTGTTTACAATTCAGCTTATGTACATTTTAGCTGGAGATTGTGGGTGAGTCAGAAGGGCTGCTCTTTGCCGGTGTCCTAAGAAACAGCATGAAAGTCAGCTGTATGGTAATGGCTGCCAGCAAGGAGGAGGAGCCCTCACTAACAGATGCCTTAACCAGAGTTGCTCAGCCCAGATGCTTAAGATCTGAGAAGCATGTCTGCTCTCCAATCCTCTTAACCCAGACTCAACAGGGTCTTTTTGCATTGACACTGAGGTCAGGTCTGGGGCCACCTGGATCAGCCTCCCTTTCATGCTGTTGGCCAGCTCCCCTGCAGGGACCCCAGTGTGGACCCAGGGCCTCTCCCTCCCTATGACTGTAAAGCTCACCTCTTTGCTCAGCAAAGTTCTCCAAAGGGGTCCTATCACAGCCGATACTTCCCCTCTCCAGAGAAGCACTTCAAAGCTGGCTGCTCTTGTTTGCAGAGCCAAGGAGGATGCTTTCAGGAGAAGGATGGCATCTGTGTGAGAGAGCCACAGCCTGCTTTGTGTCCTCGAGGGAAGGATGTCTTGTGTGTCTGACAGCTCAGTTCTTATTAGCAGGATTGAAAAGTCACAAACATTTGGCATTGGTTCTTTCTGCCTTCTGGTACTCAGGGGACCCCAAGGTGGGAAGGGACCTACAGATTTCTCACCAAGAGCACCTTTTGTGTGTTTTAGATACTGTCTTCCAAATAAATGGCATCCACTCACGCCTTGATTCAGAAATGCACAGTTAATTACGCACCCGTTTCCTCATCTGGAAAATTAAAATGTTATATTCAGGGCCCGTCTAACTCTAATCATCTGTGATGTAACGCCCATGATCCAAAATGATCACACTTCACCCCCATCCCTCCTACTGAACCTTCTGTCCCTAAATTGGGAAGAAAGCTATCTGCTCATCTAAGTGATTCTTGGTAAGGTGTGAATGACTGCAGGTGTATATTTGCATTTTAAAGAAGGTTGTTAACCAAATCAATCTCTTTAATTGATGGACTCTGTCAGGATCCCAGAATAGAACCTCCATTCTTTCTTCCCGCCCTTCCCCCACCCCTCCTTTGCATCTCCTCCTGCTCCCCACCTTGTGCTATGCTCCCTACTTCATTTTTCTGCCCTTTCCCTGGGAGACAGAGGAGGAATGCCAACAAATTGGTGCTTATGAAGTATCTTGCCACCCTCACTTTCAGAGTGGCACCAATTTCCTTAGGGGCCAAGATATAATTAAAGAGATTTTAAAGGGTGGCCTGCAGACCTTTCCACAAGGACTGTGTTCTACCCTGTGCTTCCCACACTGTGGTTCTGCTTGCTGCTCAGACCAGGTACAGTCTGCATCAGCTGCTCTCCCACCTCCTGAATATGGTTTCCCTGGGGTCACTTTGCAGGTGTTCTGCTCAGGCTCACCCTAGAGCAAACAGTTCTTAAGAAATCCTGCTGACACCAAGACTGGCCTGCTAAGCTGAGACACAGTGAGCAGGACTTCAGAGCCAGGGAGAGGTCTGGAGAGAATGCTGTGTGTGGTACAGGCAGTGTGTTTTACCATTCATAGAGCAAAAGTAGCTATAAGCAGATCCATGTTATCACCTACTCTGCTTCCTTAACTTCTTTAACTTCATTAGCTCTGGCTTACTCCTGCAAGGGTATTTAGAAGTCTTACAGACAGACTAAAATACTCCCTCTCCTCATGTCTAGAGAAAGTGGGAATAAGCCCTTGGCCAAACTGAGGGAGTGGGAAGAGAAGTTCTGCTTGCCGCCCCCCTTCCTGTGAAGTCAGTTCTTTAAGGCTACTTATATTAGGGGCAAATAGAATGAACATCCAGGACATCTGAAATAGCAACAATAAATGTTAGTACGAAACCATATTCTAGAATAACTGATGATTTTTGTCTTATCTGTACATGTAAAGAACATCAGAACCAGTTCTGAAGTTGCCCAGATTTTGCATAGCTGGGTCCCTCCTGACCTCTGTCTCCAGGGAGTGGGAGAGCTGAGCTTCTCTGAACATGCACCTGTGGGTCCTGAGGGCTGGGCCATTTTTATAGGCGCCTCCCAGCCTCTGCTCCTAGAGGTCATCATGCCTTTCCAAGTGCCTGGAGCTGGCATCAATGTTTATTTGCTGAAACAGTAAGAAATGTACGAAGGAAGAGCTCTTAATGCTTCTTATGGCCAGGTATCCAGAAATGCCCCTCTTAGAGACAGGCACCAGCCTAGCTGCTCTCAAATCATTAGAGCCTCAGAAAGTAATTTACAAATCTCAGCTGATGGCAGGTTGTTCCTTTTGAGGCTAGGGAGACCTCTCCTCTTTTATCCACAGTGAAGACTGAGATCACGTGTACCATACATTCCTGCTTTAATAGACATTAAGTATCTGTCATAGATTGGACGTTGGGTTAGTCCCTGAGGATATGGAAGTGACTGAGACATAGCCCCTTGCCTAAAGAAACCTGCTCTGCCTAGCAAAGGAGACCAGCCCCAAAGCAAATCCTTTCATAAACAGGGCCACTGGCTGGTCCTTCCTATTTTATCCTTTCCCTGTAAGGGCTGTTTTTGCCATAGCCTATGAATGAGACCAGAATTGAGAAGCTAGAGGTTGAGACATATATTATGTAACAACTCCCCCAGAACATACTGTTCTGTTCCTTCTGATATGAATACTTGGCCCTTTGTGGTCAGTTTCAATTAAAGGTTAGATTCTACCTTGCCCCCAGCACTACCACCACTGAAGCATGGTTTTACTGCCCTTCTACAGCCTCTTGAACTCCTGGTGTCTTGGCCTTTCAGATTTCAGGTGCCTAACTCTGTATAAAGGCATTTGAGACCCCTGGAAGTCCCTGGCATCCCTTACAGCCTATTCAAGAGAATTAAGCAAGGAAGAATTCCCAAGATAGGGTATTGCTTTGTCTGTCTTTTATCTGCCTAAAGGCCAGCAGGGCAGGTTTCTGCAAGTTTCCCTATTAAGCTGCTTTCCCCACAAGCAGGCCGCAAAGCAGTCTGGGAGAGTGGAGAAACAGATTAAATTAATCGCAGAGTGCTGAGCCTGGCAGGGGGTGAGATTGTGTTTGGTCATTCCAGAAATAGCCCAAACTCCTTTGTTACTAAAGCAGGCGATGAGGTATTTGCCTACAAGATGAATGCAAAGCACAGTAGTTGCAAACTTGTGTGTTCATAAAACACTCTCCCTTCTTTCCCCTGAATTCTGTCTCTCCTGCAACCTGCCCAAGTTATGGGGGTGATAGTTTGTAATGGTATGGTGAAAGGGTTTATCTGCTTGTTAGCCCTCTAGCCTCTGAGCTAGTGAATGTGTTTTGTTCACTGTATTTGGCATGAGGAAAGAATCTGACCTTAAGAGTTACCCTGCCTTACAGTGTACACTAATAGGCACAGATCTGAGAGACAGGAGGGAAGGGATGGAGAGGGAAGGTGAGGAGTTGAGCAAGGATAAAGAGTTCCCATAAAAGGAGACAAGAAGGGATCAGAGGCTGTTTGGTGATGAATGTCAGTAAAAAAAAAAAAAGCAGGAGGTGAGAGTGATCCCAGAATTCAGGGGAGAATGGATTAATTCCAAAAAGGAATTATAATCTAAAGCAAGGCAGTCACTCATTTCCCTCTACCTGTGCTCTCAGTCAGGAATGTGACTGTTTAAAAGAAAAAACAAAAATCATACCTACCTGATCTCTTAAATCGATATACTTGTTATTATGTTAGCATTGACTGGGTAGACTTTAAAAAATGCCAACAAAGAAGATTGTTGATGATGAACTTGAAACCTTTTTTATATAAGAAAGAGCAGAGGGAGTTTGGCCTGGAGGAGAGAAGATATTCCGAGGTTATGAGTGGCATTCTTCATGACACCAAGAGCATTTCTTGAGCATTTCCTACTGTACTGTCACTGCACTGCTATTCATTATCTCATTTAGTCTTCACAGTGACACTAGAAGGTTGGTATTACTATAGTCCTTATTTTACAGCCCGCGAAACTGAGACTCAGAGAGAGATGAGGGATTGCCCTTAATCCACTTAAGTGATAGAGGCCAGTCTCTAAGCCAGGTGTAAGCTCATGTTTTTGCCCATGATACAGATACGATTAGCCTTGTTCTGTGTGGTCATAAGGAACAGAGCCAGGATAAGAGCAGAAATGAACAGAAGATAGATTTTGGCTTATTTTAAGGAAGAATTTTTTAATTGAACTGCCCAAGGTGGGAACAAACTACTTCAAGGGTAGTGAGTTCCTTTATCACTAGAGGTATTTAAACACATGCCAGAAGACCATTGAGTTGAGGGTATTACTGAGCAGGTTCAAGCATTAGTAAGAGGTTGAACAAGACTTTATGATCTTGATTCTATAATCTACTCCATTTGAGTAATCAGAGAATATTTTACGAGGCTTTATTTAAAAGGAAGTAGCCATTATCTAAAAATAAAATTTTAATTTACATAGTAAACTTTGAATTTTTATATTTACTCCTCATTTTAAATAAAATTATACTTGTTTCTTTGAATTTTTAAAATATTTTTAAAGCAGAAAATGTAATTATGTCAGTGTAGACTTAAATATTTAAAATTTAAGGGCAGAGAAACTTAATTGATTATGTAATTAACTCAGTTCTCCTAGTTATTTGTGGATTTTAAGAAAAGATTTTTTTTTCCAGTTCCAAAACATCTTTACAATTTAGAAAGATTAATTCCAAAAGGTGGGAAACTTTCCATCTTTATAGAAAAGCCAAAGCTGTTTTAGAAATGACTTTTTTATAAATGACTATAAACACTTTTAAGGGAATTTTTCTAACTTGCTGGTGTGATTGTCACATTTTTTAAAAAATATCGCATCAATCACATCTCTTGGATGACTCTTGCTCAGTTCTGAAGTTGATTATAGTTGAACTATGGAGATCTGAGTACTGTAGGCATGTGTCATAGTCAACTCTTTTTGATCAAAAAATTTATTCTAGTTTATTGAGCATTAGGGCTACTAGTAAGAAAATAAACTAGTTATAAACCTTTGCTAAAATGAGTTTATTTTGATTTCTCTATGCTACATAATTAGACACTGAGTGTCTGTTCCATGGTGGGATTTTGGATCTTTAACGTGAAATAAGAGTGTCTTCGTATAAAGTTTTGTGCAAAAATTAATAAATTCACTGAAATCATTTTTAAAGTATGTTAACAGACAGACACACACTGTTATACTTAATATTAATAGGCTATTAATATCAATAAAGAAATGGCTTTTTCTTCCTTTTTTTTTTCTTTTTTAGGAAGTTCCGACATCCTCAGCTCATTGGGCAGTTGGCAGTGGTAGAGAATGGCCCTGAGAAGGGGAGGGTGGGGAGGGAGTTACAGAAGTGAAGCGGTGAAGCCTCGCACCACTAAAACAGCTCCTGAGGGGCAGCTCGTGAAGGGTGCTGTGTGAGGCGGGGAAGAGGAGGCCCATTGTGTGGTTCTGTGCAGACACCTCATCACACTTTTTGGGGCACGCCGTTAGCTCTTTCAGAGGAAGGCTAGTGGGGGTCATAGAGAAGAACTTAGGGAAGGCTGTCCACGGAGGGATGGAGGGAAGGAATCTATGGTTGGCTGAGGATTAGATTTGATACGGAGTTGAGAACCGGACCAGAGGCTTTGATTGAGAGCACAGGACCAGCAGAAATGGCATAGAATCTCTGCCTAGCGGCTTCCTTGGAGGAAAATAGAACATATGTGTATCTTAATGCAGTGACCCCAAATAACCAGTCTCTGAATAGTCAGATCTACATTACTGTGTTGACTTGGGGCTCAGCCCCCAAATTCCCTTTATATTGATTTCTTGGGGTTCTGTATTTTGACATTTCACAAGACACTTAAAATTTAACCCTTTTCCAAGAAACCTTATAATAGAAGGTTTATTTAATAACCTCTCTCCCCCAAACCTCGTTATACCCCAAGCCCTCTATCGAGTTCAGCTTTTTGTTCTAGTTTTAGACATCACTTTGAATACATTTTCTCCCTTGAACTGAATGTTACCTTATTTGTCCATGTCAATATTGATCAAGTCTTCACTCCTCAGAGGCAGAATTCTTGTCTGTTTAACCTGGTCGAACTGTTCTTAGCACAGTTGGGAAATTAAGAAACACTGCTAACTGATTAGCTGCATTGTTGCACGACTTATTATAGTCACACCTGGTCGTGTGTCCATTGCCACTGCATCACTGTTAAATAGGTCGTTGAGAGAGGGGACTGCTTGGTTTGCATCGTCTTGGCTTCATGGGAAATGCCAGGCCCATGTTGAGTCCATGCTCTTCTGGCCTGGACCTGGTTCTGACCTCTCCTGCTTGTGTTTCCCTACTTTCCCTGTACAGAGACAGGGCAGGGCATTGTTCATGCACTGACCGACCTCAGCAGCCCCGGCATGACCTCAGGGAACGGAAATTCTGCCTCCAGCATCACCGGCACTGCCCCCCAGAATGGTGAGAATAAACCACCACAGGCCATTGTGAAACCCCAAATCCTGACGCATGTTATCGAAGGGTTTGTGATCCAGGAGGGGGCGGAGCCTTTCCCGGTACGGACTACTTCTTTTCCCGTCTTTTTTCTTTCTTTTCTTTTTTTTTTTTTTTAAGTATGTTTTGGATGTGTATTAGAATATTTTTACGTTTCCATGTAAAATTTCCAAAAATGTGAAAAAGTTGTTTTTTCCTTGCTAATTTTCCCCCAAAGGAATGTGAGAGCCATTTTCTTTCTAGAGTTGAGTATCTTGAGTTGCAGGAGGGTTCAGTGACTAGTAATAATTGGCAAGATCCCATGGTTAGAAGTGTCCACACACAGACTCAGCTGTGTCCTGCCTGGTGATGTGTCAACCCCTTCGTTAGAAGGGAACTCACCCTTGGAGTGTCTGGTGCCAGATGGGGGACTTTGGGAAATGAGACCCCACTCAATTTTGAATGCCAAAACCTTTGCCAGGTAGAGAATAAAAGGAACCTGTGTAGAAGAGGATTCTTAAGATATATCTGAAATGAAAAGAACAGGGTTCTAGCCTGAAACTTCTTTCCTGGGGACAGAGTCTTGAAAGGGTTGTGAATGAAAAAATGGGGCATTTCAGAAAGGGTACAATTGAGTGTCTCTAATTGAAGAATATGACCTAAAGGAAATAAAAAAAGAATCAAGAAGATGGCTTATTAGAACAAAGCAGCCAGAGCCAATTCTGGTCAGTGCAGACCAGTGAGGAGAGGTGGTCCTGTTCTGTAGGTGGGAGGAGCCCCAAACCAGGTGCACACTAGCCCCTCTTGTGATGAAATTATCTGGCTGTCGGAGACATTATCTTCATAGGATGCCATCTGCCTTTTGCTCTTTCTTTGGATCCACACATGGATTGAGTAGTCAGCAGAAGACTCTAAATTTGATTAACTGAGATGGGTATCCTGCCCTTCTAAAATGCTAAAAGGCATAGGTTCTTGTCTTTTCTGGAGATTGTTCAAGGCCTGTGGCAAAGAAATCCATCTAGAGTGCCTTAGCTATAAGTAGCTCTAGCCCTGTCATATCCCTTCTCTCCATTAGACTATGTCCTCCCCTTGGCCTTTTGGAGAAACATCGGAAGCCAAATGATCTCACAAGGTAGATGTAGATTCAGTGGCACGCCCAGCATTGCTCTAGAGATCTGGCCACCAGGCTTCCTGAACAAGGGCAACAAAGGGAGGATCAAAAGAGTGATTTAGCCAGTCTGAGATCCTGGCAACCACAGAGGGCATTTGCTCTGTAGCCCAGAGTCTGTGTTTTTTTCCTATTCTCTAGTGCTGCCTGTACCTTTACCTTGGGTAGGGCAGTAGTAAGGTAGAAAACAATAAGAAATCAAAAAGTGGTTGCTAAGTTTCTCTGTCTCATACATACACTCACACAAGCCTTGGCTGTATTCCTGCCTGGTGACGTGTAAGCACTGGGTCCTGGCACCTGTTCTGGCAGTGTGGGAAACCTGATCTCTGCCTCCATCTCTGCCCCTTAGACATTTGGAAGAGTAGATATTTTCTTAACCTCCTAAGCCATTCATTGGTCCTGGATTGAAGCCATCCCTTCAGTTTAGTGTCCATTGGCATCTTGCCTTATTAAACAGCAAAATGGGCCTTGAGCAGGGCATACTTGGGTGATGACATAGGGGCTGGCATCTGCACCTCGATGCTTTTATACATGTAATTTTGATGAGGCTGGATAGCAAAGAAGCATCTCCCACCTAATCCTCATGGCCTCCGTGTCACCTTGTCCTCTAGGTGGGACGTTCGTCCCTGCTGGTAGGAAATCTCAAGAAGAAGTATGCACAGGGGTTTTTGCCTGAGAAACTTCCACAGCAGGATCATACCACCACCACTGACTCCGAGATGGAGGAGACCTATCTGCAAGGTAGGCGTCTCAGACCCTGAATGCTAAGGCCTTCTGCTTTGGCCAAACAGGAAGTAGGCAAGGCTGGAAAGATAGGCCATATACACTTCCTTTTTCGGTATCCATGGAGGAACTCCGAGCCAGGGAACTGCCAAACGTTCGTTTCCCCCAGTACCTTCTCAGCCCCTATCCCTAGGACAGGAGAAGTCCCAGCCTTTGGGGAACTTTGTCCCCTGCCTCTCCTCCAGCCCCACTCTAGCCAACCACAGGATTCCAAAAGTTGCTTTTCTTGTGTGAGTGACTGGCAAGTCGTAGGGCTGCAGGAGTGGCACCAGACAGGTTGTGCCCTTCCTTCACTGCCTCAGGAGCCTGCTCTCAGGACTGGGGCCAGCTCTGGGGCCCAGCGGCAACCAAGGGAGGACTGCATTTGCCACATGAGCCACTGACTGACTGGAGGGTTGGGGAAGGGGGGCGCTGCATAGATTATAAAATTCTTGGGTTCAATTATCCAGGTCAGTAGCCAGCTAGACGAATCAAGGGAGGGTAGGAGAATTCTGGATCGGGTGTGACAGCATTCAGCGCATTCCTGCCAAGCCTCCTGCTCTTCCAGGATCATAAGGAGGGTGCTGATTCTTCCCCACCTGTGTTTGCCTAGGCTCATATCACTTAAAAGAAAAAACTGTCAGCGTCTCAGACGTATTACCAGACAGACACTTCCGGGTGCTTTCTAGAGGGGAAACATCCCTTCCAAAAACAGTGATAAAGGAGGTCTGCATTTTCCAAGTGAGACTGCTGCCCCGTGCCACAGCCTTGGGAACACGAGGAGGCAGAAGAAAGTAGGGAGGCCCCATGGTGGGTCTGCCGACAGTGCTGTGGGAAGTGCCCATTCTCCACACCTACCAATTTCTATATTTTTCAGAATCCAAAGAGGAGGGTACCCCTCTCAAACTCAAGTGTGAGCTCTGTGGCCGGGTGGACTTTGCCTACAAGTTCAAGCGTTCCAAGCGCTTCTGTTCCATGGCTTGTGCAAAAAGGTGAGTGGTCTCAGCCCCACTGCTGTGCCCAGGGCCTTCCCTTTCCTCAGGATTGCGCCTTTGTATCCTGCTCCTGTGTCCCACCTCCCTTCAGTAATAGTCCTCCCCAAGAGGCTGTAGGTGTAGTTTATCTAACTTCCTATTTCCTTGACCATCTTGGAAACAGCATCATATCGCTGATTGACCAAAGAATTCCCCCAAGCAGAGCAGTGTGGAATCAAGGAAAAGAAGCAGTGCTTTAGCTTAGCTGAGCCTCTGGGTCCTACTGACACCCATCCTCTTTTCCTGCCCTTGGCACCCACTGTCTCCTTAGGGTAAGCCCTCCACCGGGAGCTTTGCCCAGAGCGCTGTACTAGTTATGAGCTTCACACAGTGTAGACGACTGATGATCATAGTCCAAACCAGCGTTATTTATTGAGAGCCTGCCATGTGTGAGGCACGGTGCTGGTCAGTTGATAGGCATTATGTCATGTAAGTTTCAAAACAACTCTGAGGCAGCTGTTGCTATTGTCCCCTTTATACACATGCGGGAACTGAGGCACAAAGGATGAGTCATCGTGCCTGACTCCGTAGAACTTGGGATTTAGACCCATCTGACTCTGAAGCCCTGTGTGGTCTTGGTACCAAGATGGAAGAGGTGGCTGACCTTGAAGCCCTGAGCCCCCAAAAGAAAAGAAATCTTTGGGTCCCCAGCCATAGGTCCTCTGTTGGCCAACTAGAATAAGGCTGTCTCGGCCCTCATCCCCTCAAGTTGTGCTGGAGGTAATGGGGCACCTTTGAGGAGCTTTGCCAAGCTACCCTGTCCCAGGACAATGGACAGTAGTTTCTCAACACAGGTAATAGGTGTAGTAGAATTCATCTGCGGTGGGTTCTCACCATGTTCCAGATTGTTGTGTCATGTGAGGGATTTAGGATTAGAACCAATAGACAGACTCAGATTTTGCCCAGTATCTTGGCTACTCTTATTCTGCCCAGGGCCCATACACCCTATGACCGCTCTGACTTCCCTTGTTCCCCTGACTCTGGCAGGTACAATGTGGGTTGCACCAAACGTGTGGGGCTTTTCCACTCGGACCGGAGCAAGCTGCAGAAGGCCGGAGCCACAACCCACAACCGCCGCCGGGCCAGCAAAACCAGTCTGCCACCACTTACCAAGGATACCAAGAAGCAGGTGAGAGTCCCCATCCGCTCTCCTCTTTACCACAGCCTGGGACACCCACATTCTTTTTCTGCTGCTGATGTCAGCATGCTCTCTCATGTTCCTGTTTCTCATAATCTGTGAGATCAAGCCTTCCCCATGTCTCACCATTTAGACCCATGGACACTTACGAAGTAACTTCCCTTTTCAGTGACCTCATCCCACCATCACCTCTGCCCTTGCAGTGTGTCTCCATCCATGACTTCTGGATGGGTCTCATGGACATGGGTCTCCCCTGCCTGGCTATTTTGGTTACCTCCTCTTACATAGAGGGCTAGGTGAGAAGGCAGCCTACAACCCTACCCTCCCACTGTGTTGCCTTCTTGAACATTAGAACACTGAGTTCTTGATGATCTCTACCAGGAACATGGGTGTTCATTCATTATTTGTTTTTAGCACCAGCTGTATGCCAGGAACTCTGTTAGGTACTACGGCTCTAAGTGGCCCTAAAGGAACTCACAGCCCAGTGTGCTGCTTCGGAACCTTATGTGTATTTTGCTTCTCATTGTTACCGTTTGGGTTGTAAACCTCTTTAAGAACCTGATGAGAGCTACGTCCAAAATGTACATACGCGGGAAATTTCATATGCTATTTCTGATGGCTCATCGACCACCCCTTGAAACCCATAGAATCCTGATTTAAAACCCCACATCTAGAAGGAACAACAGACTTACAGTCAGATAAATGCACTGAAGTGTGTGGTACATGCTCCAGTCCTGGGAGGGACTAACTCTGCTTAGGATCAGAGAGGGGACAACATATAAAATGCTTTTGATCTTGGAATTCAAAGACAGAAAAGGGAAAATATACCTGTCTTTGCCTGTCACTCTGCTAGAGCTGGTTTATTCCCTTACCCTGAAGAAAACTTTCTCTCTGCTCCCAGCCAACAGGCACTGTACCCCTTTCAGTTACTGCCGCCTTGCAGTTAACACACAGCCAGGAAGACTCCAGCCGTTGCTCAGATAACTCAAGCTATGAGGAACCCCTGTCACCCATCTCAGCTAGCTCATCTACCTCCCGCCGGCGGCAAGGCCAGCGGGACCTGGAGCTCCCCGACATGCACATGCGCGACCTGGTGGGCATGGGACACCACTTCCTGCCAAGCGAACCCACCAAATGGAACGTAGAAGATGTCTATGAATTCATCCGCTCTCTGCCAGGTAAGGCCCTCGGAAGTTCCATGCCTGCTTGGAATAAAAGGAGATGAGAGACCTCCCACCACCAGGAAAGATTAGGCAGTTAATGACTTAGGTTGAGGAACTGGAGTGCAGAGATGAATAAGATGAGGTTTCTGCCTGTAAGAGCTTACATTCTAGCAAACTGTAAATAATATTGATAGCTATAACTGAGTATATTGACTGGTATGGTAAGTGGTTCATGTGAAATGCAGAGATGATAATGTAATTAACCCTGTGTCTCCTGCAGCCAATCGGGAGGGGAGGCAAGTGGGAGTGTAGGAAATCTAAGGAGAACATCAAAATGAAATTGTAACTGAATAACAATGAACAAGTAGGCCCTTGCCAGATGGAAAGATTGCATCAGGTAGCAGCTTGAGCAGGGCATGAAGATCCAAAAGTACATGATGTAGCTGGGAACTCCACATACCCCTGTGCGGTGGGGTACAGGTGGTTTTGAAGTCTAGAATCTAGAAGTGAACCTTTAACTCATGGATGCTTTCAATGGGACTCCAAAGCTTCTCTACTATTTTTTCTGCCAGTCTCACCCAGCCACTGACCAGGTCAGGTATTGATGGCAACCACAAGCCTGTTACTGAGAGACTGGAGTTGGGTATGGTGGTTAAGAACACAGACTTCTAGATAGAACTGGGCTCAAATCCCGGCTCTGCTGATTAACTCTGTGGTGTTAGTCTTCACTGCATCCCAACATTTGTTATCACACAGTTACTGTGAGTAGCTATAAGACTTCCAGAGTGGCTCGGCTGGGCACTTGTGCTGCAGGATCTCTTATGAGGTTCCCATTAATATGTCAGCCAGGGCAGGGTCATCTAAGGCTTGACTGGGGCTATAAGATGGATCCTCTTCCAGGGGGCCTCACGATTCTCAAGTAGGGTAGGACTATTGGCAGGAGGCCCCAGTTCTTCACATGGGCCTCTTCTGGTCACTCAGACTCATGACATGGCAGTCAGTTTTTGCCACAGGTGATGTTCCAGGAGAGCAAGGTCAAAACCACTGCCCTTTGGGACCTAGGCTCAGAAATTGCATACAATACTGTCACTTCCACAGTTTTTTATTGGTCACACAAGTCAACCCTGTTCATTGTGTAAGGAGATTCACAAGCACATGAAAGGGAAACAAAGATTATTGGGAGCTGTTTGGAGGCCAGTTGTATAATCCACCTCTGAATGCAGAGGTCCCCTACCAAATCCCTTTTGAGTCTCACCCCATTACAGCAGTAGTTTGAAGTCCTGGATCGCATCGCCTAACTGAGGTCCAGGCATGAATGAGGCTCCTGGGGTCCAGGTCCTCAAATACGATTCATCTTCTTTTGCAGACCTGAGAACTAGAGACAGGTTATCCATTTCCCTCCACAAATCCAAGATACGGTGGGATAGGTTTAGGATAATCGCTATAGACATACCCATTCAAAAAGGGAAAAAACAGGGAGGATACCAGTTCTGGAATCTAGCAGGACACATGTTGGCATTTTCTCGATTGGGACTCAAAGCCTGGGAGTGACTGTCTCACTCTTTGTTCCACCTTCTGAACCAAGAGGTTTCACTCAGTCCTCTTCCATGAAAGCTGGTGTGCATTTTCAGTGGAATAGTTTTCTCAGCCTTCCAGCTGCTTTTTACATTGTATGACCTCTGACCCTTGCAGTCCAAGCAAGCAGTGTTTCTGCCATTATTATTCTCTTAAAGTCTTTGTGGGCTTCCCATGTATCTTGGTGGGGGCTCACTTCATTAGACAAAAAGCATACTCAAAAATGTCTTCAAGATAAGCCTTTCTTTACATTGGGCTTCTTCCGAAGCTAAGAGACAGTGTCCTTTATCGTCATAGAAGCCCTGCTGTTGAATGGAGAGGAACTTGAAGCATGCCCATAAAATCCTTAGCCTTTTGATTGGACAGTTCTCTGAGGCAGCACCTTAGATCTTTCTGAAGTCTTAACAAAAGATTTAAGTCACACCTTCAGTTTTATCTGTAGACCATGTTTTCTTAACCATACCCTGGATTTGATCTTTATTTAGAAACCATTTCTTAATTTTAACATCATTTGCAATCTAGAGGGGCTAGAGATTTTTAAAACAAGCAAATCCTGGCTTTTTTATGTTTAACGGTTTTTCTTTATCTTATTTCTCGCCTCATTTTGCTGAAAGCAGCAGTAAGAAGCTAGGCAACACCTTCAACATTCTGCCTAAAAATCTCCTTAGCTAGATCACTCAGTTCATGAGGTACATTAAACCAAACATGTTACCGCCAGGAAACAAGTTGCTGAGTTTTCTATTTCATAACAAGGGTCTGTTTCTTCAAGTTTCAAATAACAGTTGCCTCACTTTCCTTTCAAGCTCTCCATGAGTTTCTCAAAGGCCATCAGACTTCTGCTCAGTTCTCAAAGCACCTTCAGCATTCACTAACACTCTCCTCAGTCCTTCCAGTCACTTCCAAGGCTATGCCCACATTTTTAGGGCTTGTTATGGTAGCACTCCTCTTCCAGGCACCAGAATCTACAATAGTTATTTTGTTATGAAACAAGGTACCTCAAAATTTAGTGGCTTAAAACAGTAATTCTCATTTCAAGGGTTTAGTGGGTCAGGAACGTGGAGCAGCTTAGCTGGACATTTCTGGCTTGGGGTCTCTTACGAGGTCTCAGTGAAGATGTCAGCCAGAGCTGCAGCTGTCTGAAGGTTAGAAGCTGGAGAATTCACTTCTAAGGTGCCTCATTCACATGGCGTTGGGGGCTGGTCGTGGCGGGAGGCCATAGTTCCTCTCCACGTTGGCCTCTCCAGAGAGCTGCTTGAGTGTTCTCACAACATAGTAGCTGGCTTACTCCAAAATATCCAGATGAGCAAGGTAGAGGCTGCTGTGCCCTTTATGATATAGGCTCAGAAATGACATGCTGTCACTACTGCAATACCTTATTCATCCCCAGTTCATTGAGGGGAGAGGGTCTCAACAAGTACATTCATGAATAAGGAGGGCTGTCCTGGAATCTGGCTACCTTGGACAAGTCACTTAGCTTCTCTCAAGGTGTAAAATAAGAACGGCAGCATCTTCCTCAAGGTATGTTTGTGCGGATTAAATGAGATGATGTGTTTAAAGTGCAGTGAGTGCCAAGAGTGAATACCGGTAGCTCTGATTGATGCTGTCTTCCGTGGTGTCTCCCTCAGGCTGCCAGGAGATAGCAGAGGAATTCCGTGCCCAGGAAATCGACGGGCAAGCTCTGCTGCTGCTCAAAGAGGACCATCTGATGAGTGCTATGAACATCAAGCTGGGGCCCGCCCTGAAGATCTATGCCCGCATCAGCATGCTCAAGGACTCCTAGGGCTGGCCAGGGCAGCCAGGATTCTGGCCCAGGACGCCTCCTCCCCGATGAGCAGAGCCAGACAGACATTCCTGAGGGGCCCAGACATGGGGCCAGTCAGAGGGCAGGGGCTCTCCCCATGGGGCGTGGCTGGTGATGAGGTCTTGGCACCTCCTCCATGGCTCTCAGGGGCCTTTCTTTCTGTGGGAGGGGCAGAGAGGTAGGTGGCACAGAAGATGGGGCTTTATGCTTGTAAATATTGATAGCACTGGCTTCCTCCAAAGTCCCAATACTCTAGCCCCTCTCTCTTCCCCTCTCTCTGTCCCCCATTTTCCAGGGGGTATATATATGGTCAGGGCTCCCCAACCTGAGTTGGGTTATTCTTAAGGGCAGCCGCCAGGCCCGAATTGAGGCCTTGAAAGCCCTTGCCTGCCTTCCTCCCACTTTCCTCTCCAGGCCTGGCTAATTCTCCTGCTGCCAGCTTCTCCCCCTTCAGCTTTTTTCTGAAGCAGCCAGGTATTTCCCCCCGTTAACCTTCCGCAGGTGGAGAGAGAGAAGCTGGGCCCAGTTTGGCCATGCCTGCTGGCACAGACGCCTTAACGCTGTGTGTGTGACTGTATGACTGTGTGGGAGCCTGGACTGACAGATAGGCCAAGAGCCACCCTCTGGCATTTCCAGGTGTTTTGTAGCAGCCACTTAGTGCTTTGTCCTGGACTCCACTCAGCCTCAGGATGGGGAATAGAAAAAAAAGGGCCGCCCCAATGCAGAGTGGCAAGATCAGAAAGCGACGAAGATTAGGAGATGTTCCTCTCCAGACTTGTCACAATGTCTCTGAAGCCCCTTCCCCACACTGTGAAGTCCCCCTGACTGCCCTGCTGTGTCACGAACAGCATTAAGGAAGCTGCCGGTGGGCCGCGCCACAACACAGTGGGTGTGCTGGGCCAGGCTGAGCATCCTGTCCTGCCTGCCCACCCTGGGAGCCCCAGTGGTGGGGGCTCAGAGAACGTCTGAGGGAAGAGAAGAGCTGAGTGACCATGACGTGAAGAAGGCAGCCTTTGGCCTCCCACTCTCACACTTTGCATCTCGAACTTGCTAGCAGCAACTTGAGCTACTGCATAGGAGGCAGGGCAGGAAGGGCGAGGGCCTGCCTCTGACTTGCCCTGTCCTTTGCAGGCTCCCAGGGGAAGAGTGGGCCTCTCCCCGGGAAGAAGGTAGGCACCTTTCTCAGCTTGTTCTATTCCCCACCCACACCCCCAGGCAGGGTTGGAAATGAAGGACTTTTTTAACCTTTTTGTTTTTTAAAAATAAATCTGTAAAATCTGTTACTTCTGTGCCTTTCTTTCCTGGGGATGCCTGTCTCTGCAGGTATCAGTCCTAAATGGCTACTTTTCACCCATAAGGAGAGGCGTGGATTCCTGGGTTGGGGAAGAGATGACCACCTTAACTGGACTGTATATCCTCTGCTTTTGCTGGGTCCAGGTCATTTGAGGGCACCCTTAGTCCTGGTTCTCACAGGAGGAGCAGATTCCACCACTGTTCTTCACACAGGTGTCCCTTGGAGTGGGAGGGTCCAGGACCCCTTCGGCTCTGAGGTCCCTTACCTCCTGGGGAGACATGACACAATTGGGCCAGGAATATCTGGAACACCTGAGGCAGAACCCAGACTCTCCCATTGCTCAGCAGACAATCTTGGTTGTCGCTGCTGGGGGTCCTGGATAGCCCTTATCATAGCTTTGGTTCACTCTGCACTTTCTGAGCATTTTTTTAGATGCTGCAATAGCAAATTATTAGAAAAGTCACTGTCCCCAAGCTGACACCTAAGCCTCACATAGAGACAGGGCATTCCAGGCCCAGGTGGCTCACACAAAGGCATGAGCATGAAGGTGGGAGCACAAACCAGTGGGATGAGGTATGTGCGGCCAGCAGTGGCTCGTGCTGACCACATGCCTCTGAACCAGGCCTTGTACTGGAAACGCCTTGATAATGAACAAGACACCCCTGTGCCCTGCGTGCATAGAGCTTAAAATCTTCCTGCATCTCGGCCGCCTGCCCCTCCCCCTGCTCTGGGTTTTTCCTTAAGGCAGTGTTTCCACTTGTTTAAAATGTGGATTTGAGACCCAGGCCCCAACCTGTGGAATCAGAGTCTCTAAAGGCTCTGGAAGATAAAGCAAGAAAAAACTGTCAATACCCATATCTTGATAAAGCCTCTCTGGAAAGCCTGTTAAAACGTTATCACAAGTTTTTGCCCTTTATTGCAGTTCACATACCGCATTTTTTACAAACTAAAGGTTTGTGGCAATCTTGCCTCAAGCAAGCATTTTTCCAACAGCATTTGCTCACTTCATGTCTGTCTGCTTCTGGTAAATGAAGATGCTGTGAACATTGTTGAAATAACAAAGGATTTAGAATATTACATAATCTGAGTTGATAAAGCAGCATCAGGCTTTGAGAGAATTTGAGATTTCCAATTTTGTGAGTTCTATGGATAAAGTTCCATCAAACAGCTTCACATGCTCTAGAGAAATCATGAAGGGAAGCGTCAGTCAATGTGGCGGACTTCATTGTCTTATTTTATGAAATTGCCACAGCACAGCTCCCCTGACCTTCAGCAACCACCATCCTGGTCAGTCAGCAGCCATCAACACTCCACCAGTGAAAAAGATTGTGACTCACTGAAGGCTCAGATAAGAGTTAGCATTTTTAGCAATAAAGTATTTGTAAATTAAGGTATGTATATTATTTTAGAGATAATGCTATTGCACACAATATGCTATGGTATAGTATAAACAACTATGCACTGGGAAACCAAAAACATTGCGATTCACTTTATTGTGATACTTGCTTAATTGCTGCAGTCTGGCACTGAGCCTTAAGTATCTCCAGAGTTTACCTGTAGTTGATCACCTAGAGGGTAGAGCCATAACTGGGAAGTCTGGAATGGCTACAGGACTGGGGGCCCAGCGCAGGACCCTGAGCTGAGGGGAAGTAGAAGGGCATACAGAACCTTGAGGCGGGTGCCCAGTAGAGAGGGCACCTAGGGGAGCCCCATGCACTTCCCTTCCTGCTCCGGGCCGTCTGAGCAGATGCACATACCTGGCCTGGCCAGGTATGGACAAGTCTCTCCACTCTGGACCCCTATTTTCTCTTTATGAAAGACAATGAAAGCCAAGCCCCACCTGAGTTTGCTTTTATGTCAGTGGAGAAGGAAGGAACCAAACTACTAAAAGAGGTCAGTGAATTTGAGTGAATGACAGGTAAATATTGGCACCATTTCTTTACTAAGTGAAAGGACCCACTATCGTGCTTGAAGGGTGCGTCATTAGATATATATACCCGTTCGTGTTTACTCTTTACACAGAATTTTTTAAATTTTAATTCTCCTTTACTATCAAATGTGCTTTTTCTCTATCAGAATAAGTGATTTAATTTTGCCTGGTTTATATGCTATTGAATATACCTAATTTCCCTTTAAAAATATTCAATGGACTAACATCAAATAAAGTCTTTTAACTATGTTATAAATCTTTTTTGATCATGACTCACTTTAAAAAGTGTTCCCAACCTTCACTTACATACTTAAAAATATATAACTCAAACAAAAATTCCACAAAACAATACCTGCTCTTATGTATAATATATTCTGATATTTTCTTTTCAATTATCTTCCTGTTCATACTTTTTAAACCTTGGTCAAGATCCATAAAACTGATTTCATGGCCCTCTGATGGATCAAAACTTGCCTTTTTAAAAACCCTGCCCAATGTAAACTTTCCAAAACATCTCTGTTTCCTCTACCTTGTGTGGCTCTTACACTGTCCTGGGCGACTGAGCTCCCAATCTGCTGAGGAGGTAAAGGATTCCGCAAGGTAAGTTGTCCAAGACCACAATCAGGCGTCCAGCGCTGTTGAGGTCTGTCTGAAGCTCCACACAGAACAGGGGTCCCCCTGAGTACCCTGACCTGAGGCGGGCCTTTCCCAGACCAGACCATGACAGTGGAGAGGGGCACAAGGAGCACTGGGGAGGGAAGAGGAGTCAGTACAAAAAGGCTCAGTGCCTCTAGTCAATCAGACCTGGCCTCACTCAGATCCGCTCTGTTCCAGGTGATTGGCCCCAAGGAGGTTCCCAGTCCCCACCCCATCCTGGGGCCAGCTTCCTCAAACAAGTCTCTCCCAATGCATTTCTACCCTGCTGGCCTCTGTGGGTGTGGTTCCAGATGGCCTGGAACTGCTTTGTCCCAGTCACAACGGATAGGTCATTTCTAACCTGGCTTTGAGCTGAGAGGGTTCTTGGAAGGCTGTCCCACCAGCTTCTCAGCATGGTTCTCAAAGAGGGACTCAGGTGAGTGGAGATACTGCCGCTGTGTGGGGGAAGATGGGGTGGGACAGCTGACCTGAGAGCAACCCAGAACAGTCCAGGAGGCACCAGGACTAGCCGACTAAGTACCAAGCTGAGCCACAGAGGTCCTGGGGGAACGTGATTCTGGGAGGGAATATCACCAAAGGGGAAGAGACGGCCCAAGGGGCGGGTTGGTTGGGCAGGGGAGATCTGGGAGATCTTGCGGCCTGTGAAGAGCTGGGTAACTCCTCAGTTTCCCTTAACTCTGAGCTCCCTGGTGAGTGAGAAAATGAAGGCCTGCCTAGCAGCTGCACTCCCCATTGTAACAGAGCTCTCTATTCCCGTGGGTCTCACTGTCCCGGACCAGAATTAGATCTGACTCCTAACCCAGAGCCTGGCATTTGAGGCTCCTTACGACTTGGTCCCACTTGAGAATTAATGACTGATCGTTAACCCCTTCTTGAAAGCAAGGAGGGTACAGGGAACAGGGCACGGGTTTGAGGGACCACCTCCTACAGGTGGAGGTGGGGTGGAGGGGCTCTTTTTGAAAACACCTGAGCAAGGAATATGGACAGGCAGGGGCCTCTGTGGACTAAGGGCTCCCAGGCTGGGGCAGGGGAAGGGCGTCAGGAACTGGCAGGTGCCTACCAAAGGCCTGGGTCTCAGCACCCTCCCGGACCTGAGAGATTGAGCTCACCTGGGCCATTTGGGGCCAGCTCCGCCTGGCTCCCCTGGCTGAGAAACAGTGCCAAAGCAAAGCATTTGCTTGCCCTATCTGGGAGGGAGCTGGCTAGGACAGCAGTGAGCGGGCAGAGAGACGCCCGCTCCAGCTTCTTCCTGACCTGCAGCACCGTAGTATATCGTCTTGGTGGTCCTGCTTCCGGGAGCTGGAGGGGCCCTGGTGCAGCCAACCCTCCTGGAGCTCAGGTGGAGCTGGAGCGTGAAGAGAGACAACAGCTTTTTGCAGGAGAGACACTGACTGGCAGGGAACATTTCCAAGTGCCTTGGAAATAACAACAGGACCAGGGGAACCTTGGGAGATGAGCCACAGGCTTGAGCTGGGACCAAGTCGTAAGGAGCCTCAAATGCCAGGCTTTGGGTTAGGAGTCAGATCTAAGTTCAAACCTCAGCTGTGTGGAACTATACCAGTGATCTAACCTTTCCGAGCCACAGTTTCCTCATTTATAAGGTAAAGATAATCACAACATCTCCTTCAAGGGATTGTGGTCAGACTTCTGTGAGACAGGCACATAAAACTCTCAGAAGAATGTCTCCCTCAGGAAATATCTGAGATTTTCATAAAGAGCATAGATTTGGCCCTGAAGAAAATGGAGTTTTAAGCAAAGGAATAGCAGTCAGTTTAGGAAAGAGAATGAAGACGAAAAACCCACTGATTGCTTTATTCATTTACTGAACAAATAATGACTAATACCACCAATTATGAGGCAGACTCTCAGATTTGGCTCTGAGAATACGAAGTCTAATTAAACAGGAAACTCATAGCCCAGTGGGGCAAACAGTTACAGTCTAGTTTGGCAAGTGCTAGAGTAAAGGTTTGCACAGAGGGAGCTCGTGGGAGAGCTAGATGTTGGAGGGGAAGGCTGAGGAAAGCAACACAAGGAGGAAGTTGGCTATTGAGGAATGATTCGGACCTTGGAGGTGGTTGATAGGAGGGAAATCTGATGGAAGATGCGATAGCATAAGACATTGGTCACTTTTGCACATTGTTGTTTTCCTTTCATGGACTTATCCCTCCACTGCCTTCTTTGCTTGGATAACGTCTAAATTCTTCAGGTCCTAGCTTAGAGGTCACCTCTTCCTGGAAGCTTCCCTGATTTCCTCCTCACCTGTCAAGTCTCAGGTACCACTCTCTGATTTGCCCTCATAGCATCTTGTACTTACAGTAATCACAGCCTTCACTGTGCCATGTTCTATTCATCTGTTTGTTGTTTGTTGTCTGACCCATTCCCTCTCCTCATGGCCACCCACATCTTCCTGATTCCACACCCTAAAGACAGGTCTGTGTCCCATTCCCCTCTGAATCCTTGACCTAGCACAGTGTTTGAGTCTGAGTCTGAGCCCCATAAATATAGGTTGAATACATGGATGAACAGAAATCAGTGAACATCTGGACGCATAAACATTTTCCATACTGAAGATTATCTCCTTTGAACATATTCTCAGAAGTTAAGGTTATTGGATTAAAGGGGATAAAGACTGAAAACTTCAATTTCCATAGCTAAGTAGCTTTCAAAAAAAGCTGTGGCATTCTATGCTCCCACCAGCAGTGGAAGAGTGCCTATCTCACTGTATTATTGCAGCGTGGCTAGTTTTCTTTCTTTTTAAAATGTGTTCATTTTATAGGCAAAATATACCTCCTTGTTCTAATTTGTATGTCTTTGATAACTAGTGAGGCGGGATTTTTCCATATGTTTGACTACTAAATGCATTTGTTCTCTGAGGAGTTATCTGGTCATGTGCTGTGGAAACTGGTAAGGCAGGTTGGCGTTTTATGAGATGCTTTTGGGGGCTGTACAGGGAATGACTGGAAGCAGGGAGGTTGCTGCTGGAATGGTTTTGGTGAGGAATGAGCAGGCAGAGTCACTGTGGGGGCCAGGGGAACAGGAGGAGCAGAGAGGGGAGATCAAAGAGGCCAATTCAACCCAACCTGGGGACCGATGGCAGACAGTGAGCAAGGCAGAGGCTGGGGTCAGGATGCACCTAAGTTGCTGTCTTGGCCAACTGAACAGAAGGAGGTGCTATGCATTGAGATTATCCACAGGTGGATATGTGCACACACACACAACTGCAAGATCCCTGTGAGCTGTTCACTAGATACATACATCTGCTGACAAATGTGACTCAGGGGAGCAGAAAAGGCAGGGACAGGAAGCTCTGATCAGGCAGGCTTCCTGAAATGGACCAGGGGAGCCAGATTTTGGAAGGATTTGTAGGGTAGTGGAGTTGGGAAGTTGTCTAGGGGATCATGAGGGTCTGTTGAGGAACAATAATAATAGCTAAAGTTGACTGAGCTATTACTATGTGTGAGGCCTTGTTCTAATCATTTAGCATGTGGTAAATAACCATGATAGCCCTCTGATGTAGATATTCTTATTATCTACATTTTATAGATGAAGAGACTGAAATGCAGACATCCAAATCCTTGCCCAAGCTTGAACAGCTACTAAGTGGTAGAGCTGGGATTCGAACCCAGGGGTCTGGTGCCAGTGTCCATGCTCCTCACCACATGGATCCAGCCTCTCTAGAGACAGGACCACACAGAAGGAATGGGGAGATCTGGATGAGACCCTGCCCCCCAGGAAGAGCTTATTAAGATTCTCAACTTTGAAGGCCCTTCCTGGAGAACAACTAACCATGGACAAATCCCCCTGAAGTCTACTTCCTCTGAGCCAGGAATGGGGCTGCTGACCCCTGCTGGAAGCTCCCAAGGTGACTGGAGCCACCACAGATAAGTGGTCCCTGACCACAGCCACCTTCCGTGCAGCCCAGCAACTCATCTCTAAGTCCCAGATAGCTCTCACCTTCCAACCATAAGCCACAAACTTCCCTGCCTCCCCTCCCAGACTTTCTCCCATCCAAGGTCAGTTCTGCCCCCTTCCCAGGCTAAGCACCCCTCACCTAATGTTACTATCCCCCAAACCTGCCCAAGGCCATGCCCCACAGCAAAGGATATATATTTTAATGCTCATCAGAACATGCCTGGTTAGGTAAATTATTCTATCACCAATCAATGGCATATTAGGCAGCTAGAAAAAAGGGTAAGGAAGCCCTTTAAGTACTGAAATTGAATAACCTCAAAGACATAATGGTCAGTTGAAAATGCAAGGTGAAGAATGGCATATCTACTGTGCTACCATGTATAGGGTAGGGGAAAATGGGAGAGAGAAAATTTGCCACCATAGTTACCACATTGCCTGTATGTGCATAGACTCTCTAGAAGGACAGACAAGAAACTGGTAACACTGGCTTCCTCCATACAGAGAAACCGGTGTCTGGGAACAGGAAAGACCTTGCACTGCACATACTCTTGTATCTTTGAGTGTCTACATCGTAAGAGAATATATTTATATTTAAAAAAAAAATGAAACATTAAATTGCATAATTTCTAATATGTGTATATAGATATCTGCATGGATATAAATATAAGTGTGTGTTGCTGATGCCCCTCCCCATCCCACAGGACCTTAAAGAGAGTCTTTTTGTGGCTGATCCTGCTTGCAGCTGGCCTCTTAGGGCTGCTCCTGTATGGGCTCCCTGGAGTCAGGTACACCCCCTTGCCCCCAGCACTCAAGGTGAGACCCGCAGGGGCAGGGTTAAAGTGAATCTTTCCAAGTGCCTCCCCGAGGGATGGAGGGTAGTGGCTATCTCAGCCCGCACAAGCATCCTCGTAGGCTCTCCCTCCTTGTGAGGATTAGGGGGTTCTAGGCAGGCTGCCATGTCCCTCACTGCTGCCCTCACCTCACAGGCATCTGGAAATCTTCATCCCCATGGGCACCTGCCCTATGGCCAAAATGTCCCTGAGAGACAACTTCACGGGTCTCCTGAATCTCTGGTAAGGAGCTACCATCCCTCCCACTGAGATTGCCTGTATCCCCTACAGTATGCACTCCAGCATCCCTGCCCTCCTCACATGCCCCACCCTGGCAGAGCCTGATGCTCTGCCCAGCAGCCCAGCCAGTCATGCATCTTCCAATTCTCTGTTGGTTTTGGGCTAGGGATGGGGTCTGACCCATCTGGGGGTCCCTAGGGCCCAGCGTGGGATGGGGCAGTGAGTATGCGCCAAGTGGGTGGATAAATGCACTTATCTCCCCATCCCTGCCCTGGACAGGGCCCGGCCCGATGTCCTAACCTGTACCTCCTGGGGGGCCCCCATTCTTTGGGATGGCACTTTCGATCCAGATGTGGCTCAGCAAGAGGCCATACAGCAGAACCTCACGATTGGGCTGACTGTCTTTGCTGTAGGCAGGTAAGGCCTGGGGAGGGGAGCAGTGCTGTCCAGGCAGGGAGCTGGAAGAATGTGCATGTGATGTGGGTGGCGGGGCACCCTATTTCCTGTGCCAAAGGATCCCAAGGTGAAGCGGAAGGCAAAGATAGCACCCGTGTCCCAGAGCAAGGGCAGGACCATTCTTTCCCTTCCCCTCCTCCCTGGACACCAACAGTGTAAAGCCCACCCGACAAAGGCAGATAGGGGCTCAGAACCGTGTTCTACAAAGAACCCGCGTGAGGGCAAGGAGGGGATCCATCTGGAGGCACTGGGTTTGTGGTAAGAAAACGATGGAGTCATTCGGGTGAGGGTGGTGAGACAAGGGGAGAGCAATTGGACAAACAGAGGAATGGCCCAGCTGCAGTCAGTGCCCACTGGAGATGAGCAGTTCTGGTGCAGACACACAGTAAGGGGACCAGGGAGAGGCTTGCTAGGCAAGACTGAGAGAGGGAGAGGAGCTGGAGAGCTGAGGGTGTCTGAGCTGGGCAGAGACGCAAGTGAAGAGACAACAGGGATGACGAGGACGCGGTGGTGGGTGGGGTAGGTCAGCAGACCAGAGCACTCAGTGGGGTAGGACTGCCAGGGGTGGGAGGTATTCACAGGAAGTGGCTGGAAGGACACGGGGCGGGGGGGGCTTACAGAGTCAGACAGACTGTGATGATCAAGCTAAGTGAGTGGCCCTGGGAGCAGATGACTGAGCAGGTTGGAGAACAGGATCACTGAAGAAGGCCAATCAAGGAATTGAGGGGCTGGATTGGCAGGTGAAAAAGAAATTCATGGGGCACTGACCTACCCATTATGGATGGCGGGGGGGCGGGGTGGTCCAAGCTGGGAGTCCACTTTCCAGATGCAAAGGGGACTCCTGGCTGAGAGTGGCAACCAGATTCTACAATGCTAAGGGACACAGAGGTAGAGTTCAGGGCAATTAAAGAAAGAGTTTCTAATAATGGAACAAACTGCTTCGAGAAGGTAGTGAGAATTTTGCATCCACGAAGAGATATCCAAAAGTGTGGAGAAGGAATTCTGTCATCAGATACCACAGAGCTCCTCCAACTCTGTCCTTCACATTCTAGAAGGGAGAGAAGCCAGGAGCATCCCTGTGGGGTAAAGGGGCAAAAAGGACCAAGGGCTGAGGTGAGCCATGGGCCAGGTGGGCAGAAATGCTGGCTTCTCCCAGAGCCTTGGTACCCCCAGTTCCATTTCAGATGCCAAGTATGGTATTCCTTTACCAGCCCTACGGGTCAGAATCTCCAAGTCCAGAAATTCCAGGATCCAAAGGTCCTGAATTCTGAGGTTCTATGAGTCTAACACTGGGCTGCTGAGGCTTCTAAGGTCTCCGATTTCAATTACAGATCCACCAGGAATACAGCAAGTGCAAGTAAAGGTTCAATCTTCAATGCTAAGCTGGGTTCAGATCATGTCTCAACCACTTACCAATTGTGTGTATGTACGCTTACATCAGTTACTAAAGCTCTTTCTGGCTGTTTCCTCATGTGAAAAAGAGATAAGAATATATGGTGAGGTATAAATGTGACAATGTACATTGACCTAGAACACTGCCACATCATAAACATTCAAGGATATTAGGCACTATTGCCATTATTTCAGAACCCTGAGATCCCGAAATCTGTTAATACGAAGTTTCCAGCATTACAAACATTCCGGTTGTCTATATAAGGATTTACCACAACTCAGTGACTTCAAACCACAATGTATTATCATCACAGCTCATGATTTTGAGGGTCAGTAACTCCAACAGGGCTCCACAGGAAGGGCTACTCAATGCTCCCCAGCGTCTGGGTCTCCACTGGGATAGCCGACTGCTAAAGACTGGTGGTGGGCACCTCTCTCTACACGGCCTCTCTGCGAAGCTAGTCTGGGTTTCTTTACATTGCTGCAGCATCTAAATTCTGCTTATTAAGCTAAGGCTCAGAGCTCTAAAGACAAAGGCTAACCCTGGCAGCCTTCCAAAAGGCCAGCACAGCATCACTCACTTAGTACTCCATAGGTCAAAGGAATCAGGAGAGCCCTTGATCAAGAGAGGGAATACAGGGCCGAGGGCAGGAGTGGCAAACAATTTGCAATCATCTTTAATCAGGGGTTGGACAGTTCAAGAGCTCCAGGCACTGAGGCGGAGGATTAGGTGGGCTGGAGGAGCAGGAAGCCCGAGTCGGGAGGTGGAGGGGAGAGAAGGGGCAATGGGGAGAGGGACGGCGGTCATGAACACGCAGGGCGGCGCGTCCAAGCTGACTTGGAGCCCCGCCCCGCCCGGCAGATACCTCGAGAAGTACCTGGCGCGCTTCCTGGAGACAGCAGAGCAGCACTTCATGGTGGGCCAGCGCGTGGTCTACTACGTGTTCACCGAGCGCCCAGCCGCCGTGCCCCGCCTGCTGCTAGGCCCGAACCGCCACCTGCGCGTGGAGCGCGTGCTGCGCGAGCGACGCTGGCAGGACGTGTCGATGGAGCGCATGCGCACGTTGCACGCGGCGCTGGGCGGCCGGCTGGGCCGTGAGGCGCGCTTCGTGTTTTGCATGGATGTGGACCAGCACTTCAGCAGCGCCTTCGGGCCGGAGGCCCTGGCCGAGTCAGTGGCGCAGCTGCACGCCTGGCACTACCACTGGCCGCAACGGCTGCTGCCCTACGAGCGGGACGCGCGCTCGGCTGCCGCGCTGGCGCCGGGCGAAGGCGACTTCTACTACCACGCGGCCCTGTTCGGGGGCAGCGTGGAGGCGCTGCGCGAGCTGACGGCACACTGCACGCAGGGCCAGCAGCGGGACCGCACGCGCGGCCTCGAAGCGCGCTGGCACGATGAGAGCCATCTCAACAAGTACTTCTGGTTGTACAAGCCCGCCAAGGTACTGTCGCCCGAGTTTTGCTGGAGCCCGGAAATCGGCCCGAGAGCCGAGATCCGACACCCGCGTGTGCTCTGGGCGCCCAAGGAGTATGCCTTGGTGCGCGACTAGGAAGCCAGGGCTGGGCCTCACCCCACCTGCGGGACACCTTGGGCTCCGGGAAGGTTTAACAGTAAGAAGAGACCCTGAAGCCATCGGGATCCCTTCTGGAAGCAGCATGGCACTTTGGAGGATGGAATGAAAACAGCCCTTACCACCTCCTGTGCGTGTCCCCGGGAGGTGGGAGGTGGCGGTCCTGGCCTTTGAGAGTGTTTTGTGCCGGTCTCAACCTACGAATACCAGTGTTGTGGTAGGACCTACCCATGTGATTCTTTTATTCTTTTCTTCAGCATTAACCATCAGGGCACTTTGAAAAAATTAAGGCATATTTCTTACAGGACCCGGAAATTACACAGCACAGCTAGGCCACACAGCGAGGTCTTGCATAGACACCTTGCATACACCCATTGTTTGGAGTTCTGCTTTTATTAGGATCGAGGGTGGGGTCTTAAGGTTTCCTGGGCTCACACTGTTGGTGAATTCAGAATACAAGAGCAGGAATTTAAAGCTCAGGAAGAGAAAAAAAAAAAAAAAAACAAGCGCAAATGGTTAGTTATTGCAATCAACCTAGATCTCTAAAACAAAGGAACCTCAATCAGGGGAGGCAGCCTGGCTCTTTAGTGACTGGTAAAGTGTTTATTCAAGATAGCCCTCTTTGAAGTGGATGCCTTGGTAATCAAAGCTTAAATCAGGCACTTGCATTACAAAAAGGAAAAAAAAAACTGTGAAGAGTTTACACTATAGGGAGCTTCTACTGAAAGAGAAAGATCTCCTTTCCCTCACTTTCAATAGGGATGAGACACATAGGCCTTTCTCCTCTGACCTTACCGAATTCAGCTGACCCCTCCTGAGATGTTTTAGTCCCCCATCAACCCACTCCTTTTTTTGATGAGGACACTGAGGCACAAAAAGGGAACATACCTTGCCTAAAGACACAGAGGATTAACATGAATTAGTCTGGGAGGTCAGCAGCTGGAGGGCAAGGGTTATAGTGCTCAGGCAAAATGGAGCTGCCCCTGGGCATGAGCCACAGAGAGAGAGAGAGACGAGTGGCATACAGTTCCTTGGCTTTGCCCTTTCACTACCCGCATCCTCACGCATAATTGGTGCACATTTAAGTAATATTACTGTGAACGAAAAGGGGGCCTATAAAATAAACCTGACAAGCTCAGGGAGGCCACATGGCAGCACTGACAAGCTCCGTGACCCAAAGCGACCACACAGGATGGCCCGATCATAAATTCCTAACTGAGCAGGCCATGGTGGCGTCCCTGGCCTATAGCTTCCTTAGCAAAAGTCAGTCTTTACCTTAAGTGAGCCCTGTCCGTTGTTCTGATGCATCTAGGATAACATACCTCTGAGACGCCAGAGTAATTCTCTTTTCTAGACCCCCTGAAGGCACAACTCCTGGCACCAGAGCACCAGACCACAGAGCCCCTCACTGTTATCTTGTTCCCCGCATACCATCTCTATGTGCTGTAATGTTAATTTACTAACTCTCCTGTACCATCAATGTAAAAGATGTCTTTCTCCATTTTGCTTTTTATCCAGTCCTAGGGATTCCCCCATTTTGCTTTCTCCCACCTCCTTAATCTACCACCAGTGGATTTCATGTACGTTTTCTCCTTTGATTCTAAGTGCATGAAAGGAACTGTAGAACTGCCATTCTCCACAGTATTTTATCAGTCAGTTGAGATTTTGCTTCCGGGCATGTCCTTGGAATTTGACTCAAACTCATAATACATTTCTATAGGCCGGATGTTCTTTTGTTGACATTATAATAAAATACATTATTCCCAAAGTATCCTTATGGCCTGGCCCTTTCTCCTGGAGAGTAGAAGTCCACAAAACTCACATTTCCTCGTTCTGGGGCCCATAGGGCTGTTTGACCCTGGTATACAGGAGAGAAATTTCCTGATCCATGGCTGCTGTTCAGACTCTTCATCCTCAACAGGGAAAAGCACAGGCTCCGAATAGAAATGAAATCATCAGGTCCTCCAGGAAAGGAAGTCACATGGCCAAAGAAAATTAATAGCGGGAAGCCCCCGAGATATTGTCTTGACAGTTGGGAACACTGAGGCTCTAAGAAGGTGGGATTTCACTCCAGATCTCCTGAATCTATTATGTACTATTCTCATAGACCTTGCATTTTTAATGGCCTCCACAGTTCCTAGGTAGGATAGCAATTCCGGCTATAAACCAATCTTGATGGTTTTTACAGTCTAGTAATTTTTAAAAGCCTGTCAATTATTGCTGATGTGAGATAAGAGCTATCTCCCCTCTCAAAAGCAGTTCAGAGTTCCCCAGTGCCCCCTACTCAACCTAGAATTGCAAATCCCAGGAAGCCTTTTGGACTCTAGATTAGATATGAGAGCAGACCAGGTATGCCTAAGAACAGGTTATTGCTTGATGACTGTGAGCTGGCATATCCCTTCCTCTGGTGGGACAGTGTCCTCCATCTTACCTTAGAACATTCACTGGTCGCACACACGACCCCTGGGGCACTAGAGACCTGGAAGAGAATGGCTTTTCTCCTCACTTTCTGTGTGACTACAGACAAATCCCTTCGATGGGTCTCAGTTTTCTCATATGTAAAGTGGGGTTGCCAATTGTCCTCCCTGCAAGGTTTGTCATGGTGCTCCAGAAAATGTAACTTGCCTTCTCCTTCTCCTTGTCTTCACCAAAGAGGGCAAATAATTCACCAAAGAATAGCCACTTCCTGTTTCAAAGAGGAAATGATGGCAGAGTCAGGGGTTTCCAGATGCTGGGATCTGGCAGCCTCATGCTATGGGCGAAGACCTTCCTGAGGGGGTGGGGGCAGAGGGGTCAAGGGAGCTACAGAGTGGAGCAGTGGACAGCTTCTTGGGAGCAACCTCTTGGGATCAGGTTCCCTCCTTTGTTCCATGCAGAGGCCTAAAGTGGGGGTGGGGGCAGCAGAGGGGCTTGGGCTGAAGCAGGAATAACAAGGGGAATAAAGTGCCTTCCGCAGCTACTTACTTCCCTGGCCATCAACACTGTCCTCAGCACACATATCCTGGGGCCCTCGGGGACAGTGGGAGCTCCCAGGTGAAAATCAGAGTCCCATTCCTCTAGGTGTCATTGCTATCTGCAAAGTCTTCACCTCTTCCAGTACCCCACCATGCTGTGTCAGCTTAAATGCCCCCCAAAATTCCCATCTTCAGCTGTTAGTCGGAGTTCAGGGGTCATAAGAGACATAGATCCACCAGGGTTACATCAAATAACTATACTAACTGGGTACTGACTGAGTTCCCGGCACAGTTCTAAGCATTAAACATGTATTGATTCATTTAATCCTCACATACACCCTGTAAATTGGTTACTCTCATATCCCTCTTTTTATGTATGAGAATATCAGTCATAGAAATGTTTAGTACTTACCCAATGTCACACGACTAGCAACTAAATTCGCTGACGTGAGAACAAGCAGGAAATTAAACTTAGTCAGGAGATGAAGGCTGAAACCAGGACCTGAAGTTGCCACTGGCCATCTCTGCTTCTCTTTTCCTCCTTTGTCTTTCTGCTTGTGTCTGACCCAGCACAGCTACCCCAAACCCCAGCCCACAGGGGTTTCTCATTCAGGTGCCCACCAGCTCCTAACTTCTTCCTGATTCATGGAATGGAGAATCTGGAGAGAACCAGTGGTGAGCTAATAAATGTTTAGCAACTGACTCTTTGAAGAAAATGAAATCCCAAATCTGTAGCCTTTGCCAGTTTCCATGGTGCAAATCCCACCATGGCTAATTTCAAAACACAACTTACTTAATGCAGTTAGGAAGAAGTGTGCACAATCCACCCTCATGAGCCTGGACAGCAGGTCCTTAGTTGTTTCATTCAACATTGTTTCATTAGAACGATGAGATACCATAGGAACTTAACTCTTATTTATATCCATTAGCCTATGGTAAAATTGGTTTTATGTTGTTTTGCTTTAAGTCACAAAACCTATCGCAACATGAGGTACACACCACTGGCACCATTGGTACCACTGGTCTAAGCATCAAGCCACTTAGTCAGGTGTCCACCCCTGGCCAGTCAGCTGTGGCTGGGATAGGGTCATGTGACACAAATGTCTGCCAGAGTCCATCACCGCACAGCAGGCTGTGGGAAGTCAATTTCAGATGAAGCCTGAACATGTTCTCAACTACTCCAATCCATTTCCCCTCCTGATGGTAACATTCCGATTTCCTCCTGGGGAGATGTACTTGAGATGGGGGTTTCACCCTTTGCTCCTGGCTTAGAGTACGGACTCCAAGCCTAAGCCAATCAAGTACAGACTTTCTGGTCACAGTGACTGATTCAGGGATAGTACCTAACCCAATTCAAACCAGAAAGACCAAATTAGACTTTTGCTGGGGCTTCTGGGAGAGGCAGAAGCTTGACTGCTGGGAAGTGAGGGGCTGTGAGGCTGGAGCTACTAACTCCACAGAAGCCCAAGAATGAAGCTGATTCTGGGAAGAAAGCCAAGTGGAGAGCTAGAGACACCTCATTGAACCCTGAAGCTGTCCTGCCCCTTGCAATGTCCTATTACGTAAGCCAATAACCCCTTGTTTGCATTGGGCTTTCCATCCCTTGCAGCCAAGTCTCCACGTACAAGGACTGAGGACTCAAAGGACCGACTTCCTGATGGCGAGCTCCACGGTGGCTCAGGACCAGGTCACTTCTCTCCCACAATGTCTAGCACAGGGCCACCTGGATAAACTTCAGGGGAATTAATTCCAGCATTTCTCTCATACGCAATCAAACCTTGATCCCCAAGGGACAAACCTATATGAAAGAGACCTCTCGGTCCCCCAGATCACTGAAACAGCTTCCACAAATCAGGGCTCTCATGGACCCCCAAGAAGGGTGGAGTAACCAGATGCGGCTGCCCTTCTGGGAAAAGGGGCAGTGAATCTCATTGCCGGACCCCATACAACTAAAAAGGCTTCCGCACTAGACAAACCTGAGTTAAATTTATGTCCCTGCCACTTAATTGCAGCATGATCCTCAGTGAAAAAATCTCTTGGTTCGCTGCCAACTTTGTAAGGGATCGTGAGGTAATCAACACCAGGCACTCAGCTGAGCAGCTGCAACTGGCCCGCAGCGAGCAGCCATTTCCCTTCTTGCCCTAGTCTGGGGGGCGGGGGAGGGGAGAGGAGCAGTGGAAAGGTGCCCCCCAACCCCGCCCTCGCACAGAGCACGCCACACACCACCGCCGCCCAGGTGCAGGTACAGTTTATTCTTCACAACAGAGAAATACAAAGAGCAGAATGTTTGGAATTCCTTTGTGTCTTGCCCCCTTTAGTGTTTTCCCCCACACTGGATTTTTATTTTGCTCCTCACCCCCTTTTCTTAAATATAATGCAACTGTCTTCTCTGAAGCATTGAGGGGCACCTGCCCTTACCTCCCTGCCACCAAGATGCAGACTGAGAAGCCAACAGACTGTTTTCTCTTTTTTAATAAGGTAACTAGTTCTAAATACGGTGGCCTGGAGGTCCCATAGAAAAAAGCAAAGGGTGTTAACAGTATGTATAACAGCATATTTACAGGGTAGTAACATGCGGACGAAAAGCTACAATACTGAGTATCAGACGACGCAAGTCAAACGAAGGGGTGGGGTGGGGGCTGGGGCAGAGAACCCCGTGGGAAAAGAAACCCCAGGAAACGTTAAACTGGTAAATCAATGGTGAGTTAAGGCTTAAAAAGTGTATAAAAATAACACAGTTAATATTCAAAACGGAACTCCAGATACAGAATATATAGATGAGTTTCTGTCTAGTTTTTTTTTTTTTTTTTTTTTTCCCAGGGGATGGAGGGGGTCTTCTCCGGGCTCTGTACATAGTTCCTATATACACGGACACGCATGGCTTTCAGATTGGGGTGTGTCTGTGAGGGCTGAGGGCAGGGGCTGCTCCTGGGACCCTCCTTTCTGAGGATCCCTTCCCTGCCGAGGAGCCTAGGGCCTGGGCTGGGGATTCCCCCCTCCGTGGCAGGGAAGACCAATCCTCCCTGGGTACTGACTGCCCCATCTGGAGGAAATTATGGAGGGGGTCAGAGCCCCAGGCCCACTCCCTCCCCATCCCGCTGCCCACAGTCTGGGATGGTAGGAGAGGTAGCCAATAGGTTTCCTGGCCAGCACCGAGGTAGACTGGGGTGGTCTTCAGGGCAGGGGGGGTAGGGGTTTGGGGAGGCACAGGTCTTACCCAGCCCACCCCACCCCATGTCTCTGGGCTGGCACCCAGCCCAGCCCAACACTGCACCCTTTGGTCCTGCAGATCTCCTGGCCCCTCTCGTTTCACCTCCTGAAGCCTGGGCAGCTTCCGTAGCTGCTGCCTCCCTCCGCTCAGTGCTGCCCAGGGCACAGCTCGAGGGTTGAGCTGGGAACCCAGGGTAAGTGGCTCACTTCAGCTGCCTCCTGCCCCCTCCCACCAGAGGCCCCCTTTGCAGTCCAGAAACCCAGGCCTGAGCCTTCTCTCAAGACCTGAGGCTGTGGCAAGAGAAGGTCCCCTGCTGCCCTCTGGTTCTCTGTGTCCATCTGTCCAACTCTTAATTTCTCGGTCTTAGCAGCACCAACTTCTTGGCCAATAAATATCTTTTTTTTTTTTTTGTTATTTCCAAAACAAACTTAAAAAAAAAAAAAAAAACGGTGAAGCAAGTGAAGGGTGGGCGAAAAAAGAAAACCCAACAGAGAGCTTCAAAGTGCTTTGAGATCATCTTTGGATGCCACCAAACAGTCCAGAATCTTGCAGTTGGCCTGGACACCCCCGGAGCTGGACTGGGCAGGGTTTCTGCAGCCCAGGCTTTCTGGAAGGTCAGGAAGGTCATGAGAGAGCTCAGCTGTTCCTGGAGGGCCCTGGAGGGAGTCTGGGCCTGGTGCTGCCTCGGTCTGTGTCTGCCAGTGGGCAGGGCAGGGCAGGGCCTCGGGTCGGCTCAGATGAGGGAAATTCGCACCGGGATGCCGGGGGACTCCGTCCTCTGGGGCGAGTGATGGCTCACCAGGTGCTCCACCACCGTGTGTTTGGACATGTGCTTCATCAGGTAGGTCTCCTGTGGGCAGGGGTGAGATTCAGAACATTAAAAATCACCACTGGCAGGGGAGGCAGAAGAGGCTGCAGTTCCCAAAGTGGCCACTGGATGGCTCCTTGGCAGGTGGGCCAGCTAGCGGTGAACAGCTACAGCTCTTGGAGGGCAGATGAGCATTGGCATGGTTTCCAGGGATGCTCCACTACCACCAGGGGTAGGGGCTGGCTCAGTGACCAGAGTCCGAGTCCACGGCATGTTGGCTAGAGAGTCAGCAGGCACCAGGCTCGCCCTTCAGCAGTGCCCACCTGGAACTCCCTAAGGCCAGGCAAGCTGCCACTTACCAGCTGGCTGTAGCACAGTATGCTGGCTGCACCTCAGCCTGCCTGCCCACTTAAGCATGGCTGCCCCCATCTGGCTGGTGCTCCCAGCGAGAGTAGAGCAGCAGGCCTGGGTTTGAGCCTAGTTCTGGACAAATCGTCTCACCCCTCCAAGCCTGTTTCCTCTGCAAGCAGGGATAGGACAGGAACAATCTCAAAAGGTTGCTAGGATGATGTGGATAAAGCTCTTAGCATGCAGTAAGGGTTGTGGGGACCACTCCTTCCCTGGTCTCTGCATTTCATTCCAGGTGGTGGTAGGAGCCTGGGCCTCTGCACCCCACCCCACACTCAATGCTCCCCCGGGGAGAAGCGGGGCCTGATCTGATTAGTGACTTTGCAAGCATAAACTGGGCATGTTTAGCTCCTCCCTTGACAGTCCTCCGAAGGCTCTGCCTAGTCTGACCTGGCACCCAAGAATGGGTGGGCGTAGTCACCTTCAGGCCCACAGGCTGTCACACTAAGCTGCAAAGTGGTGCTCTGGTTCCCGCCTGCCACTTCCTGGCCTCATACCTCAATCTGCTCAGAATCCGGCAGAGGAAGCCCTCAAATGTGGTTGCCAAATGGAAACTAGGAAACTATTCTTCTACGAATAAATTACAAGGGGGAAAAAAGGCAGGGATGGGAGGAACCAATAAATTAAAAGATATATTAACCCAGTGCAATGTAGAAATCTTATTTGTATCTTGATTAAAAAATAAAATTGTAAGTAAAAAGAATTATGGCATTCATGAAACACATGAAAATGTGAATACTGACAGGGTATCTGATGATATTTGGGACTTAACGGCCAATTATTTTAAGGTTATTATATAAAAGTCTGTGGATATGTTCAAAAAAGGAGTGCTTATGTTTAGACACGGTGAAAATTTTCAGATGAAACAATATGATGTTAGTTTTACTTCAAAAAATAGGAATATGTATGAAGCAGGAATAGTTAATGGTTCTGGGGGCCAATGGGAACATGAGGGTTCACTATTCTAAAATGTTTCTTTTACGTATTAATTTAAAAATCAATCCATTAAAATGTTAAAAAAAAAAAAAAAGGTAATTATTCTTGTTCTATAAAGTCCAGTCAGGCCCAATTCAGGGTGGGCCTCAGCCCAGGCAATAGCTGATCCTCCCTTCCCCCAAAAATTGAGACAGATCCCGTCTAAGAACCACGGCCCATGAACACTGGCAGCCCCTTCTCTACAAGTGGATGTGTGTAGGAGGGTCAAGAACTTGAGGCTGGGACTGACTGAAGGTCAGCTGAGTGGGGCTCCTAGGTCTCTAGGGAGGGTTCTCACATACCTCCTCAAAGCCCTTGTCCCTGCAGGGGACAGGTTCTGTCTTCGCAGTCTCTCAACTCTCCTCTGCCCTTTGAACTCCAGGGAAGGACAAATGACATACACCCAGCATTCAGCAAGCTATAGCCCTGCCTGTGGTCAGTATCTGTCAGGCACCAGCCAGGGCTATAGCTTGCTGAATGCTGGGTGTATGTTGGTCCCCTCCCAATGGCTTCCCATTCAACCCGGAAAAATAGACAAACTCCCTAACAGGCCCACGGCCCCATGTGACCCAATTTTCTTTCAGTTCCTGGAATACACCATGTTTGTTCTACCTCAGGAGGTTTGCATTCACTGTTCCCCTGCACGGAACAAGAACTGTCTCCCTTCCTTCTCCTCCTCACTTGGCTCGGCATCCTGCAAGGCTTCATCTAAATGTTACTTCCTCAGATGGCCTACCCAGACCTATCCCTTTCCCAACTCCATGTTGTCCTCCCTGTGGTTGTCTTTCAAAATATACTTTCCTTCATAGCAGTGATTGTCGATCAGAGGTGATTTCGCACCCTCAGGGGACCTTTATCAAAGTCTGGAGGCATTCTTGGGTTGTCGCAACTTAGGGAGGAGGTTACTAGTCAGCAGAGGCCAAGGATGTTGCTAAACATCCTATAATACATAGGAGAGCCCCCCAGCAAAAAGGTATCCTGTCCAAATGTCCACATGGACCGAGGTTGAGAAACTCTCCTTGGAGCAATTGCCACAATTTGTCATTACCACATTTACTTGTTTAAGATGTCTTCGTCAGTAGACTTTAACCTCCCTGGAGGCCAAGAATATGTCTGATTCATTCTGATTCCCAAGTACTGGCACAAGTGTTCAGTAAACACTGAATGAATAAATAACTGTTAACTAAGGTGGATTAGACGTCAATAGCCCTATGAGTTAAGAACTATCACCTCCATTTTATAGATGAGAAAACTGAGGCTCAGTGATCTCTATTTGGGTATACACTGGGGTCTGTTACCCAGAATATTTAACTAGCCATAAGCAGACACACAAGTGACTCACCTGGACTCAGTTTTCTGGGTGTTGAAAGGCCCCTGTTTAGGGAAATTCACACTCAGAGACAGGGACTTAGAAGAGGACCTTTTCTGGCACTGTTCAGGCCTTTCCTGAGACATGAGGGTGGCTCTGGGCAAGGTCACTGTGCCACCTTGTGGCCATGATGGGGGTTGCAGCTTCCCCCGGGGTGTAAGGCCCTTTCCCCTCCCTGGCTCTGGAGAGCAGGGTGCCAGGCCCCCTGTCCACTGCCTGGAGTGTTCCAGGGCATGGAGGGAACCACGTCTCAGCCACCAGGCTAAAGGCCACCAGGGGGCTGAGAGCTCAGCCCAGGACGGCCAAAGAGAGAACCTGGAAGCAGAAGGCCTGGCTCTGCCGCTCACTGTGATCGTGAGGAGACACTTCCCTTCTCTAGGCCTCAGCTTCCTTGTCTGAAACATGGGGCAAGTCAGTACAAATCTGAGGAGGCGGAGGAAGAAGCTGAGGCCCAAGGAGAGGAAGGGGCTCCCCCAGGGACACCAGGCACTCACCGAGGTGTAGGCCCGCCCGCACATGCTGCAGCAGTAGGCCTTGGCGTGCTTGATGGCGTGGGCTGAGAGGTGGATCTGCAGGGAGGCGGAGTCCGAGTAGGCCCGGTAGCAGTTGGGACACTTGTAGGGCTTGTCCTTGTTGTGCTGGCGCTGGTGAGACTGTGGGGAGCACAGCAGGGGGGTCAGGAACCAGCAGGCCTCCCCCAGCGCCAACCCCTCCTTATGTTCCCTTTTCGGGAGGGCAACTGTGCACCTGGCGGGCAGGAGGCAGGCGGCCACTCACCTGGAGGTTGGAGAGCTGAGTGAAAGCCTTTTCGCAGCCAGGATGCGGGCACTTGTAGGGTCTGTCGCCTGTGTGGATTCTGCAATGGGCAGCCCAATGAGGTGGGGTCCCTGACAGGTACCCATAGGCCAGCTCCAGCCCCCAAGCCTTTGGCTGGCCTGTCTCACACCTCTGGCCCCCAAAGCCTCCCAGGCAGGCTCCACTGCACACACTCTTGAGAGAGTGAGAGCCCCAGGCAAGAGCTGGGGACTTCAGAGGTCACCTCCTCTCCTTCCTCCTCTGGCCTCCCACCGCCAGTCTGTGACCAGAGGCTCCCTGCTCCACAAGGTCCCTGCTGAACCCAACCCTCCACTGGTGCCCTCTCAGTGACCCGGCCCAGGCCTCCAGCTCGTCGTAGTGGGCTCATTTTGACTGTATCCTGGCCCACTCTTCTAAAAATTCCACCTGCAGACCACCCATTGAAAAGAGCACAGACTCGGCTTTGCCAGGAGCTTCTCTGCCTGCCTGCTCCTTTCTCTCAGGAGACACCTCCCTCTGATCGGCCCCCAATTCCCACCCTCTCCCCATGTTGGCACATGTCCATGATGGCTACGCGGTCACCCCAGCTACTGAGAGGAGGAGAACCACTTCTCATCTGGCAGCCACGTTGGACTAGGTGTCCCTGAAGCTCAGCCCCTCTGTCCTCCCATCCCTGGGTTCTCATCCTGGCTCAACCATTATTAGCCGGGCAAATCATTGAGCCTCAGTTTCCTCATCTGCAAAATGGGTATAAAAATACAGCCCCTCGCTGGGCTTTCTGAAGACAGACAATACATGTAAAGGGCTTAACCAAGAATCGGCACAAAGTCAGCACTCAGTAAACACTTGCCAGTATCATTATTCATTAACATTTATTATTTCAGGTACCCATGTGCCAGGCACCATGCTAGGTACTCGGAATGTCTCAGTGAACAAAACAGACAAAAACCACTGCCTTGTGGAAACAAACGATCAGCATAAGGTAAGTCAGTCACATGTGGGAGGTCATAAGTGCTAATAAGAACCAGGTGATGGAATCATGAGTGCCAGGGAGGGAGGGGGTGCGATTTTAAACAGGGTGACCAAGGTAGGGCCTCATCAAGAAGGTGACTTTGGAGCAGTGACCTGAAGGCTGATGGCTGATCTGTGGTACAGCCTGTTTCTGTTCAATGGCCAGACAAGGACGGAGGTGAATGGAGATGAGATGCATAAACGGGGCTCAGGACCCCAGCACAGACAGATGGACAGACGGACAGGCGGCCCTCCCTGCTCTCCACAATATCACCCAGGCCTTGTCTTTAACCATCTGTTCTACTGAAACCTCTGCGCCAAGCAGGTGGGCAGTAAAATACCAGCTGGGCCTGAACCTCATTTGCCTAATTCACCAATGAGCTGGCCGCATGGTGTCACCTTTCCCTAAGCCCCAGCCCACCTTAGTGGCCGGGTTTGCTCTGCCCATCAACAGACTCATCAGACAGAGGCCAGGCCTCGTGCTGGAAGGGCTTGAATAAGAAACACTCCCTGCTGTCAATAAACCACAACAGATTGCCCACTATCAACCCCGATGGAATCTAAATTCCTTAGTGCCTTTGGCCATGTGGTCCGGCCTCCGCTCCTGGCTCCTATGCACCCTATGGTCTGGTCAGAGAACCACTTCTCATCTGGGAACCATGTTTGATTGATGCCCATCATCCCTGTGCCCGGCCACATCCTCAACAAGGGAGGCCACTCCCTGTCTGTCTTCTCAACTAGATTGGGGCATCTCAAGGGCAGGGACGGCCCAGTCTCAGATGCAAGGCCAAGTGGAGCTGGGCTGGCCCGGTTCTGAGAAGCCCTATTCTGTCTGCACACTTCCAGGTGTCGCATGTTTGAGGACATCATCTCAGGTACCCTATCTCTACACTGGATGGAACTTCAGGGCCATCTAGACCGACTCCGCCTGATGCCAGAGTCTCATTTCATCCCATCCTCATTTCTCTCCGGGGCTGCAGAATTCATTCAGCTAGGGGTCCAGCGGCAGAGGAGACAGACTAAGGGACCCCAGGACATTTTAAACCCCTCAATACACACTCAAGTCCTCACCTCCCACTGCTGCTCAAGTCATGCCTCTCCCCTAACCCAAGGCTGCGGCCTCACCAGCCTCCCGCCAGCTCCACCAGCATTCCACGTTCCTTCCTATCCCTAGTCCTTTATCCAGGCTGTTCCCTCTTCCAGGCACACTGTTCCCGCAGCTAAACCCACACTCCTGTTCTCAGTATAAAAGTCCCTTGTTCGTGGCAGCTTTCCCTGACCCCCAGCCTAGGCCTGGCCTCTACAGCCCACTCCTCAAGCAGAAGTCTGTCCAGTCACTGATTTCTTGGCTGCTCCCTGAGAGCAAAAGCTCGTTTGGTCTCACTCACCACCATCAGCCCAGGTCCTGGCATAGGCTCAGCAGAGACTTGGTACATAGTCATCGACTGAATGAAGGGAACTGAGTTCTTTCTCTCTAAAGTCAGTCATTAACAACAGTAATACGTTCGGTGTAATCAGCAACACCCATTCCTCAGGTGTATTTCACAAGTGTTTGTTGATCGACTGATCAATGGTCCTCCGGGAACTTCAGGTCGTTCCCCAGGGACCCAACCAAGCCCTCTTGACCAGGAAACTCCCCCTCTCGCCGCCTCCCGAAGTGCCCCAGCTGCCTAGCCTCCTGCCTGGACTCCCAGCCTCAGCCTCTCCGATCCTGACCGCCACCACAGCAGCAGGGCAGGGAAGTGACTTGTCATGGCCCTGCTTGGCCTCCTCCGCTGCCCCAGCACTCAAGGCCTCGGTCTCTGAAGCACTCCCCCCACCCAGCTCCCGCTCCTCACCTCTGCAGAACACTTACTAACCTCCCCCCAACACACAGGGAGACACATTGCCCAGCAAAGTTCTGAGCCTTTGCTCACGCTGTTCCCCCTGCTAAGAATACCCTTCCCCACTCTCATTAGGACCTTTCAACACCCGGCCCAAGTGATCTCCAACTTCCACCATGTACTTCCCTCTCAGGGAAGGTTCCATATCCAACAGCCTCTCAGGCTGTGATGGGCATTCCTTTGGGCAAGAGCCTGCCTCCAATCGCTGGTCTGTCCCTGTGTGTGGCACCCAGCACTGGGCTAGCTTCAAGGAGCAACTGTGGAAGGACCAGGCTACCTGATCTCACAGGTGGGATCATTGATAACTGGCCCCAAATCTCTTCAGTCCTTGATTTTCAAGTTAGGACCAAGCCTTCACTGTGGGGCATCATCTCACTGGCGGGGTGGGGGGGGCGGGAAGATGGGGAACCCAGCTCTGGCTCCCACACCTGTGGTGATAGAGCTCACCGCCAACTCCAGCACAAGGAAGTCGAGCTGAAATGGGTGCCCCTCGACTACCCTGATACTCACACTGCCCCAGCCCTACCCCTGGTCCTCCAAGACTCCTTCTGTTCTCCTGCCTCGGAGCTCAGCACCCAGGTGAGCTGACACCGCAGCCTGGCAACCCAGCCCCTCCCTTCCTGACGCGTGGGCTGTTCCTTGGTTCTCTACGCTCCAATCGCACTTCTGCCTCCTCTTAGCACGGTGACCTTGGACAAGTGACTGCCTCTCTGAACCTGAGTTTCCTCATCTCTACAACAGGGATAATAATAAAGATGGTAAGGAATTAAGGATTAATGACCCATATATAGGACGTTCATAAATTTTCTTGGTGTTAGTTCTTGATACATTCATTTCTACTTAATATAAACAATTTTATGAAAAACAAAAGGGAATTTATTCAATGTTTAAATAAAATTATTGAGGATTCATTAGTTACCATTTATCATTTATTTCTCAAGTAAGAAATGGCACATTATAGAGATTGGTTTCAGTCATGTGCTTGTAACTTAAACAATGGTAGTGACAGTGAAATTTAACCTTCCCTGGTCTTGCATTCTTAACTTGAAGGGTAAGGTTCCCTCTCTGCAGCATTTTCAGATGTGTTATGTCTTATTTATAAACACAATTCATTCACATTGTCTAGGACGTTATGGACACCCTGCATGTAAACACCTATATAGGGCCAAGCACATAGGAGCTTTTTGAAAAAGAACATTTGTTATGAATTTATTACCATTACCATTATCAGACTTGAGAAAACAGAATGACTCTTGCCCCTGCCACGATTATCATTACACATGTGCATAATATCACAGTCAGGAGAAGAAAAATGAAGGCAAAGAAACACACTGCAGCCTGAACAAGCAAATCTAGAGTTACTCTATCCGGCATGAGATCTCCCCCAAAATTAAACTTTGAGCCCTCTCCCGTACCTAACTAACTAGCTCCCTGACAAAACGATGTTCTCCCTGCTGCATCGTGATATCTGTGGTCTTATAATACGCTATCTGCATGAGGTCACCGCTGTTTTTCTACCATGAACAGACTCGCTACAAAGTTCTGCTTGGTTTCTCTTTAAATGCATATGATAGTATTTACTGGGCTGATCCTTCTGAAGTCTGGATTTTTGAACACTTTGCAAGTCACCTGCTTATCTTTACTTGTGCCTTCCTTGCACAGGTGAAGGTCTGACCAAGATGCTCCAGTGTCCCCAGCACCACTAAACTACATTACTTGAGAAATCCTTCTCAACAACCAGGATGACGCCTGGTCAACCTGCCTCTAATTCCACTTCTATTCCTTGACAAGAGCTGGTTCAGTTTTGGACGTGACCTTCTTTTATTCCCTTCGTTATTGGCAGCAACACTGGGAAGATGTATTTGATTATACACCTTGATTGTCAGGTCCCCCATCAAGGGGCAAAAAAAAAAAAACAGGAATAGTAGAAAACAAGGAAACCAGAATGTGGTTGCTTCTTTATATTTGGCTTTTTTTGTTTGTCTAAAGAATTCTGAGACCTGTGGACATTTGGGACCCACTCCTCTTTGTCACTGGGTTAGGACACACCAGTTTAATTACACATGCCACCGCCCAATGACTAATAATGTGTCCCTAAATGCTGATAGGACCTTCATGTTGCTTGTTTGATTTCTCACCATTCAGAACTCAAGTCGCTCAAAAGAAAAAAAAATTTTGTGCCCTTAGGAATGGAGAGCAATCCCCGGGTCCAGGTACATTCTGACGAAACACTCTCTTCAGGGCCCCTTAATTTCTTATTGCTTGTTTTGTCACAGTCTTAAGTAATATTTTTAAACAAAAGCCTCCTTCTGAAAAAACTAGGTTTCTTAATAATTGTCACTACTTGCTACTGTGTGTATTTTCTACTATACTGATGGGCGTATCTTGCTGACTCTGCCAACTTTGTGATATAGTCTTTCTCAAAACCAGAATAATAAAATTACTAAGATTTTTTTTTTACACCCAAAGGCTCTTGGAGTCTCCAGATGGCCACTGGGCAACACCAAAGATTTCCTCCTTCGCGTTATAAAAATAAGGGTGATCCAAACGATTGGGCATGTTTTGTATTCTCCATATATTTAATTAGCCAAACACTAGAGTGAGAGCTGTCCTATGAAGCTTCTAGTAGAAGAAAGTTGGCAAAGCAAAAGAAGAGAAACTCAATCTCCCCGAGTTAATTTTATGAACATATGTAATTATATATAATTTATAAAAATATATATCAATATCATATATAATTAAATATGTAATTATATATTATAATATGTATTTGTATATTTTTTTAAGATGTAGGGGAAAACCCAACAACTTAGTTTCGTGTACAGAGTATCATCACAATAAGTATCATCACAGATATGTCTTTAAAAAGATCTTTTTTTTAGATTTAACTACATTTATCAATTAGTGCCAGTCATAACACATGCTTTATGAGATCAATTAAAAGACCCCGAAGGTGAGTCAATGCTCTTGCTACTTATAGTACTTTCTTAATCTGAAGACTTCATTCTCCTCTGTTCTGATACTGTTCACTGTTATAACAAACAGACCAGAGTCATTCAATCTTATCAACAGGTCTGATTCCACCCGCCCCCCCGCCCCCAACACACACTTGCCTATAGGCCTTTGCTTCAAGCTGTAGTCAGAGACTGAGTCTTCCAAAGAAAACACAGCCTTGGTAGAGGACTGTACCACACGCGCTTGGCTGTTTAGACGTCAGGGACTGGACAAATGGACACAGGCTTCCAAGCTGACACCAGCACCACAACCAGACACAGCCCAAGGTCAAGACAGGATCCAAGAGTCTTTAGCCCCGAAGGAGACAACTGTGCAAAGCAGACTCAGTACCCGAGATCAGCAGAACAGAAATTACAACCTAGGATTGGATGGAAGTGATTTAAGTGTAGTAAATGTTCTATTTTCTAAAAGGCATATAAAAGAACCTTTTTTTTTTTTTCTTTTCTAAATCTCTAATCCTCAACTTAGGAGGCTATGTTTGTACAAACTGGAATAATATTCCTTAAATGGTGCCTTGTTTCAACTAACCCTTCAGAATTCTGGAGGGGAAATACTATGAAAATTTAACATAGATATAAATTAATGACTTATCAAGGAAATTTTAAAGTAATACTTCTGTTGAAAACAACAGATGTGACTGACATTACTCAGAAAAACTGCTAAACAATATTTAAAGTGTCTTCACTGAGACTCTTCTTTTCATGATCATTACCAGTTCTGTACGGAGGTTCAGTAAGAATCTGTCCTCCTTCCTAACAGGATATAACTGGATAAATCGAATTTGTAACCATGACTATGCCAGAGATGCCACATTTAAGGACAAATTTCATTTAATCAGGCATAACAAGCCTAACAGTAAAAAACAAGGACTGTGCCCAACATGCGGGAACGTGGCCTCCCCAGGCCGCCGGACACTAGGCCGGGTTTCCTCCGTGGCTGTGGAACCGCAGCCTTTGAGGCTGTAGCAAAAGTCGCTCCTGCTAGCCCGGGGACTGATAAACTTGGGGGTTCTCCAACAAGAAGGTACTCTACCGTTTTTAGGTTGTAGAGACAAACCTGACAGAGGTAAACTAAACAATTCCAGGTTCCTAATCTTAGATAGAGAAAACTTTACATACACGCACACATACACACAGGTTAAAATTATGACCCAGGGGCTTTACAGGGTCTCTTGACTCTAACCTTAGGATCATGTGCTCTAATTTTAATAAATATCCAACTAAGGGGACTTGATTAATCAACACCTTGTTACATACACCTCTATGTACATAGAACTGGCCAAACTTCAAAAAATCAAAGTGATGCCAAACATCAGAAAATTGCTGGAACAGACTTATGGGGTCAAATCCATGGCTTAGGAGGCATGGGAACAAGAAAAGGAGACTGATGCCTTGTCTTGCTGCTATTTGTTTCTCACTAACCAACTTACATATCATGCCCCGAAGTCCGAGAAACAGACAAAACATGTTGCGCCCTGGGATAAGGCACACGAAGACAGCAGAGATAAATAATTGACAAAAAGACAAATAAAAAACTGAGTCTTCTGAAGGAAACATCGGTCTAGCATTCGTCCCCAAAATGGAGAAAACCTTGAGCACTTTCTGTAAGTTACAAACTCCACAGCAAAAACAATTTTATCCTTGACTTTTACAATGCTGATACTGGCGAACACATAGCAATGCTTACAGACATGACAGTCACCCCGGGAGAAAAATGCTGTGTTTTTTCTCCTCTGAAGAGTTGAACTGCGATCCTGGTAACCATTTATTTTCTTTAAATCCCCATGGTATTTTTATTTGGTGGGTCAGTCTTTCAGATGTCTGTATTCCCCACAAAAACTTTTCTTTCCTTAAAGCACTTATATCTCTGAGTCTCCCCGTTCACACACTGGACCAGACCATAAGCCCCACAAAGGCATGAGTTTTTGTCTGTTTTGTTCATTGCTGTATTCCCAGTACCCAGAATCACATTTGGTTTATATAAGAAGCTCTATAACTATCTATTAAATGGATGACTTGTATACCTTATAAAAAGCCAGTTCTATCTATTCCATAAATATTGAACAAATGCCTAGATGTCTATGATACACAATGGAAAATGAAAGAAATGGAGGAGACCAAGTCCTGGCCTTCAAGAGGTCCCAATATATTGGGGGTGGTGGGCAAATAAGCAGGCAAGGACAAGACAGCCTACCACTTCTGTGATGGGGACCACAGGGCCTGTGGAACCAGCTCAGGGGGCCAGGGAGGACTTCTTGGAGGAAGCTGGACTGAGAGATGGATAGGAGAGGACCAGAGAAACAGGGTAGATGGAGAGGGTGTTTCAGGTAAAGGACACAGCATGTTCAAAGACCTGCAGATGAGAAACAGTGGGAAGGGTGGTGCAGTAGTGAGAGCTGAGGCTGGTGAGGTCCACGGAGGCCGTATCATAAAA